>NC_140944.1:151700139-152300139 GCF_014529385.1 Adiantum capillus-veneris
CTGCAATCCGAGCCCGAGAACTCCATTAAATCTATCCTCAATGTTGCCTATTATTAGGTGTGTGTGTGTGTGTGTGTGTGTGTATATATATATATATATATATATGGAGCTTGCTAACTTGAGTTTAAACTCTATTTTTAGGAGCTCCATACGAGCAAGCAAGCTCGCTTTGTTGGCTAGTGCGCTACAAACGGCGTGTTGACTCGGTGGGGTCTACGGTTCAAATCATCTAAGCTAAATTGGGCAAGCTGGGCGGACTTGAGTTGTCATTAGGAAACGGTTTTTGGAGCTGGCGGGTCCGCTGGAGAGCATTCACGTGCGGAGGTCTTTTTTCGGCGCCTGTCCGATAATCTGTCCTACTGTCCGCGCCTGTCGGATGCGCTGTCCGCTGCCTGAAGCTGCCCTGACTGTCCGCGTGTGCCCGGATTGTCCTCGCTTGCATGAGAAGCTACTCGAATGCCCGACCCTGTAAGAGCCCCTTCCCATAGTCTAAAGCTTTAAAGCTTCCCAAGCCACAAAAGGGCATTTCCAAGCAATTTAAGGGAGGGTGAAAATTCAAACCTTTATTGAGCACTCCAAGGGCTACCAAGCTTACGGCATTACGGCAAGAAGTTTATTACCAAGCTTCAAGGAGTTCTTTCGAGCATCAAAAGCAAAACAAAGAGTTATTTTTTCTATCTGTGTAGAGGGGCTTCACTGATGGTGAAGAGGAGCTTCACATTGAAGGGAAATTCCAAAGTACACATTGATCTTGTAGCCAAGCACAACAATTTCTTGCAATGTATGTAATTAGATTTGTCTACATGGATGACATTATGTGCTTTTGTAAGGGGATAGACATTGTCATTGGAGAGTTTCCAAATTGCTAAAATCTCTCCATGTGTGAAGACTTTGTGACAAAGTGTATGAGAAACACCGCATGCTTGGGCTTTCGGAGTATGACCAAGATGGAAAAGAAAGCATTAACTTTTTGCATAAACCCTTTTATAGGATATTTTAGCATGTTGTTGCATGTCATTATGACGCATGGAATAAAACCTGATTGCACAACAAAAAGGGGGACAGAAGCACTCGTTCGAGGGGAGGATACGAAGGCAAAGACCATGAAGCAATTGAAAGCAATAGTAGAAGTCACGAAGGCAAGAGACCTAACAAAAGATCAACTCACATAGTAGAATACAAAGGATGAAGACGAGAGCAACATTGTCTTTTATAAAGACCCATTTTGAAGATGCAACCTCTCTACTTGTAGGGGAGGACTTTTTTTTGTGTGGATTTTATAATCCTGTGTGGATATCACCATCCTTTGTGGATTGTATCATCCTGTGTGGATATCACCATCCTTTGTGGATTTTGTTAGCCTGTGTGGATAGCAACTTATCATCCTGTGTGGATCATGTATCTTCAGTATCTTGTCATAGTCCAAACCTCAAGGGGAGGATTGTAAAGTGTGAGCTTTGTCCTAAAGTGTGAGTCAAGGAGAAGAGAGTGGATTTATCCCACATAGTGTGGAGCAAAGCTGTAGAGCTACTTAAAGCTTATTTCATGAATGAATAAACACAACTCTATTTTGCACTATATGCTTGTCTATGGTGAGCTTGTGCTAAGCTAAGTCAATACTCAAGATTGTGTTTATGAGTCCAAGCTAATTCTATCTTGGAACCTAATTTACTTGAGTGATAACCTTGCTTACACACACACTCACACATTGACGCTATGTTTCTCTTTCATCCACCATAGCTAGCACCATCCAATTCCTAACAGTGTGCACGTACAAGCTTGCGAACATTATACCGTCCCCACGAAGTGTTTGCTAGGTTGTGAAAGTGTCTCAGAACTCTCTCTTGGGATAGCAGTTTTGCATACTTTGGTAACGCTCCCTTGGGTAGAAGAAGAAGAGTTGACCTCTCTTGGCTCTTTTCTCTTTGATCTCCATATGAGTACCTCTTGTGAGACACATTAGTTTTGTCTAAGATTAACCTTTGTTGCTTGCAAATAGAGGTATCTACTATCCACAGCCCCAATCTTGGACATCTCATGAAAGGCGCCCTATGATCACTCGGGAGTTGGGTTCCCTCCTTGTATTAAAGTGTGCGCGCACAAGCTTGCGAACATTATACGGTCCCCATGAAGTGTTTGCTAGGTTGTGAAAGTGTCTTGGAACACTCTCTTGAGTGACTAGATTAACCCTTGTTGTCACTCCCTCATGACGTAAATAGTGGTATCCAAAGCCCCAATCTTGGACGTCTCATGAAAGGCGTCCTAAGATCACTTAGTAGTTGGAGTCCCTCCTTCGTCGTATTAAAGTATGCATGCACAAGCTTGCGAACATTATACAGTCCCCATGAAGTGTCTGCTAGGTTGTGAAAGTGTCTCGGAACTCTCTTGGGGTAGCAGTTTTGCACACTTTGGTAAGGCTCCCTTGGGTAGAAGAAGAAGAGAAAGTTCAATTGACCCATCTCTTGGCTCCCTTGGGTGGAAGAAGAAGAGAAAGTTCAATTGACCCATCTCTTGGCTCTTTTCTCTTTGATCACCATATAAGTACCTCTTGTGAGACAAGGTATGTCTAAGAGTGCCAACTTCCAAGTACTGTTTGTGGTTTATTCCATCAGTTTATTGTGTCTTTTTCTTTTTGTCTTCTACCCAGGGGTCCAATGAAAGGACAACATTGAATCAAGTGGAAATTTTTTTGAGATATAATATTGGGTATGGCATGGGGAGTGAGGAGAGTCTGATGTGGGTTATATTTTCACATCAAGTTCATTCAAATCAGTCAACCGTAGCATATGATCTAATTATTTCAATTTGAATGTCCCTCTGTTGGCTCCCACTTCTTAAGTGGCCTTATATTGGCCCCTTCACCCTAGGTTATTTAAGTATTGCTATTTTGTTTCAAACAAGAAACATCTATATTATATCTATATATCTAAACTAACATTAATACGGCGGAAGGGGGAGCCCTTTACACGTGTCAAAATCTGTGACATGAAGGCTAAACTCCAAAACTGAGAGAAGCCCCTGTGCACGCGATAAAGAGGGAGAGACAAAGAGAGAGAGAGAGGCCGCTGAAGGCGGTCGGCCGTACTAGTCTCTTAGAAAGAGAGGGGTGGCCCTCCAGTGGCTACAAATGCTTGCAGCCACGGGCCCTTCCTCTCGTCCCTTTCTACTAATAAACGACATGTAGTCCACGTGGAGCAGCAAATTTGACGAGGTGTAGCGTGACCTAGCTCCCCTAGATGCATTGAGTCATGAGACACTCTCTTAAGGTGCGGGATGTCACCAAGCTACCTTGAGGCATGGGTTCCATCAGTGCCATGGCCCGTATTTAGCCCTCCTCCCACCTCTTTTGCTCCTTCTATCGTAGGCCCTCTCAACTTTCGCACCATCAGCAAACTCCCGGTTGGTACCTTTGCAAGGAGCTACTGACTATCACACCTCCCTCTTAGGAGCTTCTCGCTAGCTTCCCCCTCTCTTTTCCTTCTTGACCTCCCTTTCTCAGTGCACACACTTGAGCCTCCTACAGCTTCCAACTTCCACGTTGCCCAACATGGCTGCTTGCTGCCCCCTTTTAAATTCATGCTCATGAGTTAAAGGAGTTGGGATCTCAAAGATACGAGCTTGAAATGAGGAACCGAAGCAACAACCAGGGACGCAGAGAGAGAGAGAGAGAGAGAGAGAGAGAGAGAGAGAGAGAGAGAGAGAGAGGCCTTTGCTACTAAGCACGTGTGCATGGCTCAGACATGATGGAGGATAAACAAGTGTGTGCATTGTACCTCTAGGCTTCTACATGCTTGGATCGCCTCATGGATTGTCTTAATGAGATGCGTGATAGTGGAAGCATGCATATCCGCAAGTGTGCTGAAGGTTCGATAGATGCAGGGTGTAGAGTGGCTAGTGAAGACCTCGCCTATCTTTCTATGAAATTCCCGAGAATTAGAGGCCTATCTTTCTATGAAATTCCCGAGAATTAGAGGCCTGACAGGGAAGGTGTGAAAATGGATTCAAAGAACGTGGAGAAGATAGGGTTTTTCAAGAAGGATCTGTGCCATGGAGGGAAACAATTTCAAAATCCTACACTTCTAATCTGTACTCAAATTGTCAAATATTGTTTCTTCAGTAATATCTAGAAGGTCAGAAACTGTCATGTTTTTTATGGCAACCTCTTTGTGGCTAGCTTTTCAGAGATTGTACAAGAAAGTATGGAGATGATATATGTGATAGGTAAAAGAGAAAACTCGGATGATTGGCTTAGGGCGTTGGCTTAGGGCGACCCTCGCCATCCAATCGAGCCTTGCTGTGTAAAGGACTGGACTTTTGGTAATAGTACGTTACTAGGTACTCTCAAGGCTCGGCATGAGCTTGAGGTTTGATTTGTATATTTTTTGGTGGAATTCTAATACAATCACTCACAATTGTGAGTTTTGAAAAAAAAAGAGGAGAAGAAAATTAGGCCAATATTTATCACTTTAATTCTTTCCTTGCATTGATTGGATCTGTTTTTTCATGGACATTTCGAAATGTTATTGTTTTTTTGCATTGATTGGACTTGACTTTCCTTTCAAAAAATTGAAATGTTCTCTTGATTTTAGTTTTTCAATGGGTCCTTTCATTCCATAGAACCACATCGCTAACTCCGTTTTCCTTGGAATGCCAACTTGATTTTTTGCTTTCTAAAAGAAATCTTAGTGTTGTGTTGGGTTAGGGAGACTTTCATGATTTTCAATGCACGATGGAGACTTACTTTAAATGTTTATTTCACTTTCATTTCATATCATGACATGTCTTGACTTTTTTTGCATTCTATTGTTTTAGAATGTTAAGTGAAACTTCACTTGCATAATTCTAGTAAATTCTATGGATACACACATACACACACATATATATTAATGAGTTTTTTTAATTTCACAGCCTCACATGGCTTGACTTTTCTTACATTCTATAACTTAATTATTAAGGAAACTCTCTTTTATTAAGCGGCCGTCCGACTGAGTTTCTTTCGCACAAAGAAGCGAACCGGAAATACTAGCATAAATTTAAAATTTGCAGATTTTTGAATTATTTTTTCACATATTTCACCAGTTTTTCTTCCCTTTACCATGGTTTGCAACTAGGTAGTCTCCATTTTCAACCGGCTCAAGGTTAAGCCGAGGCAATCCTTTCTCGAACAATGATTCTACTTAAACTCGACCTAATGATTTTATCACGTTCTAATTATTTTAGAAAAGCCATCATGATTCTTTCACTTGTTTTCTTTCTTTTTTGGCTTTCTAAAACGAACATAAGAAGAGGAGAGACATGCACAAACATTTTATGTGAAGTATTGATTGATTGAAAATTTCTTTGATCTTTTAGTTTGTAAAAGATTCCTTTTATCTAAGAGCCTCATGGTTCTATTTCATCAACACTAGTACTGTATCAAAATAGGACATATAAGTGTTCTTTTATGAGGATTCAAATAAAATTCCAAGCACTTCTCAAAACCAAACTTTGAAAAGTTCAAAGAGAGAGGAAATAGTATCTCTTTTCTCACCTATGATGGCACCTTTGGTGCTACCAACAAAGTATTGGCCTTCATCCAACAATTTGATGCGGCCTTTGGATACAAGGGCTTCACGGAGTCCTCTAAGCTACGCCATGTAGCTAAGCACTTCCAAAAATCGGCTCGTCAATGGTGGGCTAGCCTGTGGCAATGGCGAAGCCCCAAAGACATGGACAACTCTACGAGTTTTCATCATGAAGCAATTCCTTGCAAGCGATGCAAAGGACAAAGTGCTCATCGAATGGCGGAGTAGAGTTTAATGATTCTCTCTTATGAGTCTATCCACAAATATGTGGACAAGTTTTGGGATTTACATCTCAAGGCTATTGTCTTTCAAAAGATAGAATTTACTGAGCAAAAACAACAATTATGTGCGGGATTACCTAAAGAGATGGCCGACTATGTCAACTCTCAACGGCCTGACTCTATCAGCGAAGTAATCCACCATACCATGGTTGCTTCACGCGTCAATATCCAACAAGGGGTTAAACGGAATGTGAAACCCATGGAAAATAAAGACAAAAGTGATACAAAGGGAAAAATTAATGCCCAAAATTTTTCCCACGGCCATTCCAACAACAACAACAGTAACAATCGGTCCAAGGAGAAAGAAGTTTACAAAGGTAAAAAATAAACTCTCTCCTGAAGAGCTTGAAACTTTTTGCAAGGATCACAAATGTTTTAAGTGTGGGGAGCAAGGACATGGCTATCGTTCTTGCCCCAAAAGAAATGCTCGCAATGAGACTCCTAGAGCTTCCACTATCGAAGCTTCAAAAGAGGATACTCATTGCAAAGGATCACCTCTCTCCTATGCTTGGGGAAAGGTAAGGGAGCATGTTGCCTTCATCTTGTTTGACCCTGGTTCTATTCTCAACTTCATATCAATGGAGTTGGATACCAAGTTGGGCATTCAAGATTTTGAGATGGGAGATGCTGTAACTGTCGATGCCGCTTTCAAGGGACAGCAAGCCTCTGTTACTCCCTTGATTGGGAAGTTGAGGCTTCATGTCCAAAGATATGTCGATAAAGAAGACTTCTTTATCTCTCCCCTCCAACATGAGGATGCTATCCTAGGGGTACCATGGTTCAACCGCATGGCTGCCAGCATGAAGTTCCCTGAAAGAAGAATCTACTTCACCTACAGGGAAAAGAATATGTATATAGATGCTAATGAGTCTGGTTGTACTATACCACTTGTAAATCCTCTCGCCCTTGATAAATCAATGAAAAGCTCAGTTTGTGCGTACATGATTTTTGTCAAAGAATCCCTAAAAGGTCCTAGTGTTTCATCAAAGGTGAATGGTAGGAATCAAGAAGAGTTAGACTTGTCTAACTTTCTAAAAGGATTCCAAGATGTGTTCATTGATGATATCCCTATGGACTTACCTCCAAAACGAGGGGATGATGACCATCGAATTGAGCTCCTATCAGGAAGCTCACTGCCTAACAAACCTCCCTATCGAGTTTCACAAGCTCAACAAGACGAGATCATGAGGCAAGTACAAGAATTGGTAGACAAAGGATTGGTGAGGCCTAGCTCCTCTCCCTTTTTCTCTCTAGTCCTTTTAGTGAAAAAGAAAGATGGTACATACCGCATGTGTGTGGACTATCGCGCACTAAACCATATCACTATCAAAAACAGATTATCCGTACCTCGGGTAGAAGATTTTTTTGATAAGCTACAAGGCTCTACCTATTGTAGTAGGATTGACCTTAAAAGTGGCTACCATCAAATAATGATAGTGAATGAAGATATCCTAAAGACCGCGTTTCGTACAACGTTTGGCCTTTATGAATATCTAGTCATGCCTTTTGGCTTGACTGATGCACTAGCTACATTCAATCGATTAATGGAGAAATATTTTAGACCCTACGCAAATTTACTGGAGTGTTCTTTGATGATATCATCATCTACTCCAATTCCTTGGAGGAACACAAGCAACATCTCCAAGTGATTTTCCAAGCATTAAGGGAGAATAAGCTTTTTTCAATGAAAAGAAAAGTGAAATTTTCCTTCAAGAGATTCAATACTTAGGTCATATTATCTCTCAAGATGGTATCTGTATGGATCCATCAGAGTTGGAGGTAATAAAAGCATGGCCTAATCCAAGGAATCTACATGAGCTAAGAAGATTTATTTGTATGTGTGCATACTATAGACACTTCATAGCAAAATTCTCTAAAATAGCAGGACCATTACATGACTTAACAAAGAAAAACGTTAAGTATTCATGGACTGCGGAGAAAAGTGCTTTTGACAAGCTTGAAGAGAAGCTTATCTCCCAAACAGTCCTTATGCTTCCGAATCTCTCAAAGCCATTTGAGGTCCAATGTGATGCTTGTGGTCATTGCCTTGGAGCAATCTTGCTTCAAGAAGGGCATGCCATAGCATATGAGAGCAGAAGGCTCAACACGGATGAATGGGTCTTAGGCATTTATGAGAAAGAGCTGTTAGTTTTTCTACATGCCCTAGACACATGGAAGCACTATCTATTGGGAACTCCATTCATTTTACGAATAGACAATCAAAGTCTCAAGTACTTCATGATGCAAACAAAGCTTTCCGACAAACAAATGAGGTGGGCAAATTTTCTTTCACAATTTAATTTCCACATTACTGGTAAGCACAATCAAGTGGCTGATGCATTTTCACGACAACCAAAGGTTAATGCTGTGTCAATAGCAACTCATAATGATCTATCTTCTATTACAGATGAGTATGCTACCGACCTTGACTTTAAAGACATAATGTCAGCCCTTGTTTTGGGGAAGAAAGAGGAACCATTCACCTTGCAAGATGGTTATCTTCTCCATGGCAATAGGCTATGTGTTACCCACTCCCTTTGTGAGAAAGTCATGTATGAATCCCATGCTCCTCCCTATGCGGGGCATAGAGGCATTCAACCTACTCTTCGAGGAGTAGAGACGTACTTTTATCGGCCTACCATGAAAGTGGACATACAAGAGTATGTTTCAAAATGTGTGGTATGCCAAAAGACCAAGTATGATAGAGGGAAGCAACTTGGATTACTCCAACCATTGCCAATTCCTAATTCACCATAGGAGAGTATATCCATGGATTTTATCTTTGGATTACCCAAATCTATCCATGGGAATATGAGAATATGGACAATAATTGATAGGTATAGCAAGCAAGCACACTTTATCCTTGTCAAGAAGACTATTAAGGCACACCAAATGGCAACTCTCTTCATATCACAGATTTTCAAACACCATGGATTGCCAACATCCATTGTGCCAGATAGAGATCTTAGAATGACCAGTAATTTCTGGGAAGGTCTCTTTGAAAATCTAGGTACAAGATTGAATTTCTCTTCGGCCTATCACCCACAAACGGATGACCAAAGTGAGATAGCCAATCTTACGGTTCTTGATCTATTAAAGACCTATGTTACAGAAGTAGATCAACGCTCACAATGGGAAAATTACTTATCTCTTGTAGAGTATGCGTATAATAATACTATCCATACTTCTACGGGAAAAGCACCTTTTGAAATCATAGAGGGAAGACCTAAAAGTCCCTTGCTACTTAAAGTACATGGGAAGATCTTCAATGCTGATGAGTATAGCCGTGACCTGCAATCATCTTTTCAAAAGATTAAGGAGGATGTATCCTGCAAAAATTTAAGTAGTATGCATACTAAGAATCATGTTTGGGATGGCAACGTCTCTCAAACACCATGTAGAATTTGTCACTCCACTTGGGAAGATGAGATGGACTAAAGATCAAACATGCTTGCAGCAGCTATATCTCCCAAGCACCAAATGGATTAGTCATCCATATTGGAATGATGTCGTAGGGTAAAAAGGGATCCTCTACCCACTAATACAAATTGACTAATGACTATGACTTTATCTCTTTTACCTCATAGTCGACGACGACTATGATTTCAAGAGAGAGGTAATGTTATTAAATATCTAATATCTAACCAACCCAAATGATTCTCATATTAAACTAACAATTTAATGTGGGATAATAAACGGGAGCAAGGGTTAGAATATAGACATGTGCTTACGGATCTATCTCAACACGGGCCAATGGTAAAGGGGCCCAAATGAAAGATGGTCTGTCAAAGAGCAAGGTTAACTAATGGAGCTTAAAAGACCTTAGGGTTACCTTAATTAAAGACCTCCAATGGTTAGTGTTAAAAGTCCTTTGACCTTAAGCAAGCTAGGGCTGAACCCGACCTAAACTTGTCTTTGACCTTAAGCAAGCTAGGGCTGTGCTTGAGGTGGGAACCCCACCTAAACTTTCCTTTGAACTTAGGCAAGCTAGGGCTGAGGTTGCGGTGGGAACTCCACCTCAGGTGCTTGTCATGCTTGATGACTAAGGTACTTAAGGTACTTGTCATACTTAATGAGGAAGTTGCTTGAGAAGCTTCCTATGCATGAGGGGTAAGATGCTTGAGTCAAAAAGATACCCTACACACTTAATAAGGAATTTGCTTGAGAAGCTTCCTATGCATGGGGGGTAAGATGCTTGAGTCAAAACGAGACTCTACACACTTAATGAGGAAGTTGCTTGAGAAGCTTCCTATGCATGGGGGGTAAGATGCTTGAGTCAAAAAGAGACCCTACACACTTAAAGAGAAAGTTGCTTGAGAAGCTTCCTATGCATGGGGGGTAAGATTCTTGAGTCAAAAAGAGACCCTACACACTTAATGAGGAAGTTGCTTGATAAGCTTCCTATACATAAAAATCCCAAAGTTAGGGGAATCTTTGACCTAACCTTCCACTCACCCAAGGGGCACCCCTTTTCTATAAGGGCACATGTCAAACTCTCACTAAGCTTAACCACATGGTGTGCTTGAATGCTATTGGTTGGGCTAAAGAGGGGTCCATTGAGCTTCTACTTCATCCCACAAATATCTAGATATTTTCAAGCCCTCTCTCTCTAAGGGGTAAGGAGGACACTTGTCAAAAGACTACCCATGTACTTGGCTGCATGCTCCATGTGATTGGCTAGGGGGAGAGGGGTCCAATGAGCTTGCAGCCTGTAGAAAAGTCACCACTCACCCAAAGCAAGGAGGGGGGATGCTAGGGGGATATACTCCACACACACACACACTCATTTTCAAGGGCATTCTCACTTGGTGAAAGTTGAGGAACACCACCTCCTTCTCCAAGCTTGTGAGAAGTGAGAGCCTACATCAACACTCTTAGCTGTGGAATGCAAATCCAAGCAAGATCCATGCTTCAATTTTAATCTTGCCATCTTCTCCATCTTCTCCATCTCCATTACTATGCTAGCAAGAAGAGTAATGATAAGTGAGGAACTATTTCTTTCTCATTTAAAATGTTTCTTCTTCCTCTTCCCTACCCTCATTCCCCGCTAGCTCTCTCCACCTTTGAAGGTGTTTGAGGCCTTGAGACTGAGGCTTGGGATAGTTAATGCTTTCTACAAATTTATGTTATGCTTGTGATGCATGAAGCTTTCCATCTTCATTGCATCACGTAGGTCACAAGGAACACAAAGATTGTATTATACCAAGTCTCTCTTGATGGGAGAACCTATAATACAAATGCCTATTGAATGAGGGACCGGCTCCATATGAATCCGGTCCTCAACTATTGTCATGTTCTCTAAACTCTCTCTCTTGCAAAAGTATTGTTCATGCCAAGTTAACTAAGTACCATGTTTACGTTGCTACCATCAATTAAGTTCACCCGCTATGCTCACAAAGTAATCTCTCAAAAGTGCTTCACCGAATTTCCTAATTTTGCTACCATCAATTAAATTCACCCGCTATGCTCACAAAGTAATCTCTCAAAAGTGCTTCACCGAATTTCCTAATTTTGCTACTCTCAAAGTTCATAGGCCATTTCCATTACAACTTCACACACACCTTGTTGCATCAACTTCACAATGGACCACAATACAATTCGTGTGTAGAAGAGGCCTCCTTTTATAGGCCAAAAGGGTGGCTCTCTCTCTCATGAGAGGCAACCGTGTGTAGCCACCCTTGTGTAAACAAGTCTGAGTTGGACTCTCCAATGTGCCCATGTGTGGCCGCCCTTGAGAACACAAGTCCGCCTAGAAATCGGCCACTGGCATTTGACTACTAGCCAAACGGCCAACCGACCGGCCGTTTTTTGATCAATTTTTGGCAATGGACTGATCTCCAGACCAAAATTGTGATTGCTTTCCATACTGGTTTCTTATCCTTGCATGTCGATTTAAGATGAGCAAAAGCTCAACTTCTCGTTGTTGACTACCTTTGTAAGTATGTCTGCAGGATTTTCACTTGTGTGCACCTTTCCTAGCTTTAGTTGTCCCTCTTCCAAAAGAGTACGTATGAAGTGATATTTGACCTCAATGTGCTTTGTCCTTGAGTGAAAGGCCACAAAATGAATGGCGCTTTGACTGTCATTGTTCAAGACACAATTGTCTTGCTTGTATCCAAGCTCCTCTAAGAATCTGTGAAGCCACAAAATTTCTTTGCTTGCCTCTGTCATTTCTACATACTTTGCTTCTGCGGTAGAAAGACCACTTTTGGCAGCTTTGAAGTCCAACTTACTATTGTGCCTCCAATTGTGAAGATGTGTCTAGTGATGCTCCTTCAAGTGTCTTTGTCACCTGCCATATCTGCATCAGCATACCCTTGCAAAAAAATATCAGTGCCTCCAAAATACAAAGCATTTGTTGTTGTCCCTTTTAGATAGCTAAGTATCCACTTCATAGCTTGCCTGTGCTCTTTACCTGGATTATCCATGAACCTACTAACAAATCCCACTGCATGTACAATATATGACATTGTCCAGACCATAGCATACATTAGAAAACCTACCGCTACAACATATGGAACTTTAGACATATATGCTATTCCCTCTTGTGTCTTTGGATATATATCCTTGGTTAGTTTAAAGTGTGTAACATTTAATGGCCTAGTAATTTGTGTGTAGCGGAAAATAATATGAACATAGTGAGCATTTCATTAGGATAGATTCCTAATGAGCATAACAAGAGTGCTTGGATAGAGAGAGCAACAAAAAGCATAACACCTAGTTACATAGGCATGAACAATACTTCAAACGAGAGAGAAATTAAGCTATTGACAATAGTTGAGGATCGGATTAACATGGAACCGATCCCCCCTCCAAAAGGATTTGTATTATAGGTTTCTCCCATCAAGGGAGACATTTTACAATACAATAATTTTTGTTCCTTCAATAACTTGATGGTGCAATGAAGATGGAAGCTTCAAGCACCATGCACACACTTATAAAACACAACATTGATTCCCTCATGGTCTCAGAACCAAGACCTCACACACCTTCAAAGATGGTGAGAGCTAGCGGGGTATGAGAGTAGATTGAGAGGAAGAAGGAGTAGTCTTACGAGAAATAAGTATATCTCATCACATAATCACTCATAAAAGCTTAGCATAGCTTAGTTATTAGCATGGTAGAGGATATGAGCATGCATTGAAGCTTGGATCTTGGTTGGATTTGCATCACAAATCCAAGAGTTTTTGGTGTACGCTTCCCTTCTCACAAGCTTGGAGTAGGTGATGAGCTTTCCATTAAAGCTTGAGAGGGCGAGAGAGTCTCGTTTCCTTCACACATGATATTGTGTGAGTGTTTGTGTGATAATGCCTTGGCAAAATCAGCCCCCTCTCTCTCTTGGTCGACCCCTCATGCTTTTTACTCATGCTGACATCCTATTGGACCCTGCAAAGCCTAGCCAATGATAATTAAGAAGCATAAGTGATAGCCTTGTGACATGTGTCCCCCTTTCCCCTTTTGTGAGAGCCTTAGGTAATTAATTAATGCAATGAAACTCTCATTGGACCCCTTAGTCTTCTGGCCAATAGGAATCAGGCAAGCCATTGGGATGCTGAATGCTCATTGGACCCCTTGGGAGACTGGCCAATAGTCTTCTATGAAGGAGTACGAGCGGAAGTGCGACGTGAGAGAGAGTGCGAGAAGAAGAGCACGACGATATGGTGAACTCGCTCTACTGTAATGTGTAGAGCATAGTGAGTTCTTATTAGGTTTTTACAAAAGAATATGTGTACATACCTGGCGGACCGCCCACTTACCTGGGCGACCACATTGGGCTTTATACCCCAACAACCTCCCACTTAAAGTCCAATGTGGTACTTTAAGTGTGAGAGAAGCTACTATACAAGATAATATACAAGAGATGTAGAGAAGTGATGTACTACCCTACACCTAACTGCTTGCGAAAATGCGCAAAGCTCTCTGAGGGAAGTCCTTTTGTAAGTGGATCAGCAGGATTTTCTGTGGTGTGAACTTTGACAAGCTGAAGTTGCTTATCCTCGAGCATTTCCCTGATGAAATGATACTTCACATCCACATGCTTTGTTGGATTGCGAGCCAATTGTATAGCACTTTGACTATCACAATATAACACACGCATCTCTTCTTTGATTCCCAAATCTGTTACTAGTCGATTAAGCCAAATTGATTCTTTGCATGCCTCTGATGCTGCAACATATTCAGCCTCTGTAGTAGAGGTCCACACAAATCACTATGAACAAGTGCCAACTGTGTATCTCTTCTACTGCTTCTATGCTTATGTGGCTGCTGTGTTTGCTTACCATACAGACAATGTTCACAGAATTCAAAATCATTAAATGAAAATCCAGGCAAATAACCAGAATGAGACAAGATTTCCATTCCCTTCTTGGACATATGTCCTAACCGACTATGCCACAAAGAAACGTTCAGCTGCTCGGTTACATTGATTACATTTTTAGAGACATTTGATACATAAATCATGTAAAGTCCTCCAGACTTTACTCCATGTGCTACTGTCATAGAACCCTTGGATATCTTCCACATGTTCTGTCCAAAAGTGGTGACGTAGCCAGCATCATCAAGTAAACCTGTGCTGATCAAGCTCTTTGTAATTGCGGGAACATGTCTCACATTCTTCAGCGTGAAAGAAGAGCCATTCTGAAACTTCAATTGAACATCTCCAACACCTAAGATCTCACATGTCTGCCCATTGCCTAGCCGAACATGATCTTTAGTGGTCACATAAGAAGTAAACCACTCCTTGTTTGGAGACACATGAAGTGATGCCCCCGAGTCTATAATCCAGTCACTTAGTGCATTTCCATCAGATGCTGTAAGAAGAGCTGAGTCCATTGTATTCTTCAAGAAGTAGATGTCTCCTGACACTAGACTGTCATCTTCTGCAACAGTGTTTGTCACATTTATTTCTTGAATCTTCACTGAGGACTTGTTCTTCTCACCATGGTCTTCAGCTTTCTCTTTGCCTTTTTCTGCTTTCCATTCTCTGCAGTCTCTTTTCATGTGACCCTTCTTGCCACAATGGTAGCTTTCTATGTCACTCTTGCCTTTAGCACTGCGGGACTTGCTACGAGAGTGATTCCTGTTTCCACCTTTGTACTTTTCTTTGGTCCTTCCCCTGACAACTAAGGATGTTCCTTTGCCTTTGTCCATTGTCTTTCTATTGGTTTCTTCAGTAAGCAGACTTCCTTCTACACCTGCTATGTTCAAACCATCTGGAGGTGCAGAATTACTCAAAGCTGTGAAAAAAGTGTCCCAACTTTCCGGCAATGTGATCAACAGGAACATAGCTCTAACAGGTTCATCAAACTTGACACCTTGAGCTGACAACTGACTGTAGATTGTGTTGAATTCATTCAGATGATTGGACATAGGTGTCCCTTCTTTCATCTTCAAGTCAACAAGCTTCTTAACACTAGGTTGGTAACCGGACAGTTTTATGTCCTAGGACAGTTTTATGTCCTTTTAACTGGAGAAGTTCGACAAATTAATTCTAGAAATTCAAGTTAGATAACATAGATTGACCAATTGGGGTAGGTGAGGACAAACTTGAAAAAAACTTGGAATTGTTTTCAACATTGTTGCATGCCTTCTAATTTGAGTAATTAAGCAACTATCCAATCCAAGCATGGAAAATTGCATGCAACAGCCACCTTCCAATTGAGTGTCGTGCCTCCCCAAAAGCTCAAATTCATGCATGGGGGCTCCATATCGGGGAGAATTGAGGCCCGTAGGATCTTGCCTAGATCCAAGGGCTCCAAATGAAAGCCCCAACTCAAGCAATTGGGGTAGGGCAGCGTGAGGAGAGCCAAAAATCCGAGAAACAGAGGCCGAGGAACGGGTGCAGGGATCAAATTTTTCTGCGCCCATGGAGCTCAATCGAAGGCGCTACTCACCTGCAGAGGTAGGCTGCAACCGTGCTGGACGCTCCTCTGAGTTTCTCGCGGCCCAAGAAGGTGCCCTGCTACAAGTACCCGCGGCTTGGTTTGGGGCTGGTTTGGGGCTTCTTGGGCACAACAAGAATTTGGGGATAATCATGCTGAGGTGTTCTTCTTTGGGGTGATACACAAGTACCATGCAAAAACTCAAAAATTTGCATGTCAGTTTGAGGGGGATCCAAAGTCCTATGCTGCAAATTGGAATGGCATCTGCGAGTACCTTGTTCAAAGCTCCTTGAATCTCACTTCTCCTCGGAAAATAAGCAAGGTAAGCCATGCAAGTACCCCTGTTTCTTCCACATATGAAATTGGTCAATCTAGTCATGCACCTATGGTTGAAATGTGGAGGAAGCTTGCTGAGGATGCATTGAGGGAGGGAAGCCATTCCTACCATCTTGAAGAGGATACTCCTCTTAGCAGTCCTGATTTTGAAAGCACTCCGGTGGAGGCCACACCGATTGCAAAGCAGCGTGGAAGGCCACCCAAACCACGAAACCGGGGTAGACCCAAGGGCTGTAGCACGCTTACAAGTGATGATGCCTCAGGACCATCACCCGAATTTAGCAAATATAGTGGCCGAAATGGTGGCCGACCGCGTAGACATAAACTACCGCATGCAGGAGGTAGAGCTAGTCCCTCACCTAGCCCATTTGATGTAGTTGATGACGAGGAAAGCAATGATGAGCATGCATCGGAGGGTGAGGGGGTTGAAGGTGGTGATGATGAGGCCTTGGAGGCAGAAGGGCCGGTACTTGATGACTCTCCCGAAGCGGATAATGACTTTGTTGATGTTATTCCTCCGGAATGGCATAGTGGTGATGGCCTTGAGCAAGAGCCCCATGGAACATTTAGGACTATCCCTCCCTTCAATGGAGTCCATGGACCCGATTTGGGTCATTTACCTCGTGAGTTTTGTGAATTTCATTTGTTTTTGATGTTGTTTCCACTAGATCTCATTGATCACATTGTAAGTGAAACAAACACGTATGCGGAAAAAGAGAGGAGAAGGTGTGGGAGCTTGCATGACTCCATGCGTAGGTGGGTTCCTATTGATCGTCACTCTTTTATGCGTTTCATGGGCATAGCATTGGGCATGGCACTTCACTACATGCCTTCAAGGAAACACTATTGGAAGGATGATGTGGTAGGCTCACTCTTGTTTCCTAACTTTGGTGAGAAGATGAGCCAAACCACATTTCAGCAAATTAAACGGTTCCTCCACTTACGAGACAATGCACAAAGGCCACCTCGTGGATGTAGAGAGCACAAGTTGTGGCAATTAATTGATTTGGAGGAGAGGCTGAATTACACTTTTCAAAAGCATTACAATGTAGGCAAGTGTGTCACTGTTGATGAGCGCATAATTCCCTCTAAATGCAAATTGAACCCATGTAGGGTTTACAATCCAAAGAAGCCTCATAAGTTTGGCATACAGGTATGGAACCTATGTGATTCATCAACGGGGTATAATCATGCATTTCAAATCTATGATAAATTGCCATGCCCAGAATTGTCTTTTCATGCAGATGCAAATCTGGTAAAATCCCTTCCAAGGAAGGGTCATCATGTGTTTTTTGACAGTTTTTTACCTCCGTTAAGCTTCTTGAGCACTTGCTTCATGAAGGCCAAGGTGGTACAGGTACTTATGTAGCAAATAGAAAGTACTTCCCACATGCAAAGATGCTACATTTGGGTAAGCAAGCACGAGGTGCTTGCCGGTTTGCATATTGCAAGAAGCAAGGTGTCCTTGCTTGCACATGGATGGACAAGAAAGAAATTTTTTTTGCTTCTAATTGTTATGGAATGCATAAAGGTGAGGTAAAGCGCTTGATGAGTGATGGAAAGAGGAGGGAGGTTGTATGTCCTGATGTTGCGGTGCAATACAATGCATGTAAGGCTGGCTGTGACACATTTGATAGTATGGTTCTTGGGAGTGGTTATAGCTTGCAAAGTACAATGCATGGTTTTAAGTGGTGGCATGCAGGTTTTTGGGGTCTCATGGATTCCGTCTTCACAAATTGTTGGATCATTTGGAAAGACCTCTATGGCAAGAGGGATGTATTCAGGTTTGAGTTTATGCTACATATGCATGAGTAGCTGGTAAATAATGATTTTCGGCCGTATGTGTGTAAGCGACTTGTGATAGAGGATGCATACAATGGCCATTTTCCCATTCGTTTGCATGATACAACAAGTAGGTATTGTGTGGTATGCTCAGCAAAACAGAAGAAGCTTTTGTCTGAGCACAAAGAAGTGCAGGGCTCGAAACCGTCCCGCACTATTTGGGGATGTGGTAAGTGTAAGAAGGTAATGTGTGCTGATCCTTGCTTCAAGGACTACCATGCAAGGGTAGTTGTTGATTTTCTCTTTGATGGTCGCTCGAGAGTCACTAGACGACGAGACTCCATCTTATGTAAGTCTTTTAGCATTCTTCATGGTCTAGTGACTGTTGTCATACTTGCATGGCTTAGGCCTAGTTTCTCATACTCTCTTACTTCTGTTTTTGCAGGACATGCAGGGTTTGGCTGATGGATTCTACACGATGGCTGGTTCTTTTTGCTGATTTACTGGTTTTTTGCTGGTGACAGATGGCTGCCGGTTTTTCTGGTTTTTCTTTGCTGATGGCTGGTCCCTTTTGCTGGTCCTTCTGGTTGCTGGTTTTACCCTTTGATGATGGTAGGTTTTTACATTTGCTGTTGGTTTTTCCCTTTGCTGTTGGTCTGACATGGGCTGCCCTTATTTTGAGCTTATGGTCTGTTTCTTTGGTTGCACAGTCTTATGGCAGGTAATATGGTTTCATGTGATATTTTGGCACGATCTTTTGTTGCGGCATTATGGTTGTCTATGGTTTCGGTTATGACATATGCCTTTGGTTATGGCTATGTGAACTTGTCTATGGTTATGGGTTGCCATTGGTTATCGTTATGTGAACTTGACGCAATGGTGTTATGGTTCCAAGTTTATGGTGCCTATTGGCTACACATCTTGCCGGTTATGTAAGTTGTTTAACTCCACTTTTGGTCTTCTTATGTCAAGAACTTCTATATGGTTGCCACCTAGCCGATTGTGTTGTTGCCAGGGATTGGGGATTGGGTGAAGACAATGTGCCTTTTGTTATGGTTTTGGTGATGTGCCTTGTGGCCAGGACAAGTTTAAGTGGTTGTTTTGGTCATGGGCCACTTTATGGTTATGGCAAGTGCTCAATTATGGATATGGAAATCTTTATATCTTGGTCTTTTTATGGCATATGTGTTTGTGGCAATTATGGATAGAGATGTTCTTGTGCCAAGTTATGTCTATGGTTTTTGCTAGGTTATGTTTACGGTTTTTTTTGTTGCTTATGGTTATGGCAAGGGCCCAATTATGATTATGGCAATTGCACAAGTTGTGAGGTCCATTCTTGTTTTTTGATGGTTATGGTTTTATACTTCATGGTAGTGTCTCGCCAGGGTTTTGTCTTGTTACAATTTGCAATCTCGCCAGGGTTTTGGCTGGCCAAGGTTTGTTGTCTCGCCAGGCCAGGGTTTGCAATCTCGCAAGGGTTCAATCTTGCCAGGGTTTTTGTCTCCAGGTTATGGGTTGTGAATTGCCAGGTTATGGGTTGTGTTTGCGTTTTGTCACTTATAATAGCGGTTCTAAAATAGCCCAACTTTGTTAGGGTTTGTGCTGCTTGTTGATAATACTCCACTGGAGGGACTTGATGTGGTTTATGTACGGAAGGGTGTGCATGATCCCTTTGACAAATGCTTGCTAGGGTTTGTGGTCTTATGATTTATGTACGCACTAAAGCGGTTTTATTAGGTACCAAGTCTGTTTGCTTAGTGTTCTCTATCTTACCAAAATTTTGTGATCCTTCTCGGTCTTCTTGGTGTTTTTAATCGCGCCAAGCATTTTACATCTTGCCAAGTATTTTTGACATGATGTTGTGGATGGCTTATGGTCTTGTGAACATGTGGTAGCTCTTGTCTCATGAAGCTTATGGTATCACTAATGGGTTTTAGAATATGTTTGTCTTGAAACATGGAATAGCAACATGTGCCATGATATGATTATGATGGCATTATTGCCTTGTTATGGTTATAACTATTCTAGAATAGCACTTGTGATTTTAAAGATGTCCAAATGCTTATAGTTTATGGCTATCCTTTTGGCCAATGTACATATGGATCTCTTTCACATGGTTGTATGGTTTTTCTCATTAGGTCTATCTATCATTGTGGGAGGCTATGGTCATTGTAACTTATATTCATTGAATAGTAGTATGTGCAAGTCTTTTCAAATGTGGTGATGATGACCAATGTGGTATGCATATTAGGTTGGAAGAATTGTTCTTGTTGTAAAGTTAGTGCTTTGACATGTTATCTTTTGTCCTTCTAGAGTGGCTCTAATAAGCTTTATATTTGTAGAAAAAAATACATTGTTATAAAATGGTTTCTAATTTCTAATGTGCATAATGTTTTTTGGTCATCCCTATTCATGGTGCACATGGAAAATTATCATGGAGGACCTTGATTCAAGCTTGAAAATTTGTTCCTCTGCAATATAACTTACTAGTATTACAATGTTCTATAGCTGGGAAGAACTTCTCATTCATAATGTCCTTGTCATTATCAATGGAGGATGAAAAGAAGTGACTTTTTTGTCTCAGTGATACCTAGCAACAGTCATAGTGCTCATAAAGTGCTTCGTATACTAAATTGAATGATCAATTAGCCATGTGTAACCGTACATGCACTTACACCTCAAACTATCTAAAAACATGCTAATTTCAAGTAAAATGTGAGACTTCTAATAGATTTTTTGAGGTCATAGGTACTCCTCCAGTTGAAATCTATACTATTATAGATTCCTGGAAAAATGTTGGAATGACTAGCACAATTTTTTTTTAGGAGCACTAAGCTACGCACTAATGGACTTCCCTGTTTTCTCCTGTTTGTAAAAAAGCACTTACTTTGAGGGCTTAGTTCTTCCATTGGATTACACATTTCAACATCCTTATAATTTTTCCTAAAGCACATGGGTCTTGTGAATACTCTCAATGAAGGGTTTTGTGAATAAACACCTCTTCTAGGAGTTGTTAAGTTTTTCTTGGACCTTGCAAAGGACAGTTTTATGTCCTGTTAGGTTACCAACCTAGTGTTAAGCCAGTATACCTGTTGGGGCGGTCCGGGGCGGGCAACAAGAGAGGCGACCTCTAAACACCCCTCAAGGCTCCCGTGCTGCTCAATTGGGGCTGGGGCAACCACAAGCACAACACAACAACAAACCCACAGCCAAACCCAAACAAGATAGGGGCACCACCTAGTTATGGTATGCGAACTAGGACGCAAGAGAGATTTTGGCACAACCAAGAAGATGCACCACACAACACACACAAGCAACCTCACACCAAGACACACATGAAATGGACCACAGAGAGCTAGAGCAAAGGGGAGAGAGAGAGGAAAGGATCTTGCGTAATACCTTATTTGTGACTTGCAAATGGAGATGGTTCGTTATGATGCTATCGTAGAACTTGTACAAAACTCACTCAATGCTTAGTGATTGCTAATCATTGCCAAAACACACACACACTGTCTTAGGGTGTGGGAGACCTCTCACCACAATACCCTCTTACAATGGACACAAAACTGGCAATGAAAAACACACTAAAACACTTTCTAAAATCAAGATCAACCGATAAAAACTCAAAATACACAAGTCACCTTGAATTCACCAAACCGTATTGCACAAATGGAAGGACGAAGATTTGAACGTCGAATCACACCTTTGATGCACCAAACCTCAATTTATTGATGATGAAGGAGCATGTACAATAGTGGTTTTGAGATTTGTGGAACTCACGCTCTCTCACTTGCAATGTGTAGCTTGAAGGCTTCTCTCACACCAAGAGTGAAGCTCACAAGTGGTTGCTACACCTAAGTCTCTCCTCACGCATAGAGTGTTGGGGTGCTATGTGAGATGTTGGAGATTGTTTTACAAGAAGGAGAGGGGTCTATTTATAGGTTGGAGACCCCTCATAAAGATTATTGGAAATCCTAATTTACAAGCTAACAAATCAGGATTATGATTTTTTTGAGTATCGAAACATTGCGGGCCTTCTTTGTCTGCTTGAGTCATGGGTGTGGGCTCAAAAGAGAGCATTATTGATGGTAGATAAGGTGAAAGTAAGTAAGGAGAGAGAAAGAGAGAGAGAGAGAGAGTGTGTTATTATACACATGTCTTGAGGTGAGGTGTCTTTTATGGTTAGGTCAATGCTATTTTGTGTTAGTATGTTAGTCGTTAGTAATCACTAGAAAGTTAATGTTACATTTACAATGGGTAGAGTGAGTTGGTTTGATGAAGGAAGAGGGGTGAATTAAAAGAGAATCATTGAGATGGTGAAGCTTTGAAGAAGCTTGAACTCACCCTTGTGTAGATTGTGGAAAAAATGACCGCTGGTCTTCTTCTTCTTCTTCGCTTCTTTACGCCGCCGCCACGGTTGACCACCACGATGAAAAGAGGATTTGTTGATGAAAAATCCTCAAATTGTAGAAGTTATCATGGTTAAGATGCTGAATTTTAGATATTTTTAGGAGAGGTAAATGAAATTGTAACATAGAAGCAATAGAGAGAGACATGGAGAGGGTGTATGTATGTAGAGGTTCATAAAAGAACTATAGGGATGAGAGAGAAGGGTAATGGTGAAGAGGGTGGGAGAAGCCATGGAAATTGCAGGTTTGAGTGAGGGAAGGAGAGGAATGTGTGTGTGTGTGTGTGTAGAAGTGTGGAAAGAGGTGAGAGAAGACTATAGGCTACTTGTGAGAAAAGTGGGCAGATTGGGGTCCACTCAAAAAATCATATCTCACCGCTGGTAGCTTCAAAAATCATGAAAAAATTTGAGGTGATTATTCAGAGCGTGGGCTACATTTTCTTGTTTGACCACCGCTCTAAATTCGGAGTGGAGATAGGTGCCAAAATTCTCACCAAAAAGCTTGTTTTTATGCCTGCAAAAGTCTTTTAGTGGCCCTTTCCTTTGTTGAATTTGTATAATGCATCCAAGAGTGAGCGCCTCCTTTGTCATATTATAATACAAAGCATCCAAGTTGCCCTTGACCGATGCATGGAGGAGGATTATTGGTGAATAAAGAAATATATACATGGTGGGACTAGTGTATGGACTATTCATGGATTTTAGCTCAATGAGCACATGGTGTTAGAATAATGAGTAAAAATAATAATAAAAATGTGGAGGAGTTATGGATATGGAAAGATATTGGAATCATATGATATGGTCCCTCCTTGAATTATTTTGGGTGAAAGAGGAAAAGGTATGCAAGTAAATAATATAATAAACGTAACCAATGAGTAGAAATCAATTTTTTGTTTTCACGAGGGTGAGGGTGAAAATGTGGGAGTGATTTGTATAAAGGAAAAATATGAGGTTAGAGTATGTACAATATTGGCAAAAAATATAATCATGGTGTAAGAGAATGAAAGAAGGTGTACATATGTTTAATAAAACACACACTTAAGTAGAATATTTAAATAAAATACCAAAATAATTATAAAAAATCTCTATATTTAGGCCATATATACAATGAAATATTTACACACAAAGAGGCCATAATATACTTTTATTTTTTTATTTTTTTTTGGCTCAACTAGCCCAGTGACTAGCTAGCTGAGGGTTTTTAAGAAGATATGGGGAAAGCCCCCTAACTCACACACGCCTATGTACAGTGAAATGGTAGGGATAGCCATAGCGTTTGGGTGAATTTGGTAGGGTGGAGTAACTTACTATGGCAACTATGGAGAGCCGAAAAACGGCTATCATTAGCCCCCCCCTTAGATAATGGTACATTCATGTACCATTTATCCGATCATACAACATGTAGATTGTGTAACGTCTGTCTTTGTTTGCTCTCATCTTTGAAGAACCTTTGTTGTATGATTAAAAAACCTTGTGTGATATGAAAGGTTCTCGATTCAATAGTAGGATGAAGTGACTGAGGAAACCTCCTCCATTGAGAAAGTTTCCATAAGCACCCCCCAGGATCAAAGATCTTGAAATATCTTTCCCAAAGAGAGATGTATGGTATGGAATCACTGACTGATTTTGGTTGAAGAAACTTGTAGATTTTACTGTTGTCCATCATTGCATCTATCACTATGAATGTGATATAAAAGATTGGTTGCTCTTCCTCCTGTATAAAGTTGATGTATCTGCTACGATCTTCAAGAGCTTGTATGAGCGAATTCCTGAACTGTAGCTCATAAAATTCATTCGACCTGGGTAGGCTCACCAAGTCAAAAATTATATGGCCTTCATGATTTAGGAAAGCTTGATCCATGCTTCCAGCTGCTATTGGACGGTATTGCAAATAGTTTACCATATAAGTAGATAATAGACGAAGGTTTCTATTGCTTCCAACACATTGGAAGAGAATAGATTTTGGTACTGATTGATGAAATATCTACATGTAGCAATCAACAAGTTTTTCATCTATGATGAAGACCAGAAGCATCACAATGTGCGACCTCCATACACCAAAGAACCAAATGAAGAAGGTTTGGAAACATCCGTTCATCACCAAGTATTCATGTCCTCCTCCACTTAAGAAGGTATGGTGCCCTCGATGAAAGGTATATGTGAAGAGAGGAGAAGTTGACTTTGAAGAGGTGAAACCCAATGTGAAGATGATTGGGGCTTCCAAAGTTTGGATTTTCTTGCTAAGAGATTGTCCCATGAATGAAGAGCCACCCACTAAAACACCATTGGAGAGAATGATACCCTTCTGACACTTTCCTTTTATGATTTTATTTTTTACTACTCTCCCTTGTTCTTCATCCCCTTCTAAGCCCCCCCTTTGGCAAGGTTGTAACTCCTCACTTTGTACCACCTCAAAGGTTGATGGATTACTGTTTGATTTTGTGAAAACTTTGGCTTCTTGCATGATAGGGTCCTCCA
The DNA here is from genome assembly GCF_014529385.1 of Adiantum capillus-veneris. NCBI lineage: Eukaryota > Viridiplantae > Streptophyta > Polypodiopsida > Polypodiales > Pteridaceae > Adiantum > Adiantum capillus-veneris. The sequence continues at coordinate 151,724,870 of NC_140944.1, forward strand.
TGCTTAACATACATGGGTCATACAAATGCTTTTCAACATCCTCAAACACTTCTTCAAGATTATCCTCACATGGATTCAACTCACACTCTTCTACTTTGTTTTGGAGTTGGCATTCCATGTACACAATCATCTCTTTATGATCAATGTGGTCTATGATCTCTCCACCTATGATTTCATCTTCTTCTTCACTCTCTTCTTTTAGACAAGATACACTCTCAGAACATTCCATAAGATCAAGGTTACCTTCAAGGTATTCATTCTCCATAGAGTCATGTTGCACAAAAGCTTCGTCTGCTCGAACTAGAAATTGATCCTCCGCCAAAAGGTTGGATGTATCCCTTATTGAATCATCAATGCCATTTGAGATATCTTGTGTCTCTTTTTGCATGCTTGTGATAAAGGTAGAAGAAAGAGATTCCACATTTGAATCTTGGCCACACACTTTAGCACTTGAATAATCAGTTGGCATGTAAGTAACTTCTTCAACATTTGTCGGAGTAGAAGGAGACAAGTATGGCAAAGGAGATGACTCCTTGATAGAAACACTTTCATGATGGTTGGTTCTTCCAGCATGATGGAAACCATTTTTGATGTAGAAGTACTTGTGAAACTTCCTTCGGGCAATAGTGACCGCTTCTTCAAAGGTAGAGGGTCCACTATAAGTAACCTTAGTCTTTAGGAAAGGAGACAAACCCGAAATCAATTGATCCATTTTTACATAATCTGGAAATGTAGAACTAAATCCACATCCTTCCCATTGACGAGAAAAAATATCCTCATAAGCATAGTAGTCTTCACCATGTTGTTGAAGTCTCCGTAGTGAAGCCCATGCTTTCTCCGTTGTTGGAACTTTAGAGAATCTGGCCTTCAAAGCATTGGAAATTTGGGTATCCATCTTCAATCTGAGAAGACATACTCCAAAACCATTGCTCAGCGTTTCCTCTAAGGCATAGCAATAGAAAATCCCCTTTTTCAATGTCATCCCTGTTACCAAGGATATGACGAACCATTCTAAAATCAGCAAGAAAATCATGAACATCTTCTTATGGATTTCCGAAGAAGATTGGGATATCATCAAAGGTATAGCGTGTCATAGTCTCTCAATGCTAGAACCACACAAAGATTAGTTCCAAACAATCATCAACTAACTACACAAAGTTTTGAAAGGTCTTTCAACATGAATTCTAGACTTTTATGTGAAAATGTTTTTTTCGTTTCTTATGTTATGCATAATCCGAACCATATTCTAGATCAATTTTTGTTTCCTTGAAATTAAACTCGGTCTGTTTTCATGATTCATAAAATCTACTTGATTATGATGAAATTCAAGCACTCATGCAATACAACAACACTAAGCACACAATCGCTCCTCAGTGGGGGCACCAAAATTGGGGCGGTCCGGGGCGGGCACCAAGAGAGGCGACCTCTAAACACCCCTCAAGGCTCCCGTGCTGCTCAATTGGGGCTGGGGCAACCACAAGCACAACACAACAACAAACCCACAGCCAACCCCAAACAAGATAGGGGCACCACCTAGTTATGGTATGCGAACTAGGACGCAAGAGAGATTTTGGCACAACCAAGAAGATGCACCACACAACACACACAAGCAACTTCACACCAAGACACACATGAAATGGACCACAGAGAGCTAGAGCAAAGGGAAGAGAGAGAGGAAAGGATCTTGCGTAATACCTTATTTGTGACTTGCAAATGGAGATGGTTCGTTATGATGCTATCGTAGAACTTGTACAAAACTCACTCAATGCTTAGTGATTGCTAATCATTGCCAAAACACACACACACACTGTCTTAGGGTGTGGGAGACCTCTCACCACAATACCCTCTTACAATGGACACAAAACTGGCAATGAAAAACACACTAAAACACTTTCTAAAATCAAGATCAACTGATAAAAACTCAAAATACACAAGTCACCTTGAATTCACCAAACCGTATTGCACAAATGGAAGGACGAAGATTTGAACGTCGAATCACACCTTTGATGCACCAAACCTCAATTTATTGATGATGAAGGAGCATGTACAATAGTGGTTTTGAGATTTGTGGAACTCACGCTCTCTCACTTGCAATGTGTAGCTTGAAGGCTTCTCTCACACCAAGAGTGAAGCTCACAAGTGGTTGCTACACTTAAGTCTCTCCTTACTCATAGAGTGTTGGGGTGCTATGTGAGATGTTGGAGATTGTTTTACAAGAAGGAGAGGGGTCTATTTATAGGTTGGAGACCCCTCATAAAGATTATTGGAAATCCTAATTTACAAGCTAACAAATCAGGATTATGATTTTTTTGAGTATCGAAACATTGCGGGCCTTCTTTGTCTGCTTGAGTCATGGGTGTGGGCTCAAAAGAGAGCATTATTGATGGTAGATAAGGTGAAAGTAAGTAAGGAGAGAGAAAGAGAGAGAGAGAGAGAGTGTGTTACTATACACATGTCTTGAGGTAAGGTGTCTTTTATGGTTAGGTCAATGCTATTTTGTGTTAGTATGTTAGTCGTTAGTAATCACTAGAAAGTTAATGTTACATTTACAATGGGTAGAGTGAGTTGGTTTGATGAAGGAAGAGGGGTGAATTAAAAGAGAATCATTGAGATGGTGAAGCTTTGAAGAAGCTTGAACTCACCCTTGTGTAGATTGTGGAAAAAATGACCGCTGGTCTTCTTCTTCTTCTTCGCTTCTTTACGCCGCCGCCACGGTTGACCACCACGATGAAAAGAGGATTTGTTGATGAAAAATCCTCAAATTGTAGAAGTTATCATGGTTAAGATGCTGAATTTTAGATATTTTTAGGAGAGTAAATGAAATTGTAACATAGAAGCAATAGAGAGAGACATGGAGAGGGTGTATGTATGTAGAGGTTCATAAAAGAACTATAGGGATGAGAGAGAAGGGTAATGGTGAAGAGGGTGGGAGAAGCCATGGAAATTGCAGGTTTGAGTGAGGGAAGGAGAGGAATGTGTGTGTGTGTGTGTGTAGAAGTGTGGAAAGAGGTGAGAGAAGACTATAGGCTACTTGTGAGAAAAGTGGGCAGATTGGGGTCCACTCAAAAAATCATATCTCACCGCTGGTAGCTTCAAAAATCATGAAAAAATTTGAGGTGATTATTCAGAGCGTGGGCTACATTTTCTCGTTTGACCACCGCTCTAAATTCGGAGTGGAGATAGGTGCCAAAATTCTCACCAAAAAGCTTGTTTTTATGCCTGCAAAAGTCTTTTAGTGGCCCTTTCCTTTGTTGAATTTGTACAATGCATCCAAGAGTGAGCCCCTCCTTTGTCATATTATAATACAAAGCATCCAAGTTGCCCTTGACCCATGCATGGAGGAGGATTATTGGTGAATAAAGAAATATATACATGGTGGGACTAGTGTATGGACTATTCATGGACTTTAGCTCAATGAGCACATGGTGTTAGAATAATGAGTAAAAATAATAATAAAAATGTGGAGGAGTTATGGATATGGAAAGATATTGGAATCATATGATATGGTCCCTCCTTGAATTATTTTGGGTGAAAGAGGAAAAGGTATGCAAGTAAATAATATAATAAACGTAACCAATGAGTAGAAATCAATTTTTTGTTTTCACGAGGGTGAGGGTGAAAATGTGGGAGTGATTTGTATAAAGGAAAAATATGAGGTTAGAGTATGTACAATATTGGCAAAAAATATAATCATGGTGTAAGAGAATGAAAGAAGGTGTACATAGGTTTAATAAAACACACACCTAAGTAGAATATTTAAATAAAATACCAAAATAATTATAAAAAATCCCTATATTTAGGCCATATATACAATGAAATATTTACACACAAAGAGGCCATAATATACTTTTATTTTTTTATTTTTTTTGGCTCAACTAGCCCAGTGACTAGCTAGCTGAGGGTTTTTAAGAAGATATGGGGAAAGCCCCCTAACTCACACACGCCTATGTACAGTGAAATGGTAGGGATAGCCATAGCGTTTGGGTGAAATTGGTAGGGTGGAGTAACTTACTATGGCAATTATGGAGAGCCGAAAAACGGCTATCACTGTGAAGCTGCACTCTGCTTCTCATAAAGATCACTCAGCTTTAACCATGCTTGATAAGCCGACATCTCGTCTGCTACATTGAAGTAAACGCTTTCTGCCAAAGTCAGCATAATAGTAGAAAGTGCCAATTCATCCATTTTGCTCCATTCATCTTCGTCCATTTCTTCTGGTTTTATCCCCTTGAGCTTTATAGGTTTTATCTGCTTCTTTTGTACCAACACGTGCCAAATCTGCTTCTTCCACAATGGGAAATTGGTTCCATCCAGCTTCTTGATATTGTAAAGAGCAGTGTCCTGTGATCCAGCCATAGCTACGCTTCAAGTGGTTTACTTTCCTGGGAAAACTCGGCAGAGTTTCCCTGTAAACTGACCTCTGAACCAATATCAACCTGACAAATGAACCAAGAAAGCTTCAGATTCTGCATAAATTTCGGCAGAGTCTCCTTTGTAAAATGGCTCTGGTGTACTCAAAAAACAGACCAAAAAACAACTCAAAAAACACTGTCTCTCTGACACTGTAAGCTGCGGGTAAACCTGTCCTGCACCTGTACTGTCTCTGACTGTCCTGTCACTGTCCTGTAAGCATAGACTGCGACAATGCCTCAACGGCAGTAAAGCAAAGATGCAATCCCAACTGTCTAACTCACAGTCAATACATCCTAGCTGCCTATCTAAGGGTGCTCGAGGGATCGCTCCAAGACCTGTATCACCGAAAGGATCTCAACATTCGAGAATCCCCCAGCTCAATAAAACCTCACTCGACCCTCAACAAAGGCTGCAGTAAATCTGACAGTATATAGACTTCCCACAATGTCATACATCCACAAATTTCCCACTGTATGCTGTAACCGCTGCGGCGGTTGTTTGCTGCGTGACTCACAGCCAGCAAACCCTCAACAGACATACATTATCTCTGACAATACATCCCATGTGGAAGTACCTGCAATGTCAGGATGAAATCTGGAATATCAAGCAACAAACACAAGCTACCTGATGAACTAGTGGATGTCGCCTACAGTCTGTGTGTAGATGCGGCCGTGTCGTATGTGACACGCCTCCAAGAACTGTGAGTCGTCCTTCGATGTGTAGACAACCACAAATCAACACTCTGGGAGTGTCGATATCCTCAGCAACTGTAATCGTAGGCCGAAAACCCCAAATTTGCAGAGTCGGATCTGCACCCGTCGAGACCACGTGGTCGAAAATGGCCTGCGCAGACCTTTGTCGAAGCCGAACGGTGGCCGAGATGACCTCAGAATTAAATTCTGAGCACACCAAGCCCCTCGGGCTTACCCATAGGATTTGGGGCCGTGTCTTCGCCTGTCGAATTTCACTCCAATCTGAGTTGGTGACTCTAGCCTCCTGCAGTGCTGCCCCGAGCCTCGATCTGAGCTCTGATACCAGTTGAAGGAGTACGAGCGGAAGTGCGACTCGAGAGAGAGTGCGAGAAGAAGAGCACGATGATATGGTGAACTCGCTCTACTGTAATGTGTAGAGCATAGTGAGTTCTTATTAGGTTTTTACAAAAGAATATGTGTACATACCTGGCGGACCGCCCACTTACCTGGGCGACCACATTGGGCTTTATACCCCAACATTCTAGAGAGCTTAATTCTTATTGGTTCTTTTATTAAGTGTTTTTAAATAAATTAAACTAGATTTACTCTAGCCTAATTCTCATTGGTCCACCTCTATGGCCATCCAATAGGATTTTAATGCACCTTGTGGGAAATTGGGCTAGGGAGTTGACATGTGTCCACTATGTCCTTTGTGTAAAGGGGCTTGCATGAGTGTGTGTGTGTGTGTGTGTTTCTCTCCCATCCCCTACTAAAAGGGCTCGCCCCTTCCTCTTTAGGAGCTTGCAAAGACTTTTTGTACAGTATCAAGCATCCAATTTTCCTAAGCATTGACCATTAAACTTTACCTTTGAATTTTGAAACCTTAGCATTTTGGAAGTCTTAATGGGCTGTACATTAGGTCTTTCAATCCCATTGATTGCACATTTCTCTTCTGTAGAAAACGTCCCCCTTTGGATCCCTATTTTCCCTCCTTGGATCCCTACTGTGACCAGTTTGCTAGCCTTACCAATAATCTAGCTTTTTCTCCCCTGGTACCTCCCCATATTAAATGATCAATTTAACATGAGAAAATCATTTAGGAGAATTAGATATTAGTTATTATGACAAAGTGACTAGCCGAAGGTGTAGAAACTGATTTTGTGTCTTGCATTGCAAACTTTTCTAGTACCTTCTTGATGTAGTCCTCTTGAGATAGCTTTACTGTTTTCTTCGTCCAGTCCCTTCATATCTTCATACCAAGTATCCGCTTTGCAACACCTAAATATTTCATTGAAAAAGATGTAGATAGATCCTCTTTTAGGTCTTTGATCTCCTGCATGCTAGCACTTGCAATCAGCATGTCACCAACATACAACATTAGGAGGATGAACTTTCCATCTCCCAAATTCTTTGTGTAGACGTAGTGATCTGAGTTGCATCTCGTGAATCCATGATCCATCATCCATCGATCGAACTTCAAGTGCCACAATCTTGATGCTTTCTTTAGACCATACAAGCTCTTCTTTAATATGCCAAACTTTTTCTCCTTACCCTTTACTTCACATCCCTTTGGTTGAAGCATGTAAATTTTCTCCTCTAAGTCACCATGAGGGAATGCCGTATTTACATCCATTTGCTCAAGATTTAAGTCATGACCAGCCACAAGACTTAAAACAAGCCTAATTGAGTTCATTTTTACAATAGGAGAAAATAGTTCATTGAAATCAATACTTTTCTTTTGAGAAAACCCTTTTACCACAAGCCTGGACTTGTATCTTTTCTTCCTACCTTCTTCTTCCTTCAGCTTATACACCCATTTTTTCTACAGTGCCTGCTTACCTTTAGGCAACTCAACCAACTTCCATGTTTGGTTGCAATGTAATGAGTCCATCTCCACTTGCATGCTCTTCATCCATTCTTCTTTGGATTTGTTTTGCATAGCTTCTTCGTATGATTCCCGCTCTCCAGAATCTGAGACCAAGAGATGGTTGAAGGAAGGAAGGAACCTTTTTGGAGGTGTACTTGCTCTCGTAGATCTTTGGGACATTGGTTGAGGCTCCTCATTCAGTTGATGTTGTTGCACGTTGTCACCGTTTGCACTCCTTGAGTCTTCATCATTTGCAAAGCTCGAGACTGGGCATCAATTTTTGGTCTTTTGGTGATTTTTCTCACGCACGATGGATTCTCCCCATAACGAGGGCCTTAAAATGTGCATTTTTTAGACTAAAAGTTACAAGGGATAAATCAGATTCCATACTTAACATGTTGCAAACGTTTTTGACACCTCGTTTTTTGTAAATTTTTACATATGGACATGAATCCATGTGTCAAAAGGGTGTGAGGGGTTTATTTTTGCGGGGTTTTTAGCTTTCTTTATCAAGCACATGTACATGCAGTGCAAGTCACTCGTGTAGCACCAGTTGTCGGGTTACTGTAAGCGTAATGATTTTTTTCAAGTGTCACCTAGTATATGAATAAAACTCATGTACAAACATCAAAAATTTCAGTCAAATATCAGAATTTTGTGGGTTTTGGGTCATTGTGGCTTCCTCGTGCTTTTGGATACAATTTCTTGCCCTCGACTAGCCTTTCCTATGTGTAGTCATGCCATGACAGCTTGTAGTCATGCCATGACAACATAGATTCAAAATTTGGTGCCTTCAAAACTTTTGTTTTAAAAATTCCAAATAATATTTTAGGCGTGAAATCATCCCTTTTGTAGTTGTGGTTTGGGAGATACAGTTTGTTTTCCGTAGAGTATAAAATATAGCAGTCCGCAGGCAGTTTGGTGTAGGGTAAGTTATGAAGGCTTACATTTTTGTGGCATATGGATATACTTAAAACTGGAAGGCTCTAGAGGATATGGATAGCCATGAATTTATCCTTAGTATGCCTCATGTGGGGTAGGTTGATCCTATTTTGTTCAATTCTCATGTTGAGGAGTGCCAAACATGTCAAGAGGATAACATGGTTGAGCTAAATGCTTGCCATAGTATGACTAAAGTGAAACACAAACTTGATATATATGAAGATATGAAAATGGATGAGTTGAAAGTTGAAGACCTTTTGGATGAGATGTTAAAGGCTTCCTCGCATACTATAGTAATAAAAGGGTCTCTATGTGTTGTATTTGTTGAGAGTACTTTATGCCTTAAGAGGAATTCGATTCTACATATGGTTTATGCTTTGATATTGGGAGCATCGATATGGTTGGTGTTTTTCATTTTCTAAAAGAATCCTTAGAGAGTTGGGTTAGGAACACTTTCAATGTTTTGAGTGATGATTGAGACTTAAATATTGTTCCAGGTTTAAATTAGTAAATAGATCTCTTTATTTCACCTTTGATCTCACATCATGATATGTCTTGACTTTTCTTGCATTCTATTGTTTTAGAATGTTAAAGTGAAGCTTCACCTTGCATAATTCTAGTAAAATCTATAAATACACACACACACACACACACACACATATATTGATGAGTTCTTTTTATTTCACAGCTTCACATGGCTTGAATTTTCTTGCACTCTATAAATTAGATCTAGTGAATATTTGATAAAGTCTTTTTTTATTAAGCGATCATTGACCAAGTTTCCTCCTCACAAAGAAGCGAATCATAGCATAAATTTAAAATTTACAAGGTTTTTGAACTATTTTCTCACATACTTCATCGTTTTTCTTGTCTTTACCATGGTTTACAATCGCCTAGTCTCGATTTTCAACTGGCTCAAGATTAAGCTGAGGCATACCTTTCTTGAACACTGATTCCAATTAAACTCAACCTAATGACTTTATCACTTTCTTATTTTTTTAGAAAGCCATCGTGACCCTTTCACTTGTTTCATGAGTTTTGTGCTTGTGTTATATGGACTTTTAATCCAAGTGATAAAATGTTTGTGTTTATGCAACTCCTGAGCATGAATGTTCTAGCAGACAGGGGGTTTGGCAAACTATGTTGCGCACATTTTGGACACCTTTTTTTTGTGAATTTGTACATATGGACATGAAGCCGTGTGTCAAAAGGGTGTATGGGATTTAATTTTGTAGGCTTTTAAGCTTGCTTTAGCAAGCACATGTACATGCAGAGCAAGTCGCTAGTGTAGCGCAAGCTGTCGAGTTATTGTAGGGTGCAATCGTTAGTGAGTTTTTTGAAGTGTCATTTATACATAACCAAAAGCCATGTACAAACATAAAAAAGTTCAGCCAAATATCAAAATTTTGTAGGTTTTGTGTCATCCTGGCTTCCTCATGCTTTTGGATGCAGTTTCTGGCCCTCAACTATCCTTTGCCCTTTCCTATGTGTCGTCGTGCCATGGTAGCTTGTCATTCTTGCCAATTTTGTACATAGCGGTGCATAGATTAGAAATTCAAATTTGTGTCTCGAGAGCTATTAAAAGACATTGCAATAGAGGTGCCCCTTATTCTTGTTTTCCCAACAACGTATATGCCAAATGTGATGTCTTTTGGAAAGAACAAGGAATGATTGACGAGATTTCTATCTACTAGCATGCTATCTCTTGGACTACATTTATAAAAGAATATTGTAAACAAAGGGCAAAGTAAGGAAGAACTCAATAATTTTTTTAAGAATGTGGAGGGATTGCTTCTATTTTAATTTGTAAAGGGAAAGCCCTTTCAAGTTATACACGTAGCAAGAGGCACATACAGAGTCATCTCGCCTTGCAAGCCAAAACATGCAAGTCACACAATGGGGACCCGTCGCACATACACGCTTGGAAGAAAAAAAGACATGAATAAGTATTATCTTAAATATTGCTTAAATATCACCTTGCAAGCCAAAACCTACTAGTAACACAATGGGGACCCATCGCATATACATGCTTGAAAGAAAAAAAGACATTAATAATTATTATCTTGAATATTGCTTAAATAGCATACATATTCATATAGCATGAACAAGTGAAAGGGTCACGGTGGCTTTCTAAAACAAGAAGAAAGCGATAAAATTGTTAGGTTGAGTTTGACTAGAATTATATAAGGTGAAGCGTTGTTCAGGAATGTCTTTTTATTGAGCAACCGAGTTTCCTCCTCACAAAGAAGCAAACCAAAAATGCTAGCAAAAATTTTAAAATTTGATGGACTTTTTGAATTAAGTTCTCACATTTATCACCTATTTTTCCTCCCTTTACCATGGTTTTCTCAGGAATATATATATATATATATATGTGTGTGTGTGTGTGTGTGTGTGTGTGTGTATGTGTGTGTGTGTGTATGTTTATGTATATAAATATAAATATAAATAAATAAATAATATAATATAATAATAACTTATTACTATATATGTGTGTCTATGTATATGTGTGTGCCTAAAAATATACATAAGTAAATAAATAAATAAATATATGTGTGTGTGTGCATAAAAATATACATAAGTAAATAAATAAATATATGTGTGTGTGTGTGTGTGTGTGTAGAATTTGCTAGAAGTATGCAAGGTGAAGCTTCACTTTAGCATTCTAAAAAAATAGAATGCAAGAGAAGTGAAGCCATGTGAGGATGTAGAATGAAAGGTGAAATAAAAATATCCATTTAATATTTTAAATCCAAAATAACATTTAAGATATATCCCAATCATGTTGAAAACAATGAAAGTATGCATAACTCAACTATCCTCTAAGGCTTCTTTTAGAAAGCCAATTATATAAATTTAAGTTCTTATTTCAAAGCCTACTGAAATGCATAGAAGTTGTGTATTGAGCATAAGCAACATTACATGATTTAATACAACACCAAAATCAATTTTTACCACAAAGCATGCTTCTCTTACTAAAAAGAATTCAAATAAAGTCTCATGTGTCTAGAAAATCTACTCCATATCTAATACATAAGAGAAATCTCCTTCAACACATACCTCTACATGACATTCTCTAATATTTAGGTTCACTACACCATAGGATTTATCTTGCAAGTTTGCCCTAACACAAATGCAAGGTCTGTGGGAGCTAGTGAAGGTTGATGAATGACCATGTGCTCTTTTGGTTGAAGCCCTAGAATATGCACATACACATAGTAAAGCTTTATGTGTAGATTCTCTCTTCTGAAAATCGGGACAGGTGCAACTAGGTTCTTCATTAATGTGTACATCATAACAACTCTCTGTCAATACTTAAAAAACTATGTGTTGTTCACTTTTTAGTTTCTCGTCCAAGAACGTTGCAACCATACTTGCAGCTGACTCCAATCTCTTTTACACTCCTTTGGAAATAACATGTCTCCACTTACACTTCCTGCTACTGGAGCCTCCTTGTGTAAGAGTAGCATTTGTATTGTTCATGCGTCGTTGTGGTGTTGCAAAATTTGCAAATTGAAATCCACTTTGTACCAAGTTGTCACTCTCTTCCTTTGATAAGTTGGTTCCAATAGCCACTTGCCAGAAAGTAGGAATGACAGGTGAGAGTCTAGTTTGCCTCTTTACTTTTTGTGTGTGGCCTACTTCATAATTGCAAAACCATATCCATTGTGCAATTGTATTGTCTTTAAAAGTTATCTCTGAACAAAAACAAGGAGCAACCATTCCCACTTGATGGCTCTGTAATTTGTTACCATAAATTTCTTCCCTACCATTCCAGAACATTTCCTCATGCAATTGGTTGGCACCCTTCGTAAAGCCCACTCTTCGTGGGTAGCTTTGACATCTTGAATACACCTTGCTGAATTCTCCCCAGGCTGCACTAGAATGCTCTCTTGTGCTTCACTGTTAGTGACAACATATACTTATTCATTATCCTCTCCATCAAATTGTATACTCTGTGGTCTCCCTTTGGTTTTGCGATGTCTTGCTTCCATTACGTATCCAGGTTTATGTGAGCTTGAGCCGACTGCACTTGTTTTTTTCTTCACTTGTTGTACTGTCTCTTTGTCACCTTTCATCACAGGCTCCTCATACAAAGGACTACCAGCAACCAAGCCTTTTAATGTACTCACAAAATGAGTTGAATTTGGAGATTCTCTGCGTTTGGAACTGGCCACCATCATTGCTTCTATGGAAGGGCCCACTTTGATGTATCTGCTTGTGGTGTATCCCGATATTTTTGCACATTGAATATATGCATTTAAAACGTCATTGACACATGCATCATAAAGTGAGATTTTACGTTTACCACCTTCACCTGCTGGCCAACTAGCATGGATGCTCTCTGACAAGTTTATACTTGGAATTTGAGTTTTTTTCCATGTACTCTTACTGACCTGTAAATACAAAACGATTAAAATCGTATATATGTAAATCACTATTTTCATGTATTTAATAAGAACCAAAAAAATATTGATATACCATTGTTTCAATGCTTCCCCAATGGGCAATCCGTTGCTCCTACCAATTGAACCATCTCTCTAAAGCTTTTTTATTATCCCCTATCACATATTTCACCCACAATTCCCGTATTGTGGAAGCTATACGGGAGGCCTCATTTGTAGTCTTTGCTAAGCGCCATGCTTCACACATTTCAATGTGATGCATTTGTCTATCTGTAGTGACATGTTTTTTGTGTGTGTTTGTGTAGACTCTGCTCTCAATGGAAAAGACACGAGCGCTCCCTCCCCTGCATTACATCATGTCGTCCTCCAATGTATACAACTCGTATTGCCAGTCAATTAGCCCTGACTTCATCAGACATAAATCCAACAAAGTCTGGTCTACTGGTGCATGTCCACACCTCTCCATAATTTGTCTTCTTCTTTACATTCACATATAATTGCAATCACCTGCAATGCTCGCATGTTGTACACATAGAACAAATAAGTAATAAAAGGTGTCTTATATCAAACATGCTATCTAACATATTTTTATAAATTCACTTACCCAGGATCTTAAACCGAGCAGGACATAGTTGCCCATCCTTCAATCCGATAAGTATGATCAAAGTGCACCCAAGCATTACTCAAATCTCTTGTCCCTCCTCGCCCCATTCTATTGACTAGTTCAACTCTAGAAGTAGGTCCTTTTGTGGACATTTTGAATACGTACATTTGTCGTTAGGTCCACCCTGGCCTGGAAAACGATTTCCATGAAAGAATGGAAAAACACTGTTTCTATACCAATAGTATCCTGGGGGATTCACCATGGAAAACTTACTGCACCATGTAAGTGTAGGGGTAGGAGTTTTTTTTACAAGTTACATAAGCAAATAAGTTAGGGGTAGGCCCCTAATAATTTATCTCCCAAGCTTAAAAATAAGGGAGGGAGATATCATATTTAGGAGGGGGGGTGGGGGGGACGGGGTGGGCACATATACTATTCCCTATGCTTTTCTTTGTTTTATCATATTCTAGATGCTTGAAAATCTAGCCTATATATTTTATACTATCTTGAAGTGAAACTGAAGGCCACATGCCAGTGCCCAAAACAAACCTAGGTTTAGTGTATTTCCACCTACAAATTGCACACACCTTCCTCCTCCTTGTTTGATGGTGATATGATGGTGTGAGGAGCATGGAATCTATCGGGCTTTATCTCTATGCAGAAAGAGGTTCCACATGGTTGCAATGAGTTCCTCTTTATATCTTGGCTCTTGGACATAGTGGCAAGACTCAAGGGTGTCACATTGTCTTTAGAAATCTGCGGATGCATAGGCTCTTCTTGGTCTTCTCTTTTAAGAGCTGATCGGATGGCTTCTCTTGGTACCCCTTTGTGTGACCCTTATGGATGCTTACAAGCAATATTTTACATCCTCAATACGATGGTTGCAGCCATGCAGGAGCATCTAAAGTAGGCTTGAGATTATGCATTAGAAGGGCTATATGACACTTCCATCAATTTTTTTGACGGGGCGATTGCACATATCAACAAGTAAGTGTTAGGCTTACATATCCAAGCATGTGCTTTTTGTACATGTTTACAATTTTTCCAAGCATCTTGAAGTTAGTGTAGAATCTAATGCACAGAATTGGAGGAGTTTAAATTGTGATGCGTCTCATCATTTGGATCGTTATTTTTTGATTGGAGTTGAGGGAAGTGTGTACAGAAGTTGTTAAGTGACTTTCATAAGGGTTGACTGGTCAATGAGTTTCAAGTGAAAGTAGATTTTCACAGCCTACTTTAGGCAAATAATATATACATGGGAGCCTAGCCATGACAGCACACACAAGAACTTCATAACATATTCCTATACAAAAAAGTCACCTTCTTTCCCATATAAATTACCACAATTAATAGGAAAAAGACCTATGAGTTTTTCTTTCCATTTAGAACTAGAGTGCTGCATCAGCCGCATTTGTATTGAATCGAAGTGAGGGTTGTCACCTTAAGATTTGTGGAAAACAAAGCACAAACTCTCTCTCTCTCTCTCTCTCTCTCTCTCTCTCTCTCTCTCTCTCTCTCTCTCTCTCTCTCTCTCTCTCTCTCACTCAAGCTTTTCTCTTCTATGTTCTTATTTTTTTGTGTTTACAACGCCACGATCTTGATGTCTCAATTTTGATATGTCTACATACGTCCTTGGCTATTAAATTGTATTAATTCTTTGATGAAATCTCGCTTTATTTTTGTGCATTCTTGTTATTTCTGTAAGCATGGTTGCGTCTTTTGAAGATTCAACAAGTGTATATATTCTTGGAGAAGAAAATGGAGAGAGAGAGAGAGAGAGAGAGAGAGAGAGAGAGAGAGAGAGAGAGAGAGAGAGAGAGAGAGAGAGAGAGAGAGAGAGAGAGAGAGAGAGAGAGAGAGAGAGAGAGTGAAGTCGCGGAGCGGAGCGTGGGTCGACTCTCTCTCACACACACACACAGTGAGCTTACACAGTACAGTACGCAGAGAAATGTTAGAAGGGTTATCTCCCAATTCCTTAGTATTCACAAAGTATATGTGAGTATATACAAAGAGTTAGAGGTAAGTGAGTTAGGCGGGCGGCCGGCCATATCCGCATAAGAGGCCACTTGGGCTTTAATCCCAACAACCTCCCACTTAAAGTCCAATGTGGCACTTTAAGTAACTGTAAATCTATGAACATAAATGTACAAAGATTTACATGGCTGCCATCTATCCAATGCCCAATAACTCACGACAATGCACAAAGCCCTCTCTTGGAAGTCCCTTTGTGAGTAGATCAGCAGGATTGACCTTGGTGTGGATCTTCAGCAGTTGTATCTGCTTGTCTTCAAGTACTTCCCTAATGAAGTGATATTTGACATCAATATGCTTAGTCTTCGAATGGAACACTGGATTCTTTGCCAATTGTATAGCACTTTGACTATCACAATATAACTCTGGCATATCTACTTTGATTCCCAAGTCTGCAACCAATCTACCAAGCCAAATAGCTTCTTTGCATGCCTCATTTGCTGCAACATACTCAGCTTCTGTAGTAGACTGCGTAACACAATCTTGTAATCGAGATCGCCATGATATGGCACCTCCAGCCAATGTAAAGACATAGCCTGATGTAGATCTCCTCTTATCCAAGTCTCCTGCATAATCTGAGTCAGTGTATCCTCTGACACTCAAATCCTGACTACCATAGCATATGTGCATACTCTTTGTATGTTTTAAGTATCTCATGATACCTTTCACTGCCTCCCAATGTTTCTTGCCGGGATTTGATATATATCTGCTAACCACTCCCACTGCAAATGCAATATCCGGACGTGTAGCAATCATTGCATACATCAAACTACCCACTGCAGATGCATATGGAATCTTATCCATTTCAGCCTTTTCTTCCTCAGACACAGGACAATCTTGTTTGCTAAGTTTCACATATGGTGGCAATGGAACACTCAATGCCTTTCCCTTCTCCATATTGAAACATTGCAAAACCTTGTCAATATACTCTGTTTGAGATAACCAAATCAACTTCTTTGATTTGTCTCTCTCAATGCGCATACCAAGTATATGACTTGCCTCACCCATGTCTTTCATGTCAAACGATTTTGCCATCTTTGACTTCAAAGCTGAAATTTCTTCCAAGTGTTTGCCAGCAATCAACATGTCATCCACATACAAAATAAGGATCAGCCAACTGCCATCCTTAGCCTTCTTTGTATATAGACAGTGATCGAACTCACTACGTTTGTAGCCTTGAGAAAGCATAAACTGGTGGAACTTATGGTACCATGCCCTCGGTGATTGTTTTAAGCCATAAAGACTCTTTAACAACTGGCATACCAAATGTTCCATGCCTTTCTCAACAAACCCTTCTGGTTGCTGCATGTAAATTTCCACATCTAAATCACCATGCAAGAACGCTGTCTTGACATCCATTTGGTGCAACACCAAATCCTATATAGCAACCAATGCAAGAAAGCATCTCAATGTAGTCATCTTGACCACTGGAGAGAAGACTTCATCAAAGTCAATGCCTTGTTCTTGCTTAAAGCCCTTGGCAACAAGCCTTGCTTTGTACTTTGGCTGACTATCATGAGCGGTGATCTTATACCTGTAAACCCATTTACAAGGTAGAGCCTTTTTGCCCTGTGGTAATTTAACCAACTTCCATGTCTGGTTTTTATGCAGAGCTGTCATCTCTGACTGCATGGCCAACTGCCATTTTTTCGAGTCAACCACTTGTAATGCTTCCTTGTAACAAGATGGTTCTCCGTAATCTGTGAGCATGACATAATTTAGAGATGGCACATAACGATCAGGTGGTTTGGAGACACGCTCAGAACGTCTCACCACAACTGATTCTGCGTCTCTAGCCACTATAGGCTGTTCCTGGGCCTGACCATGCTGTCTTGATGTGCTAGCACTAGGTCCATCTTCCCTGAAGACAACTCTTCTGATCTCCTCTGTCTTCTCTGGCTTAGCGTGGAACTTGGCTTCATTGAAATGCACATCATTGCTACGAATAAGCTTTCTGGACTCAGGATCCCAAAGCCGGTAACCCATCTCGCCCGATTCTCCGTAGCCAAGAAATATACACTTCTTGCTCTTTGGTTCTAACTTATTTCTGAACTCCTTAGAAATATGGCTATAAGCTTCACAACCAAAGACTCTGAGATGCTTATACGAAGGTGCCTTGCCTGTCCATAGCATCTCGGCCACTCCACTCTTATCCAGAACCCTACTAGGAGACCTGTTGATCAAATGGACTGCTGTAGCCACTGCTTCCGCCCAAAATCCATCAGGCAACTCAGCATTTGACAACATGCTTCTGACCTTCTCTTGTATGGTCCTATTCATACGTTATGCAACCCCATTTTGTGAAGGATTATATGGTGCAGTAAGTTCCCGCTTAATCCCTTTTGCTTCACAAAAGTCTTGAAAAGCTTTGGAAACGTACTCTCCACCATTGTCAGTTCTCAAGCACTTCAGCTTCTGACCACTCTGATTCTCCACCAGCTGCAAGAATGTCTTAAAGACCTTGAGCACCTCATCCTTGTGCTTCAAGAAGTAAACCCATACTTTGCGAGAATAGTCATCTATGAATGTACAAAAGTACGCTGCTCCCCCTAGTGACAAACTAGGCATTGGTCCGCATAGATCACTGTGTACAAGAGCTAACCGTTCGTCCCTACGATTCCTCTTTGATTTGTGCGGTTCCTGTGTTTGCTTACCATAAACACAATGCTCACAAAACTCGAAATCTTGAAATGAAAAGCCAGGCAAATAACCATAATGAGAAAGTATTTCCATTCCTCTTTTTGACATATATCCCAACCTACGATGCCACAGTGACACACTTGGCTGCTCAATCACATTAATTACATGGTTTTTAACCTCTGAAACATGTAAAGTGTACAGAGTTCCTGACTTGCTACCATGTGCTACAGTCATCGAACCTTTGGAGATCTTCCAAGCGTTGTTCCCAAAAACTGTCACATAACCCGCATCATCCAACTTCCCTGTACTAATCAAGCTCTTTCAGATTTCTGGAACATGTCTGACATTCTTGAGCCATAAAGAAGAGCCATTCTGAAACTTCAACTGCACATCTCCCACTCCAAGTATGTCACAAACCTGCTCATTGCCAAGTCTGACATAATCTTTAGTAGCCACATATGATGTAAACCACTCTTTGTGCGGAGAAACATGTAAAGATGCCCCTGAGTCGATAATCCAATCACTCATAGCATGTCCATCCTCTGCAGTCAAGAAAACAGAATCAAGATTGCTTGTAAGGAAGATGTCACCAGCTACTATACCAGAATCACTGTCTGAACCAGATCCTGTGACATTCACCTCTTCAATCTTCACTGAACTCTTCTTTTCATCTTGCTCAGAACTCTTTGTTTTTCCTTTTTCTTGTTTCCACTTCGTACAGTCTCGCTTCATGTGACCCTTCTT
Source organism: Adiantum capillus-veneris (assembly GCF_014529385.1). Lineage (NCBI taxonomy): Eukaryota > Viridiplantae > Streptophyta > Polypodiopsida > Polypodiales > Pteridaceae > Adiantum > Adiantum capillus-veneris. Next base: position 151,743,209 of record NC_140944.1, read on the forward strand.
GCCACAATGGTAGCATTCTATGTCATCCTTTGACTTCGAATCACGAGACTTACTTCGGTTTTGTGCCTTCTTACCCTTCTTCTCTTTAAACTGTTGTCTCCCTCGAACGACCAAAGCACTATTGCCTTTGCCTTTGTCAATGTTCTTCCTGTTCACTTCCTCTGTGAGCAAGCTGCCTTCTACATTGGCACTTGTAAGACCTTCTGGTGCGACAGAATTACTTAACGCTGTACGAAAAGTATCCCAACTGTCTGGCAAAGTGATTAAGAGAAACATAGCCTTCACTGAATCTGGAAAGACTATCTCCTGTGCTGTTAACTGGCTGAAAATTGTGTGAAATTCATTCAGATGATTTGACATGGCTGTCCCTTCCTTCATCTTCAAATCCACCAATTTCTTGAGCCAGTAAATCTGAGAAGCAGCACTTTGTTTCTCGTACATACCACATAGCTTTTGCCATACGCCATACGCTGTAGTCTCTTCTGCTACGTTGAAGTAAACATTTTCTGCCAGTGTCAGCATGATTGTGGACCAGCCTAACTCGTCAAGCTCTTCCCACTCATCTTCAGCCATACCTTCTGGTCTCTCCCCTTTGAGCTTCAGTGGCTTCACTTGTTTTTTCTGCACCAAAACCTGTCAAATCTGCTTCTTCCAGAATGGAAAGTTTGTACCATCCAGCTTCTTTATGTTGTAAAGAGTCTCACTTTGAGAAGATGCCATATCTGCCAAACTGTTTACTCCTGAGAAAAATCCGGCAGAGTTTCCCCTGTAAACTGGCCTCTGTACACAGTAAACAAGCTGTAATCAACAAGTTGAACACCTCTCCTCAGGAACTGTCAGTATTTTGAAAATTTTTGACAGAGTCTCCCCTGTAAACTGAGCTCTGGGAACCAAAAGATAGCTCAAAAAACAATCATAAATAGCTGACCAATGACAAATCTAAAAAATCTCTGTAATATGCTGTCCTGTAAGCATACACTGTCTCCTCTCTGGGCGATGACAGAACCTGTATCTGTCTCAAGACTGAACCCTGAACAATGCCTCAACAGCCTGACGCATAAGATGCAATCCAGTGTCTACACAAAGTCATACATCCTAAGGGATAAAAGTCGCCGAAGAGGATGCGTGTAGAGGGGAACTCCAGCAACCTAATCCACCTCACACTGGGTAACCCAGCCCCCAGTGCTTGGCTTCAAAAAACCTCACACACGACCCTCTCAGATGGCTCAGCAAACTGCCCAGAACTAGCATACATCCTATAATAGACCAATCATTGTCCTATGACCGCTGCGGCGGTCTGTCTGCTAGCGTGACTCACAACTAGCAGACCCACAATCACAGTACATCAATCTGCAATACGTGCCAGTGGTGTCAAGCCGTCGTATGGCCACACCTCCCCTGGAACCTGGCAAGCACAAGAAGTAGCAATGCAGACTGCAATATATATATCTGATGATATATATGTGTACCTGGTCTATAGATGATGCTCTGAAGACTAATAAGTGATGTATGTCGATGCCGATATTGATGTCGACCACCTCCTGCTTGCCAATCTACACAAGACGGATTTCTTTGCGGCTGAAATCTATCTTCTGCTGTAGTGCTCAGAACGAAATTCTGAGGGCATAAACGGCTTCGAAAGGGGGTAAAACCGCAGGTCGCCTGCTGGAAATGCTCCCGGAACGCCGAGTGTGAATTTTCGAACTCCGGATCCAGAATCTGCCGGAAAAGTGCGCGCGCGCGATTGCGCAAAACCGCACTGAACCAAGGCTCTAATACCAATTGAAGTCGCGGAGCGGAGCATGGGTCGACTCTCTCTCACACACACACACAGTGAGATTACACAGTACAGTACGCAGAGAATTGTTAGAAGGGTTATCTCCCAATTCCTTAGTATTCACAAAGTATATGTGAGTATATACAAAGAGTTAGAGGTAAGTGAGTTAGGCGGGCGGGCGGCCATATCCGCATAAGAGGCCACTTGGGCTTTAATCCCAACAGAGAGAGAGAGAGAGAGAGAGAGAGAGAGAGAGAGAGAGAGAGAGAGAGAGAGAGAGAGAGAGAGAGAGAGAGAGAGAGAGAGAGAGAGAGAGAGAGAGAGAGAGAGAGAGCTTGTTACCTTTCGTCAAATCAAGTTTTTTTGTTTCTTAATTGGTACTGTCTCAAGTGCGTTACGATTGTGATGCAACAATTTTGAGTCGGTACCTCGCAAAAGAACCGTAAGAAGGATTAGAATTTATATAAAGTGATATGGATCGTTTAAAATATGTTCATGTTTAGATGTTGCCCCCTTTTTATGTTTGGAAGAAAAAGAAAACATGCAAGTCTCCTTGCATGGGGGAGTTTGCACAGTCCTCCCCAATTTTAATAATATGAGGGAACGTGCCATTCCCACGGCAGCGTGCAATTTCTAGTGTGTTCGTTTCACTATGTTCTTAGTAATGAGTAAAGTATACAAAGTATTTACATGCCTTCTGTTTATACATTCATTTGTCGATTGTCCTAACCAACACAATGATGTCAGTTAAAGCTTCCTTTCCAAAGAGTCTCTTGTCTTTGTTGCTTCCATGGATCACACCATCTGTCTCACAAATAGTCTGCACATCTTTGCCTCTGTTAATAATAGCAAGAAAGATAAAGAGTCTGCCACAGCCATGTTGAGGATATCCTGCAATCAACACATTCCAAGAGATAACATTCTAGAAAAAGAACTTCTCATGCTTTCATGCAGGTACCAGATTTGGCATACGAACTTCAAAAATGTGTTCCCCAAAAATTGGTGAAGCTCTGTTTGTCCTGTTGGATTGGTTATGACAACTCATCGCTTTTGACGCTCTCTCTGTCTATGCTATCAACCATAGTATCACCAATCAAATGTTTTTGCACAGCCAACAATCTCGTTGTGAATTCTCCCACATGTAAGTGTCTTGTATTAGGCCCTAAGTCTTCGTGGTGTAAGCATAGGAGATTGCGGTAGGAGAAACTCCTTCCCTTCACATATGGTTTAAACCACCCAAATCTTCCTTGTTCGAGCATAATAATTAGGAAAATCCATTGAACAACACTGCTTTATTTATTTTTGGTGGATGTTTCCATTTTTAATTCCTAATATAAAAAAAATGATGAAAATAACCAAAAAAGACTATTTTTTGATGATTTTCTAATAGTATATACACTATTTACACTCATCGAGGAGATTTTATCAATTAAATTTCCCCTGTTGATGATTTTTTAAGGGCATTATTAGGTAATTTTGCAAAAAATCACACGTTAACATCAAAATTTTTCCTCCCTCTCAAGCATTGCCCTTAATTACTTAGTTCGCTTCCACCCCTCTTAGATGGCGTACTCCGGGATGATTGTGTGCATGGGTTGAACAATCGTGTCAATGCATAGCCTTGGTTGGATCTACCATGCTTTGAAGATCAATGCAATTCAAACCATTATGCTGTGCAAGAGTTGGGTCTTGAGTAATTAACTCAAGGGTTTCTGTAGTCGAGGTTTCCTGTTGCTATTTCCTAAAGAGCAAGTCTTGTAACTTGTGTGCTCTTTGCTTTATTGTACCTTCAGGATGCTTTGGCACGTTGATTTCTTGAGCTATTGGTATCAATATTGGTGGTTGTTGAGCTTTTACTCGCCATTGGTATCTTGGTTTTTCATTGACGTACTGTTGTGAGGTTGAGTGTTTTGAGACTTAACCCTCCATTGCTTCATCGATTTTACAGTTTGCTAAGAAGACAAGAGCTCCTCTTTCCTCCAAATTTATCTTGCTTTAGGTTCCATGCTTGAAGATGCTCCTCTTTGTGTTTTGAACCTTGGAACCATCTTTGGTACAGTAGATGATGTTTTGGGCACCCAAATTTGAATCGGCTTGTCCTTAAGCTGTGCTTTTGGTACCCAAATTTTCCTGACTCCTTGCATGCTACTTGTAGCATTTACTTGTCTATAGGATGGAGAAGATTGATTTCTTCATGGTTTGCTCTGCTGGTAACCTCCTTTCCATTCCTCTTTGCTCGATGCAATTGGAATAATGAGTTGTCTGCCTTTAGGTGATAGCTTGAGCTGATTGGTATCCCAATCTGGTACTGCCTTGTATGTTAGCATCCATGAGATTCCAAGAATCATTGTTTCATTCATGTGTTCATCTGGTAAGCATACAATCTGATGAGGGCATGAACATCCATGTAATATCACATTTAAGTTGACTACTCCCAGTGTCGGTGTTGGGTTCTTGTTGCATCATTTAATAGTCGATATTTTTGCTGTCAAAGATTGACTTGTTGCTTTCGTGTATATGGAATAACTGACTGCATTTACCCAAGCTCGTGTATCAACCAATGCATTTGTGCTATGATTGTTTAGTTGTACTTTGATGCGAAGGTCCATTCCATCTAACCATTCATCATCTGTTGACACGGCATCTTTCTGTAATACCCATAGTTGGTCATCTAGTTCCAGAGGGTTGATGGGAATAGGTATTTGTTGATTTAATCCAGCATGTGCTTGTTCTATAATGGGAATATATTCGTCTTCATTTGCACAAAGGCGCAAATGTTGATATTTTTCTCTTCTATACAATTGGTTCCCAATAAGAGCATAGTCTCTTGCTTCAGTTTCAATTTCTCTTTGGCGGCGTTTACTCATATCCTCAGGAAATGTTTGGTTTGATAAGTAAGTAACTAGATAGTTACTCCACTTAGGAACAAGTGATATTCGGAAAAATGTCATACAAGGTATGGGTGCTTCTTTCTGGCATTGAGGACATTTTTTTTACAAATGAGTGAACATCACTCCTCATAGTTGGCCAAAATACTCCAAGTCTCAAGATCCGTTGCATAGTTTGGTCTTCCGCAAAGTAAATTCCTACTATGGTAATAGGTGCTTGACTTAGGTATTGGGTTTTCTCCTAAGGATTAATGCACAAAAGAGATATTCCATCTCGATTTTCTTTTGTATAGCCTTCTAGGTAGTAATTGATACATAGCCAATTGCTCAATTAATTTAGTTGTAATAGAAAGTGGTATTTGCAAATCCACTTGAGCTATGGTCATCAATGATACCATATTTTTTGACCATCGGGTTATCATTTCCACGGAGAACAGATATGCATCTGGTAGACCATCGTCTACTCCCTTTGGTGGTTCTCCTAAAACAATCCTTGACAAATGATCTGCTCTTTGATGAGTGGTGTCCTTTTTCACAACTACAGGGAAATCAAATTCCAAAAGAATAATGAACCATCTCACTATTCTTCCTGTGTTGCATGCCTTGTTGACCAAGTACATTAAGGCTTGGTGGTCCACAAAGAACACAACTTTGTTAGCCAATAGGTAATGTCTATACGTTTTTACGGCATAGATCATTCCTAATCCTTCCCTTTTGGTGGTTGTGTAGCTTTTATTTGCCATATCCAACTGTCTACTAGAATAAGAAATAGGAAAATCAATTTTCCCATCTCCTGGTTGAGCTAGGATACACCCAATGGAAAACTTGGAAGCATCTACATGTATGTGGAATATCTTATTCCAATCTGGTGCTTCCAATATTGGACATGCATGTGTACGTGGGTTTTGCAATTATAGCATACACATAAATGAATCGTCTATAATATCCAGAATGTCCCATGAAAGTTTGAACCCCTTTGACTCTTTTCGGTCCAGGCAAATCAGCAATAACGCGAATTTTATCCATATCAGTATTAGCTATGCCATTTTTAGAAACTATATGTCCAAGAATTTTTCCTTGTCTACCCATAAATGTGCACTTTTCAAGATTTAAGCAAATCCTATAAAGTCTACCTTTTTCGAATACCTTTCTGAGGTGTTCAAAATGATCAGCCCGGATTGATGAATGTACACATAGATCATCCATATATACTTCCAAGAAATTCCAAAGGTATTCCTTAAAAGCATGGCTCATCAATCTTTGAAAGGTGGCAGGAGCATTAGTTAACCCAAAAGGCATAACCCGATAGGAAAAAGTACCCATTTAGTTGCAAAAGAAATTTTATGCTAATCTTTGGAGTCAACCAAAAGTTGATTGTATCTCGAAAAGCCATCTAAAAAGCTGTAAGATTATTTTTCTACAAATCGTTCTAAAACATGTTTAGTGATTGGAAGAGGAAAGTTGTTTCTAATGGTAGCTGCATTCACTTTCTTGAGATTGACACACACTCTTAATTTTCCATTTTTCTTGGGTACTACCACAATGGGAGACACCCAATTTGTGTGTTCAATTTCAAAAATGAATTCGGCTTACTTTAGCTTTTTGATCTCTTCTTTGATCTTTCTAGAAAATGTTTCATTATAAGTGTATGGCCTTTGTCTACTTGGTTTTGCATCATCTCTCATAGGTATGATATGTTGACAGATTTTTGGATCAACACCCTTGAGATCATTATAAGACCAAGCAAAGATATCTCGGTATTCTTTCAGTAAGCTTAACAAAAGCTCTTCTTCTTATTCCTTCAAGTCGTTTGCAATGTAGGTAGGTCTAGGCTCTTCTCCTGGTTCGGCCAGATCTATCTTTTTTGCGTTTTCAAGTCCTTTGTAGGACTCGCCCTATTTTTGTAGTTTGCTGACAGGTTGTTCAACTATGATTTTTTGTTCCTAGAGAGTATATTTTTGTAATGGGATGGAACACTCATTACATCTTTAACCTTCCTCCTCAGTGGTTTCCATTTCAGTTGCATATATCTCCTTTAGAGATTTCTTCAGCTCTTGATAATTCTTTCTTCGTTCAACTCGTGTCATGGTTGAATCCTTGTCTTGGTATTTAGGTTTTTCTTGAGTTTCCTTTCTTGTTTTTCTCAAAGTTTTCAATATTTCCTGCTTTTGTTTAAAGGATATCTACCAGATTTTGTCTTTGACACGATTATGTGCATCTATCGGCATCAGAAAGTGTGTTCTACTAGAGACTAATGGCATTGGTCTAGATTTCAAGTTTCTCGTGTCTCTTTTTCTTCTGTACCATTTCTATCTTCTAGGTTTTTGGTTTGGAAAGTCAAAAAACTTTTCCTCCCCTCCTTTCATGAGTAGTTTATCTCTCACATGTTCTTTTTCCGACCCTGAATCATTTGAGGTATCTGAATCTTCTTCTAACTCATCTGTTGCATCATAGTAGAGGTCTGCCAAAGACTTGTTGAGCCTTCATCAAGTACTTGGATTCTTGAATTTCGTCTTCAATGTGAAGGGTTGAGATCATTTGTATGGGAATTATGTCATAGCCATCCTCATTGCAAAATTGAGTAGGCATAGATGTATTTACACATACATCCATTGTTGCTAGAATTTGAGTCCACTGAAATGGCTCAAACAAATGTTTCGAAAAGGGTTCAGGTACATAGGCTTCATCTATGTAATCCCTTTCTAAGACATTGTTCTTGTTTTAAGCTCCCGTTTTCTGAGGCTCCGCACATCCAAATAGGTGTGTCTTTGTTCAACCAAGATGGAAGCTTAGTTTCAGCCGAAGAGGCTGAGTCAAATTCTTGTATGGGCGTTTTCATGACATCTCGATAAGTGTGATCGTTTAGATTAACCCTTGTTATTGCTTCAAGTACAGATAATTGTTTTCGCAATCCTGGAGAAGTTATACTTGTCGCATGAAAGGTCTTCCCAAGATGATTTTGTAATTGAGTTTCTTTCCAAAGTCCACTATTGCAAAAGTGTGCTGATAATCAATCCCACAGAAATTAACTATCACCCTTTCAAGTAGTCCTAAGGGTCTTTCAATGTGTCCATCAGTCAATTGCAATTTCATTTGAGTTTGTCTAATGGTTGGTTGTCCCCATGATTCCCATACCGCTTTCGTGGCTATGGCTATGCCTTCCCTACTATCAGGTATTGTCATGGTTTCTTCATCATTATATCTCACCGAAAGGGTTGTGTTTCCTTCTTCCCCTTCGTAGTATTCTCTGACTTTGTTCATTGGAACAGATCTAATCTCTTTGTTATCCAATTCGTGTTTCAATTTTCCCAAATTTTTTACGATTAGGCCTATTATCCCCACCTTCTCTAGAGTTTTCTGTAGATCATTCCATAAATATGGTCTAATTTTTAATAGTTCTCCTAAAGTAAGAGTGCATTGAATGGGTGTAGACATGATTGAATGGATGTTGTCTACCTCTATGGTATGTTCTGCTCTTTTATTTGAGTGGTTCTACACACTATGGATTCATCTTCGTTATCTCCCAAGTAAGAGGGTAGCGTTTTCAAAGTCAATGGTCTAGACATTCCTGAAGCTTTAGATCCACAATCCCCATACAAGGATTGTACATCTATATCCATATTAGGAGGTAGATTGTCTAAGAAAACTTCCTCTATAGGAGCTGACTTCAAAGTTAGGCTCCCATCATTCATCTCTCTAATTTTTTTCCATAAGTGTCCTAGCTAGTCTTCTTCTAAGAATGGAGGCATCTGCACTGTCATGCACTATGAGTTTCGGCTCTTTATTTCAAGGTGGGGTTCTACCACCACTGGTTCCTGCCACAAGCTCCTCAGGTTTTGCCATACTCTTGAGCTTGGGTTTTTGTTTTTCTAGTATTTCTTGAGTAATTATTACCAAATTTTGATAAGCTTCAAGCTTAGCTACTTCCATATCTGGAGAAGAATAGCTTTTCCATTTGTTTTCCATGTTTTGTCCTACTTTAAGTCCCGCTTGGTAAGCTTCCAAGGCTGCATTGATTGGCTCAAAAATTTTGTCTACCAAAATTCTCCAGATTTCACTATGGTTTCCTTGATTTCACTTCCAGTTTATTTCACTTTTTCCTGAAATAGTTTCTTGGATTTCTCCTTGATTTCAGTCCTTTGTTTTTGTTTTCTCATCTCATACCTTTTGCTTCTGCTTCTTTTGGTCTTTTGAGAGAAAATTTAAGTAATCATTAGAGGAGTTACGTTTCTTTTTATTAGTTTAGGCTCTGGTGATTACCTTGATTGGAACAATAGCTTCACTCTCAGATGAGCTACTAGGTATCACTTGGACTATGTTCACTATTGTTTTATTCTTGTTTAAATGATTTTTTTGACAATCTTCACGGAAGTATCCTCCCTTTTTGCAACATTGTATGCAAAACGCTTCAACTAGCTTAAGGTTCTTCTCAGGCTCTAGCACTCATTTTTCCATTGATCATCTGCACCACAATTATGACAGTTTCTAGATCTTGGCTTAATCATGGGTCTTACCATCAAAGGTCTAAAACCTTGATTAGCTACGTAGTACATTGGTGCAAGCTCTGGTGTAGTATAAGTCACAGGTTCTTCCACTGGTGGTGGATGTGAATTATACCAATCTCCTTCTACCATTACTGTAGATGGACTAGGCTCAGCATAGGGAGTAATAGGCACTAGTGCTTGTTCATCTATGACTCCTTGTAAATGCATGCACTTTACAGGCACTACATTATGTCCACGATATGGAGCTTGTTGACCCAACACGGGTTGAGGTCTTTCCATACCCATCGGTGGTCGTTGAGCTGGGGCCATATTAGGCTGATATATGTACATGGATTGTCCTTGTGGCCTCATAAGCACGTATTGAACATTCTGAAGGAGTACGAGCGGAAGTGCGACACGAGAGAGAGTGCAAGAAGAAGAGTACGACGATATGGTGAACTCGCTCTACTGTAATGTGTAGAGCATAGTGAGTTCTTATTAGGTTTTTACAAAAGAATATGTGTACATACCTGGCGGCCCGCCCACTTACCTGGGCGACCACATTGGGCTTTATACCCCAACAACCTCCCACTTAAAGTCCAATGTGGTACTTTAAGTGTGAGAGAAGCTACTATACAATCTAATATACAAGAGATGTAGAGAAGTGATGTACTACCCTACACCTAACTGCTTGCGAAAATGCGCAAAGCTCTCTGAGGGAAGTCCTTTTGTAAGTAGATCAGTAGGATTTTCTGTGGTGTGAACTTTGACAAGCTGAAGTTGCTTATCCTCGAGCATTTCCCTGATGAAATGATACTTCACATCCACATGCTTTGTCTTTGAGTGGTAAACTGGATTGCGAGCCAATTGTATAGCACTTTGACTATCACAATATAACACAGGCATCTCTTCTTTGATTCCCAAATTTGTTACTAGTAGATTAAGCCAAATTGATTCTTTGCATGCCTCTGATGCTGCAACATATTCAGCCTCTGTAGTAGACTGAGTAACACAATCTTGTAATCTAGAACGCCATGATACTGCTCCACCAGCCAATGTAAAGACATACCCTGATGTAGACCTTCGGTTGTCTAAGTCACCTGCATAATCTGAGTCTGTAAAACCCTTTACACTTAGCTCCTGACTCCCATAGCATATACGCATACTCTTTGTAGCTTTCAGGTATCTCAATATTCCTTTCACTGCCTCCCAATGTTTCTTGCCTGGGTTTGACATGTATCGACTTACTACTCCCACTGCAAATGCAATGTCTGGGCGAGTAGCAATCATTGCATACATCAAACTACCCACTGCAGACGCATATGGAATCTTATCCATTTCAGCCTGTTCTGCCTCAGACACAGGACAATCTTGTTTGCTAAGTTTCACATATGGTGGCAATGGAACACTCAATGCCTTTCCCTTGTCCATATTGAAACGTTGCAAAACCTTGTCAATATACTCTGTTTGAGATAACCAAATCAACTTCTTTGATCTCTCTCTCTCAATGCGAATACCAAGTATATGACTTGCCTCACCCATGTCTTTCATGTCAAACGATTTTGCCATCTTTGACTTCAAAGCTAAAATTTCTTCCAAGTGCTTGCCAGCAATCAACATGTCATCCACATACAAAATAAGGATCAACCAACTACCATCCTTAGCCTTCTTTGTACATAGACATTGATCAAACTCACTACGTTTGTAGCCTTGAGAAAGCATAAACTTGTGGAATTTATGGTACCATGCCCTCGGTGATTGTTTTAAGCCATAAAGACTCTTTAACAACTGGCATACCCAATCTTCCTTGCCTTTCTCAACAAACCCTTCTGGCTGTTGCATGTAAATTTCCACATCTAAATCACCATGCAAGAACGCTGTCTTGACATCCATTTGGTGCAACACCAAATCTAATATGGCAACCAATGCAAGAAAGCATCTCAATGTAGTCATCTTGACCACCGGAGAGAAGATTTCATCAAAGTCAATGCCTTGTTCTTGCTTAAAGCCCTTGGCAACAAGCCTTGCTTTGTACTTTGGCTGACTATCATGAGCGGTGATCTTATACCTGTAAACCCATTTACAGGGTGGAGCCTTTTTGCCCCGTGGTAATTTAACTAGCTTCCATGTCTGGTTTTCATGCAGAGCTGTCATCTCTGAATGCATGGCCAATTGCCAATTCCCGGAGTCCTTCATTTGCACTGCTTCCTTGTAACATGAAGGCTCATTGCAATCAGTCAACATGACATAGTTCATAGATGGAACAAACCTATCAGGAGGTCGCGTGACACGTCCAGATCTACGCACAATAGGTGGCTCAGGCTCAGCCACAACCTGTGGTTCCACTCTATGCTGTCCTTGCTCCTCTTGAGCCCTGACATTTTGTCTTGCACGTGCAGGTCCATCTTCTTGGAAGACAACTCTTCTAATCTCCTCAACCCTCTCTGGTTTAGAATGATATTTGGATTCATTAAAGTGAACATCATTGCTGCGGACAACCTTTCTGGATTCGGGATCCCAAAGTCTGTACCCCATCTCACCAGAATTACCATAGCCTAGAAAGATGCACTTTCTACTCTTTGGCTCAAGTTTGTTCCTAAATTCCTTTGGAACGTGAGTATATGCCTCACAGCCAAAGACTCTAAGATGCTTGTATGAGGGCATTTTGCCTGCTCATACCATCTCTGGCACTAAATCCTTCTGCAAAACCTTGCTAGGAGATCTATTTACAAGATGAACAGTTGTTGATACAACTTCAGCCCAAAACCCATTTGGCAGCTATGCATTAGACAACATACTTCTGACCTTCTCTTGTATGGTCCTATTCATCCTCTCAGCAACACCATTTTGAGGAGGATTGTAAGGAGAAGTAAGTTCACGTTTTATACCTTTTGAATCACAAAAGTCCTGAAAGGCCTTTGAAACATACTCTCCACCATTGTCAGTGCGTAAGCATTTAAGCTTCTTGCCACTCTGATTCTCCACAAGTGTCACAAAAGTTTTGAAAACACTAAACGCTTCATCCTTGTGCTTGAGAAAGTAAACCCATACTTTCCTCGAGTAATCATCTATAAATGTCATAAAGTAAGAAGCTCCCCCTAGAGATAGGTTAGGCATAGGTCCACACAAATCACTATGAACAAGTGCCAACTGTGTATCTCTTCTACTGCTTCTATGCTTATGTGGCTGCTGTGTTTGCTTACCATACAGACAATGTTCATAGAATTCAAAATCATTAAATGAAAAGCCAGGCAAATAACCAGAACGAGACAAGATTTCCATTCCCTTCTTGGACATATGTCCTAACCGGCTATGCCACAAAGAAACGTTCGGCTGCTCGGTTACATTGATTACATTTTTAGAGACATTTGATACATAAATCATGTAAAGTCCTCCAGACTTTACTCCATGTGCTACTGTCATAGAACCCTTGGATATCTTCCACATGTTCTGTCCAAAAGTGGTGACGTAGCCACCATCATCAAGTAAACCTATGCTGATGAAGCTCTTTGTAATTGCGGGAACATGTCTCACATTCTTCAACGTGAAAGAAGAGCCATTCTGAAACTTCAATTGAGAATCTCCAACACCTAAGATCTCACATGTCTGCCCATTGCCTAGCCGAACATGATCTTTAGTGGTCACATAAGAAGTAAACCACTCCTTGTTTGGAGACACATGAAGTGATGCCCCTGAGTCTATAATCCAGTCACTTAGTGCATTTCCATCAGATGCTGTAAGAAGAGCTGAGTCCATTGTATTCTTCAAGAAGTAGATGTCTCTTGACACTAGACTTTCATCCTCTGCAACAGTGTTTGTCACATTTATTTCTTGAATCTTCACTGAGGACTTGTTCTTCTCACCATGGTCTTCAGCTTTCTCTTTGCCTTTTTCTGCTTTCCATTCTCTGCAGTCTCTTTTCATGTGACCCTTCTTGCCACAATGGTAGCATTCTATGTCACTCTTGCCTTTAGCACTGCGGGACTTGCTACGAGAGTGATTCCTCTTTCCACCTTTGTACTTTTCTTTGGTCCTTCCCCTGACAACTAAGGCTGTTCCTTTGCCTTTGTCCATTGTCTTTCTATTGGTTTCTTCAGTAAGCAGACTTCCTTCTACACTTGCTATGTTCAAACCATCTGGAGGTGCAGAATTACTCAAAGCTGTGCGAAAAGTGTCCCAACTTTCCGGCAATGTGATCAACAATAACATAGCTCTAACAGGTTCATCAAACTTGACACCTTGAGCTGACAACTGACTATAGATTGTGTTGAATTCATTCAGATGATTGGACATAGGTGTCCCTTCTTTCATCTTCAAGTCAACAAGCTTCTTAAGTCAGTATACATGTGAAGCTGCACTCTGCTTCTCATAAAGATCACTCAGCTTTAACCATGCTTGACAAGCCGACATCTTGTCTGCTACATTGAAGTAAACGCTTTCTGCCAAAGTCATCATAATGGTAGAAAGTGCCAATTCATCCATTTCGCTCCATTCATCTTCGTCCATATCTTCTGGTTTTATCCCCTTGAGCTTTATAGGTTTTATCTGCTTCTGTTGTACCAACACGTGCCAAATCTGCTGCTTCCACAATGGGAAATTGGTTCCATCCAGCTTCTTGATATTGTAAAGAGCACTGTCCTGTGATCCAGCCATAGCTACGCTTCACAGTAGTTTACTTTCCTGGGAAAAATTCTGCAGAGTTTCCCCTGTAAACTGACCTCTGAACCAATATCAACCTGTCAAATGAACCAAGAAAGCTTCAGATTTTGAATAAATTTCGGCAGAGTCTCCTTTGTAAAATGGCTCTGGTGTACTCAAAAAACAGACCAAAAAACAGCTCAAAAACACTGTCTCTCTGACACTGTAAGCTGTGGGTAAACCTGTCCTGCACCTGTACTGTCTTTGATTGTCCTGTCACTATCCTGTAAGCATAGACTGCAACAATGCCTCAACGGCAGTAAAGCAAAGATGCAATCCCAACTGTCTAACTCACAGTGAATACATCCTAGCTGCCTATCTAAGGGTGCTCGAGGGATCGCTCCAAGACCTGTATCACCGAAATGATCTCAACATTCGAGAATCCCCCAGCTCAATAAAACCTCACTCGACCCTCAACAAAGGCTGCAGTAAATCTGACAGTATATAGACTTCCCACAATGTCATACATCCACAAATTTCCCACTGTATACTGTAACCGCTGCGGCGGTTGTTTGCTGCGTGACTCACAGCCAGCAAACCCTCAACAGACATACATTATCTCTGACAATACATCCCATGTGGAAGTACCTGCAATGTTAGGATGAAATCTGGAATATCAAGCAGCAAACACAAGCTACCTGATGAACTGGTGGATGTCGCCTACAGTCTGTGTGTAGGTGCGCCCGTGTCGTATGTGACACGCCTCCAAGAACTGTGAGCCGTCCTTCGATGTGTAGACAGCCACAAATCAACACTCTGGGAGTGTCGATATCCTCAAAACCTGCAGTCGTAAGCCGAAAACCCCAAATTTGCAGAGTCGGATCTGCACCCGTCGAGACCACGTAGTCGAAAATGGCCTGCGCAGACCTTTGTTGAAGCCGAACGGTGGCCGAGATGACCTCAGAATGAAATTCTGACAACACCAAGCCCTTCGAGCTCCCCCATGAGAGTTGGGGCCGCGTCTTTGCCTGTCGAATTTCACTCCAATCTGAGTTGGTGACTCTAGCCTCCTGCAGTGCTGCCCCGAGCCTCGATCTGAGCTCTGATACCAGTTGAAGGAGTACGAGCGGAAGTGCGACGCGAGAGAGAGTTCGAGAAGAAGAGCACGACGATATGGTGAACTCGCTCTACTGTAATGTGTAGAGCATAGTGAGTTCTTATTAGGTTTTTACAAAAGAATATGTGTACATGCCTGGCGGCCCGCCCACTTACCTGGGCGACCACATTGGGCTTTATACCCTAACACATTCCCATCATACTTTGGTCGGTAATAGCACTCATTGGTCTCATAGTTGATCCATTTACCCTTGATTGCACACCATTTCTGCGGCCTAATTGGTTGTCCCTGTTGAGGTACCCCTTGTCCTGGTCCCCTCATAGGTGTTTTTTGCATGTTATTCATTTCATTCATCCTTTTGAGCATGTCTTCTATGGCTGTTAGTGGTGCTGCAGTAGCCGTTTCCACTTGTGCTAGTTTGGTGGATGTTGTTTTCTCACTTAGATTATCCTTAGAGATATCTTCTTCATTGAGAATATCACAATTGTCTCCTAAGTCAATAGCATTTGACAAACACTCTTCTAGGGTCATATGCTTCTTGCTATACAATATAGCATGAAGTTCTTTGTTTAGCAGTCCCTCTAGAAACGATGATACTAGTCTTTCTTGTACAAATATCTCTAATTTTGGGCATCTTTCAATGCATTGTTTCATTCTAGTTGCACAATCCCTAGCAGACTCACCTTGTTTCTATTTGAAGCTATAGATTTGAGCTACAGTATTATGCTTGATCCCTGTTTTGAACTTATGTCTACAAATCCTTGAGCTAATGTATTTAAGTCCATGATTGACCTTGGTGGAATGTTTTGGAACCATGTCAGTTCTTTTCCTTCTAATGTCATTCCAAATCCCTCGAATTGAGTATGGAAATCAAATATGCACTATGCTCTTAGCACTTGTTTGAAGCTTGCTAAGTGGTCATATGGATCCTTAGATCCACTCTATGTTCTGACCCATTTTTGAAAATCAACTGGTCTGACATGTCTATTTGGTTCAACTCTCGGTCTCCTGGCAGTTGGTTCTGTTCTGAGTCCTTCAAGCCAGTCTGTTGGAAATAGTGACCCATGTAGCCCTAGACTGGCTTAAGTGTCACCCGGTTTTCTTCGTGATGAGGTAGTTTTGGGTTTTTTAACATTACTCTCAAAAGAACTCTCTCAGAGTTCATCTCTTGGAATAGTTTCTGGTCCTTGGCCCAATATCCAATTCCTTATGGGAATACCCTTGGTATTTGGTTTGTTCCACCTCCTCATGACTCATCATAACAAAGTTATTGTTATAACAATCCCTAAATAGATAGGTTGGTAGATTTGCTGATCCCTTATCTTTGATTTTGAAGATATAGATGATCTTCATGGGTGTTAACTGTCCTGATTTGGCATGAGAAGTCCATAATAGATCTTTGACGTTTCTATCCTCCCAACAATAGACTCCGATCCTAAGATTATCCGTGCTAAGCCATTTCAAAGGCTTCAAATCAACTCGATTCTATCCCTTGAATTCTAAAGTCGGTGGTCCTTCTTTTGCTACCATATCTAAAATTATGGTATTTACTTCTAACCCCCATTTGTCTATCACGTTGTAAATACTGAGTTTCGTTGCTTTCCATGTATATTTTTCCTTGTTTGTTTGCCCTGATTTCCTCTTCAAACTCTATGCCATGGTCATCAATGCAAATAACATACTCTTCATTATGGAGATTAGTCTTATAAAAAGTGAGTATGTGCTTATATCGCACTGTTGTTCTGATTTCTGAATGAGTTGAATAGGAAGACATTTCAGATGTTGATTCTAAAAAAGTGTCTGAGACTTCTTCAAAGATAGTGTCCAAGTGATCTCCTTGATACACACTCTCTTTAGTGAATACTCTAATAGCGGTCTCTCCAAATATGCCTTGATTTGCTAGTATACGACCAGATCTCAGGTTCATATAGACTTGTGAAGCTTTGGATAGAGTACTTACCGTCGGATTGACTTGTTATCAGCTTCTTCCACTTGACTTGATTGCAACTTCTGTCAAGCTTTCAATTCCTTGTCTGAAACCGGATTCTTGTATTAGTTTTAATAAAGTTAGCTATTCTTTCACAAAGACTGTACAATTTTTGCTAAATATTGTGAATGGTCTATGTGTATCACTTCAATTTGAGCTAAGTGAGTCAGTCCTTGAGACTTTCAAATTCTACTTTTGCAAAAAGCCCAAGGACTAATCTGCAACCTGGAAACTAAGTAAACATGTACCAATTTGGATCCAATTGAACCCAAAATTTCTTGGTGACCTTGTATTATGTTGGTATAACACTATACAAGCTCAAAAATCAAAAAGTCCGTCTCTGTGTATCAAAAGTAAATAATCACGATTATTTACTTTTCTTAGTTTTTTATACTTTTTGGCTTGTTTTGCCAGTACTCAACTTGTTAAGTTCTCTGGACAAGTTTCACTAAGTTTGAATAAAATTTGTCCAAGTTATCAATTATTTCTTGTCCGCCGCAGACTTATTTTTTGAGTATCTGGCTTAAGTCTCACTTTTGTGATCCAAATTTCACCAAATTTGATTTGTGTGGTCTACTTGATATACTTGACCTTGTGATATACTCAAATGTGCAAATATGTCCAATTTTATAGCAGATATAAATAATTACAATTATTTACTCCTGCTATTTTTATGCAAGTTTTTGCCACAATCTTGACACATATTGATACATATTGGTTAATCAGCTTAACTTAAGCTTAACTTAAGCTTGATTTTTGCCACAATCTTGACACATATTGGTTAATCAGCTTAACTTAAGCTCTCTAGCCAAGTTTCATCAAGTTTGGATAATTCCTGTTCAGTTGGTCAACAGTTTTGTGTCTGCAGACTAACTTTGCAAATTTGGCCACAATTTTCACTTCAATGATCCAAATCTTGCCAAATTTGATTTGTGGGCTTAATATAACATGCTAAAACTAGTGGTATGCTGGTTTGTTTTTTCAAAAAAGTTGAGAAATAGGACAAAAGTAAATAATTATGATTATTTACTTCTGGAAAATTTTTGCATCTTTTTGGTCAACTGAGCATGTACACTTGTTTATCACATCAATATAAGCCTATGAGTCAATTTTCACTAAGTTTGAACTAATTTTTCCCAATTTTCACTCAAGTTCTCGACAAATTTTTACCAAGTTTTGGGTCAGTTTGGTGATCCAAATTCTACGGGCCTTTACAAAAAATGTTTGTACACATGCATAGAGTCTCTGGTATCAATGTTGGTCACTTTTGAGCTGAAAGTAAATAATTGTGATTATTTACTTTAGGCCTAAAATGAGCACTTTTTTCAATTTTTTCATTGGACAATCTTTTTATGAGCTATTTTAAGCCTCTAAGTCAAGTCAAAACTTAATTTGGCCTAAAATTTCAAAAAAAGGTAAATAATCTGAGTTTTTGCAAACTCTTGAAGTTTTACCTTGAATGCGTTCTTAAGCCTACCCTCTTGTTCATACAACTTTTAAAGCATACTCTCCAGCCCGATTCAATGGTGGACAGTCTTTTGGTGCTATTTCTAACAATAGACTTGAAATTCTACAGCTTCACATAAATAACTCACAATTGATTCTTTTGGGTCCAACAATGTTCTGAGATCCCACCTCGGATTCTACTTACCCTAGTCCTAGGTTCTACTGCAATGGCGTTGCGAAGAGTGTCCACAAACACTCCTTTTCTTGTTTTTTATGGTTTTTTGAGCCTTGATCTTAAGACTTGTCTCGTCCCTCAATCATTCTCAAAATCCTAATCTCATCGTACAATCCTACAATCCTAAAGGTACTTAGCAAGTACAACCTACTTCCAAGCTATCTCTACACATCAAAAGACAACAATATTAAGCTATGCGGTTTTAAAAAGAAAGTTTTGACTCTAGGTGATCCTAGAGGAAGTTAAAAGATAACTTCAAAAGACGCTCGTGTTTTTCCCTAGTTTAGGTCTCTTCGTTCCCCACCGGCAGCGGCGCCAAATGTGGGACGGGTGTCTAACCTCACTCCTATCTTATTGCAGACATAACGAGAACCACGAATATAATTGTCAATCCATGGGACGAAGCTGACTCAACTAGTGCATAGAGGCTACAAGAGGTTGTCAATCTCTTGGAAAACAACTCACATCTAACTCAGGCTACACTCAAATGACAGAAATCGCCAAAAGCTAATAGCTCATCAATAAACAAATCACATCCGTTACAGCATCAAACGACATCCAAATGTTATGAAACTTCTAGGGCATGTTTATAAGACCTAAGCACACATGCTTATGGTCTCAAATCTCACTTTAGGTCAAGTGAAAAAATTACGGTTATTAACGGTAGTGAGTTTTTGACCTAGTTGTTTTCGACCCAGAATGCATCTAAATGTGTAGCAATGGTGCCCCAATACCCCACCTATACTTAGTTTATGATTTTCAAGATTAAATTCCTACTTATGATGAAATTAGGCCGTGGGTCGGTGACGCCAAAAGCTACGGATTATTATGAAATGCTTACGTCAATGCGTAGAGCTATTACCTGCGGTTGCAACACAACAAACGACACTACAATGTGACAACCGAGAAGGGAGTAGGAAGCGCGATAAGGAGAGAAGTGAGCGTCGTTAGCTCACACTGTGTTTCTATTATCCAAAACTTATAAAATATTTACAAAAATTGGCTTTTATACCTTAGCCAAGGTTTTTGTGGTCAAAACTGATAATCTGGGAGCTCTAACTAAAGACGGATTGATACAATCTAGAAGCTTGTAGCCCCGGCTCATCAATTACACTATTTATCTAAAAAGTAGGGGTTACAACATTCCCGATTCATCAAAATAATAAGTGTTTTTACAATAAGAGCTCCGAAAAATGTTATCTGAGTTAGCTTGTTGCTAACAGCGGATAGTAGCCAAGCCATCCTAAAATATCAAGATAGATGCTATTGGTAATATACAGCTCTAAGTTTTGATGGGCTATTAGATGAGGTACCAAAGTTCCTCCTCATTTGGTTCTAGCTTTTGACAAGTACCCAAGTGAGAAACTTCTAGCATTGTGAGTTGAAGGTCTATTGGTATGTAGCAAACAATACCTAGACCTCTGTAAATCTTCGGAATGATTACTACCTTCCTCGGCCTCAAAGCATATTTTCATAAGAGGTAGAATCTCTCACCTTGAAACTATGTACATGGCTGCATAATAACAAATTCAAACCTATTAACATTATACATAACCCAAGTAAGAGGCAAAATTAACAAAAAATGATATGATGTACCTGAGAGTCATCTAGAGAATGAATAAAATGTTTTACAACACTCTTATCTTCAATTTTGAAGTTACAAATGTCCTTTTTATTAGGAGAGATCCTAGTCTCCGATGACCAGAAGGCATAGACTATATTCCTTGCTATAGAATTTACATGGGTCCCACGATGAAGTGATCTTTGATAGGCAAACAATGGTAACACTTCATCCTCATCTTTCATGTGTAGTCGAGAAGTTGCTAGTGCAATGTTCCTACAATGATGAACACCTAATAGTATTGCAATTTTAGATTGATTCCCTACTGAGCCACCTGTACTATTTAAAACCATGCTCAAATAGGTTTTCTTGGTGAAAAGTTCGTTCATAGAAGGAGGGACCTTGAGGTGTGTAAGTGTATTATGGATGCCAAACACAAGACCGAATTCAACATCGGTGACCTGGAGCTTTGAAAATGTATTATGTTGGAGTAGTTCTTGGAAGATCTCCTTTTGCTCGCTAGCCAAAAGACCTCGTGTTTGGTTGCGCCAACATTGGCCACTACTCAGCAAATATTCTTCCTTGACCTGCATGTTGAAACTCTCCCAATGATGTTGGAAACCCTTTCCTTGCTTCTTTGTTGACGCTTCTTTGCATCCCAATAAGTTCTCATGTAAGCAAGGTTTGCAAGAGATGAAGTGGATGGAATGCTCATGGTTGGAGTAGTATCCATTTCGTGTTCAGTTGTTGGCTTGTAGGCATTAAGAGACGGGAAGCTCTCTAAAATTGATATCTACATTGGCGTGTGCAAAACTGCGTGCAGCTTGCACCCACAGAGAGAGAGAGAGAGAGAGAGAGAGAGAGAGAGAGAGAGAGAGAGAGAGAGAGAGAGAGAGAGAGAGAGAGAGAGAGAGAGAGAGAGAGAGAGAGAGACTACTATGGCTATGGTTTTGGCTCCTCAGACCAGGGCTAGTGCTGTCAAGACAAGGAGCACAATGTTTTTGTTGTAGATTTCCATTGGCATACTATGCGTGGGTGCAAGAGCCATGCAGAGAGAGAGAGAGAGAGAGAGAGAGAGAGAGAGAGAGAGAGAGAGAGAGAGAGAGAGAGAGAGAGAGAGAGAGAGAGAGAGAGAGAGAGAGAGAGAGAGAGAGAGAGAGAGAGGAGAGGTATGGTTTTTGCCTGCTTTTGCAGTACCCTGCCCGTCCCCCTCCAAAAGAGCACCCCATATCTCAATCACTCCTCATAATCAATCACATAAGTCTGTGCATGACCTTTATCTACTACAAGCCTAGCCTTGTACCTGCTCACATTGCGTCAGCATTGTGTTTTATTTTGTAAACCCATTTACATCCAATCTCATTTTTACCTTTTGGTAACAACACCAATTCCATGTTCCATTTGCATCAAGTGCAGCTATATCTTCATCCATATCTTTCAGAAATTTTTCATATTTGACAGCATCATCAAAACATGGGGGTTTTACCTCCTCTGTAATGTTTTCCATATATGCACAATGATGAGCCACATAATTGTCATAAGTCAATCTTTGCACATGATTATTTCTCTTTCTGACCTGCATGGTCTAGGATCACTTCGAGGTGCCTTGTTCCCTGCTTGCATCCTTCCTAAACCTGGATCCTTCACAAAGGGTATGTCAAACTCTTCATCTAAACTCTTCTCAGAACCACTACTATCACCATCATCATAACCAACACTCAAATGTGGCAACATAGGGGCATCATTGACTTTTTACTTCCCTTTTATTTGAAGAGTTAGCAGGAATCACTCTTTCACGTAACCTACCACTCCATGGATTCTCACCATGACCCTTGTGGCCCACTCAAGACTTATAACTGTGCACTTGTATTTTTTGCAGCCACATTCTCTCTTACATCAGCCTCCAAATCATATTTTACATCAATATACCAACTTGACATTTCATAAAAAACAACATCTTTTCTCATCCTCACTTCACGTGTGACAGGATTGTAACACTTGGTACCCTTTTTGCTCACTGGAATAGCCAATGAACATGCATTTTTCTTCTTTCGGATCAAGCTTAGTTCTTAGCTCATCTAGAACATTCATATAAGCAATACATAAGAATTTAAAATCTGATACATCCCATTTTTCACCATTGAACTTCTCTTCAGGTGTCATATCATGTAATGTATCAGTAGGGGTCCTATTCATAATGTACACACATGTTAGAATAGCCTCAGCAATAGAATGAGACATGTTCTTCTCATTCATCAATGCTCTATCAACTTCTTCAATGTGCATGTTCTTTCGCTCAGCAATATCATTTTGCTACGGAGTATACCTTCATGAAAACTATCTTTGAATTCCATAATTTTTTACAAACCATTGAATTCATTGGAGAAGTGTTCTCCCCCTCCATCTGACCTCATGCACTTTACATGTTTTTTGATCTATTTTTCAACCATAACTTTGAAATTCTGAAAGTGCATGAACACTTCACTTTTTTGCTTCATGAAATAGACCCATACTTTCTTTGTATGGTCATCAATGAAACTCACATAGCATCTACATCCACCCATAGATGTAGTTTTTGCCGGACCCAATGCATTTGTATGCACGAAATCCAATGCATTCCTGCTTACATGCTTATCATGAGGAAAGGATGCTTTTGCGTGCTTTCCAAATTGACAAGCTTCACAATTTTTTTTGCATTTCATTAACTTTAAATGTTGGTGAACTTGTAACCATCTCTTTAGTTTGCATCATCTTTAGTCTCTAAAAATTTACATGAACAATACATTTGTGCCAAATATCTATATCAAGAACAACACCTACATCTCATACAAACATGGTAGCATTCACCTCATGCACATTTACATCCAAAATAAACATTTTGCCCACTTTCTTTCCTTTGTGCAACCAGCCTTCTATTCTTCTCATGGTCTTTGACAAAGAGGCCATTGGAGTTAAACTTGACCTGCAAACCCTGCTGGCAAACTATTTTCCCAGTAGAGACCACATTTTTTGTAATGTTGGGTACATGCAGTACATCAGTCAGGTACTTCACTTTACCATGTTTCATAGACAATGGCACATTTCTTGTATGCATAATGAAATGTGCAGTATCATCCCTAGTTTCTACATAACCAGGACTTTGTAAAGTCTACATTTCCTTGAACCATTCACCATGACTAGTCATGTGATTCAATGCACTAGAGTCCACATACCAGACATTATCACTCGATTTTGTCACATTTGTAGACATAGTATTCAGCATGTGCTACACCACAAATAGCCTCTCATGCTCACTTCCATTCTTGCTACTGGTTGCATAATTATTTTGTTGTTGTTGACGGATGGGTCAACAACACGACATAACTCAACAAAGCCTTATTCTATGAGAGTTATGGAATGCTGCAGATTATGGTCATAAACATCATTTGTAATCAATAAGAGTCTAGCTGCAGAAGTCGGGGTGCAATGGCACTTCCAGATTGTAAATACAAAGCCATTGACCCCTCAAACTCTATTTTTGGTTAACCTAAGGTGACCTTAGTATATAAGGTACCTAGGTCATTTTTGTAAACACAACTTTTATCATTATGATACTTTTAGCACTGCCATCTACTATGTGTGACAGAGGGAGAGAGAGAGAGAGCGTGAGCTTCATCCTGGTGCTACTCACCGCTCGTTCATCGCATTGTGGATCCGACTACACCATTGCGCTAGCCTCAGCAAGAGCTATGTGACAATTCTAAACATTTCTCACGGAACGAAGCATATGCTCTTACGTATCTACGAGCTATTTGCGATTGTAAGTATATCAAACGATGTCCATTTTCTGCGTGCAAGTAGTCATTATAATTGTAGCGACATAAGATACACATAGATACTCACAGATTTCAGTTTCAAACACTTTCAAATTTTGTCTTTGTCTTTATACACGATTTCTGCGGATGGGTTTAGAGCTAGGGTTTTGAGTGTAGAGACTTAGAAATAGCTATATCCTAGTGAGGGGATGGTGTTCCTTAAGTTTCGTATGATTCTAGTATGGTTTCGTGAGTTTCCTTTCGTTTGTGTGTATGTGAGCTAGGTGGTGTAGTTGAGAGTAGTTAGACTCTAGGTTGTGGTTTAGTTGGCCTTTCAGAGTGGTCTCAGCTTGACAAGCTAACAAGATTTCCTCCATGTGCCTATCATGTAATCTGTATGTGTAGGATGGTCTCAGCTTGACAAGCTAACAAGATTTCCTCCATGTGCCTATCGTGTCATCTGTGTCCTCAATTGACATTATGTTGATCTAAGTTGTGCTACATGCGCTTTGTGGGTGGTGTGATTCATTCCCGCAACATTGGCGCTGTTGCCGTGGATACAAGGACTTAGGTAGGTATTCCTACTAACACTCGTGTGATTGTTTCTTGCTTTAGTTTCGGCTAAAGAAAGCATTTTTCTTAAGTGGATCCGGAAGAGGTTATTCCAATGTCAAGTGGATAGCCAGGAAGTGTGTGTCTTGCCGAGGGTCTGCGACTAGGTAGATTTAGTTAGGATATGTAGATTAGAGTAGTTGTTGTGGTGGTTGAGTGGTTTGTGAGGTGATAAAAGTGTTTGCTAGTCCGTGTGTGGAATTGAAGAGCTTTCTACTCATAGATGCAAAACTCCATATGATTTGTAGGAGTAGCTTTAGGTAAGTGATCTGATTCTGATATAGAGCTATTCATCACTGATTTATTTGCTAAAGTGCTTGGTTGCATTCAAAATCACTAAAATGTGTGCTTTTGAGGAAAAAATTCAATAAAAAGAGTTTTGTTGACATTTTTGCATGACTGATTGATGCTGAGCATATAAAAGGGCATGTGCAAGGGTTCTGTGCTGAAAAACTGTAATTTTGTAAACTTAGACTTTATCCGCATATGAAGTCTCAAGGCCCATCTAGAGATCAAATTTCAAAAATTTGACTATGCCAAAGTGTTCAGAAGGGGGGTTTTACCCTTAGTATACATTGAAACTTGAGTTTTGACCAACTCTTGATACCCAAAAGACAAAAGACGGAGTGTCTGAAGCGGAAAAAGAGAAACTTGAGATTCTAAGCATATTTCTGCATGAAAATTGATAGAAGTGCTTGAAAACCAATGCTAGAGGCTTGGGGATGACTGTGAATGATTTCTATCCAAAAATTCTTAGCAAACATTATACGCGTATGATGTCTCAAGGATGATTTTGGCATCAATTTTTAACTTTTGACATTAATTATACCCATCTTCTGCATGTTGTGTTGAGCACATACACCAAATCTCATATTATTTGGACATATAGATTGAGAGTTAAGGGGATTTTACTCTTTCAGAGGCCTTCCTTGTAAAATTGATGATTTTGTGCAATTTTGACATCCAAAATTTGTTGTGAGCACATATTCTTGATCTACACACTAAGGGGCACCTATGGTAGAAACATAACTAAAATCTGAGCAAAAAGACTTTATACACGTATAAAGTCTCAAGGATGATCAGAGGTCAAAAGTTACATCTGAGTGCACCCTTGTGATCTACAGCATTTAGGAAGCATATAGGCCAAATTTCATCAAATTTGGATCACTTTTGGGCTTGCAAAGACCATAAGACACATCTAGGCAAGTGAATGCTTGTATTGGCCATAACTTGCTCAAAAAGTGTCAAAATTCAATTTTGAAACTTGTTATGAGTTGCCAGTGTAGTGAGGAACCTCTAAAGTAAAACTCTATTCATTCTGACCAGTTAGACTTCATACGCGCATGAAGTCTAAAGGGCACTTTAGAGACCAAAATTGAGATCTGAGCTTACGAGGGTGTTAAGCACCACAAGACAAGCTCACACACCAAATTTTGTGAAAATAATTTTGTGAAAATTTGAGCACAAAGACTTGTATGAAGTCTCAAGGTCAGATCTAATAGTCAAATTGCACTTTTTGACCGCATAGGAGGGTTGGAAATGATGTGTTAAGATTGCTCGCAAAATTTCATCTCATTTGGACACATACTTTTGCATTTAAAGAGACTTTACAGATACAAGTCTGAAAAGGTGGAAAAGAAGTGATTTTGAGTAATTTTGACATCCAAAATTTGTTGTAATCACATACTCTTGCTGTATGAATCAAGGAGTACCTTGGGTAGAAATCTAAGTGAATTCTAAGCCAGTAGACTTTATATGTGTATAAAGTCTCATAGGCCATATTTGGGTCATAACAGACATTTGAGTATACCTCAGTGTCCTAGAGCATAAAAGAAGTCCCTAGCCAAAATTTCATAGAATATGGAGCTCATTTGGGCTTGCAAAGAGCAAAGATAGAAAATTGAAGATTCAGCCCTACATTGGTCTTAAATTGCTAAAAAATTGTCCAAATTGAATTCTAAAACTTGTTGAGAGTTGCTTGAGTGATAAGGAATCAATGGAACAAAAGTCACCTCATTTTGCCACAAAAGACTTTATACGCGTATAATGTCTCAAGTGTCAAAATAAAGGTCAAATTTATAAACTGAGCATACCAGTGGGTAGAGAACATCAAGGAGAGCTCACATACCAAATTTTGTCAAATTTTGAGCACATAGACTTTATACACGTATGATGTCTCAAGTGCCAAAGTAGAAGTCAAACGTTACATCTAAGCTCATAGAATTGTTTGCCAGCATAAAGAAGCCTAATGACCAAGTTTCAACAAATTTGGGTCACAATTGCTCAAGAGACAAGAAAAAATCCTTGATCTTGAAACTGTTTTGAGTGCTGTTTCAAGTGCAATTCACCAAAACTGCTCTAACTTTTGATAGACAACTCCAAATTGAGTCAGGTATAGCTAGGAAGAAAGCTTGTGAGTTTTAGAGCTGAATTTTTCCAAGTTTCCTAAATCCAAACTTTTAGGGTACCCAGATCTAGTTTCTAGAGACCAAAAGAGTCACAAATTCTTGATTTTTAGAGACCTGATCAAGGGCCAAAGGTACTTATTAAGGACTATCTTGAGAGTATTGAGTGAACTTTATGAAAGCTAAGATCAACAGGATGGAAAGCCAATCTACCAATCCTTTTGTAGATATGACCAGAGGTATGGCAAGCCATGCTAGAAGTACTAAAATGCCAATCTATCCACATTTTGACACAAACCCACACAATGCACTAGAAAGACGTGGATATTTGGTCAATGAAGGACCACAGATATATCCACCAAACATGAGAATTCCTACAAGAATTCCAAAAAGGGAGCTACCTGGATTCCCTTCTAAAGCGATAAGAAGAGACAAAGTGATCACAGAGATGGCAGGCATGCCTCCTCAAGTGAATCTGCCTAATGGACCATGGCTATACCCAAATGTAGCCATAGAGCATGACTTTTATAGAGGTGGAATTCCGGTCACAACAAGACCATATGTACCATCACCACCCCCTATAAACTACTCCTATCCAAATCAGAGCAGAACCTTGAGAAGATGTGATAGTAAGAGTGAGAGTGAGACATCTTCTCAGAGGAGTGATTCACCAAGAATCCAACCCACAATAAAGGCAAAGATATATAGTGAGCAAATGAAGCTTATAGAAGGATTAGCTCAGAGACTTGCTCCTATAGTTAGATCTAATCTCCAAGAACCTCTATGGTGCAAGATTGAGAGAAAATGGACAAACCATACAAGAGAAGACTACTACGGCATGGAAAATGCTAAGGAGAGGTATGCACAACTTATTCATGTAGCACCTACTCCACCTAGATACACTATGGGGAATGCGCCAGGACCAGTAGGAGTTGCAAGACCACAGCTTGTCTTTGGACAACAACCTCCACTGCCAGGTGCTAGAATGCCTATAGACATGAGATACACGCCGATGATGGAAGTATCTAACAAACATGCACTAGTACCAGCTACAATGTGTTATAACAATCAAAGCGGGTACTGCCCTTCGAAGTGACAGAAGATGAGAGAAACACACGGAGTGGTGAGGCGTGTACATCCTCCACCTCTTGTGTTTTGACCTGAAGAAAGAAGATACGAGATGAACGAAAGGACATTGCGGTTCATTGCTAATAGAGGCTTAGCTAGGTTAGAGCCTGTTATTCTTTTCAAGGAAAACCTACCAAAAGCAACCCTCTAATTTGTTGGGATTCCCAAAATACCCCTCAAATTTCAAAAAATCCCAAAATACCCTTGTATCTATTTTGGCTAGATTGTTCAAGCTTTTTTGATCTATATTTCTCTTTTACAATTGAGACTCATTTTTGAGTGCTTCGCATGTAATTTGTCACAAATTACCTTGCAAAAAAAAGTAATTATGTCTAAAAATAAAGAAGCAATTCATCTCCAAAGCCTACATAACCAACTCAAATTAACTCATTTTCTAGTTTTAGCATCTTCTAGTGATAGACAATTAGACTTCTTATGAAAAGCTACATTTTTTTAATCTTTGAAGAATATTTAATATGAAAACCAAGGGTATTTTGGGAATTTTGGAAAATTTGAAGGGCGTTTTAAGAATTTATGACAAAATATTGGGGGTATTTTTGGAATTTTCATAAATTACAGGGGTATTTAGGTAATTTTCCCTATTTTCATGGAGTCTTTGTTGGAGAAATATATGCTAACAACTTAGCAGTTAGTGGCATCCGCGACATCTCCAAGGGTCAACGACCACGAGCTCAGAGAGAGAGAGAGAGAGAGAGAGAGAGAGAGAGAGAGAGGACCTAGACAGCCGATGGAGTGTTGCAGGCAACTTACAAGGCCATGTTGTGGCGTGGAGTGTTGCAGGCAACTTACAAGGCCATGTTGTGGCGTGAAGGCAGTGACAACGGCATGAGCGGGCAACATCGTGAATATGCAATGCAACCTCCCTATAGTCTTGTGTTGTGATGTAACGCAGGCCATGTTTTTTTGGCTGCGGATCAACAATATTGGAAACAACACTCCATTTTGTGCAGCTTAAATAAAGGACATACTTTTTCATCCATCCTACTTGCAAAGAGAATCAAGTAACAAAAACTGCAGGGTGGTGTATGCATTAGTAAAAACTTGTTGTGGGTTTTAAACGGGCATTAAATAATAGTAGTAGACAGAACTTGATAAATTGAATACCTAATTTACTTTATAGCTATTGGAAGGAAAACGTGTATTACCTCTTCATGCGTCCACCATACGAACAAGAACGAGCATCAGCCCTTCAGTCACCAGCTTCTCCTCGATAAACAACAAATAGTTGAAAGTAAGCACACGGATTAAAGAAGGGCTATAGACTTTGGAACCACATTCTCCGGTTTTGCTTATGCCAAGCCCTCCCAGCCAGACGACGTCTTTAAGTGCTTTTCACACACGTTGGGGAGACTACAGAAGCTACGCATCTGAAAAAAAGGGGATTTGGAGCTCCCCCATCGTCCGACTGCGCGTGGACAATGAGGGGGCTCCAGCCCCCCTATTTTTTCTTTTTTTCTTTTTTGCTTACGTTGGAGTTTTGTGTATAAATTAATGGAAAGACTCATTGACTCATCAATGGAACCACTCTTTAGTGGGGAAGTAGGTAGGTTGTGCTATACTCACTCTCTCTCTCACCAAGGTGGACACAATAGGTGCACGACCAAGTTGGAGACAATAGGTGCAAAAGAGATGGGCCGTAAGTAGATGGAGAATGGAGACAAATTGACCATTTTTAATTGTGAAAATGAGCAAAGATGGCCGGCAATAGCTAGATATTTTTGAGAAAAAAGGGAGCTAGAGCCTCCCCATCATCCGCATCCGCGCGGACGATCGGGGGGCTTCGACCTTTATTTTTACAATCATGAAAATGGAAAAAAAATTCACATTGGGAATTTTTTTTGAAAAAAAAAAGGAGGGTTAAAGCCCCCCCCCCCCCTGTCGTCTGCGCACATACGGACGATGGGGGAGGCTCCAACCCCCATTTTTCTTAAATCTTAAAAATGGACTTTTAAAATAAAAAGGAGGGTTGGAGTCCCCCCCATCATCCGAGTGCAAGCGGATGATGAGGGGGCTCCCACCCCCTTTTTTTCAAAAATATCTAACCATTTTTAATTATTTTTACCCATTTTTTCGTTTTGAGCTTGCCATACTTCCACACCTCTCTCTCTCTCTCTCTCTCTCTCTCTCTCTCTCTCTCTCTCCAAGTTGGACACAATAGGTGCACGACCAAGTTGGAGACAGTAGGTGCAAAGGACATGGGCTGTGAGTAGATGGAGAATGGAGACAAATTGACCATTTTTAATTGTGAAAATGAGCAAAGATGGCTGACAATAGCTATATTTTTGAGAAAAAAGGGAGCTAGAGCCTCCCCATCATCTGCGTCTGTGCGGGCGATCGGGGGGCTTTAACCCCTATTTTTATAATCGTGAAAATGGGAAAAAAAAATCACATTGGGAATTTTTTTTGAAAAAAAAGGGAGGGTTTAAGAAAAAGGGAGGCTCCAGCCCCCCTTTTTCTTAAATCCTAAAAATGGACAATTTGTTTTTTTTTAAAGGAGGATTGGAGCCCCCCGATCATCTGAGTACAAGTGGATGATGAACGGGCTCCAACCCCCTTTTTTTTCAAAAATATTTGACCATTTTTTATTATTTTTACCCATTTTTTCCTTTTGAGTTCGCCATACTTCCACCTCTCTCTCTCTCTCTCTCTCTCTCTCTCTCTCTCTCTCTCTCTCAGCAAGTTGAACACAATAGGTGCACGACCAAGTTGGAGACAATAGGTGCAAAGGAGATGGGCGATGAGTAGATGGAGAATGGAGACAAATTGACCATTTTTAATTGTGAAAATGAGCAAAGATGGCCGACAATAGCTAGATATTTTTGAGAAAAAAGGGAGCTAAAGCCTTCCCATTATTTGCGACCGTGCAGACGATCATGGGGCTTTAACCCCTGTTTTTACAATCGTGAAAATGGGAAAACAATTCACCTCGGATTGAAGTCCCCTCCCCCATCGTCCGTGTGCACGCGGATGATGGGGGAGGCTCCAACCCCCCTTTTTCTTAAATCCTAAAAATGTACAATTTTTTTTAAAAAAAGGAGGGTTTGAGTCCCCCCATCATCCGAGTGCAAGCGGATGATGAGGGGGCTCCAACCCCCTTTTTTTCAAGAATATTTGACCATTTTTAATTATTTTCACCCATTTTTTCCTTTTGAGTTCGCCATACTTCCACCTCTCTCTCTCTCTCTCCAAGTTGGACACAATAGGTGCACGACCAAGTTGGAGACAATAGGTGCAAAGGAGATGGGCGGTGAGTAGATGGAGAATGGAGACAAATTGACCATTTTTAATTGTGAAAATGAGCAAAGATGGCCGACAATAGCTAGATATTTTTGAGAAAAAAGGGAGCTAGAGCCTTCCCATTATCCGCGTCCGCACGGACGATCGAGGGGCTTTAACCCCTATTTTTACAATCGTGAAAATGAAAAAAAAAATTCACATCGGGAATTTTTTTTGGAAAAAAAAAGAGGGTTGAAGTTCCCTCCCCCATCGTCCGCGCGCATGCGGACAATGGGGGAGGCTCCAATCCCCATCGTCCGCGCGCACGCGGACGATGGGGGAGCCCCAACCCCCCTTTTTCTTAAATCCTAAAAATGGACTTTTTTTTATAAAAAAAAGGAGGGTTTGAGTCCCCCCATCATCCTAGTGCAAGCGGATGATGAGGGGGCTCCAACCCCCTATTTTTCAAAAATATTTGACCATTTTTAATTATTTTTACCCATTTTTCCTTTTGAGTTTGCCATACTTCCACCTCTCTCTCTCTCTCTCTCACCAAGTTGGACACAATAGGTGCACGACCACGTTGGAGACAATAGGTGCAAAGGTGATGGGCGGTGAGTAGATGGAGAATGGAGACAAATTGACCATTTTTAATTGTGAGAATGGGCAAAAATGGCTGACAATAGCTATATATTTTTGAGAAAAAAGGGAAATAGAGCCTCCCCATCATCCGCGTCCGCGCGGACAATCTGGGGGCTTCAACCCCTATTTTTACAATCGTGAAAATGGAAAAAAATGGGATTTTTGTTTTGAAAAAAAACGGAGGGTTGAATTCCCCCCCCCATCGTCTACGCCCCCGCGGACGATACGATCGGGGAGGCTCCAGCCCCCCTTTTTCTTAAATCCTAAAAATGGACTATTTGTTTTTTTTTTTTTATAGGAGAATTGGAGGCCCCCCATCATCCGCGTGCAAGCAGATGATGAGGGAGCTCCAACTCCCTTTTTTCAAAAATATTTGACCATTTTTAATTATTTTTACCCGTTCTTTCCTTTTGAGTTCGTCATACTTCCACCTCTCTCTCTCTCTCTCTCTCTCTCTCTCTCTCTCTCTCTCTCTATCACTATCACTCTCTCTCTCTCTCTCTCTCTCTCTCTCTCTCTCTCTCTCTCTCTCTCTCTCACCGCGTTGGACACAGTAGGTGCACGACCAAGTTGGAGACAATAGGTGCAAAGGAGATGAGCGGTGAGTAGATGGAGAGAGTAGACAAATTGACCATTTTCAATTGTGAAAATGAGAAAAAATGGCCGACAATAGCTAGATATTTTTTAGAGAAAAGGGAGCTAGAGCCTCCAGATCATCCGCGTCCATGCGGACGATCAGGGGGCTTCAACCCCTATTTTTACAATCGTGAAAATGGAAAAAACAAATCACATTGGGATTTTTTATTGAAAAAAAAGTAGGGTTGAAGTCCCCCTCCATCGTCTGCGCACGCACAAACGATCGGGGAGGCTCCAGTCCCCCTTTTTCTTAAATCCTAAAAATGGAAAAAAAAAATTCATTTTAAAAGAGGGTTGGAGCCCCCCATCATCCGTGTCTAGCCCCCTTTTAAAAAAAAAAAGTTTGGCCATTTTGAATTATTTTTACCCAGTTTGTCCTTTTGAGTTGGTCATACTTCCACACCTCTCTCTCTCTCTCTCTCTCTCTCTCTCTTACTTTTTCTTATCTCAAGGGATCCCTCTTACAGTATCTTTATGAGACCACCACTCATAGCCTAACTCTTCCTACCTATTTCAATTTAGCTTGACTTTTCCTACCTTTCAACCTTTATTAGGGATAATAACTTTTTTTTTAGAGATGTGAGATGTCCTCTCTATAAAATGGTAGATGTCCTGGATATCATTTTTAACTCTCTCCATTCCACATGTAGATAGAGTTGACTAGAAATTTGTTATTTTGCTTTTGGTAACTTGCTACCACTTACTACAGATGGTTTGAAGTAGTTCCTTGCGGCTTGTACTCAAACTTTTCAAAATAACCTTTTGATTATGGACTACAAAGGATGGTGGCTGTAGGATTACACATACTAAGTTGAGGAATGTTCTATAAGAGGCTTACCTTCTGTGATTGAGTTTTGGGGCTGATTACCTTCTCAAACCCTCTTATTGATCCTTTTCTGCTTTCTATCATAATAGTGTGGTTATTGACTTAATTCCTATGAATCGTTTGCATCATTGGCTTATAGTTGCAATTGTTCTTGACCTTCTAGTGTTATTTTAGAGACTTATCTTATTCCAGCTAGCAAGTTTTATCTCTATGGTTCATAGTGCTACTTCTATTTTGTGGAAGGTTGTCTGGCTTCCCTTTTCTTTAGTTGACAACTACTATGGTAAACTCTAGCCTACTCTTTACTCCTATTTATGAGTACCCAATGGTACATCTGGTGGGTTCTTAAGGATTGCTAATATCCTTGGTTGACCTACAATATTGGGTTAAGTAGGCTAGATAAGAAATCTTTCTTGAATCTTTGTATTAAGGTAACCCACGACTGGTAAAAACTATTGAACCTTGTTCTTTCTTGAAATTATGGGTTGCCAATCCTTGACCTAGTTTGCCTAACTAACTTATAGTTTCTCCTAACCTAAAAACTAAACTGGTTGTGGCTTCTTTAGGATTATTGAACTCTAAGTGATAAATCTTAATGAAACTTTGTAAATTAGCTTGTTTTGCCATCTCTCAAAGGTAGGAATTAGCCTAAAAAGTTTCATAAACATTGTTGATCTGTACTTTGAGTTGAGTTACACTTTTTTGGATGCACCGTAATTATCATGTACCTTTAGCCGTCTGTCATGGGACATCCAAAACACTTGTGAGAGGTTGGTGACACTTGCTTTCCTACATCATA
Source organism: Adiantum capillus-veneris (assembly GCF_014529385.1). Taxonomy (NCBI): domain Eukaryota; kingdom Viridiplantae; phylum Streptophyta; class Polypodiopsida; order Polypodiales; family Pteridaceae; genus Adiantum; species Adiantum capillus-veneris. The sequence goes on from NC_140944.1 coordinate 151,777,421, forward strand.
ATGGCCAATTCTAATTGAAGATTGTGTGTTGATGGTTGCACGTATCAATCTCACTTATTTATGTATGGAATTTGGAGATGGATTATACAAAGCTCTTTCTTTTTTCTTCCTTGCTATTGGATTTTTATTTTAGGTCGTACTCACAATTATGAGTTGAGAGACTTAATATTAACTCGAAAAGAATAAAATTTCCTCAAACACTACATGTGCCTTGAGGGGCTAGGATTCCATCAGAGGCTTGTACACAAAAAAGGATACTCTCACCCTCTTGAGAATTCTAAGCAGCTCAATGCAGACCTCCATTCATCACCCTTGTCAGTTGTCCCTCTTGCTCCTACGCCATGCATGAGCTCAGTGTTCTACTGCACAGTATTGTCAAAATGAGTTACATCTAGTTTACCCTCAAAAACTTGAGGGTTCCTAGCCTTCCAAACTTGGTTCAAGTAACAATACCTGATAATTCACGTGCACACTAAAACAGCCTGGTTTTGGATGCCTCGTCCTCCCAAGATTAGGTCATCCGTATAGAAGATGATCTCCAAGTCCTTCTCAACCATTTGCAAATCCTAGCGGCTAGCCCTCGCGAAGTAGGGCACTGGTTGAATAGATGCAGGGCGTCTTCACAGGCTACCCTGCATCCATAGCAACTTTCAGAGTCGATCCCTCTATAGCGTGCATCTTAATCCCAATAGGCAAGGCTCCCCATGACACTTTCTAGATGAATATCTTTATGTATTCGGGTCCTTTAATCTCCCACATAGTACTAACACTCCTCTGCCAGCGTTCTTCTGACCAATTTTTCTTCCATATTTTTTTGAGTGGGACAAACCAATCCGTCTTGGAGAGAAGGAACACCTTGTCTTTTGGCCAATGCTAGGCTCTCCAATCCAATTTTGCTTCATTTTGGTAGGTAGAGATAAGGATGATAGCACTTCCAAGAGTCGACTTATCATAAGCCTTTCATACAACCCCAACTTATATTGCACCACCATGAGATCCACATCCTTCCAACAAAATCTTATGTCATCCCAAAGATGCGAGAGTTCAGAAATTCCTTTTCTGTTAACTAACCATGCAACTTCCCTCCAAAAGGGGTTCAAGGAGTCCCTTCCAAGGTTGGAGAGCCAGGGGGACTGATTGCGGGAGGAATCCTTGAAATATCTGAATTTCTCCCCCCATTCCAGGGTTGAAGCTATTGGATTTTCTAATCAATTCCTCTCTATTTTCAAACTATTTAGTTGACTTTTGGTGTTCAATTTTGGGATTCTTCTATTGTACTCATTGGAGCACTTATGAAAGATAATGAATATATGCAAGATTTTATGTTCAATAAAATATTCTTGCCCTAACATTTCTAGTCTGCCAGTTATATTTTGTTTTCAAATAGTTAGTTTCTTTCTGTTCACTTTTGGGTGCTGCTTCCCATTTAGCAAGTGTAGTTACTTAAATAATGTCAATATACTATAGTCAAGAGGTAAGTTTGTGAACCTTGAAGTGTTATCTTTTACATGAATAACTTATATTTCCACCAAGTTTCCAACTATTTCAATGTTCAAGTAGACATAGAGGCTAATGGTGTTAGACACACTTGAAGCAGTTTGCCTATGTCATTAACACCCACTAGCAAGTTGAGGTTAGCCCTTTATGGGTTCTCTCAAGAGGGACATGTGTTTCTCTATGGTGGGATAATTGCATAGAGTATTTCTCTAATGTGAATACTTTAGAGATTCATTCTATGCATTTTCCTACTTGGAGATGAGTGTGGGTGAGCTAGCAAGAGAGAGAGAGAGAGAGAGAGAGAGAGAGAGAGAGAAATAGCACAAAATATTAGGTGGCATAAGAGAGAAAAATCTAGCAAATTTTATTTTGTGTGTTTCATTTCAAGTAGAGATTATGGATTGTGTCCATTTGTGCTAAGTCCTTTGAAAGAAATAGCCAAATAAGGTTGTGGTAGGGGATTTCATGCCACATTGAATTTTTTTCCATAAATGTTTCCATGCCATTGAGCATGTTCAAATCCAATTTCATTGGGATAGAGGAAAAAATCTCGCAAAACACTACTATGATTACAAAATCACGAGAATAAAAGCTCGCAAAAATTAAATCCCCATATCAGTTCAGGTAGTTACGAGAGTGCAAGCTCAAAAGAAAGCTGATAAGAACCCAGAGACAGAGAAAACAGAAATTGACGCGAGTCTAGAGATGGGTGAACCAAAGAGGACACACCAAGTCAACAAACCAAGAGCAAACGGAACAGCTGGAAAGCTAGAGAGGCTAGTATGAAAGAACATAGGGAACGAGATCAAAAATCCCTAGTTGAGAAGCTTACCCAAGATGAAGAGAAGATAAGACAACATGAGGAAAGGGTTGCATCTTCTCTTGCAAAGGCATCTTAACCTCCAATAGAACCATCAACGGAAAGTGAGACAAGAAGTGCTAGCTCAGGAGGATCAGTGTTGGTCGAGAAGGTTAATGAGCATTTAGACGACCTCCTAAAAGACTATGAAACACGGCTCAAAAACAACCAAAGCCAAGAACAAAGATGGATGACATATCCATATGTGGAACTAGAAAAGGATAGGCTTGAAATGACCACAAGTTGGAAAACTTGAGGGTGTGATCCCAGTCCCACCTACACTAGTAATCCCACCAAACCAGGAACGAAAAGAGATAGATTCCAGTTATGAGCACGTACCAAAGTTCAAGGACTCCACATTAGAGCCAAGAATAGTGTTGAATACCACGGATAACTCTTCCAAGGGATTTCACATAGACATACCGAAGAGTTGTAAAGACATAGATGGTCTCAAAGAATTGTGGAAAGAAGTCAGAGAGGCCAATGAAGCGAGTGATCAAAGTAAACGAGTAAACCAAACGATTGATGGAAGAGGAGTGTCTCTTCCACCAATACAGGAAATTGACATTGGATCTCAAATGAACCTAGAAGTGGAATTGTATTGGGGAGACAAAGGATCTGTACAGTCTATGGACAGTCAACCCCATTCGCTAAGAACACTACCATCCTATACGGGAGAGCATGAGGCCAAGTCAGATGTTATTGCAGTCGCATCACAGAGACTGTCTCCTAACAAGGTCATCAATTCAAAAGGGCTGATAGACATTCTGTCGACACCAGTCACGTGTGCGATAACGTTAGCTGAGTTGCTCAAAATACGACCAAACATGTGGGCTACCGTGGGAAAATGCCTAGAGAAATTTGGTGTTAAGAAACCAATGAGTCAAATCGAGGAAGGGATCAGAGAGCTTGAAATGCCTCAGCTAAACACTAGTCTAGTGCTTTTAAACAAGGTAGGCGAGTATTATGAGGGAGAAAATGGGAGCACCACTCTTCCTATGGAATTCCAAGGTGTGAAAACCATGGCAATCCTTGACAATGGAGCCGGTATTCCCATTGCAACAAAAGAGGTTTGGAAAAAATGGGAAAACCAACAGCGAGGGCTACAAGAATGAAATTGCAACTTGCAGACGGACACATGGAAAGGCCCATCGGACTACTAGAAAAAGCAGTTGTTACTTCTTGTGGAATTGAATATGCACAAACCTTTGCTATTGTTGACTTTGGCAAGAAGAACAACTATGACATCATTCTAGGAAGACCATTCATGCGACAACTTAAAATGGTCCAAGATTGGGGATATGACCATATCTACCTGAGACATATGGAAACCACAACAAGGGTAAATTTGAAGGACCATACTTACAGGGATGTGACAAGAACACCTATGGAAGAGTTTGATTCCGCTACTGTAGCAGGATCAAAACTTCCAGCATGGTTGGGAAAGCCTAAACAACTGTGGATATGTGGAGCTTCACAATTTGGAAGCTTAACACGAGAGGAAGGCATCCTAGAAAGGGCAATTGAAGATGAGGATTATATCCCAGAACCGTTCCTTAGGAAGAATTAGATCCACATGGATGGGAACACATCTTTGCTACTCTAGATGTGTGTGTTATTCAAGGAAGTCCAACAACGAAGTTTTGTGACGAAGATGGCTTTGATGTCATTCCTTACTTTGCAGTGAGTGTGATCTAGAAGAACAAAGAGGTAGAAGAAGATGAGTTCTATGACTCTGTAGAAAACTTCGAGCTTCAAGAAGATGCCGACATGGGGAATCTCAACAACCAAGAAGGTGACATAAACAAAACTTTAACAAATGCATGATTTTATGATTTTCCAGATCAAAAACCCAGGAACCGATGTCATCGCTACAAAAATAGAGTGCATCAGAAGTGGATTCCAAAATCTTTGGTGGAAACGCAACCGCAGAAAGCACCCTCATACGTGGCTCCTATTGATGACAAAAGACTCAGCCAAAAAGAACACAACCATGTCAGCGAGCTAACAATGCTCTAATCAAGTGGATCACAAAGTCATCCCAAAAACAACAACCCAAGAGCAAACAGTCAGTAACTTTCCATAACCAGCCAAACCACAAAGGGAAAGTGCTAGAATACAACCTTGTGGAGGATAGCAGTGATAGTGATGATTCTTATGACATTCCTTACCAGAAACTCAGGTCATCACTATCACTAGGAACTTCAGTAACAACCAAGGACGGCCAAAAGAAAAGAACAATGAATCAGAACCAAAAGGTTAGACAAATTTGGATACCAAAGAGCCAAATTGGCCAAAAATAGGTATGGATCAAGAAAACAAAGATCTTTGATGAAAAATCACAAGATCCAGTACCATCAGAAAAACAATCGAAGCCTGCAAGAAAATCTAGGAAAAACATAAAGTCGCAAGCTTTCGCAACTCAGATTTGGGTTTTAAAGAAGTTGACACAAGCACAAAGAGGTCAGGGGTTCATTTGGATTCCAAAACAATTACATGGTCAACTCCCAAAGTATCAACTCCCAACGTGTGAATCCCCGTCCTTAACCAAGAGTACAAGACCTGAAGGAAAGACCGCTCAAGACTCACACACACAAAGACAAGGTGGATCCCAAAGACGTTTCTTCAAACACAAACGAAGCAGGGATAAGTATGGGTTATCAAACAAGAATCACCAACGAAACAACCAAAAATCACGAAGAAGTGGGTCCCAAAGGATACCAAAAACACTGCTGTTACTGCACTGTCACTTGAATTCTTTCAATTCCTCCTATAGTTACAGTATAGTTAGAAGAGAGCACTTCACTCAGTTCAAGCCAAAACCCACTCTGCGGAACAATGCCAAATACAACAACCAACAATAAGGTTAATTGGATTCCAAAGAAGCATCAAACAGATAAGTAAGCCTTCAAAAAAGTTCTACAACCTTCCATCAAGCAAACGGCACAGGAGCTTCAAGGAAAATCACATTTCTTCGAATAGGAAGCCTTGCCATCAAATGCCAATAATCAAATTGCTTATACCAACATCGTGTACAACATAAATATTTTCCATGCATTGACTGTGTATGCATAATAGGGCTACATTACAAGGTCTGCATAGGCACAAATTTTGATTGCCCAAGCACAACACATACCCTTGGTGATACCCTGTCATCAAGGAGGACTCCAAATAGGAGGGAGGGAGACATTCTAAATGCACACCTAATATATGAATATTAGAGGGCAATGTTTTGTGAGTTATATTGAATTTTTGCGTTTGATTGTGATGATTTTTTGACAAAATCTAGAGAATATGCCCTCATAGGAGAGTTACAAGAGGAGTACGGGGACAAAAGCCATATATGAGACCCTAAGGACATTATATAGTGTACATAACGTTTCAAATTCTATTAGAATGAGTTTGCTTTTTGAGTTGAGTTGATTTTTTGTTTTATATAGCCGTTTTTGAGATTTTCTTGAGAAAAACAGAAAAAAAATCCATAATCCAGATGAAGAAAAGATTGAAGAGATGTTGAGCAGTAAAAAGCAAAGGAAGCTCAAGAAGATGATGACACTTCACGAAGCATGTCTCAAAAGCCATATGCACAAGGCTAGAAGTAAGAGGTCAGAAAGAATGTTGATCAACCTTTGACAACAACATGAGGTCAAAAATGATGGTCATAAAAATCCGGGATGGACTACAAGGACAAAGGAAGTTGGAGATGCAACTAAACAAAAGCACCTGTCAAGTGTAAAGTTACCTATCAGCCACTTCATGCGACTACAAGGCCATATATAGGAAGTAGATCTTTATACTGTAAATCTTCTATCTTGTATGTGACTTAATGAAGCCTAACAAACAAAAGGGACTAACAGTACTGACAAGAACAGAAGGTGCCAGAGATGCCCATCAATCATTCTTGAGACTAAAATCCAAAAAGTTAGCTTGTATACCAAATACAAGCCCAAATCAAGCCAAACTTTGCCAGGAGGCTATGCATAGAGAGTACAAGCTAAGGGTTTATAAATTTTTATTAAAAAAACCCCTAGCTAGCCAAAGCTACAAGTTTTTCAAACCTGAAGCAATGATAGCCATCTATATACCATCTACATACCATGTACATCATGTATATGAATTTTGGGAACAAATGGACGCTGATAGCTCATAGATGGTCGTCTATCACGAATGATGTCAGATAAATCCCTTTTAAAGCAAGGTACTAACTTGGGGAACTAACTGGGGTTTTTCGAGCTAAAATTAAGTCATGTATCAAGTAGAAGCAGTATAATGATTTACAAAACACACAAAAGCTAAAAATGGTAAATACGGATTTGGTCACCTTGATGCAGGAACAAGGAAGTCACCAATGAAGAAAAGCAGACACAAATGGTAGACAATACCAACCTTCACAGGATTACATATCTTGTCCTTGATGAGGTGGATTCAATGTTGAACATGGGTTTGGACCCTCAAATCACAAAAACTATCTCCCAGATTCGGCCTGACAGACAGACTTTACATTGAAGTGCAACTTGGCCTAAAGAAGTTGAAGGTTTAGCCAGACAATTTCTACAGAATCCTCACAAAGTTGTCATTGGCTTACAAGATGATGTGAAAGCCAATCACTCAATTCTACAGATTGTAGAATTTATGTTTGAGAATCACAAATACTCAGAATTGAGAGATTTGCTGGAGCAAGTGATGGATGGAGCTTTCTCTATCCATGATAATAAGAGTCAAGCTGAACTAGATTGTGTTCTTTCTGAATTTAGATCTAGCAATAGACCTATGATGACAGAAATAGATGCTTCATTTGAGCATGGTATGAAGGACATGAAGTTCATCATCAATTATGATTTTCCAAAATCATGTAAACACTATGTACATTGGATTGGATGAACATGACGAGCTCATGCAAAGGCTATAGCCTATACTTTCTTCACGACAGCAAAATGACAACCGAGATCGCATCAACATTGGCAACCAGGTCATGTCAGGGATGACATGATCACGGAGTGGGGGAGTGTTGATGGCTAGGTCAACAACACGGCATAACTCAACAAAGCCTTATTCTCTAAGAGTTATGGAATGTTGGGGATTATGGTCATAAACATCATTTGTAATAAGTAAGTAGTCTAGCTGCAAAAGCGGGGGGCAATGGCACTTCCAGATTGTAAATACAAAGCCATTTGACCCCTCAAACTCTATTTTTGGTTAACCTAAGGTGACCTTAGTATATAAGGTACCTAGGTCATTTTTGTACACACAACTTTTATCATAATGATAGTTTTACCGATGCCATCTAGTGTGTGAGAGAGGAAGAGAGAGAGTGTGAGCTTCATCCTAGTGCTACTCCCCACTCGTTCATCGCATTGTGCATCCGACTGCACCATTGTGCTAGCCTCAGAAAGAGCTACGCGAAAATGCCAAGCATTTCTCACGGAACGAAGTATATGCGCTCGCCTATCTACGAGCTATTTGCGGTTGTAAGTATATCAAACAATGTCCGTTTTTTGCGTGCAAGTAGTCATTAGAATCAAATGTACATAAGCTACACATAGGTACTCATAGATTTCAGTTTCCGAAACTTTCAGATTTTGGCTCTGTCTTTATACACAATTTCTACAGATGGGTCTAGAGCTAGGGTTTTGAGTGTAAAGTCTTAGGGATAGATGTATCCTAGTGAGGGGATGGTGTTCCTTAAGTTTTGTATGATTCTAGTACGGTTTAGTGAGCTAGGTGGTGTAGTTGAGAGCAGTTAGACTCTAGGTTGTGGTTTAGTTGGCCTTCCAGAGTGTTGTATGTGTAGGATGGTCTCAGCCTGACAAGCTAACGAGATTTACTCTGTGTGCCTATCATGTCATTTGTGTCCTCGATTGACATTATGTTGATCTAGGTTGTGTTACATGCACTTTATGGGTGGTGTGATTCGCTCCCGCATTAGTTACCTCTTGCCTGGACAGTCACGTTGAAAGCGACCATGTCTTCCATATACATTTCCATGTTGACCTACATTATTGTGCTACAAATTTTGAAGATCTCTTGGACTCTCCCTGCCTTGAACGTTTACCTGACCGCTTATGTTTTGACCTTGATTGTTATTTTGCTACTATGCCTGGTGGTGGCCTCTTAATCGGCCTTGTCCATTACATGTACCACGTCCTCTTCCTCTTCCTTTGTTGTTGAAAATGACCTATTCAGAATTGTTTCCACCCTACATAGAGGAGTCTATCTCAAGTTCCTTCTCTTCCACAATTACTAAGAACACCAAACCTGTAAATGAGGGAACGTTCTCTTGAAGATTAATGCCAGCTTTGAGTTGTTTGTAGTCTGGACCCAAACCTCACAAAAAATATACTTCTACTTTGTCATCATCATCAATTGTAACACCAATTGATGCAAGTGACTCACATATATTCTTTATATCATATACCTCTTTCACTATGCTAAGAAATATCTATGCACACTATATCCAAATTGAAGCTCTCTAATCCAAATTGAAGCTCTCTACACCACCATAAGAAAATCTACAGAATCCCAAACCTTAATCTTTTTGAATGCAAATGCACTTTAACTCTGAGACAAGGGTCGAAACGCACCCAAATGGAAATTTGGATGCACAATAGTAGTCCAAATGACTATATAGAACCCTGAGATGCACAATATCCATCAATAATCCCCTCAATCAGAGATCATTGACGATGGCCCTTGGGAATATCGAAGCTCCTTCCTACTCCAAGATCCTCAGAGACAACCAGGCTTTGATACCATGTCAAGGGATAGAGAAGGAGAGATCTTGAGCTCTTGCAAGCCCGCACACACACACACACACACACACACACACACAAAGATGGAGGCAAAAGACTATACTTCTTCTTCTTCACTAACTCAAGATAAGAGGTCTACAAAAAATAAGGGAAAATACAAAGTAAAAGAGGAACTAGTACAACGGTCTTGTGTAAACCGCTAGTGAGGGAGGTGAGTAGATAAGTGTGCCATCACATATGTAGTATCACTGATGAAGATATGCGTACCCACCAATGTGCGCCAGTAATTATGATTGCCGATGATAGTCATCCATGAGTCATATATGTTGAGCTTGACATCTCAAGTTGTTGATCAACCTAAACTTGTTGTGGTTATTGTGCACCTTTAGAGCATACCCTTCCATAGTGACCTTCTTTTCCATAAATGTAGTAGTTTTTCTCCCATTAGGGAAAATGTGGACTCTCAAAGGGGCTCTATAAGCATGTTTACTTTCTCTCTCTTGTAAAAAATAGGTGCGTAGTAAACTTTTTATTGATGAATTCAAAAGTTTTTCATCGCTTTTGAATTAGAATGTACTCTTTGAGATCTTTATATTGACATATAGCATGCGATCAGATTCTTCATATTTAAAAAATCCACTTCTTGATGTGACAATGTTGTCTTCTAAATGGAATCTTATCCCAAATTTTAGATTTATTTGGGAGACCATAACAATTTCTACAAATCAACTCCAATAAAGTTGGAGTTTGTGGATCTAGAAACTACTTTCTAATATCTTTTCAAATGATATGTCATTTGATGGGGTCTCAATGAGGCTTTTATGGACTTCACTAGGTGGCCCACTTTTGGCAAGAGAAAAAACTTCTAACATACCTATAGGTCTCCTTTGAGAGTCCATATTTTCCCTAATGTGAAGGGTGTTCAAAATCCTTACCTCCCTTAGTAACCTCATCTCGGATTTACATAGTTACTAGCCAAGCATATTGGAGTAACTTGGGGGGCTACCAGTTGCACAATTATCATTGTATGGATGGGACGATTCTCCCATAGGTTCTCCCTTTGTTCACAATTGACACACTTTTTCCATTCACTTGCGGCATGTTCATTCACTTTGCTAATTTGCTACTATAAGATGTCGTATCATTGACGCTATCCATTATTCTTGTTGAGATGATATCATTTGTTCTTGATAATGCTTGCAGCTACTTCTTGAACTTCTCCAACTCGTTCTTCATGGTGTCTGTTGCCAAGAATTTTAGTATGTCTATTGTCTTTATTTCTTTTGACTTCCATATCATATTTTTCTGAGCTGCCAGTAAATCAAAGTCCTACTTCTTACCTTGCACCTTCAACCTAAGGTCTCTCTTTACCAAGCCTCCAAAGGTCCTTGTTGAGTTAGTCATTTTTCCGCTTACTACAACCCTTCAACTAAGTCCAAGTACCATCAAAGAAGAACACTCTCATGCTATTATTTCTTGGTGGTGTAGACATTTACCTAGCCAAGTCCTCAGGTTCTTCCACCATTTTCTTGAGTTTCATTTTCTTTATTTTGATGTTGCAAAACTTAGTCAGGATATTTTTTTCCTTTCCTCATATTTGAACTTGAATAGTAAGGCCTTTACTATAATTTTATATATTGAAAAATTTCAAATGAGGTGGGTACATATAATATCGGCTTTGTGCCTTACCAGTAATAATTTGTTAGAGCTAATCATGATAATCCTTCATTTCTATACTCGCTAGTTTGGCTCAATATTCAAAAGCTTGAATATGGACCTTAGTATCATTGATTTGTGACCCAGTAACTTTAGCTTTAGGTCAAGCCTCTTCTCTCGTATCGTATCCTAGTCATCACCTCATTTTGTACATCCTAAAATTTTGAGTCCAAATCACTGTCTATGCTTGTTGCCTATGTTGTTTTCATGCTATAGGCCTTAAATTGTACTTTAGGCTTTTGAGCTTCACGCTCATCTTGGGCTCTCTGATCGTTCTTATGTTCCCTCCTTTTTGAGCCTTAGTAGTTCTAATTTGTTAGCTTATTCTTCCATTTCAACTATCATCCACATGGCCATATGGTGTGTATATTGCATGCGTTGAAGGTCTATTTATATAAATCCTTACCTATGAATTTTCGAGAAATAAAATACACCCTTTTTCTATTCAATTTGTACTTTGTTTTCCTAGTTCCATTTTATAGTAACCTTTTGTATGCAACAATGTACAAATAAAAATAAAAATGAATAACCCCTTCTGCTACAGTCACATGATAATCACTATTAAGTAAACCCCCCCCCCCCCTGAGTGTGGCATAGATAATGTGATAAACAATGTGATTACTTTTCGCTTAGGATGATGATGTATATGGTGAGATTTTTATTCCATGATGTAGCATTGATTCCACCCTTTATGTTACCTATTATGAGTATGGTAATCTCTTTTTTCAAATGCATAATCTAGTGATCATTTTGAGTCCACATTAAATCTCTCTCTCTCTCTCTCTCTCTCTCTCTCACACACACACACACACACACACACACACACACACACACACACACACACACACACACACACACACAGCATAAATGCTACCCTCATTCATCCACCCGGCACACTTAAGTAATATCAGAGATTGAAGGGTATTTTTCATCCCTCTCAATAATTAGTATCATTACTCAGGGGTCATGTCGAAACACAAATATAAAACTTAAAACATCACTTTACACAGCAATGCAACTTTAGCTTCATTCTGGGTCTTGCATAAAGACTAGCCAGAATATCCCAAGCCTGTTTTGCAAATTTAGCTAAACAAATGTGAGAAGTAATAGTGTGCTTCATATATAACACAATAAATGCATGCATCTGCACATCTCTAACATCCCAACAAGATTGTTCAGCCATAGGAAAAATAGCTCTGGCAGAAGTAACTTTTCAGCTTCTTGATTATCTACGACAAGAGAAAGTAGAACATATTACTAAACATGTACAGAAAATAAATCAAATAGTTTGCAACTACTCGATGCAAAGAATTAAGAGACGTGTCACTAACAAATTCCAACACTTGATTCATCAGCATGGATACAATAGGGGTGCAATGGATTTCACATGCCTTCTAAAGACATCTTCTAATTGCATGAAGTTACAACAAAAACACACTCATTGCTTTGCATTTGGTTTCTTCCTCTTCCTAAATGAATCAAGAGGTATATCCATGTTGGGACTTCCACCTAAGTTCTTGGGAGTCGATTCCTTGCGCTTTGGTGTTGGCTTCTTCCCCGCTGGAGGGGGTGTTGCTTTCACCGCATCTGCAACTGCCTCATCTGATGCTTTATCTCTAGTGTCCACACTTGGTGATGCTTTGGTACTCAACGGAGAACGCAACATCCTTCTTGGAGTTAGTTTTTGCCTAGGTGATTTTACTGCAGAATACTTTTCCATCAAGATGTCTTCAACTACTCCACGTACTGCATCCCCTATGGCAGACTCCGCTTCAAGGGCTGGCTGCATCCCTGGGGTAATCAGGCCATTCTTCCTTGTGGAATGCATCGTCTTGTTGGAGCAAGCATGCGATGATTGTTCTACAAAGCAAGCTATTTACAAAGTCTCACTTGGAGTATCCCAAAATACACACATAAATACTGATTTTGGTACCTACCAGTGGCCTGCGTAGAGACTCTCTCTGTTTTTGTCCTCAATGATTCTTGTATACAGGTCTCTGCTGCGATGTCTGTCCTTGCAAATGATTTCATTAAATGCAAGAGTTTAAACTACCAATGGAAAGTGGGTCTGCAATAGTACTAGTAAATAATTGACACAGTGACTACCTACACTTGATTCTTTCATCTCACTCTTCACCTTCAGACCAATCATATGCTTAGCTCTAGGGGGAACAGACATGTTGCAATGTAGTGCAACACAATAGCCATAGTCCCTACATACATGCGCGAAGCATAGAATATGGTACACATGGGTGCAAGGCAGGGAGAATACATCCAAGCTTCTGGCATCGAATGGGAATCCACATCCTACACAATGGTAGAACCCATTAAGTGCCACCTCCCTAATGCTCTGCTCAAAATCCACAAGAGGAAAAGGCTTCATCAAACTGGCCCCCACGCTATGTGAAGTCCTCTCCATGGAAACACAAAATTTAAAGTGCTCTGATTCCTGTGCTATGTTGGACTCTACTTTTGCAAGTAGTGCCTGTGAAACAAAGAAGACAACACATCTAATTTAAGTCTCAATAACCCAACAAAAACAGATTGCTAAAAAGAATATGCAGCGTGAATCTTATCCCTTATTTGCAATACCACATATAAGACAAGCACTTACTCTATATGCTATAAACACAAGCTTTATGTGGTATATGATATGCGATGTGCTATATAGCACATAACACAGTCCAAGTATAATGTGCTATAAGTGCTACATAGAGTATGCACTGTAGATCATAGCACAAGCTTGTTGGGTATATGATATGCAGTGGGCTATATGAGACATAGCACATAGCATATAGCACATAGCACAATTAGAGATGATGCTATGTAGCACATAGCAAAAATAGATATTGTGCTATATAGCACAATTCACTATTCCACACACTCCAGGGCTATATTGTGAACATATACCACACAAAATGTGCTTTATAGCACATAGCACATAAAAATATTGTGCTATGTAGCACATATCAATATTGAACACACACTTCAGGGCTATACTGTGAGCATATAGCATACAGGTTATGCTATATAGCACATATTACGCATGTCCATTGTGCTATATATCACATAGCACATAACCACACAGAGCACATAGCATAGAAACACACACATTCCAAATAGATGAGGGTACTATTGTGAACATGCTGCACCTAGATTGAACTATAAAGCACATAGCACATAACCACACATGGAACATAGCATATAACCACCCACTCCATGAAGATGATGGCTATGTTGTGACCATATAGCACATAGCAGAAATAGAATATGCTCATACAGTACATAACCATACAATCCAAAACACTCTAACCACATAACCACATGGAAGTGAACCACATACTCCAAAACAAAGTGAAGCACATGTAGGAGGGTATGCACCTTTGCTTTAGCCACATTGCCTTAAAATTCAGCAACGTTCTCTCTAGTAGTACTCTAGTAGAACTGTCCAATCAAATCAATCAGGCGTTGTCGAGCTACAGGGTCTTGCACGCAATCAATCTCCGTTTGCAACTTTATGGCCAAAGTGTTGGAGCTTTGAGCACCCTTGGCCCTATGTAATTCTTTCACTTGATCCTCTACCTGCTTCTTTGCACCCTCTAGTCTTGACTTATAGTCTTTCAATCTTCCCTTTGCAACATTCTTCATTTCTACAAGTGTCCTGCTATCCTCCTCTGCCAATTGTACCAGGAATCCTCCTGTAGGCACGCTTGACAATGGTACAGACGTACCTTTTATTTTCAATGATGATCTGGTAGAGGCAGCAGTGGTTTTGGAACCTCTCCCTCTACCACTCATCTGCTCTTCCCACCTCTTGATCTTGTTTTGCAAGTTGTGTCTTTCTTCTGAGGCTCTCATTGCCCTCTCTGCAAAGATAGCCCAAGAAATTTGATGTTTGCCAGATTCACTGCAGTTTTCCAATGCAAAGGCCTTTGCAAATCGAGTCACTAATTCATACATGAAGGGACCCTCCTGGTAGACATCCCAGTGTCTCCCCACAAGCTTTTGCAAGAATTCCGACCAAGCATGGTATGCCTTCACTTTCTTCTGGCTACCCGGAACAGGCTTTGGGCATATAAAGACAGCTTCCCAGTCCTCCTCACAGATGTCATTCTTGCCTGTCAAGCTACGTGGATCAACTCCCTCCAATGGCAATCCACGCTCCATATGAAATTCCTCAGCAAGACGACAAAACTTCGTATGCAGAGGTGGTTCGATGTTCCTAACTAGACTGCTGCTTTCTTGAATCGGATGCTTTGAGGAAGGTGACATGATGCAGTCTCAAGTGATATACCTGCACATCATCCAATGAACTTATGAGACATTGTGTGCCCTCGCTTATCATCCCTGCTAAAAAGAAACAAGAACTTCATGGGCCTGCTCTTGTAAGCCGGGCATTCAAGGTGATGTGCTATGGGATTTTCCCCAAGGTTGCATGCAACTTGTGGACTAGAAAATTACCTCGGGAGTCTATGTCCTCTCATGCAGCCAGCAGGATTAGGGTTTGCTCGCCTCTTGTTGCAAATGAGCAAGGTGTGGCACTCATGCAGCTCCAAATGCAGCTTAATGTAGCTAAATGATCCCAGGTGGGGTGCGCGTGCTCAAGCAGTAGAGAGTGTACATGTTCAATGCGAGAGACATACCTCGAAGAGAAGAGGGCGGTTACTGCAATCGTCCTTGAAGTATCCAAGCTTGCACAGTAGAAGCTCTAAGCACAGTAGACCTTGAGAGAGAGAGAGAGAGAGAGAGAGAGAGAGAGAGAGAGAGAGAGAGAGAGGGGGGGGGGGGGGGGGGCACGGTGTTTGAAACTGCCAACTACTCATGAAACAAAGTGGGTGTGTGAAGGTTGAATTTTTCAGTATAACATTTTTTAGAATATAAATTTGGACGTTTGAAATATGGCACCAGTGACCACACCCCCAATGTCATGATATGCTATTTAATGATATCACGTATATAGCTTTCCACCTATTCATGCTTTCACCCAAGGGTCATTCGTTGGGAAATGGTGCGAATGTTAGCAGTGTCACAAAGGACGTGTGCATCATAGTTGTCTGGCACCAACATGATGTCAATACACAGGGAAGCAACTCGAATGGGGCACGAAGATTCTTTGAGGTTTTCAGTCCTCAAGAAGCGAACCTAACAAGCAAATGCATCAACTCAACAAGAAAATCACCACTCAATTAATCAAAAAATTAGCCTATGTCCTTTCTCACTGCTCTAGGTCATCACATGGATTGTAACGAAACTTTAAGTGAAGCTATATTAGAACTAAGGAGACAAGTCTACCAAGTCTCGTTGCACTCTGGCAAAGTATATGGATCGGGATCCATCATGATCCAAGTCACAGAAACTACAACAGAAGAGTCAAAACAGGTCTCCCTAAGGTCTAATAAGACTCTTATATGGTAAAATTGTCAAAAAATAGTGATTCAAGCACTCAAATTTGAAGATTAGGCTTGCAGACACATAGTCGAGAACCACAACGAATTTGAAATGCTTACACTTGAATAAAAGAGCATGGAAGGAGGAACACAATGCAAGTTTTGAAATTGAAATCGGGAGAAAGGCTTGTGTGGTAGGGTCAATTTCTTTGTTTCTTGAATGAGGCAAAGATGGTTGGCAGGGCTAATGGGTAGCAAGGATACACAACATGGCTGACCATTTGCAACAATTTAAGAAGCCCACAAGAGTCTCTTTTTCTTCATCTCCAAGTTTTGTGGTTTGAATTTTGCTAAAACTTCCAATGCCAAGGGCCGTGATTCCAAAAAATCAATAAGTACGTTAAATTTAAGTTTCAAATTTTGAATTTATTCA
Organism: Adiantum capillus-veneris; assembly: GCF_014529385.1. Lineage (NCBI taxonomy): Eukaryota > Viridiplantae > Streptophyta > Polypodiopsida > Polypodiales > Pteridaceae > Adiantum > Adiantum capillus-veneris. The sequence goes on from NC_140944.1 coordinate 151,794,062, forward strand.
ATCTTGATTTTTTCTTTTACAATGCCAACTTGACAAGCAAAGGTTGCTTTAATCAAGAAGATTTTGACAGTTAGACGAGATTTCTAAGCTATCTCTTTCAATATTGTCAATAAGCTGCATGATTTAGAAAAGCCGACTCTCTATGTAAAGGATGGGGCTCTTGGTGATTGTACTTCTAGCTAGCCTTGATGTGAGGCTCTAATGTAATCATCTACCCCTCAAGGTTCAACATCAGCTGAAGGTCGATTGTATTATTCTCGATGGAATTTCTAATACATTCACTCACAAGTTTGAGTTTTGAAAAAAAAAAAGGTGCATGATTGAGCAAGGCCGACTCTCTATGAAACTTTGACACAATTGATTTTCTTTCACATTGACATCTATTTGTCAGCAGGAGCATCTGTTAGCTATGAGCGCATGCTCCCTCTTGTCTTATCTTTTGATGTATGCCAAGAAAGGCTTCAATTTTAGGCATATTGCATTGAAGCTTCCAAGGCTATCAACATACAAATTGGCAGGGGACTTTGCAACATGTTTGAATTTTTTTTGTTAGGGGTTGATATGAACCAAGCCTCAAAGGCGTGCATGGATCATACAACAAAACTCTCTTTTCTCATATACTTGGCTATGAGCTAGATCTAGGCAAGGACAATTGGCTAGGAGTGGTTCAAGGTTAGACAATTTCAAGTTTTCTTATTTTTTATGTTTTAACCTTCTATTTGGAAAATATTTCCTTATTCTACAAAGCAAAGTGCTTTCACAAATTTAACACGAAGCAAGGCTTCTACTTAGCTTACCAAGCCAAACTAAATTATTGTAGAGATAGCGACAACCACGAACATAAATGTCATACCGTGGGATGGAGCTAATCTAACTAGTGCATGGAGGCTACAAGAGACTGTCAATATCTTGGAAAAGACATTCAATACTTACTCACTCAAAACATCCCTCAACTGCATGTCAGGCAGCAAAAACTAGTCACAACATCGTAAGGAAATCTCATCATTTCACCAAGCAAATGAAGTCCAAACGCAACCAAACTTATATAAAGGATATGAAAATAGTGAAGGAGTGTGCTTAAGGTTTCAAGCTCCACTTTTAAAGACTTACCAAAAATGCAATTAATACCTGCAGCCTGCAGGGATTTCAAAATGACGTGACCACACTATAATTTCAGGTTAATAACAATAGAAATGCAAAATAACAAATATTTTGTTAATTGACATTCATATTTTTTGACCTCCAGGGAGACCTGGAGACCGGCTCGTAGCCCGCCGCCGGGCTAATTAGTTGGCCCGCCGGGTAAAGCTATTTCCCCGTCGGGCCCGCCGTGGCTATATAAAGGCGACGTCGGTGCTTGTCTTTTTCACAAAAGAGGTACATTGAAAAGTATTCACCAAACTTCTGGCAGCTTTCCACATTCTCAAAGCAGTGTAGCAGTAATTTTTTAAACCCTTCCTTATTTTATTGATGTTTTTTTGAGTTTTTTGCGTTAAAACTTAAAGGTTTAAAATTTCTTTTATCAAATCATCGTACGTGGATGCACTGGCACATGGTTGCAATTGCGGCTAGGTGTGTCATTGCAAAAGCGTACGATGATTATGTTTTATATTGCTCCCAGTCATTCATGCTTCGGCACATGGTCACAATTGCGACTAGGTGTGTTGCTGCTAGAATGACAGGAGCATTTGTTTGAAAGAAGTAACCGTGCGTGAATGCACTGGCACATGGTTGCAATTGCGGCTAGGTGTGTCATTGCAAAAGCATAGGGTGATTATGTTTTATGTTGCTCACAATCATTCATGCTTCGGCACATGGTTGCAATTGCGACTAGGTGTGTTGCTGCTAGAATGACAGGAGCATCTGTTTGAAAGAAGTCACCGTGCGTGGATGCACTGGCACATGGTTGCAATTGTGGCTAGGTGTGTCATTGTAAAAATGCAAGATGACTATGTTTTATGTTGCTTCCCGACATTCATGCTTCGGCACATGGTTGCAATTGAGACTAGGTGTGTTGCTGCTAGATTGATGGTAGCATCTAATGCATGAATGTGTGCTCAAATAATTTCATAATGCTTCATATGATTGAATCTTGAAAGAATACATCGTTCGTGGATGCACTGGCACATGGTTGCAATTGCGATTAGGTGTGTCATTGCAAAAGCGTAGGATGACTATGTTTTATGTTGCTCCCAGTCATTCATGCTTCGGCACATGGTTGAAATTGCGATTAGGTGTGTTGCTGCTAGAATGACAGGAGCATCTGTTTGAAAGAAGTCACCATGCGTGGATGCACTGGCACATGGTTGCAATTGCGACTAGGTGTGTCATTGCAAAAGCATAGGATGACTATGTTTTATGTTGCTCCCAGTCATTCATGCTTCGGCACATGGTTGCAATTGCGACTAGGTTTGTTGCTGCTAGAATGACAGGAGCATCTGTTTGAAAGAATACATCGTTCGTGGATGCACTGGCACATGGTTGCAATTGCGGCTAGGTGTGTCATTGCAAAAGCGTAGGGTGACTATGTTTTATGTTGCTCCCAGTCATTCATGCTTCGGCACATGGTTGCAATTGCGACTAGGTTTGTTGCTGCTAGAATGACAGGAGCATCTGTTTGAAAGAAGTCACCGTGAGTGGATGCACTGGCACATGGTTGCAATTGCGGCTAGGTGTGTCATTGCAAAAGCGTAGGGTGACTATGTTTTATGTTGCTCCCAGTCATTCATGCTTCAGCACATGGTTGCAATTGCGACTAGGTGTGTTACTGCTAGAATGACAGGAGCATCTGTTTGTAAGTTGTCGTACGGTGAGGCATTGGCACATGGTTGCAATTGCAATTAGGTGTGTCACTGCAAAAGCGTACGAGATCTATGGTCTATATTGCACTTTTTCTTTCACGTAGAAAAGATCCAAATGCAGTGGCACATAGTTATATTTCACAATGTGTTGTTTGCCACAAAACCATTGCAGGCAAAATGGATCCTTCTGCTACTTCAATGATAGAGTTCAAAAAGAAAATTAGACAATTGTTGATTACGATCGTCAGTGCACTAGGTCCCGACGATATAGCGCAGATTGTTGCAGATGAGTCTAGATTGCAATCATTATACAGTGAGATTGTCCGCAAAATGTTGTTGTTATATCCAAACAAAACAACCGAATCAATAATCTCATTACTGAGCAGTTGGGTGGGCAATTTTCCCAAGGTGGCCTCTGATTTGAAAGAGGAATGCCCTCAAGAAGTAGACAAGGGTAAGCTAGAGCATTGGAACACTAGATGGAGAGCTGAAAAGGAGAGGTCAAGGCGAGCATCCCACATAGACACACAGTTTGGCCTAAGCAAGAAAATGTGAATGGCTATCACCAAAGTTGTGGGGAGCAGCCAAGTTGGAGAACCATTTATTGAGGAGGCTGCCATTGAGGGAACATCGGGTTCTACTACTTCTGCCAGTCACCTGGAGAGTAGTATATACAATTCTGAATGTAGTATGACTCTAGGCATTCCAAATAAGTCCATTAAGAAGATCAAGAAACTTGGGTCAGGGGCTTATGGCATAGGGTGGCAAGTTCAAATCAAAGGGATCAGTTTCCTTCCTGCAACGAATACTTATTGTGCCAAGGAGTTCAAAGGACACGCCAAGCATCAGTGGAAAAGCTTTGCATCAGAAAATGGGGTAGATCTCAACCATAGAGGGATTGTGAGAAGTATTGCCCACTCTGTAGCGTTGCCATGGTTTCTGATATTCCCCTACTTCAATGGCGGAACTTTAGGTGATCTTATGGAGACAGTGCCCCTTCCACATGGCTCTTTCACGATGCTTGTAGCGCATCAAGAGGGGAAAGGAAAGATCCCTGAAGACTTTAAATGGGAGCAGCCCTCTGAAGACCAGAAAACACGTATGAAGAGCTTGTGCAATCATGCTCCCTCGTTGATCCATGCCTTGGTGAACGCATTGCAATTCGCACATGACGAGGGAGTGATCCACAATGATCTCCATCCATGGAACATCATGTTGGACTTTACCAAGGATCTCACTCCTCGTATTGGAATAATTGATTGGGGATTGGCTCTGCGTGTTGGCTTAGAGACACAAAAGACCAACAATACCGATGAAAACTGGCAAAAGCTTCATCCTTGGCAAGCTCCTGAGTTACTAGATGGCAATCACCCGTGCCCATGGACCAAGGCCACAGATGTGTACACCATAGGATGGGTGATATGGCAATTTTGTAAGTTTTGTGGAGAGTTCTCTGACTACTACAACACAAATTGGTTCAAACATAAGGTTTCAGTGGAGGTACAAGCCATATCTACGATTTTTGTGGAAGGTTGGGTGAGGAAGAAATCCACAGACAGAAAGACCTTGGCACTTTTGGACGAATAATTAGAAAGATTTGAAGCTCAGCCAAAACGATTCTTACGCCCTCCCTCTGAAATGAGTGTAGCCTTTTTTTGATGGATATATGATGTACTTTATGAATCAGGATTTTGTGAGACTTTTGACTTATAAAAGCACTTTTAAATTTTGGGTTTTATGCGCCATCCTATGTTATGGGTCATCCTATGCATCATATGGATTGTCCATTGTGGGTCATCCTATGCATCATATGGATTGTCCATTGTGGTTTTCCAAGATGTTATATATGCATTATGTCTTGGGTGAAGCAGTGGACTTCAGCTCAAGGACACCTCATATGACGGTTGAGGACATTCACAACAGTGCAATCACCGTCACACGGCAAGAGATGTCATTGGCACTAGAAGGTGCATCAATGGAAGTGCACCAAGTTAAGAAGGAGCTTCAAACTCAACTCAGGAAAGCATCACAAGCTACACAAGGCTCGCATGCAGAATCAACCCTAAATAGAGACTTGCAAAGGGAGGTGAAGGTGCTATCTCGCCACGTAAAATAGTTAGAGGCGACTAAAAAAAAAGAAAATGCTTCCACATTGATTGAGCACCCAACATCTATTGAGGCCCCTCCAGCTTCTGGTGAGCATGGTGGTCCTTGCCCCATATGTAGATCATTCTTTCATGAGTGGTGTGGTCACTTCAGCTTGCCATGCGGACATATGTACCATATATCATGCTTGATGCAAAGCATGATGAATAGCTTTCGTTGTGCTATATGTGAGTATGAGATATCCAAAAATCTATATGCAATGTTCAAAATGTCTGAAGACTATAATAAGCTTAAAGGTCAGCGTGAACAGGAGAATGAAGATATTCTCACAAATATTTCACTATCACTTGGATAGTTTTTGTAACATTTGAAAACATTTACTCGTTGTCTTGCGAAAATTTATTAGTGAATTGTGAAATGTCTTCACTTCAGCTTCAATTATGATATGTGATAATGCAAAGATTTGTTAGGGCTTTGTATATTATGAAGCTTTAATAGTGATTTGTGGCCTTGTAAAGGTTTTTAAGGGCTTCGTTTATTATTAAGCAAATGTCTAAACCTTAAACTAAATATAAAAAAAGCTTATAAGATAAACAGTTTCTGAACTTAAACAGAAGTCACTCAATGGATTCGATAATCTATTAATTAAACCACCGTCGCTTTCTGCGACGGGTCAAAGTTGGTTCAATTTCCAAATTCCCTTCAATCTCTTCTAAAGTACATGTAGTTTCTACTTCATGAGATTCCCCTTGCAGCTCACTGTCTTCGTCCACCTCATCATTGGTTACATCATAAGTCCAGCGCGGTATCTCCTCTTTGTAGTTCTCAACTTGCACTCTTGCCAATAGCCGATGGTTGCAATACATATACACCAATTTTTCAGCTCTTGAATTTAGAAGGTGGTTTCTGATGGTGGAATGTGCATATTTATATGTACTCTAGTTTCTCTCAGAACTTGAATTGGATGCACATTGGGCTAGGATCTAACAGCTAGGCATTTAAGGGTGGGTGCACTACCACCATTCATCATCCACCACTTCCACGCTGGTTGCTTCGTGACAAGTTTCTGCACAAATTCTGTACCAAACTTACCCTCTTTGAGTTTAAACTTCGTAAGATCAGTAACAGCTGATGCATGCTCATCAGGATCAGCATAAAACGTGCCTATCACATCATAAAAGTCTTCCAGCACCTCCTCATCAAGTTTGTCTATTTACGTTGCCCAATACTCTGGATCCAATAAGAAAGATACGCTATGTAGTGGACTATGTGCTCCAACCCATCAACCATGCACATACTTTCTCAGAATTTCTCTCCTCTTTTGAGTGAATGGTGTCTTCCAAGGCTTCACAATTGGCTCATGGGGCTCCTCTGGATTTGCAAGGCTTTCTTGAACACTCCACCAAGCCATCCACACCTTACCTATGTTAGGCAAGGCAGAATCTAGTTGGCGTAATGTGAGCATAATTGGCATCATGACATTGTGCACATCCACCATATCATCCCAGAAGTGGCGATCAGCTAGTAGATCTCTGATCACCCCTATTTTTCTTTTTATCTTCTCCCTTTGACCGGCCTCCCATTCTGAAAAAGTGGCAAAAACAAATGTCTCCATCACAGCATTCTTATTTTTTATTAGTGATTCTACCGTATAGTAGTTGGTGCAAAATCTACTTTCACACGGTAGTTTTAACATAGTAGACATCCTCTGACGGTACATGTCAAGAACCCTCTGACGCTTCAAAACAAACTTGACTATTAAGCGAGCATTGTCTACTATCCATTTGAACCACTCTATGTCATTACTCTTGTACCAATCTTGCAATACCAAGTTCAAGCTGTGTGTACTGTAACCAGCACTATATAGGTGAGAGAAGTGACTTTCAAGTATCCTACCTGTAGCCCTGAAATTTTTGGCATTGTCCATGATTACTTGGACAACATTTTCTTTTCCAAGTTCCTCAACTGCGTCGCCAATGATGTCAGCTATAAAATTGCCAGACTTTATTTGACCAAAGCTATCCACAGCTTTGATAAAACATTCACCACGAGGACATACAAGCATGATGTTGATCAATGACTGCCTTTGAACGTTGGACCAACCATCACTAACTATGGTGTATCCTGATTGTTCCGTTGCATTTAATATCACCCTTTGAATATCTTGTTGTGTGCTTGTGTAACATTTATCCAACGGTTGGTTTCTCATATGGTGATATGTTGGAGGGGTAAATCCAGCACCATACTCCCTAATGCGTTTCCAAGCTGACTTCCATGCATCACGGGTGACAATGGCCAATGATCCCCTAGTGAAATAGACGGCTTTAGCTAGTGCAAGTTATGCTTCTTCTAAGGCAAGCATTTTGAAGCTCGTCTGTAAGCTAACCTGTCTACTTTTTGACGATCCTACCTGAAAGTCAAGAGATCCATGGTTTGGAGGTGTAGTTCCATGATATGAGAAGTTGGTTCCCTGCTTTGAGTGCTTCCATTGGTGGGCGTTACACCCAATGATCCCTCGTACTGGTTTGATCTTATCGATACCGAGGTGTGATGGTCGAAAGTAGAGAGTTTTCATCTTTTGCTCGTGGAAATTAGATTACCAATTAAAGCTTTTAAGCGCATAGCTACTTCTTCTGCACCTAAGACCTTGCACTTTCCTCCTTGGATTCTAGTATTGCCACCTAGCAAATGATCCCTTATTCTTGGTGCTCCTCTAGATTTCTCTTTGCCACAAAAGTTACATTTCCAATCTTGATACTTATTTAAATTTGTGGAAAAATTCCACTCGAGTCCTGGACTTTTTCCACCTGCCTTTCGCTTGCCCTACGAAGTGGTGCCCTGCGAAGCAGGACCTGGCATCGAGGTAGGAGGTCTCCTCAAGGAAGCTAGGCTTGAGACACCAACATCACCGCTCACATTCCCGGTGGAAGAAATACTTATTGGATGCCTGCAATACCAATAAACATAGCTCAGTATGCTATCTCTTCTTTCAAGTATTATTCAAACCAAACATTAGTGTTATAATCAATATCACACACAACCGTAGTAGTGAAGCTTGAAAGGAATAAACCTCAATCTACTCAAACATGAGCAAGCAAATACAACGGTGAATCAAATATGTGATCAGTCCATCCCAAAAGTAGAGATATCGACCCAAAGATTCACCTTCCTACCTCCTTTCATGAATCAGTCCAGTCCAAAAAAGAACTAATGACCCATGATAGGAGCTCTAATCGAAATAGCAAGCAAATACAGCGGTGAATCAAACATGTGATCAGTCCATCCCAAAAGTAGAGATATCGACCCAAAGATTCACCTTCCTACCTCCTTTCATGAATCAGTCCAGTCCAAAAAGAACTAATGACCCATGATTGGAGCTCTAATCAGAATAGCAAGCAAATACAGCGGTGAATCAAACATGTGATCAGTCCATCCCAAAAGTAGAGATATCGACCCAAAGATTCACCTTTCTACCTCCTTTCATGAATCAGTCCAATCCAAAAAAGAACTAATGACCCATGATTGGAGCTCTAATCGGAATAGCAAGCAAATACAACAGTGAATCAAACATGTGATCAGTCCATCCCAAAAGTAGAGATATCGACTCAAAGATTCACCTTTCTATCTCTTTTCAAGAATCAGTTCAGTCCAAAAAAGAACTAATGACCCATGATAGAAGTTCTAATCAATATAGCAATCAATTTAGCAAATATAACGGTGAACCAAACGTGAGATCAGGCCATCCCAAATGTAGAGATACCGACCCAAAGATTCACCTTTCTACCTCCTTTCAAGAATCAGTTCACTCCAAAAAAGAACTAATGATCCATGATCAAAGTTACATTAAGTTTTAATTTTTTTTAAAGACTATTCTTTTTTTTACCTTTAGTCTTTCTTCTAAATTTTAAAGGATGACCAAATTTAGAGGAAGAGGTGATGTGATGTGATGTCTATAAAGGGGTTATATAGAGCCGCCAAATATGGAGGGGGTACACGACGGGCCTGGCGGGATTCTTGCTTGTCCCGCCGGGCCCGCCGGGTTTTCATGATAAACCCGCCGGGCCTGTCGGGATTGTTGGCTTTCCCGTCGGTTCTACGTTTTCTACCGGTTTTCGTAGGTCATGACATTAGATATGTTATTAACATGAAAAAAATAGTGATAATAACAACAATAATTAACATTTAACAAAATGCGTCATCGCATAATTAAAATCCCTGCCTGGTGCTGCAGGGCAGATTTGACCTAACTAATTTCAGCCTCGAATGCACCTACTAGCTTAACAATGATGCCCCAACACCCCTCCTAGCAGTTTGTATGAATGAAATGTGAGTTATGAGAAAATTGAGAAGGAGGTTAGACATAGCAAGAACATAGATTCATCACAAAAAACTTACAATGCCACGTAGAGCTTTCACCAACGAACATAATGAAAATAACGTCATGCCAAACATACCATCTGCAAGAGAATTATGAGCTTCAAAAGAAAGAGAGAGAATACACAATGTTTTCTGTAATTGCACGTAGCTTCATTATCCAAAGTGAGCTTACAAAAAAAAAAAGTTGGTTTTTATACCTTGCCATAAGGTTTTAAGTAAAAAAATAAAGAGGTGTGCCAACTCTATCTCGGCCTAAAGATTAAGTGAAACAATCTGGAAGCTTATAAACCTGCTGGATCTAACTCATAATTACATATGCACTTACTTTTAGAATCAATAAAATACAAAGACTTGCAACTATAATTGTCTGGATTGAGTAAAAAATCAAATATTACATCATTGATTTCTTGAGCCTCTTGGTTAGTTGGGCTGCTAACATTTTCTCCCTCCTAATCTGGGTTGTCCACGACACTGCTTTAAAAAATTGGGTATGATTTTGTGTTTTTTGTTGCTTCTTTAGAGCTGAGGGTGTCATGGTATCTAGTTCATAGCTTCTTATATACCTCGGTCAAAAATTGCATGTCGATGGGCTATCTGAGCTCCACGGCTTTGTATGACACAAATCACGCTTGTAGATTTTCCACCATGGGACTAAAAATGCGAAAGCAAAATGTAAGAAATCCAGTGTAGAATGCTTCTTCAAAAGTATGCATATACTAAGATGGAAAAACATGACTCTTGTAAAGAGTCCATATAGAGCACCTCATCACTGAGGTGACTGGATAGGTCGTAGCATAACCCTTGGTTTCCCTCCAAGAATGCCATCCATGGTGCATCACTTTGTTCACTATGATGAAAATTCTATATGCATGTGAGGATCATTTTGGCAATCATGATGAACATTATACGTGCCAGATCCACGATTTTCTTGAAGATTTCCACCGCCTATCTGAGCAACTTTAGCATATAATCTTCAATTGGCTAACCCTTGGGTGGAGTAAGCTTGAAGTAATTAAGACATGTAGGATGTTTCTTGAAAATTTTGTGATGACTTCCCCAACTTCTCATCCTTGGCATTGGGCAAAAATTTGGTTCTTTGCGGATCTTTGGTGGAGCTTGAGAATACAAAATGGTATACCTAGGATGCCTCTTGAGCCAGGTCTTTCTCCAAGATGGATGTGGATCCATAGCATCAACAACTTGGTCTTTGACAAGCCTTTCTTTCAGCTTGAGCACTTCATATTTTATTAGAGTATATGCTAGAGACTGCTAATGCAATGTCGCTATTATCTGCTAAGATGTGAGTTGAGCTACCTTAGCTGAATGTAAGGTCCTCTCTTTCCATTCCATGGCTTCTTCCCATATGTCTGTCATTTCTTGAGTGATTTAAATCTTCAACTCCTTTTTGGCTTTTGGGATAAAACAATCCAGAAAGGCCCTTCAGGCATTGGATCTACTATGTCTTCTTCTTGGATTGAGGTGGAAGTTTCTGCTGGATCTATACTTTGCAAGAATTTGAGAGCTTCCATTTTAAGCACTACTGGTTTGGTTGTTGAGGTTGTTGACCCAACACTGGTTGAGGTCGTTCGATACCCATCAATGGTCTTTGAGCTGGGGCCATATTAGGCTAATATCTATACATGGGTTGTCCTTGTGGCCTCATAGGCACGTATTGAACATTTCCATCATACTTTGGTCCTTAATAGCACTCATTGGTCTCATGGTTGGTCCATTTACCCTCGATTGCAGACCATTTCTGTGGCCACTGGTTGCCCTTGTTGAGGTACCCCTTGCCCTGGTCCCCTCATAGGTGCTTTTTGCATGTTATTCAACATGCCATTCATCCTTTTGAGCATGTCTTCTATGGCTGAAAGTGGTGCTGCAACAGTTGTTCCCACTTGTGCTAGTTTGGTAGATGTTGTTTTCTTGCTTTGGTTATCCTTAGGGACATCTTCCTCATTGAAAATGTCACAATTGTCTCCTAAGTCAATAGCATTTGACACACACTCTTCTAGGGTCGTATGCTTCTTGCTATACAGTATAGCATGAAATTCTTTGTGTAGCAGTCCCTCTAGAAACAATGATACTAGTCTTTCTTCTGCAGGTATCTCTAGCTATGGGCATCTTGCAATGTATTGTTTCATTTGAGTTGCACAATCCCTAACAGACTCACCTTATTTATGTTTAAAGATTTAGATTTGAGCTACCGTATTGTGTTTGATCCCTGTTTTGGAACAAGTAGCTACAAATCCTTGAGCTAATGTATTCAAGTCCATGATTGACCTTTGTGAAATGTTTTGGAACCATGTCAATGCTTTTCCTTCTAATGTCATTCCAAACCCCTTGAATTGAGTATGGAAATCAAATATGTGTTCTGCTCTTAGCACTTGCTTAAATATTTCTAAGTGGTCATATGGATCCCCAGATCGACCGTATTTTCTAATCCATTTCTAAAAATCAGATGGTCTGCCACGTCTATTTGGTTCAACTCCCGGTCTCCTGGCATTGGTCATGTTCCGAGTCCTTCAAACCAATCTGTTGGAAACAGTGACTCATGTAACCCTGGACTGGATTTAGTGTCACTTGGTTTTCTTCGTGTTGAGGTGGTTTCTGGTTTATTGACATTACTCTTAGAAGATCTCTCACGGTGTTCATCTCTTAGAATAGTTTCGGGTCCTTGGCCCAATATCCAATCCCTTATGGAGTACCCTTGGTATTTGGTTTGTTCCACCTCCTCAAGAGTCATCATAACAAAGTTATTGTTATAACAATCCCTAAACAGGTAGGTTGGGAGCTTTGTTGAACCCTTATCTTTGATCTTGAAGATATAGATGATCTTCATGGGTGTTAGTTGTCCTGATTTGGCATGTGAAGTCCATAGGAGATCTTTTACATTTCTATCCTCCCAATAATAGACTCCGATCCTAGGATTATCCGTACTAAGCCATTTCAAAGGCTTCAAATCAATTGATCGTATCCCTCAAATTCTAAAGTTGGTGGTCCATCTTTAGCTCTACCATACCTGGAATTATGGTATTTATCTCTAATCCCCATTTGTCTATCACGTCACGGTTTCAACTTGTAAATACTGAGTTCCGTTTCTATCCATGTACATTTTTCCTTGTTTGTTTGCCTTGATTTCCTCTTCAAACTCAATACCATGGTCATCAATGCGAATAGCATACTCTTCGTTAGGAGCCACGTAAACTTGAGCTCCATGGTGATTAGTCTTATAAAGAGGAAAGTATATGCTTATAATGCACTGTCATTACGGTTTCTGAGTGAGTTGAATAGGAAGACATTTCAGATGTTGATTCTGAAAAAGTGTCTGAGACTTCTTCAAGGATAGTGTCCAAGTGCTTGCCTTGATTAACACTCTCGTCGGTGGATACTCTACTGGAGGTTTCTCCAAGTATACCTTGGTTTCCTAGTATACGACCAAATCTAACGTTCATAAAGACTTGTGAAGCCCTGGATAGAGTACTTACCAATGGATTGACTTGTTGTCAATTTCTTCCACTTGACTTGATTGCAACTTCTATCAAGCTGTCAATTCCTTGTCTGCAACCTGATTCCTGTATCAATTTAACCAAGTTAGCTATTCTTTCACAAAGATTGTATAAATTTTGCTAGCTATTTTGACTGGTCTATGTGTATCACTTCAAATCGAGCTAAGTGAGTCAACAATTGAGTCTTTCAAATTCCACTTTTACAAAAATCCAAAGGACTAATCTGCATCTTGAAAATTGAGTGAACATGTACCACTTTGGATTCAATTGAACCCAAAATTACCCGATGGCCTTATATTATTATGTTGGTTAAACACTGTACAAGTTCAAAAGTAAAAAATGGTGTCTCTGTGTAGCAGTAGTAAATAATCGTGATTATTTACTTTTCTCAGTTTTTTGCACTTTTTGGCTTGATTTGCCAAGTATAAAACCTGTTAAGACCCTTGGACAAGTTTCACTAAGTTTGAAAAAAATCTGCTCAAGTTTAGCAACTATTTGATGTCTGCAGACTCAATTTTCAAGAATTTGGCTTAAGTCTCACTTTTATGATCCAAATTCCACCAAAATTGATTTGTGTGGTCTACTTGATATGCTTGACCTTGTAGTATACTCAAATGTGCAAGATTATCAATTTTTCAAGCAGATGTAAATAATTATTTACTCGAGCTATGTTTTTGCAAGTTTTTGTCCCAATCTTGACACAGATCTGTTAAGTGTCTCAACTTAAGCTCCCTAGCCAAGTTTTATCAAGTTTGGACAATTTTTGTTCAAATGATCATCAGTTTTGTAACTGCATACTGACTTTGCAAAATTGGCCACAATTTTCAATCCAATGATCCAAATCTTACCGAATTTTGTTTGTGGGCTTAATACAACATGGTAAAGCTAGTGGTATGCTAACTTGGTCAAAAAGTTGAAAAATGGGGCAAATGTAAATAATCACATTATTTACTTCTGGCAAATTCTTGCATCTTTTTGGTCAACTGAGCATATACACATGTCTATCACATCAATATAAGCCTATAAATCAAGTTTCATTGAGTTTGAACAAAATTTTCTCCAATTTACACTCAACTTCCCGAAAGTCAGTACAGACTTTAGTCTTTACCCAGTTTTTGGTCAATTTGGTGATCCAAATTATATGGTCCTTTACAAAAGTTGTTTATACACATGCACAGAGTCACTGGTATCAACCTTCATCAGTTTTGAGTTGAAAGGAAATAATCGCGATTATTTACTTTAGGCCCAAACTCCACTTTTTTAAAACTTTTTCACTAGACAATGTTTTCATGAGCTATTTTAAGCCTCTGAGTCAAGTCAAAACTTAATTTGGCATAAAATATCAAGAAAAAGTAAATAATCTGAGGTTTTGCAAACTCTTGAAATTTTAACCTCAATGTGTTCTTGAACTTACCCACTGGTTCATATAACTTTTAAGCATACTCTCTAGTTGGATTGACTTGTTGACAGTCTTTTGGTGCTATTTCTAGCCGTAGACTTGAAATTTTGCAACTTCACATAAGAACTCACAGTTGATTCTTTCGGAGAGAGCAATGTTTTGAGACCCACCTCGTACCCTACTTACCCTACTCCTAGATTCTACTATAGTGGGTTTGTGGAAAGTGTCCACAAACACTCGTTTTCTTGTCTTTTATGGTTTTTTGAGCCTTGATCTTAAGACTTGTCGCGTCCATCAATCATTCTCAAAACCCTATCTAATTCTACAATTCTACAATCCTAAAGGTACTCTGCAAGTACAATAACTTTCAAGCTACCTCTACATAGAAAAAGACGACAATCTTAAGCTATGCGGTTTTAAAAAGAAAGTTTCTACTCTAGGAGATCCTAGTGGAACTTAAAGGATAACTTCATAAGACGCTCGTGTTGTTCCCTAGTTTAGGTCCCTTCGATCCTTGGCAGCGGCACCAAATGTGGGACGGGTGTCTAACCTCACTCCTATCTTATTGCAGATGTAGCGAGAACCACGAATAAGTTGTCAATCCATGGGACGAAGCTGATTCAACTAGTGCATAGAGGCTACAAGAGGTTGTCAATCTCTTAGAAAACAACAAACAATTTGCATCTAACTCAAGCTACACTCAAGTGACTAAAATCACCAAAAGCCAATTGCTCATCGGCAAACAAATCACATCCGTTACAGCATCAAACGATATCCAAACGTAATGAAACTTCTAGGACATGTTTATAAGACCTAAGCACACATGCTTATGGTCTCAAATCTCACTTTAGGTCAAGTGCAAAAATCGCAATTATTAACAGCAACGGATTTATAACCTAGTCGTTTTCGACCCAGAATGCATCTAAATGCTTAGCAATGATGCCCCAATACCCCCGCATATACTTAGTTTTTGATTAAGAAGTGTAAATTTCTACTTATGATGAAATTAGGCCACGGGTCAGGGATGCCAAAAGCTACGAAATACTGTGAAATGCTTACATCAATGCGTAGAGCTCTTACCTGCGGTTGCAATGCAACAGACACGGTTGCAATGTGACAACCGTGGAGGGAATAGGAAGCGCGAGAAGGAGAGAAGTGAGCGTCATTAGCTCACGCTATGTATTAGGTTAACCAAAACCTAATAATAACTTTATAAAATTGGCTTTTATACCTAGCTAAGGTTTTTGGTGGTCAAAACTAATAATCTGGGAGCTCTAACTAAAGATAGGTAAAGACAGGTTGATACAATCTGGAAGCTTGTAGCCTCGGCTCATCAATTACAAAGTTTATCTGAGAAATAGGAGTTACAATATTCCCGATTCATCATATATTAAGTGTTTTTACAATGAGAGCTCCGAAAAATGATATCGGAGTTAGCTTGCTGCTAACAGTTCGTGTAATAGTAAGGTAGCTAGCTACCTTGAATCCAATTTTGGCATGCAATAGCCTTAGCCGATGTGTGTTGGAGGAGACATTATGGAAATTTTGGACTCTCAAATGGGTCCTATAAGGGCTTTGACTTTCTCCCTCTTGTCCAAAAACAGGTGCATGGTAAAATTTTTATAAATGAAATCAAAACTTGGCGAACCTTTTAGAATGTACTCATCAAGATATATCCATTGACATATAGCATGCCATCAAATTTCTTATATTCTAGAAGATTCAATTTTTTGATGTGACAACTCAGTCTTATAAATGGAATCTCTCCCCAAATTTGAGCTTTGGTGGGAAGACCATAACTTCTACAAATCAACTCCAAATTTGTGGGAGTTTAGGGATTTAGAACCTACTTTCTAATATCTTTCCAATGATATATTGATTGATAGGGTTTTGACAAAATGTTTATATACTTCACCACATTACCCACTTTGGACAAGAGAGGCAAAGTCAAACCTCCTTATAAGGCCCCTTTGAGAGTTCAATTTTTTCCTGATGTCACATGGCCATCTCAAGATCCAATCCATCATAGTTGCAACCCATTGATAAACTTACATCTTCCTTCCTACAAGTCCCACAATAAGACTAATTTGATCAGCATCCTAAGGGCACCATTTCATGCAGATCTCCCTCCTTGTCACTTGACTCCACTAGCACCAGAGGCTCGGGGGAGTCGTGGAGTGTGATGATTTCTCCTCATTGCTCCCTGCCGATGGGTGCCGCATCCTCTTCTTTGGGTGATCGCGCCATGGCCAACAACCAACCCTATTTGCAGGAACCATCAGGCCCCAAGCTCTCTTTCTCTCTCTCCCCCTCCCAATACGGCTACCTACAGCGGTGGAGATTGAGGATGTTATTCAGCGATCACCACAATACCAGCTCGGAGCCTTCCTCAGCTATTGATTTTGTTTTAGTTTTTAATTTACTTCATTTTATTTTATACCCAGATATTGTAGTAGACCCATAAGAGCTTGATCCCATGGCCTTTTGAAGACTATTATTATAACATTTCATTTCATTTTTCTCTCACTCTTTCCCCTCCTAGTACCGCTACTTACAGCGATGAACATTGATGAAGTTCTTCAATGATGGGTGCAATACTTTCTTAGACAACGCCCGCTTGGGCATTGACGATGATGATGACGATTTTAGTCTGACGCTTTTAGGGTTTTAATTTTAATCTTTCACTTTACTTCATTTTATTTTAGTACCCAAACATTGGATTAGATTCACACTATTTGTATCAATTTTGACTCAAATGTAATTTTAGCCTTTGAAGGTGTTTAATGTAACATTTTATTTCATTTCATTTCTCGCTCTTTCCCCCTCGTCTGTTGCATTTGACACCTCCACAACAGTGCCCCCCTGCCCCCCCCTCGCCCGAGACTACTTACAGAAGCGGACATCGACAAAACTCTTCGGTGAAGTAAATGAGTAAAATTAGGGCGAAGTAAATGTGTAAGTTAGCTTCTTCTTTTACTCAAGCTACTTACACATTTACTTCGCCCTAATTTTGAATGACAGGGCTATACCTCGTGTGGTCTGCATTATCTGACTTTTAAGGCATTTTTTAACTTAATTTAGCTGCAGACTCCCATACTACCTACTACAAGTTTAAACGAGAAGCATAGTTATGTGGTTTTGCTAGGCATTCTCTTGATGCATAAAAAACCTAGATTATCTCACATAATTTTATGTCTAACTGGAAATGCATGTCGTAAATGGAGACTTGTAGGAAAGAGTAGCTACGATCAAATTAATTTTGCGATGGTTTTTTGTTGGACCAATCTATTGTTTATAGTATGTCTTTTACATGATGGATGCTTGTGATATTCTGACTAAACTCTAGTCAGTGCCCTTCACACTAGTCCATATTGTGCTCCAAACTTTTTTTTTTTCACATTGCCATTGTCAAGTGAAGGTGCCAAAATTGTATGTTCTAACTGTGCAATTAAATACTTATATCAAATCAAATTCTAGATAACTAGAATATTATTTTATTTCATGGCCAATCATTAACATGTTACATATCTTTTGTTGTAAGTTTGATAGCTACAACTTTCTCCTACTTGTACCTCTCTCTCCACGCACAAACTGGTATATATATTTTCAAATGCATCACATTATCCAAGTACATATATCCAATACCTCTTTGCTTTTCCTTTTTTATGTTATCTTTTGAGCTATGAACCCAACCATCTCTGTAAGGTCCCTCCCTAAACCCTAGAGCCATTCAGAAAATTTTTTCGGCCTAGAAAATAAGTTAGAAAAAGTAAGACCGACAAAGAAGTTATACCGACAACGGGACTTTACTCCAGAATGAAAAGACAAGGATATTTCAGATAAGAAATTACGTCATCCCTATATTTTTCCTTTAAGATTAAGATTATTTTATACTTTTTTGTCAAAAGCCGCGTGGGAACTGATCTAGATCGAGAACTAGGAGAAAAAGGGACTAACTTAATTGAAAGGTAAAGTTAAGAGATAAGAACTAAGAAGAAAATTAGGGTCCAATAGCACTTGAGAAGAGAAATGGGGTCCAATAGCATTTGAGAAGAGGATTTGGGGTCCAATAGCATTTGAGAAGAGAATTGGGGTCCAATAGGAATTGAGAAGAGAATTCCACCCACCATTTCTTATATAAACACCCCCTCTCCTTTGTATTTTTAGACACACATATTGCTAAGCTACTTGCATACTTGCCATGCTCAAGACTATACTTAAGTAACTCAAGGTTTCCATTAAACCTTGCTCTTGCTCTCTCCCTCTCTTGAAGGCCAAACCCTTGAAGGTTTTGTGAAGAAGCTTCTCTCTCCAACCTCTTCACCATAAATCCCTTTTCCTTTTTCCTTGAACCTCACATCTCTTCAAAAAGGACTTCAACCCCACTTCCCTTTTGTTTAGAGGAGGTAACCTTCTTTTCTAGTAGGATTAATTAATCCATGTGTTTTATTACTAGGAAGGTTTATGTGCATCATTTTAGGTTTAAGCTTGAATGGAAACCTTGCAATTAGGGTTAAGTGATAAGAGTATCTACGCATCATAAAGTTAAGCTTCAAAGGTAGATTTGCACTCGTAAGCTAAGCTTTAATGGTAACTTTGCACTTAGATGTAAGCTTTAGTGATTACCTTGCATTTTTAGATTTTAAGCTTTAATGGAAACCTTGCAATTAGGGCTAAGTGATAAGAGTATCTACGCATTATAAAGTTAAGCTCCAAAGGTAGATTTGCACTCGTAAGCTAAGCTTTAATGGTAACTTTGCACTTAGATGTAAGCTTTAGTGATTACCTTGAATTTTTAGGTTTTAAGCTTTAATGGAAACCTTGCAATTAGGGTTAAGTGATAAGAGTATCTATGCATCATAAAGTTAAGCTCCAAAGGTAGATTTGAAGGAGTACGAACGGAAGTGCGACGCGAGAGAGAGTGCAAGAAGAAGAGCACGACGATATGGTGAACTCGCTCTACTGTAATGTGTAGAGCATAGTGAGTTCTTATTAGGTTTTACAAAAGAATATGTGTACATACCTAGCGGCCCGCCCACTTACCTGGGCGACCACATTGGCCTTTATATCCCAACAACCTCCCACTTAAAGTCCAATGTGGTACTTTAAGTGTGAGAGAAGCTACTATACAAGCTAATATACAAGAGATGTAGAGAAGTGATGTACTACCCTACACCTAACTGCTTGCGAAAGTGCACAAAGCTCTCTGAGGGAAGTCCTTTTGTAAGTAGATCAGCAGGATTTTCTGTGGTGTGAACTTTGACAAGCTGAATTTGTTTATCCTCGAGCATTTCCCTGATGAAATGATACTTCACATCCACATGCTTTGTCTTTGAGTGATAAACTGGATTGCGAGCTAGTTGTAATGGCACTTTGACTATCACAATATAACACGGGCATCTCTTCTTTGATTCCCAAATCTGTTACTAGTCGATTAAGACAAATTGATTCTTTGCATGCCTCTGATGCTGCAACATATTCAGCCTCTGTAGTAGATTGAGTAACACAATCTTGTAATCTAGAACGTCATGATACTGCTCCACCAGCCAATGTAAAGACATACCCTGACGTAGACCTTTGGTTGTCTAAGTCACCTGCATAATCTGAGTCTGTAAAACCCTTTACACTTAGCTCCTGACTCCCATAGCATATACGCATACTCTTTGTAGCTTTCAGGTATCTCAATATTCCTTTCACTGCCTCCCAATGTTTCTTGCCTGGGTTTGACATGTATCGACTTACTACTCCCACTGCAAATGCAATGTCTGGGCGAGTAGCAATCATTGCATACATCAAACTACCCATTGCAGAAGCATATGGAATCTTATCCATTTCAGCCTGTTCTTCCTCAGACACAGGACAATCTTGTTTGCTAAGTTTCACATATGGTGGCAATGGAACACTCAATGCCTTTCCCTTCTCCATATTGAAACGTTGCAAAACCTTGTCAATATACTCTGTTTGAAATAACCAAATCAACTTCTTTGATTTGTCTCTCTCAATGCGCATACCAAGTATATGACTTGCCTCACCCATGTCTTTCATGTCAAACGATTTTTCCATCTTTGACTTCAAAGCTGAAATTTCTTCCAAGTGCTTGCCAGCAATCAACATGTCATCCACATACAAAATAAGGATCAGCCAACTACCATCCTTAGCCTTCTTTGTATATAGACAATGATCGAACTCACTACGTTTGTAGCCTTGAGAAAGCATAAACTTGTGGAATTTATGGTACCATGCCCTCAGTGATTGTTTTAAGCCATAAAGACTCTTTAACAACTGGCATACCAAATCTTCCTTGCCTTTCTCAACAAACCCTTCTGGCTGCTGCATGTAAATTTCCACATCTAAATCACCATGCAAGAACGCTGTCTTGACATCCATTTGGTGCAACACCAAATCTAATATGGAAACCAATGCAAGAAAGCATCTCAATGTAGTCATCTTGACCACCGGAGAGAAGACTTCATCAAAGTCAATGCCTTGTTCTTGCTTAAAGCCCTTTGCAACAAGCCTTGCTTTGTTGACTATTATGAGCGGTGATCTTATACCTGTAAACCCATTTACAAGGTAGAGCCTTTTTGCCCTGTGGTAATTTAACTAGCTTCCATGTCTGGTTTTTATGCAGAGCTGTCATCTCTGACTGCATGGCCAATTGCCAATTCCCGGAGTCCTTCATTTGCACTGCTTCCTTGTAACATGAAGGCTCATTGCAATCAGTCAACATGACATAGTTCATAGATGGAACAAACCGATCAGGAGGTCACGTGATACGTCCAGATCTATGCAAAATAGGTGGCTCAGGCTCATCCACAACCTTTGGTTCCAATCTATCATGTCCTTGCTCCTCTTGAGCCCTGACATTTTGTCTTGCACGTGCAGGTCCATCTTCTTGGAAGAAAACTCTTCTAATCTCCTGAACCCTCTTTGGTTTAGAATGATATTTGGATTCATTAAAGTGAACATCATTGCTGCTGATAACCTTTCTGGATTTGGGATCCCAAAGTCTGTACCCCATCGCACCAGAATTACCATAGCGTAGAAAGATGCACTTTCTACTCTTTGGCTCAAGTTTGTTCCTAAATTCTTTTGGAACGTGAGTATATGCCTCACAGCCAAAGACTCTGAGATGCTTGTATGAGGGCATTTTGCCTGACCATACCATCTCTAGCACCGAATCCTTCTGCAAAACCTTGCTAGGAGATCTATTTATAAGATGAACAGCTGTTGATACAGCTTCAGCCCAAAACCCATTTGGCAGCTGTGCATTAGACAATATACTTCTGACCCTGTCTTGTATGGTCCTATTCATCCTCTCAGCAACACCATTTTGAGGAGGATTGTAAGGAGCAGTAAGTCCACGTTTTATACCTTTTGACTCACAAAAGTCCTGAAAGGCCTTTGAAAAATACTCTCCACCATTGTCAGTGCGTAAGCATTTAAGCTTCTTGCCACTCTGATTCTCCACAAGTGTCAAAAACGTTTTGAAAACACTAAACGCTTCATCCTTGTGCTTGAGAAAGTAAACCCATACTTTCCTCGAGTAATCATCTATAAATGTCATAAAGTAAGAAGCTCCCCCTAGAGATACGTTAGGCATAGGTCCACACAAATCACTATGAACAAGTGCCAACTGTGTATCTCTTCTACTGCTTCTATGCTTATGTGGCTGCTATGTTTGCTTACCATACAGACAATGTTCACAGAATTCAAACTCATTAAATGAAAAGCCAGGCAAATAACCAGAACGAGACAAGATTTCCATTCCCTTCTTGGACATATGTCCTAATCGGCTATGCCACAAAGAAACGTTCAGCTGCTCGGTTACATTGATTACATTTTTAGAGACATTTGATACATAAATAATGTAAAGTCCTCCAGAGTTTACTCCATGTGCTACTGTCATCGAACCCTTGGATATCTTCCACATGTTTTGTCCAAAAGTGGTGATGTAGCCAGCATCATCAAGTAAACCTGTGCTGATCAAGCTCTTTGTAATTGCAGGAACATGTCTCACATTCTTCAGCATCTCCAACACCTAAGATCTCACATGTCTGCCCATTGCCTAGCCGAACATGATCTTTAGTGGTCACATAAGAGGTAAACCACTCCTTGTTTGGAGACACATGAAGTGATGCCCCTGAGTCTATAATCCAGTCACTCAGCTACCTGATGAACTGGTGGATGTCGCCTACAGTCTGTGTGTAGGTGCGCCCGTGTCGTATGTGACACGCCTCCAAGAACTGTGAGCCATCCTTCGATGTGTAGACAGCCACAAATCAGCACTCTGGGAGTGCCGATATCCTCAGCACCTGCAGTCGTAGCCCGAAACCCCAAATTTGCAGAGTCGGATCTGCACCCGCCGAAACCACGTAGTCGAAAATGGCCTGCGCAGAACCTTGTCGAAGCCGAACGATGGCCGAGATGACCTCAGAATGAAACTTTGAGAACACCGAGCCCTTCGAGTTTGCCCACAAGATTTGGGGCCGTGTCTTCGTCTGTCGAATCTCACTCCAATTCGACCAGGTGACTCTGGCTACTTGCAAATGCTACCCCGAGCCTCGATCTGAGCTCTGATACCAGTTGAAGGAGTACGAGCGGAAGTGCGACACGAGAGAGAGTGCGAGAAGAAGAGCACGACGATATGGTGAACTCGCTCTACTGTAATGTGTAGAGCATAGTGAGTTCTTATTAGGTTGTACAAAAGAATATGTGCACATACCTGGCGGCCCGTCCACTTACCTGGGCGACCACATTGGGCTTTATACCCCAACAAGATTTTCACTCGTAAGCTAAGCTTTAATGGTAACTTTGCACTTAGATGTAAGCTTTAGTGATTACCTTGCATTTTTAGGTTTTAAGCTTTATGGAAACCTTGCAATTAGGGTTAAGTGATAAGAGTATCTATGCATCATAAAGTTAAGCTTCAAAGGTAGATTTGCACTCATAAGCTAAGCTTTAATGGTAACTTTACACTTAGATGTAAGCTTTAGTGATTACCTTGCATTTCAAGTTTTAAGCTTTAATGGAAACCTCGCAATTAGGGTCAAGTGATAAGAGCATCTATGCATCATAAAGTTAAGCTTCAAAGGTAGATTTGCACTCTTAAGCTAAGCATTAATGGTAACTTTGCACTTAAGTGTAAGCTTTAGTGACTACCTTGTATTTTAGGTTTAAGCTTTAATGGAAAGCTCGAAAACTCATAAATTATAGGATGACCTTCTAGCTTCCTAAAATGGAAAGCTAGGTACCATAAGAAAAGAGTAGTTGTTTAAGCTCTATAGAAGTAGTTCAATTTTTGGTATTGAAGAGTATTTCTAAAGTTTTCAATTTCAAGTTTTTTTGCAAATACGGGATGGGGGAGATAGGGGATAACTTCGTAGAATTGATCTCTGTGTTGTTTGAATCGAAAACTCTACAAGATTCCATGGAGATGCCCCATGGTTGGCAAAGGATTGCAAAAACCTGGGAATCGACAAAAACAGGGATTGAACTTAAAAGAGTTGTTATTTCCGAAGAGACCTTAACCATCAAATGCCTATGGCAAAAACTCGCTTGTATTTTCTAAATAAACTTGGCTGGTAGATAATTAATGAAAGTAGGAATTAAGGTTGATAAATGAATGAACCTAGAAATTACCAACTAGGAGTTAAAATGAATCTCGAGAGGTGAGAGTCTTACCATGCACCGAGCGAGTTTTTCCGAGCAAAGACAAACCCGAGCAAATGTTTGTATGCAATATAGTAAATCTCGTCATCAACAAAATATTTATTGTTTGTTGTATATTGATGCACCACAACAAAAAAGGGTTATCAATGGATAGACTACTTCCTAAATTCCAAAAGATCAAAGTTTACTTTTAAATAAATTAACACAATATTTGAAAGTGTTATCTTCTCCCTTAGGCTCAATCTTTCTTTATCCAATTGTAGTCTCCCCCCCTTGTAGTGCTTTGGCTCCAATTTTCCTTGCTTGGGCTTCACATGTTTGAGCATGACGTTAAATTGATAGACTAATAAGAGCTCTAGCTCTTTACTTAATGCTCAAGTCATCCTATATTTCTGTTTGGAAGAGGACATTTGTATTGCTCCATTGTCAAGTACTTTGGTTCTTGATTGTCGTTTATACTTGAGCATGTGCATCCCTTCCTCCTCTTAGCCACATCAAATTGATAGCAATTTAATTATTGCACCTCATTAGTTCATATATACACAAATAGTCCCTTCCATGTCGTCTTGCCCTACTCGTACTACAAGGTTGTGATCTTCACCCTTCTTACATTACACACGGTAGACAAACACCATTAATTATGAAAGACTTCTTTTGTTACAACAAAATCATGTTTTTCCATAATTGACCAACATAAGCCTTTTTTAATTAATTTACAAAAACAACTACCAAACTTATTAGAGTTCTATGCCTAAAATTTACTAGAAAGATTGTTCATAATTGAAAGAAAATATTTGGAAACAAATAAAATATTGAGGATCTTTTTACCATACAATGTGACAACCTCAAAGCTTAGGGGTGTGAGAATTTTTATGGATGCTTAAAAACATTTTCAACTCAAATGGAGAGAGAGAGAGAGAGAGAGAGAGAGAGAGAGAGAGAGAGAGAGAGAGAGAGAGAGAGCACCATTAGATTGTGGTGTAAATTTCCTCGTTGAGCCATTCAAATCTTGATTGTAATTATTTTCGGGGCCTTCACTTTGAAGATTTGAAATTGGGCTTCTTTTGCGGTTACGGATTCCTTTAAATACCTCATACTTTTCCATAAACTTGGTTTCCCAATCTTAAAACAAATATCGATAAATGGTTTGTTTTGAGTAGTGAAGAACACAAGGGAGAAACCAATAAGGTAAGCATATATGTCTAGCCATGTGTGTGTGTGTGTGTGTGTGTGTGTGTGTGTGGTGTGTGTGTGTGTGTGTGTGTGTGTGTGTGTGTGTGTGAGAGAGAGAGAGAGAGAGAGAGAGAGAGAGCGAGAGAGAGAGAGAGAGAAGAAGAAGAAGAAGAAGAAGAGAATTTTAACGTCATAGCAAGCTTTCCCAAGAGACCTCAAAGCTCTATCCGATGAGAGTTGAACTCAATGTTGGGGTATAAAGCCCAATGTGGTCGCCCAGGTAAGTGGGCGGGCCGTCAGGTATGTACACATATTCTTTTGTAAAAACCTAATAAGAACTTACTATGCTCTACACATTACAGTAGAGCGAGTTCACCATATCGTCATGATCTTCTTCTCGCACTCTCTCTCGCGTCACACTTCCGCTCGTACTCCTTCAACTGGTATCAGAGCTCAGATCGAGGCTTGGGGCAGCATTTGCAGGTAGCCAGAGTCACCTGCTCAGATTGGAGTGAGATTCGACAGGCGAAGACACGGCCCCAAATCTTGTGGGCAAACCCGAAGGCCTCAGTGTTCTCAGAATTTCATTCTGAGGTCATCTCGGCCATCGTTCGGCTTCGACAAGGTTCTGCGCAGGCCATTTTCGACTACGTGGTTTCGGCGGGTGCAGATCCGACTCTGCAAATTTGGGGTTTCAGCCTACGACTGCAGGTGCTGAGGATATCGGCACTCGCAGAGTGCTGATTTTTGGCTGTCTACACATCGAAGGACGGCTCACAGTTCTTGGAGGCGTGTCACATACGACACGGGCGCACCTACACACAGACTGTAGGCGACATCCACCTGTTCATCAGGTAACTTGTGTTTGCTGCTTGATATTCTAGATTTCATCCTAACATTGCAGGTACTTCCACATGGGATGTATTGTCAAATCTTGTCTCTTTCTAGTTATTTTCCTGGCTTTTCATTTAATGATTTTAAATTCTGTGAACATTGTCTACATGGTAAGCAAACACAACAGCCACATAAGCATAGAAGCAGTAGAAGAGATACACAGTTGGCACTTGTTCATAGTGATTTCAAATATCATTCTAAACCAGAGAGGGTTGAGGAGATTAGAAGAGTTGTCTTCCAAGAAGATGGACCTTCATGTGCAAGACAAAATGTCAGGGCTCAAGAGGAGCAAGGACAGGATAGATTGGAACCACAGGTTGTGGCTGAGCCTGAGCCACTTATTGTGCGTAGATCTGGACGTATCACGCGACCTCCTGATAAGTTTGTTCCATCTATGAACTATGTCATGTTGACTGATTGCAATGAGCCTTCATGTTACAAGGAAGCAGTGAAAATGAAGGACTCCGGGAATGTACAATTGGCCATGCAGTCAGAGATGACAACTCTGCATAAAAACCAGACATGGAAGCTAGTTAAATTACCACAGGGCAAAAAGGCTCTACCTTGTAAATGGGTTTACAGGTATAAGATCACCGCTCATGATAGTCAGCCAAAGTACAAAGCAAGGCTTCTCGCCAAGGCTTTAAGCAAGAACAAGGCATTGACTTTGATGAAGTCTTCTCTCCAGTGGTCAAGATGACTACATTGAGATGCTTTCTTGCATTGGTTGCTATATTGGATTTGGTGTTGCACCAAATGGATGTCAAGACAGCGTTCTTGCATGGTGATTTAGATGTGGAAATTTACATGCAGCAGCCAGAAGGGTTTGTTGAGAAAGGCAAGGAAGACTTGGTATGCCAGTTGTTAAAGAGTCTTTAACAAACCGAGGGCATGGTACCATAAGTTCCACAAGTTTATGCTTTCTCAAGGCTACAAACGTAGTGAGTTCGATCACTGTCTATATACAAAGAAGGCTAAGGATGGCAGTTGGCTGATCCTTATTTTGTATGTGGATGACATGTTGATTGTTGGCAAGCACTTGGAAGAAATTTCAGCTTTGAAGTCAAAGATGGAAAAATCGTTTGACATGAAAGACATGGGTGAGGCAAGTCATATACTTGGTATGCGCATTGAGAGAGACAGATCAAAGAAGTTGATTTGGTTATCTTAAACAGAGTATATTGACAAGGTTTTGCAACGTTTCAATATGGAGAAGGGAAAGGCATTGAGTGTTCCATTGCCACCATATGTGAAACTTAGCAAACAAGATTGTCCTGTGTCTGAGGAAGAACATGCTGAAATGGATAAGATTCCATATGCGTCTGCAGTGGGTAGTTTAATGTATGCAATGATTGCTACTCGCCCAGACATTGCATTTGCAGTGGGAGTAGTAAGTCGATACATGTCAAACCCAGGCAAGAAACATTGGGAGGCAGTGAAAGGAATATTGAGATACTTGAAAGCTACAAAGAGTATGCGTATATGCTATGGGAGTCAGGAGCTAAGTGTAAAGGGTTTTACAGACTCAGATTGCAGGTGACTTAGACAACCAAAGGTCTACGTCAGGGTATGTCTTTACATTGGTTGGTGGAGCATGTATCACAGTCTCATATCGTTTTTATTACTGATGGTGTTATCAATGATCTAGCAGATAGGCTGAATATGTTAGGTGGCATCATTGGAAGAATCAATTTGGCATAATCATAGTACAGATTTGGATCAAAGAAGAGATGCCCGTGTTATATTGTGATAGTCAAAGTGCTATACAACTAGCTCGCAATCCAGTTTATCACTCAAAGACAAAGCATGTGGATGTGAAGTATCATTTCAATAGGGAAATGCTCGAGGATAAACAAATTCAGCTTGTCAAAGTTCACACCACAGAAAATCCTGCTGATCTACTTACAAAAGGACTTCCCTCAGAGAGCTTTGCGCATTTTCGCAAGCAGTTAGGTGTAGGGTAGTACATCACTTCTCTACATCTCTTGTATATTAGCTTGTATAGTAGCTTCTCTCACACTTAAAGTACCACATTGGACTTTAAGTGGGAGGTTGTTGGGGTATAAAGCCCAATGTGGTTGCCCAGGTAAGTGGGCGGGCCGTCAGGTATGTACACATATTCTTTTGTAAAAACCTAATAAGAACTTACTATGCTCTACACATTACAGTAGAGCGAGTTCACCATATCGTCGTGCTCTTCTTCTCGCACTCTCTCTCGCGTCGCACTTCCGATCGTACTCCTTCACTCAAGACCTGTTATTCAAGAGGGAAATGGCATAACCAATCTACCACACTTGGGTTATAGAAAGGTTATACCATTTTCCTCCTCTTATTAACACACTCACACACCCACCCACCCACACACCCGAGAAGAAGAGAATTTTAACATCCTAGGAAGCTATCCCAAGAGACCTCAAAGATCTGTCCGACGAGAGTTGAACTCAAGACCTATTATTTAAGAGGGAAATGGCATAACCAATCTACCACACTTGGGTGATAGAAAGGTTATACCATTTTCCTCCTCTTATTAACACATACACACCCGAGAAGAAGAGAATTTGAACTTCGTTGGAAGCTATCCCAAGAGACCATAAAGATCTATCCGACGAGAGTTGAACTCAAGACCTGTTATTCAAGAGGGAAATGGCATAACCAATCTACCACACTTGGGTGATAGAGAGAGAGAGAGAGAGAGAGAGAGAGAGAGATGGGAAGCGAGGAGAAGTTTTACATACTGCATAGTGCGACAATCCCAAATAACCTCAAAGATCTATCTAATGACTCTTGAACTCAAGGCTTCCTCAAAAGGAAAAGATTAAGAACGAGTGCTCACATGTCCCGGTTTGTAGTGTTCATCCCTTGAATTAAAAATCCCACGTGTAATTCAATTGGACCTTGACTTTTGAAGTCAAAAATTATAAATCTTGATAAATACGTATATTTTGGCCAAAAACCCGGTTATCTCACTACATTACCTTTAAAAAACATTAGACTAATATTGAAACCCAATCTCTCTGTAGCCATCCACGCCGGTGTGGATGGCTAGAGAGAGTATTTGCAGAGAGAAAGTACTCGCACATGCATGCTATGCCATGCCAATTATTTAGTCGCATCTAGTTTGCACAGTGTACAAATATTGATATCCGATCTCTCTATAGCCATCCGCGCTGGCGCGGATGGCTAGAGAGAGTATTTGCTGAGAGTATTCCCATATGCATGCCATGCCGCCATGCCAAGCATTTATTCACACCTAGTCTGCACACCCATGTATTTCATCCTGATTCCTGCTCACTTGCTTGCTAGATAGAGAGAGGCAGACACTCTCCTCCGCCATCTTCACGTAGCCTTCTGTGAAGCTGCTTATTTAGGCACCTCTCTCTCTCTCTCTCTCTCTCTCTCTCTCTCTCTCTCTCTCTCTCTCTCTCTCTCTCTCTCTCTCTCTCTCTCTCTCTCTCTCTCTCTCTCTCTCTCTCTCTCTCTCTCTCTCTCTCTCTCTCTCTCTCTCTCTCTCTCTCTCTCTTCTTGAATAACAAAGCAGGCTTTGCTAACTAGAGGTAAAAATAAAGGGGCGAGCTCCCTGCTTTAAAGAAGGGGTTCTGGAGTTGAGCGCCTACATCAGCACGGCCATGGAAGCTGACGTGCCCTTCGCAAGAAAGCTGTAACAGTCTTAATTATCACATGCTGAAGAAGCAGGTCTATATACTACTGTTCAAAAGTGGCAACCACCCGCCGATGCTGTTAACAATCAGATTGAGAGGTGGGTGATGATACTCGGCTACAGACAGCATCGTAGGACAGCATCGTAGGGTGCAAGTTATTCGCCATATAAGAAGGAAGCCACATGCTTTTGGCTACACTTGATGAACTAGAGTGCTTCGTCAGCCTGTATAATCGGAAGTGGATAACAAACTGGTATACAAGTACTAGCCTTCAAGGCGATTGCAATTAGAGAGAGCAAGCACTAAACAAGAGTATAGATCCGTAAAGAAGATTGTAGAAATGAAAGGAGAGAGAGAGAGAGAGAGAGAGAGAGAGAGAGAGAGAGAGAGAGAGAGAGAGAGAGAGAGAGAGAGAGAGCACTTCTTATTTGTTTTGCACAAATCTTCTTACGCCAAGTGAGTGTAAGTGACTGAAACGATTTGATGAAAATAGTATGCCAAAAAGTTGAGGAATTAAGAAGGGAACTTTGAATGTAGCATGCAATGATTTCTTTACAATGAAGTGGACAAATCTTCTGTGGAGATGAGGAGGAGGACTATATCGGTAAGATGCTCTTCAGAGTTGCGCGTGTGGGAAACTAGTTGGTTGACAGAAAAATAGTGTGAAACGAATTGTTTAGCTGACTGAAGGTGGCTGGGGACCACGTTAGAGTAATTTAATTCTATAGTTTCGAGTAGGCCGAGCAAGCACGTCCGCAATCTGAACGAACAACATACAATGGTGTTTTGTGGAGCAACCAGCTAGCACGGCGATGTCGATGGTGATTTTTCAACCGAGTGTATTCCAAGTGATGTAATGTGGATGCCATGGGGTAGGTGGATGAACTGGCCATGGAATGAACTCACTCCATTTATTCATGTAGTGTCTGAGCACCCGCTCTTGCAAATGTGGGTAAAGACAGTATTGCAACATGTCCATTGCAGTCTGAAATTTTGATTGCTGCTCAATCAGATCAACTGGAATTGGCCTACCCATTCTAAACTGAAAAGAAAAAGCATTTCAATCAAAGAAGTTGATAAGTTTTCATGTCTGCCATAGTTTGAATGAAAAAAAAAAGACATTGTTGTAGCCAATGACCAACGTTATGTGACAAAGACAGTGAACAAAACAATGAAATGAAGATGGCAGAAGTTCACAGCTATACCTTTTTCAAAAAATAATATTTTCTCAACCTTGGTGGATGTCCAGAACAAACGTTATAACCTTGTGTTGTTTAATATAGAAATGTTCTAAGTTTTTAGCTTTATGTATATTGGTACTGGTTGCTAAAGTGGTAATTTCAAAATTGTCCTCGAAAGGACTATGTGCCTGCATGTCCACTTGCATTCTCCTCGGAGAATTGCGCTTGTGTTGGCCAACGCGTTTATGGACGTTATTTGTAACTCCGATATATCTCCTATCGTTTTTCGTGTAGCGTATACTGTAGACTATGTATTCTTGCCGCGACGCTTCTTTTTCTGGGGTGGAAGGCTGATGCTTGTCTCTGGTTGTTGATGAGTGTCTAAATCTGCAGTCCATGCAGATTGGTTAGGTAAATAAAAAAACTGACTGTGCTACGGAGAAATGAATGGAAGCTAGTGATACTTGTTATCCATACTTGCCTTGGTCTGTCGCAACTGGCTCGTATGGGGAGGCTGGTTGTCCATAATTTATTGCCTTGTGTTTACTGTAGTGCCATGCTACCTTCTGGATTGTGATAGGTGGGTTAGTTGCATCGTGCGAGTGGTTTGTCAAAGTCATGAAATTTGTCAAGATAGCGGCACAGTTTTCTTGAGTAGCTTTTGAAAGTTTAGCCAAATCAATGTTGTAACCAAACCGTAGCTGCTCCATCGTGTACACTGTAACTCTTTCAGTTTTTGTGTCGAGGAGTTGTTGTGCTTCAAAATTACGCAACATACTCCCATCATCCTCGTACTGGATGTCAAGCTCTTCAAGTATTTGCTTCATGAGACCTGCAGGATGTAGGAGCAAGCTGGTTAGCACGACAGATAGAAGGCATTATATTTTTCTTTTCTAATAGTACCTATTGTCATTCTGTCCGTGCTTGGTGTGGCCATCGTTTGGTCTAGAGCTTTATATCTTGCGTCGCACTTATTCATGAATTTGCGACGCTCTTGAAAAGTATGGAACCCCTCAATATACGCATGCGGTTTCTCGCCTGCTGAGTTTGCCAATCTCATCTGCTTAGTCGTGAGGTAAAATCTCTTAGGTTGTATCGTTGGTTGCGTCTCCTTTGCGTTGTTCGTGTATTGCTTGAAGAGCTGCACAGTAAGATGAGTGATTGATTTGCATGTGTATACACAGGCAGATGCAAGATCAGAGAAGCGTGCAAAATGTAGCGTGTTGTGATCCATTGTTTGATTCAGTTTCCTGCACGTAAAAAAATTTATTTTGATGACCTCTTGCAGTAGTTCTGAAGCATAAGATCCGACAAACGTTTAAACACAAATGAATGAAACGTCTCAACAGTGCAACATATTGAACATGAGAAGTCCACAGAAGAGAAGACAAGCAGTTAAACAAAAATTCATGCTTTCTATAGAAGGCAGTTACAAGGCGATTTCATCTGTTTAATAGAAAGAGGAATTGATACTGAAGAGGACGTAGGAAACATTCCCGGCTAGAAGTTCAAAAATCTAGATGGTGTGAACATCTCTGGCATAGGTAGTTCTAGTAAATGTATCCGGGTTCGCTCACTGACGCATGATAGCATCACGTATAGAAGGCCAGGGGCGAAAACTTCTTTTACAATGAGCAAGACGTTGGAGTTGATTGTTGCGCCTTGGGAATTGTGTCCAGTCATAGCGTAGGTGAGAGCTAGTGGGAATGTGGATTTATGGTACCAGTGCCCATTGAATGTCCGTCTGCTATGCTTTGACCGTCAAAGTGTAAATTCCTGTTTGGATGTGTCGAGTGTGACTTTGATTGCTTTGACGCCTCCTTCTTCATCTTGGAGGATTTCGTCTACGCGACATAGTGATCCATTGGTTGCTCCAATTGTTAAGTCTATGTTCTCTGTTATCAGCGCCTTTGCTCCTTCTGCTATTCTGTCAATTGCGTGGAAGTCGGGATCTTCAAGCCATGCTTGGATCAAGGACGTTGTGTGCATTTTTCTTTAGGCCGATTTGGATGATGTGACTATGCCGATGGAAGCACTCCAAGAGAAGGTTATTATAATATCGAGCGTCACTCTTGTGTGTGCAAATGATTGTCATATTCCTATCCATGTGTTGCTCTATTTGATCCTGCGTTATGATGCAGTCACCGAGCGCATCGTGGATCTCTTTCTTTGTGGGGAGCCTGACTCTTATTGTATTGAGTAACTCTATGAAAGAGATATCTTTTGCATGGCGCACTGAGCAAGACATAGTGTACGTAGTAGCAGTGGACCAATAAGTGGAGCTTGTGATGTGGCATGAGTAGCAATGATCACTTTGATGCCTGCATACCGGCGGTAACTGTGCCAAATCACCGAACAAGAAGAGCTTTTTATCTTTGAATGGGTCTAGCAGTGTGCCGTTGGTGACATTCACAGTTTGTCCTACTATGAGATCAAAAGTTTGCTTTGTCAACATAGAAATCTAGTCTACGATAATCATGTCTGCTTCTTTGATACTGACGTATCTATCATCAGTTTTTGAGATTGACAAGGGATACTGTTGTGTGTGCACTGGTATCTTGAATTGGCAATGGACAGTTGTTGCGATGCTGCTTAACCTCGTGGCCGCTGCACCAGTCAACGTAGCGAGTGTGACAGTTTTCCCTTGCATTATGAGTTGGCTTGTGATATATCTTATGAGGAAGCTTTTGCCACTGCCAGGAGTGCCTGTGATCACATGCAAACCACCCTTTGTTGCTGTGAGCTTCTTGTAGATCTCTGCTTGTTCAGATGTCAGTGCCGTGTTCTTGACGTTTTGAAGCTCGTTTAGAAGGGCAGAGATACGAGAAGTCGTGTCTTGTTGCTCGTAGTCTGTTTGCACATCTAGAGATTGAAATGAGGCAGCCTTTGTTGAGGATGTCTTCTGTAGTATCATGTTGTGAAATTGGTGTGTTTGATCTGTCGTGAGCATGTTTCGTTGTGTATACTCTGTGATGTACATCTCAAGGTCCTCATCTGTCAGTATCAAATTTCTAAGTGTGCACTCAAGATAGTATGACCTGGACGTGTTCTCCAATGAGAGCAACTGGGATTCGTTTCTGAAGGTGATGCTCCTTAGAAGCACATTGTAAAAGAAAGCCTCTGGATGATGCCCTGGGTGGAAGTCTGTGAAACGGACCAGTCGGTGTTGCCGCTCCAGTGATTGGCTGTAGGTGTTCGCCTCTGAAATACTTTTTTTCCCTTCGTCACTGTGTCATTCTTGTGGAAGTCGTAGAACGTAAGATTCTCCAGACTTTGTGGTCATGCGCAGTACAGATCGACAGGGTGTAGAACGACATCATTGTTGTGAGAAATGATTCGTTGTCGTAGTACCGGGGGTGATGAGTCGACGTATTGGACGGTGTCACTCTTTGAAATGATTGGGATTTGCAAACAATTTAATGCCACTTTTGTTGCTGAGATAGGCTTCGAAAGTAAAGAGGCTGAGATCAGCTTCAATTTCACAGTGTCAAGGACACCTAGGCCTAAGCGCTCTGCATCTTCTGAGCGGATGTTGAGATGGCCCATTGGTTCAGTTTTGAGTGCATACTTCAGGAGGTAGTAGGACAACGATGAATTGGTGACCCACTGTATATTCATATGTGCACCCCATAGAAGAAGCAGTGTAGGGTGGTATGGTACGAAATTTCTGTCTTCATGCCGGGGCCTGAAGTATTGCCATCTGTGATTTTGTTCATTGAAGACTGGGTTTGGATTTGGCTGCGCATGAAATGGAAAACCGTGTTTACATACTCCATCTCTTTGACCATGGTAACAACTTGTACGGCACTTGTGAAGTTGTTTCCTGAGCACCATTTGTCGGAGGCGGCTCACTTCTGGCAAAACCACAGTGCTAGTTTCTGGCGGGATGTATGCAGTTATCTCAGCAGATAGTTGCTCTTTGTCTTCTTCATGCATCCACAGTATGACATGAGCATACAGTGATCCTCTATTTTGGACCTCATATCTAACCAAGTGGTGTTGCACATGGCCCAACACACCTTTCGCAAGTATATATTTGGACATAAGCATTTGGAATTTAGTGTGGAAGGTGAGGGCGCATTCGACTGGGCAGTCTGTCCAAGTGAAGGAGGCGTTCAAATGACCTGCAATTAGCTCGATCGTGTCAATCTCAGGCCATCGTGTGTCTGTGACCTCATCGGCAGTGAAAGTCAAGAAGAAATCAGGCATTCCCCATTCGTCCACCATTGCTATCAAGTCCTTTAGGTTCTTGCGGTGCCACGAGCAGGAGCTTGGCATGCTGGAAGGGGTGCTGTACCGAAGCACATGTCTCACAGTATCCTCATCAATTGCTGTACGATTGGCCTTCTTGTAGTTGTCAATGTCCCTTTGCAACAAGCTCGTGTGTGTATTGTTAGCCAACAAAAGAGCCTGCTTTAGTTGGTACATTATGAGCAGGTATGGCTTGTACAGGGTGTAAACGGAGAACAGAGTCGATGCATGTATCTTTACATATATACTGAAGTTGATTTTACCATCATATTGGCCTTTCCCGAAAGGGAACATGAATGGAAACGCTGCTGTCTCTATTGTGATGTCGTTCACGGAGCTTGATGCGGCAGGCATGCCGTTGGGCTTGAAAGTAACTGTTCTCTCAAGCAATTGTTGACGGCCACGGAGCTGCAGAGAAGCAAATTCGTAAGTATCGCTAGCAGTGAATGCTCTTCTCCTGGATGGTTCAATGATGTTTTTGATGATACCAAACATCAAACTCGTGTCAAGCTGGGCCATCATTGCAAACGGTGCGTTGTCTTGTTGGTGCTGAATGTTCTTGCTCACACTATCTTGACTTAGTATGCAGAGGCCAAGATTCTTATTCGATCGTTCAGCCATCGACATGTACTTCTGTAGTACGAAGTTGTTCTCAAGATTGAATGCAAGTATGTCTACCACTTGTGATGTAGCTAGGTCTTGCTCTGTGAAGGTTGTTCTATGATCTTTACTCCATGATAGCAGAGATTTATCTAATATTCAACATCTGTCTAGTGTACCACGTGCAATTGTTGTCACTGTTGAGATGGCGTTGATAGATATGTCAATGACGCTTAGTAGCTGTATGTGAAGCTGATTTCCGTTCAGTATTCTTCTTGTGTAGTCTGGAAGTAACAGCACACAATATCTGCGACATGCACTTGAGTTCTCACAAGCGGAGCACTGCACCCATTGTGTTTCTATTTGTGTAGCCTCTAAGTTGGATAGCAGTAGACTGCTAGCGAACATTGCAACCGATGTCTCGTCTGGAGCTCGAGTACAATGAAAAGAGGCACTTCTTTGGATGAAAACTACACCACAAACAAATCATATGCTTAAAGGTATGAATGTCGTTGCTATTTCTGAACTCCATCAGTGTACTAAATTGACGATATCAATCCATGATTGTGAGCATAGTAGAAATCTAGCCTTCTTCTTGATTGAAGTGCGATGTCTCGCTTTCGATCTGCTGAGGTGTATCCTACGCTTTCGGTGATGGTCCATTGAAGGCTTCAGTCGGACTCAATCCTCATGGTTCAATGCGATCAGAGCCTTGTGATATTTAGTTACTAGTCACGGCTAAGTAACGGACAGTTCAAGCATTTGAAACAACTATGTACCTGGTGCTGGATTGCGCTGTTGTGGGGTTTTGGACTGAGAAGAGCGGACTGAGAAGAGGCAAGCGGTAGCTGATTTCTTGAATGTCCCTTGCAAAGAATAAGTACGAAGCGTTAGAAAAGTAATAGCACAATGTTTAAGGTTCTAAGAATAATCTCATTATTTGTATGTGTTCTTTATCTCTTATGTTATAGAAAAAAAATAAAACGTGCTGGTGTCCCTGCACGGGGGAGTTTGCACAGTCCTCCCCAATTTTTATAATACGAGGGAACGTGCCATTTCCACGGAAGCATGCAATTTTTGGTGTGTTCCTTTTTACTATGTCCTCAACGTTCAAGATTAAAATGTGGCACTTTGTACTCACCGCACGTTGGAATATGTCGCCATTGCAAATGTAGTGTGTCCAAGTTTCTCTTGATCTGTCTACAATGAAACACGATAGAGTTAGGCCATAAGTAGTTGTGCCTACAAAAACGAGCTGAGTAAGGTAGTTGAAGGTGGAAATACACACATAGCTGCTACAATTGCTAGTGAGACCCCTTTATCCTCAGCATGGACACCCCCTACCCATGCATAATAACTCTCCCCTCCTAGACGTTGCACAAGGTGGACATGGTCTCAAAACATCAAATTAGTTATCCATGCAAGATGCACTAGCAAGTAATGAAGATCTACAAGACAATTGGCAGCATTGTGAAACGAGGAATCACCAAGCAAACAAATAGAGTTGATAAGAGGGATTTGCTAGTAGTGTTGTGCGTTGTGACTAGCCTTGGTCTGCTAACGCCATCTGTGTACTCCATGGCCCTCAAGGTCCTCCAACTACTCCTACTGACAACATGCAGTAGATCGTATTGCACCAATGCTACTACCACACCCTCCATCATCGCCACAAACCCTGGAGCATTGAATTTTCAAGAGATGAATAGTGCAAAGGTGGACAACAATTTGCGCAAGATCTGATTGGAAAAGCCAGCAATGCATTGTCACCCAGTTGAGCCCCTTAGAGCTCCTACGTATCCACAACGATAATCACCTACACTTGCATGTTCACGGCTACTCTAGAACAGGAGCGCAAGAAGTAGATTTTGAGAGTATTGCTCTTTGTCGAGTTGCAGGCCCGAACTCAAGAACGCAAGAAGCAGATTTCGAGAGTATTGCTCTTTGTCAGTTTCATGCCCGGACTAGCTCTGTGACACCTTGATTTGTAGAGCCTCTTTGTCATCCCAATCCCCTTACTGGCTTTTGAGCATCTTGACATTGTTTATGAAATGAAATCTAACTCTGTGTAACCTTGATGAGACGTGTGTTTTATTTCAGGCCCGGACTAGCTCTGTGACACCTTGATTTATAGAGCCTCTTTGTCATCCCAATCCCCTTACCAGATTTTGAGCATCTTGACATTGCTTACGAAACCAAATCCAACTCTCCAGTGTGCTTACCGCAGAACCATGAACGGCTCTTAGTTGTCACAGAAGCTTGAGAAAGTATGGCACTATGCAAACTGGGTGAAAAAACTGCTAGACGGAAAACTCCAAAATGCACATGCCTCGGTGAAGAGGCATCAGGTATTGCCATAATTTTGCAAGCTATGAAGCAAGCTCTCATTCCCTTTCTATGGCCTTCTACACAGTCACAGTCTTAATAACGAGCTCGACGCTGCAGTCGCCGAGCTAAACTCTCTTGTAAATCGTATCACACTTATTTTTGCCTCCCTTGCCAAGCTCCCCTCTGATGTTACATTCACTGATGAAGCTCCCATCACCAAAATAGGCTTGGAGCGAGATAGCGAGGTTTTGCAATTTATCACAGGATCAGCCAGTTTTAGGGCACCATGGCTCTGTCTAGTGGGTATAGTGGGCCAAGGTGGGCTCGACAAAGAGACGCTCTTGGCTCACATTTTAGAAGAGCTACAACAATTGCAATGTGCATTCAATCATGTGGCACATGTGGAAT
This sequence comes from Adiantum capillus-veneris, assembly GCF_014529385.1. Lineage (NCBI taxonomy): Eukaryota > Viridiplantae > Streptophyta > Polypodiopsida > Polypodiales > Pteridaceae > Adiantum > Adiantum capillus-veneris. The sequence continues at coordinate 151,832,417 of NC_140944.1, forward strand.
TTGTGAATGAAAGCCATGATAGTATGGGGATCAGAGAGACGCAATCATCCCTGATGTGGCAATTAGGAGGTCAAGCCACATACTTCCAAAGTGTACTGGCGGGGAAAGGAAAGTTGAAAGAAAGGCTGCAAACTCTACAAACATCAGGAGTATCTGTATGCATCGCCATCGACAATGTCTGGAGAGCACAAGACTTGGAAGATCTGCTTCCTGCAAGATTTGCAACTTCTGCCATCACTCCATATTTGCATCATAATCACATCATGAGCGACAAGTACAATTGGACATGCTGAGTTCTCATTGAGGGGAAATCCTTAGGTTCTGACATTCAAGCACCATATCTGCAGAGCCACGTGCACTCAAAAAAGAGGCGATTCGCTAACATTGGCAAATTATGTCAAGATGCAGGAAACCCTCTGACTGCATCGTATCAATAAAGGTATTTTCCATGTATGTGGCAACGAGATCAGCAAACATCTTGCATTTGATATATGATGATTGCCTCAGACAAAAAAATTACCCATAGCTGCTGAGAAAATTGTTCTCGCAAATACACAGCAGCCCACTGGGAGTTCATGTTAAGGCCGATCAGAGTCACCCATGAGCATAATTGAAGTGGTGTGACTTAAATTTCCACATTTGAGCAACAGAGACCAACATTAAAATCTCAGAAAAGTAACACACATACATACTTTGGAGCTTGCATACATATACGTTATTGTATGCACAAAGACTCACAAGCATCTAGCCATATCCAAACTTGTAAAAAACGATGACGTCTCGTGATGAATCAGATGTATCCAATGCAAAATTGCTCAAGAGATTTTACAACAGACTTGTAGGCAGTCAATTTCGCTGCCAGATCTGCTTCTGATGCAGATCCTTACAACCTTACAAAATTATGACTAAAACCAAGAAAAGAGGCCTTAATAGCTAAGCTGCAGATCGAGATGCATAGATCTTGCCTACAGCGTGGAGGAGAGAGAGAGAGAGAGAGAGAGAGAGAGAGAGAAAACCTGAAGCTGCGAGAGAGAGAGAGAGAGAGAGAGAGAGAGAGAACCTGAGGTTGCGACCTGTGAAGCGACAACGACCTGTGAGGCTGCGAATTGTGAACCGACAGCAACTTGTGAAGCGACAATGACCCTGCTGTCAATCCTTCGACGTAGCTGTGGAGAAGATCGACGTAGCTGTTTTTACTTCGTTACGTGTAGATTTTGACGGCGCAGCTTTTGGCAGGACCTCGTTTTTTTTAGCGCCGAAAAGCGCTGCCACGTGGGTGAATGAGAGGGGAGGGATCTCAAAATCGTCACTATGCTAACGAAGTAAAGATTGTGGAAAACTTGGTGTCTCACGACAAGATGCAAGCCATGCTCAAGGTTGTGCTATACAACGATGCCATAGGCTTTCAAGAAACATTTGATGGGAGACAACAAAAACGCTTCAAAAACTTGGCACGAATCAGCTTTGCGTGTGGACTCTTCAGCCATCTACAAGGTGGGGGTAGAACACGAGGTTTTCCCACTCTGTCGAGATCGGCACAGTTGGGTCTTGCAAGCTTTGTTTGCTTACGTGCGTAGGCTGGGGTGGAACTATGCCCGTGCAAAACTGCCCCATAATGGTTTTTGATGTCCCAAGGGCCAATAGGCGATGTAAGGATGGTTGATCAAGGCCTGGGCCACATCATTCTATAGGTAGACAGATGCAAAGTTGGACTACCATCCATTTGAGTTGCTACAAGGCATTGATAAACCTACAACTCCCAAACAGCAGATAGATTACGGACAAAAATTGAGGGTTGAGCCGCCATTTGATGAGAGACAACAAAAACGCTTCAAAAACTTGGAAACCAAAATCATCTTTGCATGTGAACTCTTCAGCCATCTACAAGGTAGGGGTAGAAGACGAGGTTGGCCCACTCTGTCGAGATCGGCACAGTTGGGTCTTGCAAGCTTTGTTGGCTTATGTGCGTAGGCTGGGGTGGAACTATGCCCATGCAAAACTGCCCCAAGATGGTTTTTGATGTCCCAAGGGCCAAAAGGCGATGCAAGGATGGTTGATCAAGGCTTGGGCCACATCATTCTATAGGCAGACAGATGCAAAGTTGGACTACCACCCATTTGAGTTGCTACAAGGCATTGATAAACCTACAACTCCCAAACAGCAGATAGATTACGGACAAAAATTGAGGGTTGAGCCGCCATTTGATGGGAGACAACAAAAACGCTTCAGAAACTTGGCAAGCAAAAGAAGCTTTGCGTGTGAACTCTTCAGCCATCTACAAGGCGAGGGTAGAAAACCAGGTTTGCCCACTCTGTCGAGATTGGCACAGTTGGGTCTTGCAAGCTTTGTTTGCTTACGTGCGTAGGCTGGGGTGGAACTATGCCCGTGCAAAACTGCCCCAAGATGGTTTTTGATGTCCCAAGGGCTAATAGGTGATGTAAGGATGGTTGATCAAGTCCTGGGACACATCATTCTATAGGAAGACAGATGCAAAGTTGGACTACCATCCATTTGAGTTCCTACAAGGCATTGATAAACCTACAACTCCCAAACAATAGATAGATTACGGACAAAAATTGAGGGTTGAGCCGCACTAGGAAAAGCAGTAGAGAGGGCTACAATGACAGTCATACACCATGGCTCTAAGAGGTGTGTTCAATATACGGGCATCGTGCGTTGGGTGAGTAATCTGGGTCAAGGCATGACGGATAAGTCAGCAGACTAGGAACCCCGAGCAGTCTAGGAACTCTGAGCAGTGCTCATATAACCATGGAAAATTTAGGAGAAGTTTTTTTACACAAAATTTCTTTAAAGTTTGTAGGTTTTCTCACCTTCTACTTTAAATTTTGAAGATAAATCTCAAGATTTGCTGGTGGAATTACACTAAGCATAGGTTTCGTTTTTTTATCGATATGGGTGGGTGAAAGATAGCTGGTACATGGGCAAAGTTATCCTAGGAAAATTGTTCATAACTTTATCCAGCTTGTGTACTCTTCAATCAAAGCACTCCTTATAATCCCCCACCATTACCACCTCCCTTAACACCTTTGTCACCACCACCTTTGCAACACCACCAACTTTCCCACCCCCTCTATGGTAGGGTACATCATATATGATGGTTTGATTTAAGCTTTAATATATACTATGATGTGGAGTTTCTCAAAAGAATGGACTCATCGCAATAAGAGAATTATTTTCAAGTTCTCACCGTTTTCTCTAGAGGAACTTTCAAATGCATAGTATGTTATCGTACATCGACCCACAATAACTTAAGGTAGAGTGAGAGAGAGGAGAAGAAGAAAAAGAAGTAAAGAGAAGCTCAAGCTTCCAGACTCTCCTTATTCATGAGATTTGTATGAGTGGCAACAACCTTACTTTTTTAGCGTAAGGCTTGTGGTTGGGGGGTTGGAATTGGGGAATATTTTTTCATCACCCTTTTTATGGAAGCAATGGAACTACGACATATTACAGCCATGTTATACATGCACCAATGTGTCATATGTGATGCTTAATGTATAAAAACCTAAATTGTTAACAACCTCTATGAGGTCCTACGTGTAAGGAACATAGGAATAGGAGATTTATATCCATTGGAATCATGGTGCCACTATTCCCAACAAGGATCAATGGTGATAGCAATAAGCTTCCAATATTTGGGGGCAACAAGTTTCAAGGAGAGGAATATCAACATGCCATTGTAATGGTTCCAACCCTTCTAGCCCCTCAAAGGAAACATTCTACCAAACCCTTGTTCAATGGGTTTTGTCTGTCAAAAGTCTATGGTCGGTTTACCATTAACATAGGTGCAATCTTTTTTTTTTGTGTGTGTGTGCTTGAAGTCACCCAAGAAATCATTTTTTGTTTTTTTTTTCTATAGTGTGCCTTACCTTGTCTTGCTTGTTTTAGCGATTGCTCGAAAAATCTCGCTCGAGTTTTGGGATTCCTCAGAGGTGATAGGGATAGCCCATTGCAAAACATAGATTTAACTAGGAGTTTTGAAGATTGTCTGGAAATGACCGGGAACCAAGATGGATCTTCTTGGGGTCAACTTTATTGAAAGGCCGGCCCATTGAGAGGATTCTCTTGGGGAACTTGTCGGAGATTGGCCCTTTTCGGCTAGGGCAGTGTAACCGGCAAGTTGTTATACCTAGGTCATTCATGCCCGAGAGATAAGGGATGAATGGGTTTGTTGTATTTTTGCCCGGCCAGGTGAAGTACCCGCGGTATCTTATTGGAAATCGGCCATAATCTGGGTATGGCCTGATGCCAATAGTTGGATGACAAGGTTATACTCAGGGAGGATGATGTGAATTTAATTAAGGAAATTTGTTCGACTTGGTTGCTTAAAAAGGAACTGGAAAGGCTAGGAATATAGGGGCTATCCTGTGCATCTGTCACCAGATGGTGCTATACCTCTCGAAATAAAATGCTTAGGAAGGAATGATCAAATTACTTGATGAGCCTTTCCCAAACACTTAATTCTGGGAAATATTGTGAAGGTGATGCCATTTTGATGGCTTGTAACTGATTATCATGGCCTGAATGGGGAGGTAAGATGAATTGGTTGAAACTAAATGTGTTGCATGATTAGTTAGGAAACTAGTTACAAGCTAATTATAGTAGATAAAGGAAAGGAAATTAATTAAAAGTTTCTAAATAAAGATCTGGTGGGAACAACCAGATGAATTTCCCTGAACGAGGGTATGCAACAAATTGCATGCTGCTTGTTGTTTGATGATGTCTGATAGACTACTGTCTTCTTGATTTTGTAGTAGTTAAGTACTACCTCGGGAAGGAATTTTTATGAAATGGTTCGGTGAGTGGGCGGATCCGGAGGGTCAGATGGCCGGATGTTGATTTAAATTTTTTTTGTTAAAAGCTAGGACTACGTGGGAATAAAATGAGTAATCGGGGACGAGGGAGACCAAGTAGGATTGCAAGATCCCTCTTCTTAGGGGAAAGTGATAACTGCCGTGCCCGCTTGTCAGGAAAAAGGGGTTATCGCCATGAACCAAGGGAGAACAAGAAAGCAAGAGCAGATCCTCAAGTTAAAAGATCAAGAGAAATCAAGACTAAGGACCATGATTTTGGGTACAAAAAGCTGTCAAGGACAAATTGATTATGAGAAATGGATAGAATCATTGAATGAAGGGATGTACCCCCTCGGGTTGGCAATCGAGATAGGCCAGAGTCCTGACTAAGTGTCGGTCCCAAGTGGGAGGGATACCTGCAGATAGATCTACGTCATTCCCTGGAACGGTCTGGAGGACAGAGGGAGATGAGTAGGGTCGAGTCTGGGTATGGCCCTCACAGTGGGTTGGCGTTCGAGATAGACCGGAGTCCTGTCTGAGTGTTGGTCCCAAGTGGGAGGGATACCTGCAAATAGATCTACGTCATTCCTTGGAACGGTCTGGAGGACTGAGGGAGGTGAGTAGGGTCGAGTCTGGGTATGGCCCTCATAAATTATAGGATGACCTTCTAGCTTCCTAAAATGGAAAGCTAGGTACCATAAGAAAAGAGTAGTTGTCTAAGCTCGATAGAAGTAGTTCAATTTTTGGTATTGAAGAGTATTTCTAATGTTTTCAATTTCAAGTTTGTTTGAAAATACGGGATGGGGGAGATAGGGGATAACTTCGCGGAATTGATCTCCGTGTTGTTTGAACCGAAAACTCTACAAGCTTCCATGGAGATGCCCCATGGATGGCAAAGGATTGCAAAAACTTGGGAATCGACAAAAACAGGGATTGAACTTAAAAAATTTGGCATTTTCGAAGAGACCTTAACCATCAAGTACCTATGGAAAAAACTCGCTTGTATTTTCTAAATAAACTTGGCTAGTAGATAATTAATGAAAGTAGAAATTAAGATTGATAAATAAATGAACCTGGAAATTGCCAACTAGGAGTTAAAAGGAATCTCGAGAGGTGATAGGGATAGTCTATTGCAAAACATAGATTTAACTAGGAGTTTTGAAGATTTTCTGGAAATGATCGGGAACCAAGATGGATCTTCTTGGAGTCAATTTCATTGAAAGGCCGGCCCATTGAGAGGATTCTCTTGGGGAACTTGTCGGAGATTGGCCCTTTTCGGCTAGGGCAGTGTAACCGGCAAGTTGTTATACCTAGGTCATTCATGCCCGAGGAATAAGGGATGAATGGGTTTGTTGTATTTTTGCCCGACCGGGTGAAGTACCCGCGGTATCTTATTGGAAATAGGCCATAATCCGGGTATGGCCTAATGCCAATAGTTGGATGAGAAGGTTATACTCAGGGAGGATGATGTGAATTTAATTAAGGAAATTTGTTCGACTTGGTTGCTTAAAAACGAACTAGAAAGGCTAGGAATATAGGGGCTATCATGTGCATCTGTCACCAGATGGTGCTATACCTCTCGAAATAAAATGCTTAGGAAGGAATGATCAAATTACTTGATGAGCCTTTCCCAAACACTTAATTCTGGGAAATATTGTGAAGGTGATGCCATTTTGATGGCTTGTAACTGATTATCATGGCCTGAATGGAGAGGTAAGATAAATTGGTTGAAACTAAATATGTTGCATGATTAGTTAGGAAACTAGTTACAAGCTAATTATAGTAGATAAAGGAAAGGAAATGAATTAAAAGTTTCTAAATAAAGATCTGGTGGGAACAACCAGATGAATTTCCCTGAGCGAGGGTATGCAACAGATTGCATGCTGCTTGTTGTTTGATGATGTCTGATAGACTACTGTCTTCTTGATTTTGTAGTAGTTAAGTACTACCTCGGGAAGGGATTTTTATGAAATGGTTCGGTGAGTGGGCGGATCCGGAGGGTCAGATGGCCGGATGTTGATTTAAATTTTTTTTGTTAAGAGCTAGGACTACGTGGGAATAAAATGGGTAATCGGGGACGAGGGAGACCAGGTAGGATTGCAAGATCCCTCTTCTTAGGGGAAAGTGATAACTGCCGTACCCGCTTGTCAGGAAAAAGGGGTTATCGCCATGAACCAAGGGAGAACAAGAAAGCAAGAGCAGATCCTCAAGTTAAAAGATCAAGAGAAATCAAGACTAAGGACCATGATTTTGGGTACAAAAAGCTGTCAAGCACAAATTGATTATGAGAAATGGATAGAATCATTGAATGAAGGGATGTACCCCCTCGGGTTGGCAATCGAGATAGCCCAGAGTCCTGACTAAGTGTCGGTCCCAAGTGGGAGGTATACCTGCTGATAGATCTACGTCATTCCCTGGAACGGTCTGGAGGACTGAGGGAGCTGACTAGGGTCGAGTCTGGGTATGGCCCTCACATTTGGTTGGCGTTCGAGATAGACCGGAGTCCTGTCTGAGTGTCAGTCCCAAGTGGGAGGGATACCTGCAAATAGATCTACGTCATTCCCTGGAACGGTATGGAGGACTGAGGGAGGTGAGTAGGGTCGAGTCTGGGTATGGCCCTCATAAATTATAGGATGACCTTCTAGCTTCCTAAAATGGAAAGCTAGGTACCATAAGAAAAGAGTAGTTGTCTAAGCTCGATAAAAGTAGTTCAATTTTTGGTATTGAAGAGTATTTCTAAAGTTTTCAATTTCACGTTTGTTTGAAAATACGGGATGGGGGAGATAGGGGATAACTTCGCGGAATTGATCTCCGTGTTGTTTGAACCGAAAACTCTACAAGCTTCCATGGAGATGCCCCATGGATGGCAAAGGATTGCAAAAACCTGGGAATCGACAAAAACAGGGATTGAACTTAAAAAAGTTGGCATTTTCGAAGAGACCTTAACCATCAAATGCCTATGGAAAAAACTCGCTTGTATTTTCTAAATAAACTTGGCTGGTAGATAATTAATGAAAGTAGAAATTAAGGTTGATAAATGAATGAACCTGGAAATTGCCAACTAGGAGTTAAAAGGAATCTCGAGAGGTGATAGGGATAGTCTATTGCAAAACATAGATTTAACTAGGAGTTTTGAAGATTTTCTGGAAATGATCGGGAACCAAGATGGATCTTCTTGGAGTCAATTTCATTGAAAGGCCGGCCCATTGAGAGGATTCTCTTGGGGAACTTGTCGGAGATTGGCCCTTTTCGGCTAGGGCAGTGTAACCGGCAAGTTGTTATACCTAGGTCATTCATGCCCGAGGAATAAGGGATGAATGGGTTTGTTGTATTTTTGCCCGACCGGGTGAAGTACCCGCGGTATCTTATTGGAAATCGGCCATAATCCGGGTATGGCCTGATGCCAATAGTTGGATGAGAAGGTTATACTCAGGGAGGATGATGTGAATTTACTTAAGGAAATTTGTTCGACTTGGTTGCTTAAAAAGGAACTGGAAAGGCTAGGAATATAGGGGCTATCCAGTGCATCTGTCACCAGATGGTGCTATACCTCTCGAAATAAAATGCTTAGGAAGGAATGATCAAATTACTTGATGAGCCTTTCCCAAACACTTAATTCTGGGAAATATTGTGAAGGTGATGCCATTTTGATGGCCTGTAACTGGTTATCATGGCCTGAATGGGGAGGTAAGATGAATTGGTTGAAACTAATTGTGTTGCCAGATTAGTTAGGAAACTAGTTACAAGCTAATTATAGTAGATAAAGGAAAGGAAATGAATTAAAAGTTTCTAAATAAAGATCTGGTGGGAACAACCAGATGAATTTCCGTGAACGAGGGTATGCAACAGATTGCATGCTGCTTGTTGTTTGATGATGTCTGATAGACTACTGTCTTCCTGATTTTGTAGTAGTTAAGTACTACCTCGGGCAGGGATTTTCATGAAATGGTTCGGTGGGTGGGCGGATCCGGAGGGTCAGATGGCCGGATGTTGATTTAAATTTTTTTTGTTAAAAGCTAGGACTACGTGGGAATAAAATGGGTAATCGGGGACGAGCGATACCAGGTAGGATTGCAAGATCCCTCTTCTTAGGGGAAATTGATAACTGCCGTGCCCGCTTGTCAGGAAAAAGGGGTTATCGCCATGAACCAAGGGAGAACAAGAAAGCAAGAGCAGATCCTCAAGTTAAAAGATCAAGAGAAATCAAGACTAAGGACCATGATTTTGGGTACAAAAAGCTGTCAAGGACAAATTGATTATGAGAAATGGATAGAATCATTGAATGAAGGGATGTACCCCCTCGGGTTGGCAATCGAGATAGCCCAGAGTCCTGTCTAAGTGTCGGTCCCAAGTGGGAGGGATACCTGCAGATAGATCTACGTCATTCCCTGGAACGGTCTGGAGGACTGAGGGAGCTGAGTAGGGTCGAGTCTGGGTATGGCCCTCACATTGGGTTGGCGTTCGAGATAGACCGGAGTCCTGTCTGAGTGTCAATCCCAAGTGGGAGGGATACCTGCAAATAGATCTACGTCATTCCCTGGAACGGTCTGGAGGACTGAGGGAGGTGAGTAGGGTCGAGTCTGCGTATGGCCCTCATAAATTATAGGATGTCCTTCTAGCTTCCTAAAATGGAAAGCTAGGTACCATAAGAAAAGAGTAGTTGTCTAAGCTCGATAGAAGTAGTTCAATTTTTGGTATTGAAGAGTATTTCTAAAGTTTTCAATTTCAAGTTTGTTTGAAAATACGGGATGGGGGAGATAGGGGATAACTTCGCGGAATTGATCTCCGTGTTGTTTGAACCGAAAACTCTACAAGCTTCCATGGAGATGCCCCATGGATGGCAAAGGATTGCAAAAACCTGGGAATCGACAAAAACAGGGATTGAACTTAAAAAAGTTGGCATTTTCGAAGAGACCTTAACCATCAAATGCCTATGGAAAAAACTCGCTTGTATTTTCTAAATAATTTTGGCTGGTAGATAATTAATGAAAGTAGAAATTAAGGTTGATAAATGAATGAACCTGGAAATTGCCAACTAGGAGTTAAAAGGAATCTCGAGAGGTGATAGGGATAGTCTATTGCAAAACATAGATTTAACTAGGAGTTTTGAAGATTTTCTGGAAATGATCGGGAACCAAGATGGATCTTCTTGGAGTCAATTTCATTGAAAGGCCGGCCCATTGAGAGGATTCTCTTGGGGAACTTGTTTGAGATTGGCCCTTTTCGGCTAGGGCAGTGTAACCGGCAAGTTGTTATACCTAGGTCATTCATGCCCGAGGGATAAGGGATGAATGGGTTTGTTGTATTTTTGCCCGACCGGGTGAAGTACCCGCGGTATCTTATTGGAAATCGGCCATAATCCGGGTATGGCCTGATGCCAATAGTTGGATGAGAAGGTTATACTCAGGGAGGATGATGTGAATTTACTTAAGGAAATTTGTTCGGCTTGGTTGCTTAAAAAGGAACTGGAAAGGCTAGGAATATAGGGGCTATCCAGTGCATCTGTCACCAGATGGTGCTATACCTCTCGAAATAAAATGCCTAGGAAGGAATGATCAAATTACTTGATGAGCCTTTCCCAAACACTTAATTCTGGGAAATATTGTGAAGGTGATGCCATTTTGATGGCTTGTAACTGATTATCATGGCATGAATGGGGAGGTAAGATGAATTGGTTGAAACTAAATGTGTTGCATGATTAGTTAGGAAACTAGTTACAAGCTAATTATAGTAGATAAAGGAAAGGAAATGAATTAAAAGTTTCTAAATAAAGATCTGGTGGGAACAACCAGATGAATTTCCCTGAACGAGGGTATGCAACAGATTGCATGCTGCTTGTTGTTTGATGATGTCTGATAGACTACTGTCTTCTTGATTTTGTAGTAGTTAAGTACTACCTTGGGAAGGGATTTTCATGAAATGGTTCGGTGGGTGGGCGAATCCGGAGGGTCAGATGGCCGGATGTTGATTTAAATTTTTTTTGTTAAAAGCTAGGACTACGTGGGAATAAAATGGGTAATCGGGGACGAGGGAGACCAGGTAGGATTGCAAGATCCTTCTTCTTAGGGGAAAGTGATAACTTCCGTGCCCGCTTGTCAGGAAAAAGGGGTTATCGCCATGAACCAAGGGAGAACAAGAAAGCAAGAGCAGATCCTCAAGTTAAAAGATCAAGAGAAATCAAGACTAAGGACCATGATTTTGGGTACAAAAAGCTGTCAAGGACAAATTGATTATGAGAAATGGATAGAATCATTGAATGAAGGGATGTACCCCCTTGGGTTGGCAATCGAGATAGGCCAGAGTCCTGTCTAAGTGTCGGTCCCAAGTGGGAGGGATACCTGCAGATAGATCTACGTCATTCCCTGGAACGGTCTGGAGGACTGAGGGAGATGAGTAGAGTCGAGTCTGGGTATGGCCCTCACATTTGGTTGGCGTTCGAGATAGACCGGAGTCCTGTCTGAGTGTCGGTCCCAAGTGGGAGGGATACCTGCAAATAGATCTACGTCATTCCCTGGAACGGTCTGGAGGACTGAGGGAGGTGAGTAGGGTCGAGTCTGGGTATGGCCCTCATAAATTATAGGATGACCTTCTAGCTTCTTAAAATGGAAAGCTAGGTACAATAAGAAAAGAGTAGTTGTCTAAGCTCGATAGAAGTAGTTCAATTTTTGGTATTGAAGAGTATTTCTAAAGTTTTCAATTTCACGTTTGTTTGAAAATACGGGATGGGGGAGATAGGGGATAACTTCGCGGAATTGATCTTCGTGTTGTTTGAACCGAAAACTCTACAAGCTTCCATGGAGATGCCCCATGGATGGCAAAGGATTGCAAAAACCTGGGAATCGACAAAAACAGGGATTGAACTTAAAAAAGTTGGCATTTTCGAAGAGACCTTAACCATCAAATGCCTATGGAAAAAACTCGCTTGTATTTTCTAAATAAACTTGGCTGGTAGATAATTAATGAAAGTAGAAATTAAGGTTGATAAATGAATGAAACTGGAAATTGCCAACTAGGAGTTAAAAGGAATCTCGAGAGGTGATAGGGATAGTCTATTGCAAAACATAGATTTAACTAGGAGTTTTGCAGATTTCTGGAAATGATCGGGAACCAAGATGGATCTTCTTGGAGTCAATTTCATTGAAAGGCCGGGCCATTGAGAGGATTCTCTTGGGGAACTTGTCGGAGATTGGCCCTTTTCGGCTAGGGCAGTGTAACCGGCAAGTTGTTATACCTAGGTCATTCATGCCCGAGGAATAAGGGATGAATGTTTTTGTTGTATTTTTGCCCGACCGGGTGAAGTACCCGCGGTATCTTATTGGAAATCGGCCATAATCCGGGTATGGCCTGATGCCAATAGTTGGATGAGAAGGTTATACTCAGGGAGGATGATGTGAATTTAATTAAGGAAATTTGTTCGACTTGGTTGCTTAAAAAGGAACTGGAAAGGCTAGGAATATAGGGGCTATCCAGTGCATCTGTCACCAGATGGTGCTATACCTCTCGAAATAAAATGCTTAGGAAGGAATGATCAAATTACTTGATGAGCCTTTCCCAAACACTTAATTCTGGGAAATATTGTGAAGGTGATGCCATTTTGATGGCTTGTAACTGATTATCATGGCCTGAATGGGGAGGTAAGATGAATTGGTTGAAACTAAATGTGTTGCATGATTAGTTAGGAAACTAGTTACAAGCTAATTATAGTAGATAAAGGAAAGGAAATGAATTAAAAGTTTCTAAATAAAGATCTGGTGGGAACAACCAGATGAATTTCCGTGAACGAGGGTATGCAACAGATTGCATGCTGCTTGTTGTTTGATGATGTCTGATAGACTACTGTCTTCCTGATTTTGTAGTAGTTAAGTACTACCTCGGGAAGGGATTTTCATGAAATGGTTCGGTGGGTGGGCGGATCCGGAGGGTCAGATGGCCGGATGTTGATTTAAATTTTTTTTGTTAAAAGCTAGGACTACGTGGGAATAAAATGGGTAATCGGGGACGAGCGAGACCAGGTAGGATTGCAAGATCCCTCTTCTTAGGGGAAAGTGATAACTGCCGTGCCCGCTTGTCAGGAAAAAGGGGTTATCACCATGAACCAAGGGAGAACAAGAAAGCAAGAGCAGATCCTCAAGTTAAAAGATCAAAAGAAATCAAGACTAAGGACCATGATTTTGGGTACAAAAAGCTGTCAAGGACAAATTGATTATGAGAAATGGATAGAATCATTGAATGAAGGGATGTACCCCCTCGGGTTGGCAATCGAGATAGCCCAGAGTCCTGTCTAAGTGTCGGTCCCAAGTGGGAGGGATACCTGCAGATAGATCTACGTCATTCCCTGGAACGGTTTGGAGGACTGAGGGAGCTGAGTAGGGTCGAGTCTGGGTATGGCCCTCACATTGGGTTGGCGTTCGAGATAGACCGGAGTCCTGTCTGAGTGTCAGTCCCAAGTGGGAGGGATACCTGCAAATAGATCTACGTCATTCCCTGGAACGGTCTGGAGAACTGAGGGAGGTGAGTAGGGTCGAGTCTGGGTATGGCCCTCATAAATTATAGGATGACCTTCTAGCTTCCTAAAATGGAAAGCTAGGTACCATAAGAAAAGAGTAGTTGTCTAAGCTCGATAGAAGAAGTTCAATTTTTGGTATTGAAGAGTATTTCTAAAGTTTTCAATTTCAAGTTTGTTTGAAAATACGGGATGGGGGAGATAGGGGATAACTTCGTGGAATTGATCTCCGTGTTGTTTGAACCGAAAACTCTACAAGCTTCCATGAAGATGCCCCATGGATGGCAAAGGATTGCAAAAACCTGGGAATCGACAAAAACAGGGATTGAACTTAAAAAAGTTGGCATTTTCGAAGAGACCTTAACCATCAAATGCCTATGGAAAAAACTCGCTTGTATTTTCTAAATAATTTTGGCTGGTAGATAATTAATGAAAGTAGAAATTAAGGTTGATAAATGAATGAACCTGGAAATTGCCAACTAGGAGTTAAAAGGAATCTCGAGAGGTGATAGGGATAGTCTATTGCAAAACATAGATTTAACTAGGAGTTTTGAAGATTTTCTGGAAATGATCGGGAACCAAGATGGATCTTCTTGGAGTCAATTTCATTGAAAGGCCGGCCCATTGAGAGGATTCTCTTGGGGAACTTGTTTGAGATTGGCCCTTTTCGGCTAGGGCAGTGTAACCGGCAAGTTGTTATACCTAGGTCATTCATGCCCGAGGAATAAGGGATGAATGGGTTTGTTGTATTTTTGCCCGACCGGGTGAAGTACCCGCGGTATCTTATTGGAAATAGGCCATAATCCGGGTATGGCCTAATGCCAATAGTTGGATGAGAAGGTTATACTCAGGGAGGATGATGTGAATTTAATTAAGGAAATTTGTTCGACTTGGTTGCTTAAAAACGAACTAGAAAGGCTAGGAATATAGGGGCTATCATGTGCATCTGTCACCAGATGGTGCTATACCTCTCGAAATAAAATGCTTAGGAAGGAATGATCAAATTACTTGATGAGCCTTTCCCAAACACTTAATTCTGGGAAATATTGTGAAGGTGATGCCATTTTGATGGCTTGTAACTGATTATCATGGCCTGAATGGAGAGGTAAGATAAATTGGTTGAAACTAAATATGTTGCATGATTAGTTAGGAAACTAGTTACAAGCTAATTATAGTAGATAAAGGAAAGGAAATGAATTAAAAGTTTCTAAATAAAGATCTGGTGGGAACAACCAGATGAATTTCCCTGAGCGAGGGTATGCAACAGATTGCATGCTGCTTGTTGTTTGATGATGTCTGATAGACTACTGTCTTCTTGATTTTGTAGTAGTTAAGTACTACCTCGGGAAGGGATTTTTATGAAATGGTTCGGTGAGTGGGCGGATCCGGAGGGTCAGATGGCCGGATGTTGATTTAAATTTTTTTTGTTAAGAGCTAGGACTACGTGGGAATAAAATGGGTAATCGGGGACGAGGGAGACCAGGTAGGATTGCAAGATCCCTCTTCTTAGGGGAAAGTGATAACTGCCGTACCCGCTTGTCAGGAAAAAGGGGTTATCGCCATGAACCAAGGGAGAACAAGAAAGCAAGAGCAGATCCTCAAGTTAAAAGATCAAGAGAAATCAAGACTAAGGACCATGATTTTGGGTACAAAAAGCTGTCAAGCACAAATTGATTATGAGAAATGGATAGAATCATTGAATGAAGGGATGTACCCCCTCGGGTTGGCAATCGAGATAGCCCAGAGTCCTGACTAAGTGTCGGTCCCAAGTGGGAGGTATACCTGCTGATAGATCTACGTCATTCCCTGGAACGGTCTGGAGGACTGAGGGAGCTGACTAGGGTCGAGTCTGGGTATGGCCCTCACATTTGGTTGGCGTTCGAGATAGACCGGAGTCCTGTCTGAGTGTCAGTCCCAAGTGGGAGGGATACCTGCAAATAGATCTACGTCATTCCCTGGAACGGTATGGAGGACTGAGGGAGGTGAGTAGGGTCGAGTCTGGGTATGGCCCTCATAAATTATAGGATGACCTTCTAGCTTCCTAAAATGGAAAGCTAGGTACCATAAGAAAAGAGTAGTTGTCTAAGCTCGATAAAAGTAGTTCAATTTTTGGTATTGAAGAGTATTTCTAAAGTTTTCAATTTCACGTTTGTTTGAAAATACGGGATGGGGGAGATAGGGGATAACTTCGCGGAATTGATCTCCGTGTTGTTTGAACCGAAAACTCTACAAGCTTCCATGGAGATGCCCCATGGATGGCAAAGGATTGCAAAAACCTGGGAATCGACAAAAACAGGGATTGAACTTAAAAAAGTTGGCATTTTCGAAGAGACCTTAACCATCAAATGCCTATGGAAAAAACTCGCTTGTATTTTCTAAATAAACTTGGCTGGTAGATAATTAATGAAAGTAGAAATTAAGGTTGATAAATGAATGAACCTGGAAATTGCCAACTAGGAGTTAAAAGGAATCTCGAGAGGTGATAGGGATAGTCTATTGCAAAACATAGATTTAACTAGGAGTTTTGAAGATTTTCTGGAAATGATCGGGAACCAAGATGGATCTTCTTGGAGTCAATTTCATTGAAAGGCCGGCCCATTGAGAGGATTCTCTTGGGGAACTTGTCGGAGATTGGCCCTTTTCGGCTAGGGCAGTGTAACCGGCAAGTTGTTATACCTAGGTCATTCATGCCCGAGGAATAAGGGATGAATGGGTTTGTTGTATTTTTGCCCGACCGGGTGAAGTACCCGCGGTATCTTATTGGAAATCGGCCATAATCCGGGTATGGCCTGATGCCAATAGTTGGATGAGAAGGTTATACTCAGGGAGGATGATGTGAATTTACTTAAGGAAATTTGTTCGACTTGGTTGCTTAAAAAGGAACTGGAAAGGCTAGGAATATAGGGGCTATCCAGTGCATCTGTCACCAGATGGTGCTATACCTCTCGAAATAAAATGCTTAGGAAGGAATGATCAAATTACTTGATGAGCCTTTCCCAAACACTTAATTCTGGGAAATATTGTGAAGGTGATGCCATTTTGATGGCCTGTAACTGGTTATCATGGCCTGAATGGGGAGGTAAGATGAATTGGTTGAAACTAATTGTGTTGCCAGATTAGTTAGGAAACTAGTTACAAGCTAATTATAGTAGATAAAGGAAAGGAAATGAATTAAAAGTTTCTAAATAAAGATCTGGTGGGAACAACCAGATGAATTTCCGTGAACGAGGGTATGCAACAGATTGCATGCTGCTTGTTGTTTGATGATGTCTGATAGACTACTGTCTTCCTGATTTTGTAGTAGTTAAGTACTACCTCGGGCAGGGATTTTCATGAAATGGTTCGGTGGGTGGGCGGATCCGGAGGGTCAGATGGCCGGATGTTGATTTAAATTTTTTTTGTTAAAAGCTAGGACTACGTGGGAATAAAATGGGTAATCGGGGACGAGCGATACCAGGTAGGATTGCAAGATCCCTCTTCTTAGGGGAAATTGATAACTGCCGTGCCCGCTTGTCAGGAAAAAGGGGTTATCGCCATGAACCAAGGGAGAACAAGAAAGCAAGAGCAGATCCTCAAGTTAAAAGATCAAGAGAAATCAAGACTAAGGACCATGATTTTGGGTACAAAAAGCTGTCAAGGACAAATTGATTATGAGAAATGGATAGAATCATTGAATGAAGGGATGTACCCCCTCGGGTTGGCAATCGAGATAGCCCAGAGTCCTGTCTAAGTGTCGGTCCCAAGTGGGAGGGATACCTGCAGATAGATCTACGTCATTCCCTGGAACGGTCTGGAGGACTGAGGGAGCTGAGTAGGGTCGAGTCTGGGTATGGCCCTCACATTGGGTTGGCGTTCGAGATAGACCGGAGTCCTGTCTGAGTGTCAATCCCAAGTGGGAGGGATACCTGCAAATAGATCTACGTCATTCCCTGGAACGGTCTGGAGGACTGAGGGAGGTGAGTAGGGTCGAGTCTGCGTATGGCCCTCATAAATTATAGGATGTCCTTCTAGCTTCCTAAAATGGAAAGCTAGGTACCATAAGAAAAGAGTAGTTGTCTAAGCTCGATAGAAGTAGTTCAATTTTTGGTATTGAAGAGTATTTCTAAAGTTTTCAATTTCAAGTTTGTTTGAAAATACGGGATGGGGGAGATAGGGGATAACTTCGCGGAATTGATCTCCGTGTTGTTTGAACCGAAAACTCTACAAGCTTCCATGGAGATGCCCCATGGATGGCAAAGGATTGCAAAAACCTGGGAATCGACAAAAACAGGGATTGAACTTAAAAAAGTTGGCATTTTCGAAGAGACCTTAACCATCAAATGCCTATGGAAAAAACTCGCTTGTATTTTCTAAATAATTTTGGCTGGTAGATAATTAATGAAAGTAGAAATTAAGGTTGATAAATGAATGAACCTGGAAATTGCCAACTAGGAGTTAAAAGGAATCTCGAGAGGTGATAGGGATAGTCTATTGCAAAACATAGATTTAACTAGGAGTTTTGAAGATTTTCTGGAAATGATCGGGAACCAAGATGGATCTTCTTGGAGTCAATTTCATTGAAAGGCCGGCCCATTGAGAGGATTCTCTTGGGGAACTTGTTTGAGATTGGCCCTTTTCGGCTAGGGCAGTGTAACCGGCAAGTTGTTATACCTAGGTCATTCATGCCCGAGGGATAAGGGATGAATGGGTTTGTTGTATTTTTGCCCGACCGGGTGAAGTACCCGCGGTATCTTATTGGAAATCGGCCATAATCCGGGTATGGCCTGATGCCAATAGTTGGATGAGAAGGTTATACTCAGGGAGGATGATGTGAATTTACTTAAGGAAATTTGTTCGGCTTGGTTGCTTAAAAAGGAACTGGAAAGGCTAGGAATATAGGGGCTATCCAGTGCATCTGTCACCAGATGGTGCTATACCTCTCGAAATAAAATGCCTAGGAAGGAATGATCAAATTACTTGATGAGCCTTTCCCAAACACTTAATTCTGGGAAATATTGTGAAGGTGATGCCATTTTGATGGCTTGTAACTGATTATCATGGCATGAATGGGGAGGTAAGATGAATTGGTTGAAACTAAATGTGTTGCATGATTAGTTAGGAAACTAGTTACAAGCTAATTATAGTAGATAAAGGAAAGGAAATGAATTAAAAGTTTCTAAATAAAGATCTGGTGGGAACAACCAGATGAATTTCCCTGAACGAGGGTATGCAACAGATTGCATGCTGCTTGTTGTTTGATGATGTCTGATAGACTACTGTCTTCTTGATTTTGTAGTAGTTAAGTACTACCTTGGGAAGGGATTTTCATGAAATGGTTCGGTGGGTGGGCGAATCCGGAGGGTCAGATGGCCGGATGTTGATTTAAATTTTTTTTGTTAAAAGCTAGGACTACGTGGGAATAAAATGGGTAATCGGGGACGAGGGAGACCAGGTAGGATTGCAAGATCCTTCTTCTTAGGGGAAAGTGATAACTTCCGTGCCCGCTTGTCAGGAAAAAGGGGTTATCGCCATGAACCAAGGGAGAACAAGAAAGCAAGAGCAGATCCTCAAGTTAAAAGATCAAGAGAAATCAAGACTAAGGACCATGATTTTGGGTACAAAAAGCTGTCAAGGACAAATTGATTATGAGAAATGGATAGAATCATTGAATGAAGGGATGTACCCCCTTGGGTTGGCAATCGAGATAGGCCAGAGTCCTGTCTAAGTGTCGGTCCCAAGTGGGAGGGATACCTGCAGATAGATCTACGTCATTCCCTGGAACGGTCTGGAGGACTGAAGGAGATGAGTAGAGTCGAGTCTGGGTATGGCCCTCACATTTGGTTGGCGTTCGAGATAGACCGGAGTCCTGTCTGAGTGTCGGTCCCAAGTGGGAGGGATACCTGCAAATAGATCTACGTCATTCCCTGGAACGGTCTGGAGGACTGAGGGAGGTGAGTAGGGTCGAGTCTGGGTATGGCCCTCATAAATTATAGGATGACCTTCTAGCTTCTTAAAATGGAAAGCTAGGTACAATAAGAAAAGAGTAGTTGTCTAAGCTCGATAGAAGTAGTTCAATTTTTGGTATTGAAGAGTATTTCTAAAGTTTTCAATTTCACGTTTGTTTGAAAATACGGGATGGGGGAGATAGGGGATAACTTCGCGGAATTGATCTTCGTGTTGTTTGAACCGAAAACTCTACAAGCTTCCATGGAGATGCCCCATGGATGGCAAAGGATTGCAAAAACCTGGGAATCGACAAAAACAGGGATTGAACTTAAAAAAGTTGGCATTTTCGAAGAGACCTTAACCATCAAATGCCTATGGAAAAAACTCGCTTGTATTTTCTAAATAAACTTGGCTGGTAGATAATTAATGAAAGTAGAAATTAAGGTTGATAAATGAATGAAACTGGAAATTGCCAACTAGGAGTTAAAAGGAATCTCGAGAGGTGATAGGGATAGTCTATTGCAAAACATAGATTTAACTAGGAGTTTTGCAGATTTCTGGAAATGATCGGGAACCAAGATGGATCTTCTTGGAGTCAATTTCATTGAAAGGCCGGGCCATTGAGAGGATTCTCTTGGGGAACTTGTCGGAGATTGGCCCTTTTCGGCTAGGGCAGTGTAACCGGCAAGTTGTTATACCTAGGTCATTCATGCCCGAGGAATAAGGGATGAATGTTTTTGTTGTATTTTTGCCCGACCGGGTGAAGTACCCGCGGTATCTTATTGGAAATCGGCCATAATCCGGGTATGGCCTGATGCCAATAGTTGGATGAGAAGGTTATACTCAGGGAGGATGATGTGAATTTAATTAAGGAAATTTGTTCGACTTGGTTGCTTAAAAAGGAACTGGAAAGGCTAGGAATATAGGGGCTATCCAGTGCATCTGTCACCAGATGGTGCTATACCTCTCGAAATAAAATGCTTAGGAA
This sequence comes from Adiantum capillus-veneris, assembly GCF_014529385.1. Lineage (NCBI taxonomy): Eukaryota > Viridiplantae > Streptophyta > Polypodiopsida > Polypodiales > Pteridaceae > Adiantum > Adiantum capillus-veneris. Next base: position 151,852,644 of record NC_140944.1, read on the forward strand.
GGAATGATCAAATTACTTGATGAGCCTTTCCCAAACACTTAATTCTGGGAAATATTGTGAAGGTGATGCCATTTTGATGGCTTGTAACTGATTATCATGGCCTGAATGGGGAGGTAAGATGAATTGGTTGAAACTAAATGTGTTGCATGATTAGTTAGGAAACTAGTTACAAGCTAATTATAGTAGATAAAGGAAAGGAAATGAATTAAAAGTTTCTAAATAAAGATCTGGTGGGAACAACCAGATGAATTTCCGTGAACGAGGGTATGCAACAGATTGCATGCTGCTTGTTGTTTGATGATGTCTGATAGACTACTGTCTTCCTGATTTTGTAGTAGTTAAGTACTACCTCGGGAAGGGATTTTCATGAAATGGTTCGGTGGGTGGGCGGATCCGGAGGGTCAGATGGCCGGATGTTGATTTAAATTTTTTTTGTTAAAAGCTAGGACTACGTGGGAATAAAATGGGTAATCGGGGACGAGCGAGACCAGGTAGGATTGCAAGATCCCTCTTCTTAGGGGAAAGTGATAACTGCCGTGCCCGCTTGTCAGGAAAAAGGGGTTATCACCATGAACCAAGGGAGAACAAGAAAGCAAGAGCAGATCCTCAAGTTAAAAGATCAAAAGAAATCAAGACTAAGGACCATGATTTTGGGTACAAAAAGCTGTCAAGGACAAATTGATTATGAGAAATGGATAGAATCATTGAATGAAGGGATGTACCCCCTCGGGTTGGCAATCGAGATAGCCCAGAGTCCTGTCTAAGTGTCGGTCCCAAGTGGGAGGGATACCTGCAGATAGATCTACGTCATTCCCTGGAACGGTTTGGAGGACTGAGGGAGCTGAGTAGGGTCGAGTCTGGGTATGGCCCTCACATTGGGTTGGCGTTCGAGATAGACCGGAGTCCTGTCTGAGTGTCAGTCCCAAGTGGGAGGGATACCTGCAAATAGATCTACGTCATTCCCTGGAACGGTCTGGAGAACTGAGGGAGGTGAGTAGGGTCGAGTCTGGGTATGGCCCTCATAAATTATAGGATGACCTTCTAGCTTCCTAAAATGGAAAGCTAGGTACCATAAGAAAAGAGTAGTTGTCTAAGCTCGATAGAAGAAGTTCAATTTTTGGTATTGAAGAGTATTTCTAAAGTTTTCAATTTCAAGTTTGTTTGAAAATACGGGATGGGGGAGATAGGGGATAACTTCGTGGAATTGATCTCCGTGTTGTTTGAACCGAAAACTCTACAAGCTTCCATGAAGATGCCCCATGGATGGCAAAGGATTGCAAAAACCTGGGAATCGACAAAAACAGGGATTGAACTTAAAAAAGTTGGCATTTTCGAAGAGACCTTAACCATCAAATGCCTATGGAAAAAACTCGCTTGTATTTTCTAAATAAACTTGGCTGGTAGATAATTAATGAAAGTAGAAATTAAGGTTGATAGGAATGAACCTGGAAATTACCAACTAGGAGTTTTGAAGATTGTCTGGAAATGATCGGGAACCAAGATGCATCTTCTTGGAGTCAATTTCATTGAAAGGCCGGCCCATTGAGAGGATTCTCTTGGGGAACTTGTTTGATATTGGCCCTTTTCGGCTAGGGCAGTGTAACCGGCAAGTTGTTATACCTAGGTCATTCATGCCCGAGGGATAAGGGATGAATGGGTTTGTTGTATTTTTGCCCGACCGGGTGAAGTACCCGCGGTATCTTATTGGAAATCGGCCATAATCCGGGTATGGCCTGATGCCAATAGTTGGATGAGAAGGTTATACTCAGGGAGGATGATGTGAATTTAATTAAGGAAATTTGTTCGGCTTGGTTGCTTAAAAAGGAACTGGAAAGGCTAGGAATATAGGGGCTATCCAGTGCATCTGTCACCAGATGGTGCTATACCTCTCGAAATAAAATGCTTAGGAAGGAATGATCAAATTACTTGATGAGCCTTTCCCAAACACTTAATTCTGGGAAATATTGTGAAGGTGATGCCATTTTGATGGCTTGTAACTGATTATCGTGGCCTGAATGGGGAGGTAAGATGAATTGGTTGAAACTAAATGTGTTGCATGATTACTTAGGAAACTAGTTACAAGCTAATTATAGTAGATAAAGGAAAAGAAATGAATTTAAAGTTTCTAAATAAAGATCTGGTGGGAACAACCAGATGAATTTTCCGGAACGAGGGTATGCAACAGATTGCATGCTGCTTGTTGTTTGATGATGTCTGATAGACTACTGTCTTCCTGATTTTGTAGTAGTTAAGTACTACCTCGGGGAGGGATTTTCATGAAATGGTTCGGTGGGTGGGCAGATCCGGAGGGTCAGATGGATGGATGTTGATTTAAATTTTTTTTGTTAAACACTAGGACTACGTGGGAATAAAATGGGTAATCGGAAACGAGCGAGACCAGGTAGGATTGCAAGATCCCTCTTCTTAGGGGAAAGTGATAGCAGCCGTGCCTGCTTGTCAGGAAAAAGGGGTTATCGCCATGAACCAAGGGAGAACAAGAAAACAAGAGCAGATCCTCAAGTTAAAAGATCAAGAGAAATCAAGACTAAGGACCACGATTTTGGGTACAGAAAGCTGTCAAGGACAGATTGATTATGAGAAATGGATAGAATCATTGAATGAAGGGATGTACCCAACTTGGGTTGGCAATCGAGATAGTCCGGAGTCCTGTTTGAGTGTCGGTCCCAAGTGGGAGGGATACTTGCAGATCTACGTCATTCCCTGGAACGGTCTGGAGGACTGAGGGAGCTGAGTAGGGTCAAGTCTGGGTATGGCCCTCACATTGGGTTGGCGTTCAAGACAGACCGGAGTCCTGTCTGAGTGTCGGTCCCAAGTGGGAGGGATACCTACAGATAGATCTACGTCATTCCTTGGAACGGTCTGGAGGACTGAGGGAGGTGAGTAGGGTCGAGTCTGGGTATGGCCCTCACAATCTCTCATATTGTGGCTTGCACTTTGAATCAAATTGAATTGTTATTGAGATCATTTGACATTAAGTGATGTCCATACTCACACACACTAAGGTACTTTCCATAATCAACAACACTTTGTAAGTACTTTGATATGCTCCAAAGTGGTGTCAAACAAATAGTGAATATTTTTCTCTTTTATGTTTTGTCTAGTCCATTGGTCACATGTACAGAGATTTAGTGATTTAGGCAGTGTGTCAATGCTCATCCTGGTGTAGATTCACTAATTTAGGCAACACCGCTTGTCATAACAGATTTTTTGATTTAGGCAGCACACTACTAAATAAGACATTTACTATTTTCAACAATATGAAGTGCAAATCCACCAACTTAGGCAGCACAAGTGCCGATTCGCCAATTTAGGCAGCATGTCGAGTGTAGATTTTCCGAATTAGGCAACATCGATAACAAAATCATGTTGCAGTGGTTGGCCACCACTGTAACTGGTATGATTTTGTTACACGGGTACATAATAAAAGTAATTTGGATTTATACTTATATATTGTGGAATTGGAATTGGATTGGGATTTGGTATATGATAAATTTTTTTCACGACAGTGGTTATGTGATTGGACTTGACATTCATGAGATCAATGATGAGTGTGACCAATGATATCCTGATTCATCAGGGTATGACATAAACTACTTATTCTAGTGGTATGGGACACTAGAATATGTAGTATGTGGATGACGGTAGGCATAAGCAATGTTATTTAGTTTAATAAATTTTTCTTTTACTATGTGACATTTTGACACAGAATACCTATCATTGTTTTTGACAACTATTGTTTGCAGATTCTTATCTTTGGCAATTGAGGACAGTTGCTTTCCAACGGAGAGGTATGTTATGGAATTGATATTTTACTATTTATTGTGTAGCTGACAGGTGGAAAAGGCTTGACCGATCTAGGCCTATGCGAACGGATATGTACATTATGTACATCTTACTATTCAAGTGGCTTTATTGAGCTTTGGCCAGTTATGACCGGCCGACCAATTTGTACTCACTTTGACCATTTAAGAAATCTATAAAGTAAATACGTGAAAGAGGGAAATGGAGTTCTTAAAACTCATATTTTTAAATCCCTCAACCATGTAGGTATATGATCACTTTGACTTGTCAGATAGATTTTCCTCTTGGATCGGCTCTAAGGGACACAATGGTCCCTACTACACTCTCTTCACTAAAATTGTTGCTAACTTGGTCTCCTACGATAGGGTTTCTACTCTGGTAAAATCTACCCGATCTCAAATACATCAAGAAAATGCACTCTTGCAGAATCCTTCTCTTTAGCCGTCTCCAATCTTCAACTCGAAGTCACCTCAAGCCGCGATGTTCTAACCCGTGAAATTTGTATAACAAACACTCAATGGCTATGAGCTCACAATTTCTTGTACTTACAAAACAATCACGCTTTTGACACAAATTCTATTTGAGCTTGTAGAATCCTCAAATGAAGTCCAAATTCAATTTTGACAAGACCATTATGAATCTTGTAGCTAGATCTAGCTATGAGATGATTCTGGGTCTCAATCTATGACAAGGGGGACATGGATCGTGATCCTATGTACCTCAATGGTAGAATGTGATGAAACTTCACACACATATTTCCCTTCATACCTTGACACCATCTATATGCTTTTTGTGTGATTTGGGCTTGATTAGGTTAGTTGAAAGTCAAACTCTACATACAGCTATGTGGTTTTTCACTTTGAAGTGTTTTTGGCCCTTTTGGTGAGCTTTTTGGATTCTCTTTGCAACCTTGCTTTGGGAAGTATTTTTTTTAATGGTCTCTGCTACAAAGTGGAAAATTATGTCCAAATTTTCAGATAGGATACATGGATCACGACCCATGTTCCATCACTTTTGGACTTGGGATTTGGCTAGGTGATAGTGTTTGATGTTTGTTCCTAGAATCTTTTTGGATTTGGATTAGTTTTGATCAGCCAAAAGTGACATATTGGGTCTGGTCTAGCGGTTTTTGACTATCCTCTAATTTTGGCTCTTTTGCCCACTTTTTTCAACTTTCTTGATTTGAGTGTGTTTTTTGTTTCAATTTGATCCCAAACTTTGGTGTAAGTCGATTGAAGTCAGCATCAATCAAATGGTCTCAGTTTTACATCAATCTACCTCTAGGGGACATGGATCACGATCCATGTTCACCACAAAACACGACGAAACTTATCAAATTGCTTTCTGTAATTTTCTAATCAGCTTTAGGTCTCCAAAATCAAATTTCCTAATTTTCAAGGTTATGGGCTTTTTTGTCCAAGTATGGTTTTTGGCCCTGATCTTTTCACCCAATTTGATGGTGGTAGTTTCTACTTACCCTACTCCTATGTATTGAAAGAAACTAGAAACAAAATCAAACAAAACATGAAAACTTAAGTCATAATAGAAAACAATACAGTATTTTCAAAGCATCAAGAAGATTTAAAGGATGGAATGTTTTTGGTATCTCACAAATCTCTTTGCCCCTCAAGGATAGATCTAGTTGGTCCCTCGACTCTAAACTCTAACAAGCACTAAACCCACATCTAGCTTCTTTACTACTAACGTGTAAATGGGATGGATGAAAAATCTTCGGGAAAGAAGGCTCTAAATACATACTAGGTCACTCACCACGTAAGGACCATTCCCCAAAAACGGTGCCAATGTTAGCGGGTTGTTGCAATGGACGTCCATAGCATAGCTTTCTGGCACTGACATAACAATTATGCTAACTAGCATAATTGGGTATGCTAGCCATCATACCCACTTTGCTAACTAGCATACATACTATGCTGACTAACATACATAGCATAATTAGCATGTATGTGAACTATCATAACTAGGTATGCTAACTAGCATTAGTGGGTATCCTAGCTAAACACACTATACTAGCCACCATACCCATTATGCTAAATATCATACAAAATATTTTAACTAGCATACATAGCATAATTAACATATATGTTGACTAGAATGCAGAGAAGGATGTATGATAACTAGTATACATAGTACCATGTATGCTAGCTAGCATAACTGGGTATGTTATCTAGCATACACAGTACCATGCATAGTAGCTAGCATAACATTTGCTAACTAGCATAATTGGGTATGTTAACTAGCATACACATTACAATGTATGCTAACTAGCATAACTGGGTATGATAACTAGGATACATAGTAGCATGTATGCTTACTATCATAATTGGGTATGCTAGCTAGCATACACAGTAACATATATGCTTACTATAGCATAACTAGGTATGCTAACTAGCTTGTTATGTATTCTAACTAGCATAACTCAGTATGCTAAGTAGCATACACAAAATGCTAGCCACCATACCCACTATTCTAGTTAGCATACATAAAAAGGTAGTTAGCATACATAGAGGCTAGCATAACTAGGTATGCTAACTAGCATACACAATATGTTAGCCACCATACCCATTATGCTAGTTAGCATACATAGAGGCTAGCATAACTAGGTATTTTAGCTAGTATACACAATATGCTCACTAGCATTCACAGTATGCTAACTAGCATACTACCAATATTTTCTTGTTATGCTAGTTTACTAATTAGCATGCTTCCATTTATGATTATATTACCAGTGATTGGTGTGATTGGTTGTCCTTGCCCTATGAGCTTGCAACACCATTATATTGGTATCCTCTACTATCAAGTGAAAGCTCTACATTTTGTCCCCGTGGAGCATGCAACAACAAAGCAGAGAAGATGATAGCTATGCTCACAAGGCAGCTTGACCATTGTAACAATTTCCTGTACTTCTAGTGGCAGACCACAACCAGTACACTGGCTGATCATCATCCCATCACATATCCCTCCTATCCTTTCCGTAAAAGTGTCCATAGCTAATATACAAAGGGTAGTGGGGAAGAACGACTCTTCTAACATCTTTCTTATATGCATGATTAGTTGTAATTGACTTTCACAGGCGTGCACTTTCACTTCTTGCACCTCCACATTAATCTACAAAACAAATAAAACAGAAGAATGGTAAGTATATAGGTTAGGAAAAAAGTTGCAAGCACAAATCTCAGGAAAACTTACACAATAACAAGTTATGTCAATTCCAACCAACGAGGGTGTCCTCACTCTGAAGAAACCCCAAACCATCCAATGTCTCTATTTTCACTTTGAGAACTATTTCCCTCTTTACATCCACATTGTGGCTGTATAGTAACCTCTAATATTCATTGTCAGCATCACAAAGCTTTTGTCTCATAGCAACCACAACTGGGCTAACCTTAGCATTGCTTGCTTTCAAAACCCTTGCAGTTTTGAGCTCATGTCAGCATCCTACAATTGTTTTTTGAGATGGTCACCGGCAACCTTTATGTGTTGCAAATCCTCAAGGCCAAAATATGACAGGCTTTTTACCCCTTGGTGAGTGTTGTGGTGAGAGAGGGGTGTCACCTCGGTAGCTTTGGCAATATTTGTAGCTACTCAGCTCGAGTAGTCCTCCTTCATTTCACTAGACCCCTCATTGGTGTTTTGACATAAATGGTAGGTATTATGCATCCTCCACTTTTTGACATGGGCTTGGTAGTATCCTTTTCCTCAAAGGTCCTGCAAATTTTGTATAGCAAACTCAGCCCAATTGAACTGCATGGTTGAATCACTTGCAATCGCCACCGAGCTGAATTCTTTTACAAACCGCTTCATGAATGCACAGTTGATCTCCACATTGGTTGTGCCTTCTCATACACCTTGTATTGCAACTGCATCACCTGGTCATACATATCACTATGTATGCAATTGCATTAAATGAAATATCGATTGCGATCCTTCCATTATCTGAATACACCAAACCATTCTAGATCAATAATTTTGTCCTACTTCAACAGTTTGGGGTTGGCACCATCCATGGAGAGGCCATGAAAAACATTGAAATATAATACAAAAATTTTTGATCACTGGGATGTTGAGCTTGGGAGCTTTCCATCGGCATGCACACCCCCAATGGCACAGGATAATATGATGCAAGGCTATCCATGGCATGCAAAGGAAAAAAATTCTATTTGTTGGGAAATTATATGTATCTGACATTTCATGCATATAGGAGATATTGAAACACAGAGAAACAATAACACATTACAGAGTTTCTTTAAGGCACTCCATTAGAAAAGAAATTTCAAGTAATTTGTGCATAGACTTGAACCATATTTGTAGCACAAGTCGTGCAACTACGCAATTCACACACACACACACACACACACACACTTACATTGGATATGCATTATCAACCTTCTTGGTGAAATATAATAACCTAGATTTGGAGTCATAACCAAACATTAAGTAGAGTTGACAATTACATAGGCATTCATCTTCATATGACTTATACTCACTATAGTCAATATGACATACTGACTTATAACCTGCTTTACGAGGAAAGGGATACTTGCACTACATTGTAATACGTATGAGATTTTTTTTTCTTGGTCTCTTTGACACACAAGGCTTTATTATACCGTACTTACTTTGGTGCACACACGGACCTCCGTTTGTTCATTGATTTTAGCACATAATTCACTACCATGAACATTACCCTGGATCATAAAGATTCCTTTTTGTCTCCATTCATTTAATCCTCTAACAGTGTTATAATCATATGCATACTGGCAGTCTTTAATGAACTCCAGGTGAGTTGGTTACTCTCTAGATCTTGCTCTCATTCTCTCTCAAATTGTGATGGGAACTATTCCCTTGCTCATAAAGCATTCATTATCTACCATCAACTCCCTTTGTGCATTGATGCATGTGTGAAATTTCTTGAGGATTCCATGCTCACAAAACTCCGCTTGATTTCTCTCTTTGCACCATGAGCTCTCTCTTTCTCTCTTGTCTGGCATGCCTTGGTGGGGGTACATGTGCTTCATAGCCCATCTGAATTGTTCATGCGCACTCAAAATCCCACTAGGTTGGCCCTTTGCTTGCATACACTTGTTCTAGGCTCGTGCTACCTTCTACTTCTCATAGATCCCCTTCTGTGCTCTCCCCTTGGGGCTTGTCACTGTGCTCTGCAACCTTTCAAACTCACCATTCTACATGCACATCTATATTCAACACATGATATCATATTCAACAAACACACACGCGCACACACACACACACATAGAGTATACATGGAGGATGCAAGTGCAACACTTGCAAAATCTTATGTGACACATATGGAGTACCCTCTCATTGATGGCTAGCTACAACAACTTGTATCTCCAAAATAGAACGGCTACCAGATTAACAAGCAGGTAGGTGCTCATGTGCCTGCTTAGAATCTGACTATGACGCACCTATATGATATCGTTGCATGGTAAATTGGTAGATTTGATTGATTTACATAAGTAAGAAACTGGTAGTCATGAGGAAACTACCTATGGGATGCCTATTTTATGATTCTACAAAGTGAACTTTATGTCTTTTAGTGTTGGATTTATGGGTTCAAAGTGTACTGGGGACTGGGCTTATTTCCTCAATAATGAGATGGGGGACAGATTCTGGGATAGGGCATTGTGGGCATATCAAACCACATACAAGGAGGCCACAGAGTTCATACCATTTTACTTGATATATGGTCAAGGTGCATTGCTACCAATTGTGCTCAACATTCCAACAATGCGGCTCCACAAAAAAGGACACAAGGGGATCAAGAAGCATGGAAGGATCAACTTCGTACCTTAGTTGAACTTGAGTGGAAAAGAGAAGCAAACTACAAGTGCTACAAGAGGAAAGCTACACAAGCAAAGGAGAAACTTGACAAGAAACTGAAGGACAAAGGACTCAGAGAATGTGGTCTTGTAAACATAACAAGTAGATTTATGATGAATTATCTAGGGAATACTACATGGATGCTATTGAAGAATGAGGTCTTCACATTTGTGAGTTTCATCCTTTCAATTTGAGTGGATTAATTACTCAGTGATTTGGCCTTAATCCTCTTGGGAGAGTCTCTCCATGAGATGGCATATAATAATAGTTTGAAAATTTATTCAAAATATAGGGAAGATGATGTCCAATTTTTGCAAAAAAAAGACTATTTCTTAATTTTGATGTTACATTTGATGTATATTGACTGGCATATGGTTGAAAATAATTTGTATGGCATGGCTCAATAGTTTGTATAATCAATTGACATGTTGTTATATTCATGTACTTATATTTCTACATAATTTCATTGTCCTTGTCCATATGTGTGGCCCTTGTCCATATGTCAAGTCTGTTCTACTCAATTGTATGGTTCAATAGTTTGTATACTCAGTTGACATGGTGTTATATACATGTACTTATATTTCCACATAATTTCATTGTCCTTCTCCATATGTCACGGCCCTTGTCTATATGTCAAATTTGGTCTACTCCATTGTATGGTTCAATAGTTTGTATAATCAAACAATTGTTAAGTTTGTATGGTTCAATAGTTTGTATAATCAAACTACTGTTAAGTTTGTATGGTTCAATAGTTTGTATAATCAATTGACATTGTTATATACATGTACTTATATTTCTACATAATTTCATTGTCCTTGACCATATGTCATGGCCCTTGTCCATATTTCAAGTCTTGTCTACTCCATTGTATGGTTCAATAGTTTGTATGATCAAACTATTGTTAAGTTTCCCATTTCAAACACATTGATTGCATAGGCATTCATCTTCATATGACTCATACTCACTGCCATCCAAAACATGTCCATTTGGCACTATATGACGATATACTGAATTATAACTTGCTTTACCAGGAAAGGGATACTTGCACTACATTGTAATCCGCATGAGATTTCGTTTTCTCGGTCTCTCCGACACATAAGGCTTTATTATATCATACTTACTTTGTACATGCATAGATCTCCGTATGTTCATCCGAGTTGGGCACATAATTTCACTATCGTGACCATTGCCCTGGATCATAAAGGTTTCTTTTTGTTTCCGTTCATTTAATCATGTACCGTAGTTATGCTCATATGCATACTGGCGGTCTTTAATGAGCTCCATATGAGTCGGTTACTCTCTTACACTTGCTCTCATTCTCTCTTAGATTGTGATGGGAACCATATATTTGCTCATAAAGCATTCAACAAATGGTTATCTACCATGGACTCTCTTTGTGCATTTATTCATGCCCTTTCTTGAGGATTCCATGCTCAAGAAACCCTACTCAATATCTTCCTTTGCACCATGAGATCTCTCTTTCTCTCGCATGCCCCGGTGGGGGTTGCCTGTGCTACATAGCCCATTCGAATTGTTCATTCCTGCTGAGCAACCTGCTAGGTTGGCCCTTTTCTTGCATACCCTTGTTCTTGGCTCACGCTACCTTCTACTTCTTGTAGATCCCCTTTCACGCTCTCCCCTTGGGGCTTGTCACTGCTCGAAAACCTTTCAAACTTACCATTCTACATGCACATCCAGATTCATCACATAATACACAAAGTATACATGGAGGATGGAGGTGCAACACTTGCAAAATCATATGTGACATATATGGAGTACCCTCTCATCTATTGCTACAACTACTTGTATATCCGAAATGGAATGGCTGCCAGATTAACCAGCAGGTAGGTGCTCATGCACCTACTTAGAAATTGATTATGACACGCTTGTATGATATTGTTTCTTGATATATTGGTAGATTTGGTCGATTTTCATAAGTAAAAAAGTGGTAGTCATGAGGAAACTACATGTGGAATGCCTAGTTTATAATTCTTCAAAGTAACTTTATGTCTTGTAGTGTTGGATTTATGGGCTCAAAGTGTACTGGGAACTAGGCTTGTTTCCTCAGTAATGAGTTTTATTACTCTATAATTATTAAAATATGAAGATTAAATTGCTACCACTTAAGGATGATCCATTCACACTTAGGGAGGAACAGGTAGATGCCCATGCACCTACTTAGAAAGTGATGATGTCCATATTTTTGAATTTTCATTTTTTCTTGTACTTATCTTAAAGATGTATACACTTTAATGAGATATGGGCTTGGCTTATGCTTGCGAGATATGTATGTATTCAAAGACCACTGCTGTTGTCCCATAGTAACACACTCGGATTTAAAACTTTAAACGTGGTTATTGGGAAAAATGTAAAATAGTCTTTCTTTAAGTAGATAAGCTAGGAAATTCCAAAGAATCTTGATGGAGCCAAAATATACAAATTTTATAAATCCATGTGTGTGTGTGTGTGTGTGTGTGTGTGTGTTCTCTTACCTTGGGTTTTATTACTGATGTTATGTGTTGGATGCCTACTTATAACTAGTTTGTTTGTGATTTATGACCAGTATGACTCAATACAAATTAAACATAACAAGTAGATTTATGAGATGAATTATCTAGGGAATACCATACGGTTGCTACTGAAGAATGAGGTATTCACATTTGTGAGTTTCATCATTCTAATTCAAGGGGGTTAATTACTTAGTGGTTTGGCCTTAATCCTCTTGTGAGTGTCCCTCCATGAGATGGCATATGATAATTATGTGAAAAATTATTTTGGATACAGAGGACATGCTGCCCAAATGTTCACAGATCTAAGTAAAATATGAACTTCAAGGTTGTTAGCTATGACGTGGGTAAATATCTTCTCCTAGGTGTACCTGGCATGTTATATGGCTAATTAAAGTTTCAAAATTGGGCATTCATATGTCTGCATATCATTCATGAAACGGATATCTCATTTTGTTTGACATGTAGACATGGTCTTGAATCAATTCTCTTCTAACTATGGTTATCATATTAGTCTTAATCCTCCTGTTGAAGGTCTCAAGTGAGATGGCATGCTTGGAGTTTTTTGGAGCATACTTCATTTTGAATCAAAATGGTGTCCTACCTTTTAGATTTACTTGGAAATTTATTCAAAACAATGGATTTTGAATCTAAAATTACACACTTTTTCATACACAATCTTTGTGGTAAATTTTTGATCAATTATTGAGATTTAATGGGTTCACGAGTGTCAATCTTGCGCTTCTTATATGACATAGGCAACTGCTTAATGTCAAGACCTACAATAAGCACATATAGCATCTTACTTCTCTCGCGCACTGGAAGTATCCTACTTATGTTTGACTACATAGTAGGAAGGAATACATTGATTGGATTAAGAGGTAAATACAAATTGGGGCTTGACCTAACACAATTGGAGGATGTTTGCATCTACATGGGCTCTTGAGATATTTTAATGCTATGATTTTTTGCACCATTTTCTTCTACACAGCTCATATCCTTAGATATAGACATTTGTCTCACGTTTTTAACATGGTGATTTGCATTGAATAAGCTAAAGGATAATCTAGATCTCATATGATTACACGATTATGTAAAGCATCTAGGTTAACTTTAAAGCCTTAATCCTCTTATGAGGGTCTCTAAAGAGTTGGCAATTACTACGATTTTTTTACAATTTCTTCAAAATATAAACAAGCTGATGATGTCCAATTTTTGCAATAAAAGACTTCTTCTTAACTTTGATGTTACATTTGATGTATATTGACTTTGGTATATGGTTGAAAATAAATGATAGTATGTAGGGTAGGTTGTAAGCTAGTTCTGAAGGTGTGACATGGATAATAATTGGGCCCACTTTTGACACCTATAATGCACACAACGTAGCCAATTCTAATGGAATGCTTTTGTATGGATGTAGGTAACATCTAGATCCTTCTCCTTGTAGGATTATTGGAGGTTTGTCTCTAGGGACCGGATATCTTCATAAGTGGATAAGAGCAATAGAAATACATGGCAAAAGGACGTTCTACATGAAACATATTTTCATTCATTAGTATCTCAAGCCAATGTAAACTAGTAAAATAAACAGTGGCTAGGAGACACATATGTAGGTAGTGGTGTCTAGTTTTCAATATGAGGAAAGGAAGCTTGATGTAATCAAAAGTTGAGCACTCAAGTAGGGTATGATACACAAACTCTCAAGTTTGTAAGGGACATAGTATGCATACATGAAGAGACTCTTCCACTATGTCTAAATGCCTCGTCTCACATTGAAGGGAGTGATCGATAAGCCATATGACTACTATGGTGTGGAATGTGGATAAGAGAATCTACTCATGCATATAAATGGTTGAATAGAGTCAAAGAAGAACATGATTTTGTAATGGGGAGAGAGAGACAAAGAGAGATATTTCATGTTGATTAGTCATGACCTCAATTCTACAGTGTTCCCTTTAGTTTAGCATAATGCACAAAATTACATGCAAAGACAGACAACCTCAGGGAGGTCACCTATAAGTATATGTACCTATTGTGTGGGTTCAATGCAAAGATATTTTTAATTTCAGAAACTTTTACAATTTCATTTAGAGAGGGGTTTCATTAAAGGAACTTCAAAAATAATTATAGATTGAATAGAAAAAAGGTGTGTTATAATCTTGGAAAATGTAGCATTAAGGGATTTTAATAATACACTTTGACGACACAACATATAAACCAACCCAAGAATAGAAAATACTTTAAGACAACCTTATGGTGGTCGTCCTCTACTCCAGTAGTCCCCATGGCAAGTTCCTTTTGCATGGGTTAGTTTGTAATTTTCTTATTTCTATTAATACAAATATCCCACATCCCTCATTTAAAAAAACCTTCTAACTTGCTGTGTTTGGCAAGTTTGTACTGTGACCATTCCAATGGTAGCATTTTTCCATCCCTATGTAGGCCAAAGGGGGCAAGCTCTCTTTATTATAGAGTATAGGCTAAGCCACTCGGGTGAACGTCCATGTTGCTAACCAAGGTGCACCTCAATCACTAAAGAAAACACTCCCAGGATCCCCTTTCTTGCTGCTATTGTTGGCGTATGGCCATGTTGCTAGCACTTGCATCACCTATGCTTCTGCCACGTGGTGTCTCTTTCCACCTACACACCCCGTGATCCTGCCACCTATGTCGCTCACACTCTTGCCACCTAGACCCCTTTTCATTTCCTTTAGCCTTTCATTTCCAAACCCTCTTCACATATTTCCCTTAAAAACCTAACTTACAAAAGTCAACCTCACTCACGTATTTGATAGATGGAATCTTAATAGATTCCATCCCAATCTCTTAGTGGCGGTGAGTCCGGATACAAAGATGTTGCACATTAACAAGAATCAACCCGCCATGCTGGGAGCTAAAATCATTTACGCTAAGCCATCCCGCTAATGTGAGTCCCTTGTGAGCTACATTCCCACTTTACTTTAAAAAAGCCAAACTCCTATCCTTGCCCCAGTGTGTCTCCCCTCTTCGTGCCATGTGTGTGTCGCCATCGACCCACACAAGTCGTGCCCTCACATGCCACCTGGTCCTGTTCGAACATTTCTCCCGATTGCTATAGGCCACACTCTCCCACCACCTAGCCTGCCTTGGCTCTACCACATGACCACTTCCACCTCTTTTCCCTTTTCGATTCCATCACAAAGGGGGAATCTTGCAAGATTCTCCCTAATAACAACACTTCCAAAATTTGAACAACTTATTTAGTTCTATCTCAATGGCTCTGTCTCCATTTCATTAGGTGGAATCTTTAGATATTCCATCCAAACCTATCATGGTTGCACGCTCCAACCATCAAGTCGAGCAACAAGGAACCAATTGCGGGAGCAGAGCTCGAGCTCATGACATGCCCAAAAATACATCATTGCACTAACCAACTAGGCTACGGTCCGATTGTGCCCACCTAATGGGAGCTTGCATTAAAGAAAAACCTTGATCATCAACCCTCGCATTGCGCCCATCTCCACTTGCCCTAGTCACATGCCTTATCCTCGTGCCCAATGCCTCTTACATGCACCCTCTCATTTGTAGGATCTGCCACCTATGCCTAGCTTATCCTCATTGATGCCACCACCTTGCACGTGCCGCCACCTTTTCTATGTGCCACTTACCCCCCCCCCCCCCCCCCCCCCCAAAAAAAAAACAATTAATTTATTTTTTCGAGTTGAACCTCCCATCAGCATCTCCTTGATTCTCATTTTTAAAAAATGGGTGCTCTTAGGACAAAAGTTTCCTAAGGCTTTACGTAGCGCGAAAGATGGGCCCCAATACCTTGATTATTTTGTTCTCTAGTACTATGGCAAACTTTAGCGAGGTGGGGCAACACGCAACACTTTAGAAATGTATCTAATCCTTAATATAATGCTCGGTCCATGGGCCCAATACCTTGGTTTTGTTCTCTAATACTATTGCAAACTTTAGCGAGGTGGGGCAACACTTTAGAAATGTATCTTAACATAATGTACGGTCCATGGGCCCTAGCATTGTTCCACAGAAGTGTGTCAAGAGTATCTATACTATTAATAAAGTACGGAGGTTTAGTGACAACCCTCCCCGACCACATGTCACACGTTGGCTAATTCGGCTAGTGTGGCCTGAGCAAAATGGCGCTCATCGTTGAGAGATCATGTGTCACACGTTGGCTAATCCGGCTAGCATGGCCTGAGCAAAATGGCGCTCATCATTGAGAGAGAGAGAGAGAGAGAGAGAGAGAGAGAGAGAGAGAGAGAGAGAGGGGCGGGGGGGCGGGGGTTCGGCGAGCTAGTTAGTATAGTATGGCAAACGTGTCAATTATGTCAAAGTGAAAGATTACTTACATGTGCACTATGGTGTCTAAAGATAGTAATTCAAGTAGCTGTGCTCAATATTTTTTGAGGTGCTTCATTAAATGATATCTTAGGAGATGCCTCGAGAGATGCTCTCATGGCTTTGAGATGAAAAAAAAAGGGGAGACAGTACACACACACACACACACACACACACACACAGAGAGAGAGAGAGAGAGAGAGAGAGAGAGAGAGAGAGAGAGAGGTCTTATTATGCATGGGTTAAGCAAAGACTTTTTGCCAACTGCAAGCGGTGCTTTGCATGCTTTCAAGATGAGCTCGTGGGTGGGCTATAGCTACCTTGCATCACTTATTTGTTTATCACTAGTGCTCTATGTCAATGGCATGGCTAGGTGGCCCTTGCGCTACGGTTTGTAGCTGAGGTCACCCTATGCTGCAAAAACTATCGTCTATGGTGCATGCTAGAATGCACACTGAGGGAAGGGAAAGCGGGACATGACCGTCGATTCAATGGTATGCCCTTCCTATTGTGCAAGAATTGGGGGCAAGGGGTTCTCATCTATGGTGCAAGTAGGAATGCATAGTGAGGAAAGGGGAAGCGGGGTAGGACGGCCTTTTCAATGTTGTGGCCATGTGGTAGCATGATGCCCTGCCATGAAAGAGTTAGGAGCAAAGGTGCAGTTGAGAGTGAAGGTAGGGCTATGCAGTGATGGGAAGGAAAAGGGGGGAGCACCACGTAGTGCCGGGGAGGACAAAGATGGAGATAGAGACAAAGAGAGATGTCGTGAGGGGGAAGCTGGTGAGACAGAGGGACTTGGCAGGGAAGGACAAGCTTCATGCACAAAGGCAGCAATGGAGATGGAAGGAGGCGTAGAGGGGTTGGTGATGGGGATGATACTCTGATAGGGATGTCTTTTGCTTCTAATTTACGAGATTCTCAAGGAATCAAATGTGCATTAATGGGTTTGCGTAAAACGACCCAGGTAGGTGTTCAAGTAGCTTTGCTTTTTTTTTGGGACTCATTTAGTGGAATCTCAATGGTTTCTTCGAAGGTTTTGACAAGGAAAAGGGGGGGGGGGGGGAGAGAGAGATGCCACGTGGAGGAGAGAGAGAGAGAGAGAGAGAGAGAGAGAGAGAGAGAGAGAGAGAGAGAGAGAGAGAGAGAGAGAGAGAGAGAGAGAGGGAGAGAGATGTCATGCACCACGATGAGCATGGAGATGCACGATGCAACAGGACGAGAGAGAGAGAGAGAGAGAGAGAGAGAGAGAGAGAGAGAGAGAGAGAGAGAGAGAGAGAGAGAGAGAGAGAGAGTTTGAATCACTTGCGCATTGTGAGGGAGGGCTACATTGGCCACATTCCTGTTCTCTGCAGTCAATAACTTCCTTGCTTTATGAGGGAGGGCTACCGCTCCCTTGCCCTGTGAGAGCTGGAAGGCATTGTGCACGTAGTGGTGAAGGCAAGAGATATGCCTAGTAATCATGGAATAGAGATGGAGAAATAACAAACGTAGGTGCAATTAGGAGATTACAGGTGCAGGTAGCGTTGCAAGGGAATGGGTTGTGATTAGCAAGCAGATAGTGAGAGATGGCTCACCAAAGCAAAAGTGGGCAAGGGCTATGCAGAAGGGGCCAAGGCGAGGCGGGGGAGTCCTACGAAGAGCTTGTGATAGCGACGGGTGGAACATTTTTGTTATCCAAATCAATGATTTGTAGGGAATGTGAGAGATAAATTAATGGGTTTATAGTGTGAATGTAGACCCATTTAGTTTTCTTTTCGTGCAAAACTCACAATCGTGAGTATGTGCATACGATCCTAAGAAATTCATTTCATTACACAAATCTCAGCAGATGCCATCTCTGATATTAGCGGCGAAAGGAGCACAGCATCTGGCGGGGAGCCAATAACGAGCGGCAAAAGGAGCACGGATGTCGCAGCCGCATTGCAGCAAGCAAGGACTGAGGGAGCACTGTCTGCATCTACAGAGGGAAGCCACGCCACCATGCAGTTGGATAGAGGGGTAAAGACAACGTGAAGTTATTTATATATATCAAAGAGGCTTCATGCACTGGCGCCGTGAGGAGCTGGTGCGGTTGGTTAGCACGTATGTTTCGAAATGAGGTTTGTGAGCGTCAGTGTGCAAATCTCTTTGGCGAACATGAGTTTTGCTCGCTCTGTGCCATACTGAGAGAAAGGAAAGCGAAGGAGTTTGTAAAGATTCTATGTAATATAAATGAGAAGCCACCAGTAGTGTAACCAAAAAATTACAATTTCTTGCCATGCTCGTGCTAAGCCATGACAACTCCAATAGACCATAGTTACGTCAGCTGATAAGGGAGCCACCCCACGGGTCCACACCCTTAACCATGTAAGTCAGTCATTGTGGTGCCACTTGCCATGTTCCACTCATTAGTGTTCATCTGTTTTCCAATGGCAATAATCTCCCTCCTGCTTCCTTGTATTATCCATGTGAAACTAGCTTTTCCATGGCATTTTCGAAAACTCTACGGTTCCTAGCCTCCCAAACTTGTTTGAAGTAACAAAATCTAACAATTTGTGTTGCAATAACACCTTCCCTCCCAGGATTGCAACAAGGCTCTGAGTGTAGACCCATTAGTTTTATAAGTAGCTCCAACTTTTTGAAATTGGGTTTATTAGTGAGAATCTTGGGAGATGCCTTCAAAGTTAATTTTGAAAGGAATAGCAAGGGTTTTGAAAGCAAAAGGTGGAAGAATTTTGTTGAGCATTCTCTCTGTGTCTGACCCCCCTCTCTCTCTCTCTCTCAGTCTCTGTCTCTCTCTCTCTCTCTCTCTCTCTCTCTCTCTCTCTCACACACACACACACACACACACACACACACACACACACATGAGTATGGAGTCTTTCTCTCTCTTTTGCAAGGCAAGGTGTCCTTTGTGTCTCTCGCTTGAAAGACATCACTAACACTTTCAAGGGGATTAACATCGTGAGGATTCTACTATAGTTTCCGGTTTGCAATTGACAAGGAGAGAACCACGTTTTTATGAAGAAATTCTTTCCCTAACACTGGGGAGGGCAAATGAAGCCTCTCTCTCTCTCTCTCTCTCTCTCTCTCTCTCTCTCTCTCTCTCCCTCTCTCCCTACGACCTAAGCATGTCTTTACAAAAGGCATTCTGTTTTGGTGCTATTCAAATCCCTTACGGGATCGTGGCCCCCTCAGGCACGTATAGTGCTTGAGGACAATTGTATTCATTTCAAGTTATTAATGTTTTTATTTTCAAAACTCACAGTTGTGAGTGATTGTATTAGAATGTCATAGAAAAAATTACAGACCAACCTCAAGCTCATGTCGAGCCTTGAGGTACTGAAATTACATCCGATCCAAGCTAACAAACTATTATCAAGAGCACTGTTAAGGACTCGTCCGAATGGCACGAGTCGCAGTAATCTGAGTTGTGAATTTTCCCTATCACATATATAAGCTCCTCACTTTCTTGTACAATCACTAAGAAGCTAGCCACATAAAGGTTGTTATCAAAGATGCGATAGCTCCTGAATTTCTAGATATTATAAAAGAAGTAAAAACTAACAATTTGGGAACAAACAAGAAGGGCGGAACTTTGAAACTATTTCCCCCCTAGACACAGATCCTTCTTGAAAAATCTATCTTCCACGTTCTTTGTATCCACTTGCATACGTTCCCTGCCATTCCTTTAATAGTAGGACAGTCCATGAAAAGGTGTGCGAGGTCTTCGCTAGCCCCTTCGCACCCTTCGCACCTATGTCCCATGCCTGAACCTTGACACCCGTCGGCAAACCCCCCCATAGCACCTTCCACAGAAACACCTTTATATACTGAGGCCACTATGGGCCCCAAATGCTCATTGTGGCCATAGCCCAATGGGCTTCTAATCTTTTTTTTCCCACTGTTTGTTCAAGGGGGTGAACCAATCATCCTTGTGTATGAGCTCTTGATAGATGTTCTTGGTGTGAGGTTTAAAGAATTTAAGGCTACTCTTGGGCCATTTCCAAGCTTTCCACTCAAAAGTGGATTCTTGAATCGGCATTAGACCGTTGTCTACGCCTTCAACCGCTCTGGGTTGGCCTCTCTCATGAGAGGTAGTCGTGTGTAGCCGCCCCTGTGTAGACAAGTCCAAGTTGAATTCGCCCATGTACCCATGTGTGGCAGCCCTTGAGAAGGCAAGTCCACCTAGAAATCGACCACTGGCCATTGAATTCAACCACGTTTCCAAAGACCACTAGTGGCCACTGAACGACCATTTTTTGACCACTTTTCGGCCACTTCTCCTCATAATGGGGGCCTCACGAATGTACATTTTTGAAACTAAAAGTTACAAGAGGTAAATCACGCTCAATACTTAACAATTTGCATTCATTTCAAACTGCTGCTATAAGTGGTTCTCTTCTGGTGCTTCTCTTCAGGTGGAGGGGATGGTGGTGACTTGAAGGTTGGTGGATCTGTCTCTGTAGGAGTGTTCGGTATGTGATTCTTTTTTTTGGTTTTGTGGGTCCTCCATGTAACAATAAACAATTTAGATTACAATTTATTTCAAAAGCATAAAAAATAATGATTGACACAATACTCAATGCTCCTCTTTGAAGAGAGAGGTACACAAATGTCACCACTCTCTTGCAAGGCTTAAAAGAAATAATTTTTTAAAAATTATTATCATTAGCTTGCCATATGGCTCTAGTTTGCAAGCTTTATCCAATGGTTCAGAGATGCACCCAAAATCCAAGCCTTTGCTAAAGACGGCTTATGTAGTCCAAAAGTAAGTCTACTAATTATAGAAAACAATAAAAATTTCAATAAAATGAACCCCTTCAAGTTCTTTAACACTAGTTTTGTAATCGGACACTCAAATGTCCTGAGACACTAAAGTGTCCTGTTTTTCTAGCAGCTTGTCATAATTATTTGGTGAATCTAGAAAAAAAATTCATAGGTCACGTTCATATCCAAGGTCAGCTATGACGTGAAGAACATAGCCAAATTTTACTTTTGCCAAAATTAATACCAAATTAAGATTATAACGATAAGTTTTAAGATGAAAAATCATAGAAATTTAGTGCAGTTTTAACAAAATTTTCATAAATTAAATATAATTTCTCATCAAAATAAGATTTTGGATAGATTTTAAGGTGTATGGATAGGAATAAACTTATTTTAGCAAGAAATTGAGCTTCATAACCTAGGTATGGGACTAAATTTTTGTTATAATCAAAAGACCAAAATCTTGAAAATGCTGACAAAGAGGAAAATTTTGGTCTTTCAAGGCCTCTTTCATTAACATGATTAGGTTATGGGACAAAAACTAAGGTGTACAATGTATCTATAGATCAATACCCATCAACTAATCATTTTTCAAGGGTTCAAACTCATAGGCATCTTGTAATTTAAGCTCATTTAAAAAAAATTATAGTGCGTAATTTCTTGCAAAAAAAACATTGCTATGAAAAACTAATGAAAGTGTGTATATAAATCGCCCAATTGTGTCCATATGAGGTATTGGTATACAAATAAGTGAGATGAACAAAAAAATCCAAAAGTGGACTTTATTTGAAGGCTTATCTTCTATAAATAACAAATCATAATTACAAGATGCGCAGTTTTTGGATATGCCATAAATCACCAAATGTGGCTTGCATAACCATTAAAAATTATCACTTTATATAATGGAGTCATAGATCTAGTATATATGCATCATAAGACATTGTAAATTTAAATGTGCTAAATATTTTTTGTGATTGTTAATTGAATTTGTGAACGTTGCATATTTGACCCACAAAACTTTCTATATTTAATTCTAGTCACCAAGAATTTTTTTCTCACATGACAATTGCAAAAATATCAAACACATATATAGGTAGTTACCATAGATTATTGCATGCATCGTGCTCATTTTTTTCTTAGGCTAGAGTACAAGTTTTGATGAAACATTGAATGTTGTTTCGCGTAGGTTCTTTTTATGAGTGTAGTTACTATTCAGGTTATGATCAAAAGTGAGGGATTATAATTTCTATGAGTACTTTGAATAACATTTTATAGGTTTGCAAAAGCATTTCTTAAGATGTGTTCTAAATTTCATGTACCATTTTATTTAAATTCGCAAAAAAAGGACACTTTTTTGGTACCAAACTAGTGTTAAACGCTCCCTGAGGTCTTCAAACGAAATGAATTTTTTATAAATTAAAATATCAAGAAATTTTTTCAATAAGTTAATACTTCACATCATAGGATCAAATCTGCTACGAATGCAATGATGCACTCCTTAATCCCTTGGTCTTTAGGCCTTTTTGACTATGCCAAAAAACAAATCGCTTAAAGGGAGGCAATGTTTAAAAAATTTTAAAAAAATCACAATTGTGAGTGAATTATATTGAGCAACCCATAAAATTACAAGGTTTTGTCATGCTCATGTTAAGCCATGACAACCTCCAGGATCATAATTACATCGGCTATCAAGGTAGCCACCCCTACGAACCCACGTCCACATCCCCCCCCCCCCCCCCCCCCCCCCCCCCCCCCCCCCCCCCTTTTCTAAAGGGAGGTAATGTTAAGTATCAACATGTTTTCACCATTTGAAAAAGGGAAAATTACCAAAATACCCCTCTAATTTGTGGAAAATCCCCAAAATACCCCTCAAATTTCAAAAATTCTCGAAATACGTCTCTTGTATGTGTTTTGGTTGCATTGTTCACGACATTTTAATCTTTATTCCTTTTTGACAATTGAGATCCGTTTTTGCGTGCTTAGTATGTAATTTGTTAGAAATTACCTCGCATAAAAAGGCAATTATGTCTAAAGATTATGAAGCAATTCATCTCCAAAGCCTACATAATCAACTCAAATTCTGGATTTACATGTTATATTGATAAGCTATGAGTCTTCTTATGAAAAGCTACAATGTTTTTAATCTTTGGAGAAATTTAATTTCACAACCATGGGTATTTTGGGAAATTTGAAAAATTTGAAGAGCATTTTTGGGAATTCATGACAAACTATTGGGGGTATTTTGGGAATTTCCACAAATTAGAGGGGTATCTTAGTAATTTTCCCTTTAAAAAAACAAGTGATAAAATCATGAGGCTTGATGCAACTGCAAGTAAAGAAAACTAGGCCGAGTGTGCACAACATGTCAATCAAAGCCTTGCCGAGCACATCATTGTCTTTCATCAACTTCGACTTCATTCTCATCATGGTGAGCTTATTTTCATAAATCCACATGCGACAAAAAATGCAAGCACAAGTGATTGCACTCCCATAGAAGCCTCGACTATTTTCAAAAAACAACACAGCTTCTTGGCCATACACATGTTGGACATTACTACAATAAGTGAGGTAGCATCCCTTGAAATGCAAGAATGTATATTGAAAGATCCCATAGCTTCCTATAAATTTTGTCTTTGCTATGTACATCTTGCATGTGAATCACTTTGCATTCATGAAATGCATTCACCAAACACATTTGCAACAACAAAGATAAAATTCATTCAAGGTTAGGTAGGCAACCCAGTAGCAAAGAGGATTGTTAAAATCGCTTGCTGAGCCAACCCCTTTTGCATGATATTCCATGCCACTCAGCTTCATTTTGCAAATTGCATGTGAAGAGCAAGCTCTACCGTGTGTTCTGCACAAGAAGATAAGAGTAGTAGAAATCGGACGATCAAATTTATAGGCCACCTTGATTTAGAATTTCCAATCTTTGTCACTACCCTGCTATCAAAGGCAACCACAGTTCTCTCTCTCTCTCTCCCTCCCCCCCCCCAAAAACCAAAAAAACAAACAAATTTTTTGGCCGTCCAAAAGAAAGACTATGTGGAGGGGGTAAATTTTTTAGCTAACTCCAAAATCATGATGGCTGTATTCACTCCACCTCTCACTACTCCCTATTAGCCAGGAGATACTGTTTTGAAAAAATCAAGAGAGGAAGAATCGCTCCCACCGTAGTATCCGCCAGCTTGAAGAAGACAAACAAAGCTTGATCATGATCCATGGTGACCTGTAGAATGGTAGCAACATGGGTAGGTCACCTAATAAAGATGTTACCTATCACGTGAGTTCAACAGAAGGGTATTTAAAGTTCTTGAAACTTACAGAAATATGTATACAAAAGGGTATTATTTTTTCCAATTTGAAAAAAACTTACAGATTTTAAAAGAATAGGGTACATTATATTTTTAACAAAATTCACAGATAAGGGGTTTTATAAACATGTCTTGAACCCACGTGATGTGGTAGTTTTACACATAGTGAACCCCCCGAGGGTAGCAAGGGTCATCAGTGGCGTGCTTGTGAAGAGGATTATGAAAGCTCGACGAGCCTACAAGATGTCCATGACCATTAAGCTAGGAGTACTCCATGCAAGGCGGTGATGCAGTACTTGAGCTGTCGGAGAACAAAGTCCCTTGGTTTTCTGGCTCTGAAGTCTCAGGAGGGAAGCCGGGCCTGCATAAGGACTGCTATATAACCACCGACGACATAGGAGATGCATGCTAATTAAGGAGACAGTGGGGCCGGTTTGAGTGAAGGGCACTAGGCCAAGACTATCCGCCACCAGCATAGAGTCTCGACTCATCAGCCGCAATCACCCTAGATGAGAAACGAGATAATATTCAAATCTTCCCCATGAATAATTATTTGGAAAGCATCCCCATATGAGAAACGAGATAATAATTCAAAACTTCCAGACCTTACCCATGATAAATTTTCATCATTGCCTTTAGAGGCTTCTCTTTTTAATAAGTGATTACCACCTCATTTAACCAATGAAAATTTTTCTTTCAAAAAATATAAATATAGATATTTTTAGCTAGGCAAAAAGAGAAGTGATCTCTATGACCTTTGCCCTATGGGCAGACCAAAACGTATCAACATGTTTTAAGTTGTGAAAAAAGAAAACACATGCGCGCGCGTACACACACACACACACACACACACACACACACACACACACACACACGAAAGGGCGGGCGACTGGGGGACATGAAAATGTCTCGTGAAGCTAAAATTGCCTATAGGCAAATAAGATGAAAACATAATATTTGTTTAGGAGACATATAATTAAGATAAATTTTAGGTCCACCACTTCCACTTCAGGTCTATTGTCATCCATTCAAACGAGGCCATTGTAATCAAAAGATAGGCCATTAAGTTGGTTGGTTGAGCACTCGACTGTCATGACTTAGGTTATGGGTGTGATGCGAATTTGGTACCGCTCAGAGACGTTTGTATCGCCTTGCATGAGATATGTGCGATTTGCTACAAAAACAAGTGAAAAGATCACGACGGCTTTCAAAAACAATAAGAAAGTGATAAAATTGTTAGGTTGAATTAAACTGCATCAGTGTTTGGGAAAGGATTACCTCAACTTAGTTTTGAACCGATTGAAAATCGAGACTAGCTAACTGCAAACCATGGTAAATGGAAGAAAAACCGATGAAATAAGTGAGAAAGCCGTCCAATTTTTTTTGCAAATCTCAAAATTTTTGCTAATATTTTTTAAATTTTTTTTTGTGAAAAAAAAACTCGATCAACAGTCGCTTAATAAAAGAGATTTTATGGAACGTTAACACTGACTAAAATCAAGCTATTAAATGCAAGAAATGTAAAGCCATGTGAATTTGTAAAATAAAAGATGAAATAAAAAGAACTAATTAATATATATGTGTGTATATGCAAAATGAAGCTTCACTTTATCATTCTAAAACAATAGAATGAAAAAAAAAAACATGTGTGTGTAAAATTTACTAAAATTTATGCAAGGTGAAGCTTGACTTTAACATTCTAAAATAATAGAATTCAAAAAAAGTAACTAACATGTTAAAATGAAAGAAAATGAGTGAAGTGTGAAATGAAAGGTAAGTCCCCATCATGCATTGAAAACAATAGAATTCAATAAAAGTAAACACATGTCACGATGTGAAATGAAAGGAGTCTCCCTAACCCAACTAAACACAACACTAAGGTTTCTTTTAGAAAGCCTAAAATTAAAAATGACCTTGGCTTTGCTTGAGAGGCGAATGCCTCCTGGGCTTAAGAGTTTCTTTCTTGATTTGTTTACTTAATTGAAATAATTGAGTTGTGGGTAAGTCGTCTTCTCTCTCTTTGATGCTTTGAGGGATGAAGACAAAATGCCTTCATTTGACATAGGACTGCTCAACTTCCTTGGATCCATATAAGTCTTCAACCCTTATCCCATAGAACCTACGCTAAGCACAACCACTTATTTTGAGTAGCAACTCAACAGACACGCACTTAACATCATTGCAAGATGTGGAGAGGAATGAAGGTGGCATCTACAATGCTATTGAAGATGAGAGAGATAGCTACATGGAGCAAGGGCTTCTCAGAGGCTTCTTGGATGTTGTTGGCATGCGGGTGTCTCAGCTTGATGTGGGCGAGAAAGTGGGTGCGTAGTAAAAAGGAGAGGTTTCCACAAGGCCCGTTGGTGCTACCGATAATCGGGCATATGCATTTGTTGATGAGTCTACCCCATCAAGCTCTTGCAAAGCTAGGACCAAAGTATGGGCACTTGATAGGTTTAAAGTTGGGCCAGCAGAGGTGTGTGGTGGTGTCAAGCCCAGATCTGGCAAAGGAGTTTCTAGTAACCCATGATAAATCATTTGCTAATCGGCCCCCTTACGGATTCACGTCCGTTCTGCTCTACGGGCCAGAGAATGACCTCTTCTTTAGCGGCTATGGCGCCCCATGGCGAAAGCACAGGAAGATGTGCACTCTCGAGCTCTTCACAGCCAAGCGCCTTCAAGAGACGGAGCACGTCCGCCAAGAAGAGGTCGGCGTCCTCTTGCAGAGAATTTCCGACCTCTCCCGCGGCGGATCTGCAGCCATCGAAGTCGGCGAATGCGTCGCCGAGATGTCCACCAATCTCATCAGCCGTCTCCTCTACTCTGGGCCAAGAGTAACATCTCAGAAAAAAGATGGCGAGAATCTGCCGCAGCTCGTCAAGGAGATGGAGCAAGAGACTGCTCCCTTCCTTGGCGACTTCATTCCCTGGCTCTCATGGGCCGATGTTTTCAGAAAGCGGCACATGCGGAAACTCCATAACCGCATTGATGTTGTCATCTCTGGCATGTTGAATGAGCGCAAGCAAGCGATGCTGCAGAATAGTGCTCCGAAAGGTGACTTCCTCCATACCCTACTTTCGAAAGAAATGGCGAAGTCCTCTCAGGAGGATGATGTCCTTACCATGAATGAGATCAAGAGCATTATGCTGGTAATATTAGGTTCTCTTGACATTCTTCAGTTGGTAAACACACACACACACACACACACACACACACACACACACACACACACACACACACACATGCTTGACACATTGGTCGGGCACTAGTAGCAGATTAGCGAGTTGCCTATGGTTTGAATTAGCATCAGATTAGCAGCTAAATCAATCAGATTACAGCTGTAAAATCTATCATTTTTCTGTACAACCAAGTTCACTTTTAGGTTTCGTTTGCCTTTGTGAATTTTTATTATTATTCTGTACAATCAAAGCTGACCTTCATTTGGAAAAACTAAAAAACAGGGCATGTTAGGAGGTAGCATTCACACAACATCTCTTACCCTAGAATGGGCTATGGCTGAGCTATTGAAGAATCCGCATTGTCTCGCCAAGCTGCAACGAGAGATTGACACGGTTCTAGGCAAGAAAGACCAAATCACAGATGCGGACATTCCCAAGCTGAGCTACCTGAGGTGTGTTATGAAGGAGGTGTTTCGCCTACACCCTGTAACGCCACTTCTAATACCGCGTTTCTCTACCAGCGAATGCAAGGTGCGCAACTACACAATACCAGCCAACACACATTTGCTAATGAACACTTGGGCTATTGGGAGGGATGAACAAGTATGGAAGAATGCAGCGCAATTTCTACCGGAGAGGTTTGAAAGCAAGGATATAGATGTGAAAGGCCTGAATTTTGATTTGCTACCATTTGGGGGTGGAAGGCGCATTTGCCTTGGGCTGCCTTTGGGTTTGTCCATTGTCGAGGTTACCCTTGCCAATCTTGTGAACAAGTATAACTGGAAGCTCCCTGTCGGAGAAACCAGCGCAAGTTTGAATATGGATGAAATGGCAGGAATTACTGCAAACAGAGCTATCCCCATGAAAGCAGTTCCAAAGCTGCGATTATAGTTTATACATGACTCTCACCTTCTAACAAGTAGTTATCTTGTGCTATGTATTTATATATCGGCTTCCCTCGTCGAAGGTCAAAATTTGTTATTTGGGGCATGCTAATTCGTGAAGAGTTTATGATCTAGTGACCATTTGCATCTATGCTAATGGTCTGAGTACCTACTGTTTTCATTCTCTCTGTCAATGGTTCGACACCAATGGAGGCTTTGTGTCATGTGTTCTCGTCTTAGGAATTTTAGGGTTCTTACAGTTTGCTTGATGCAGTGTCATGTATCATATTTATAAAACATTGCACTTTTTTTTTCCGCATAGAAGCATAGAGATTGTCTTAATGCCAGTTTGGTATCTACGTTGGACACGTTTTTTTTTTTGACAAATTCAAATTAAATGCTACTTTCTGTAGAGAAGGTATCTGTGGTAAAGACTATTTGTCCTGCAATTTGGATGTTGGCATTATAGAGAGCTCCACTCGCAAAGAGGACACACTCAAGGTTGCGAAAATCAAAATTATAAGCTTGGAAAAAATTGCTAAGCCTTCTACCAAAATTGTAAATAGCTGTTTTATATGTGTTACACAAATATTTTGAAATTTCATGTTTGGAAATTTGATTTGAGAGGATTTAAATAATGTCATGTTGTGGATGTCCAATAAGACGGTTTCACACATTCACTTCTATGCAGAGCTAAAACATGCTTTTATTGCACCTGTAAGTGTGAATCGTAATATACCCAATGTACCCTTAAGGTATACTAGTAATGTGACTCGTGCGCATTGTTGTGGTTAGAAGCAAGGCTTAATTATGTGATACTCTCCTCCCTCACCTTTCTGCAATGTGTACAAACATTTTCTATGCATCGATAAGGTAGTGCAACTATATCTTTGGATGCTTCATTATTAAATAAGATAGCTTTCCACAGCTATGATAAGGTAACTCTAGTTAATTATTAGCAGTGATATCTTGTATAGAAAAATGGAGGAGATGTGAATATCTCTTTTTGCTTAGAGAGAGAGAGAGACGTACTCATGCATCAACATTTTGATAATAGCAAAGGTGTTTTCTTAGCTAATCAAACAACAAAATCTTATAAATTACGATTGCAATATCATGTGATATGCAAGCCTACATATCCTCATAAATTATACACCACATATACCAATGTTATACATCTTATCTATAGATCCTTAAACAATTGGACTATGCTACAAGCAAAAACATGTATTACTGTTAAGTCGCTTACTAACCAATGAACAACAAAGAATAGCCAATTCAATAGAATGATACAACTTCTTAAAACAACCAACAGTTACTTTATGTTTCAAAAAGGTCATAAGGATAAACACATTGATATGGATGGATTCTCATTGGATTGTCTTTTGAGCGGTTGTAGATGTCACTACATTGTTCTTTACAAAGGAAGACGTGTTGCTGTATAAAGGGTCATTCTCTGATAATGCTTTGAAGTAATTGGGTTTGAAGATACATGCTTACCTAATTCATTGTTCACCTATGTGTTGTGCTAGGTAGTGGACATATTTGATGCATTATGTGTGTGTGCATTGTAAGGTGCTCTGTTAATGCCATGAATAGGCTCTGTATTTCATTGTTTAAAAAAGAAAAGATGCATTATTTCTTTCTTAATCATTTTGCATTAACAAAAATAAAAGAATGTTTTCATAATTGTTTTATAATTGTAGCTTGAACTTACACACAATGCAATCCCAAGTTATCACCATCCTCAAACTTTGTTTAGTCGTATCAACATAGCTTAACATTATGCTCACATCTCTCTCCATTGCTTGGCTAGCCCACTCACTCTTTTCAAGATCCATTATGATGTCATCTAAACCCTTTCAAAATTTTATGTTTGATCAGCCAAAAAACCACGAGGCTAACCATGTGTAAAAAATATATGGAGCTTGGTCTACTAATGTACCATGGTGAGCATGAGATTAATAGTAAATTTCAAACATCCAACATTCTCGTTGACTCTCCACTCTCTCTTTTCCTCTCTCTAAGTATGTGTGTGTGTGTGTGTGTCTGAGAGAGAGAGAGAGAGAGAGAGAGAGAGAGAGAGAGAGAGAGAGAGAGAGAGTGCAAACTTGTAGACCTTGTGTAATGAGAAGCAGTGTTGTAGCTTCGTGTGGGTGGAAGCAAAATTAATCAAATTTCACAAAATTCAAGGCTAAATGTGCTTAAGAAGGAAATTGGAGTGGTCCCATCATCATCTCATTGCCCCAATGCACTAAAATAAAGTAGGAGATCTATGTCTTTGGAGCATGAATTTTTATACCAAACCATTTTTGAAAAGTGATACCCCACCATTCATCATTATCTCCATATCCTTACTAATGTTTTGATGATAAATGATGATATCAAAGAATGACATTGAATCATGATAGCCTTAATCATTCTATGGTGATGGTTAAAGAGTTCAAACATCGAATTAGATAGTCAAGTTAAGACAAATTATGACAATCCCAATTACCACATTGTCATCAATTGTTAAAGCATGTTAATCTCTGAGAGACGATCTACTAAACTCACCTTTGAGTGCTTGAGTCTATCTTCCCATTCACCCTTTAGCTTCTACTCCGTTTGATATGAGACATGATATTGGGGCATTTGGGAAGTGTTCTCCATTATTGCACACTACACCCCTTGCAAGTTCAGTAAGCTTAGCTTCATACCCTACTTGAGTGCTCAGCTTTTATCACATTCAAATTTGCTTTCCTCACATTTCCAACCTCCCAAATACTTCAAGGATCGAGAGTTCTTAATAAACTTAGTATAAAGCAATTGACATGCTTGATTTGATCCCATAGGTCATGCGATAACCTTTGAGGACAATAATACTCTCTCTCTCTCTATACATACATACATATATATATATTTATATTTATATATGTGTGTATGTGTGTATATACATATGTATATATGTATACATATCATATACACACGTATATTTAGACACACACACACACACACATCTATATATGCTTGAACCAAAGATTTTTCACATAGATGCTGAGGCCTTTTGCTATTGTTCCAATATAGTAATGGTGACATTCAAAATTTATATGCCTCCTCCCAAACCTCTCTCTCTCTCTCTCTCTCTCTCTCTCTCACACACACACACACACACACACACACACACACACACACACACACACACGTGTTCGGTGGATAGCAGCTTTCCTAGAGTTTGTGTGTGCATACACATACAACTTGTCATCGTGACATAATCATTGACAAACTGGCGCTGCGATTGAAGAGATGACCTAGGTTGGCACGGAGATAGGAGAAGTGATCTCCTTTTTCTCAATCTTCTTAATGAAAAATATAGATGGCTATGATTGTTCTTCTGTCTCTCTCTCTCTCTCTAAGGTCTTGAACTTCTCTCTCTCTCTCTCTCTCTCTCTCTAAGGTCTTGAACTTGAGACCATCGAATAGATCTTTGAGATCTCATCTGATTGTTCCTACAACATTATAAATTTTCCTCTTATCAAGACTTGAAAGAGAGAGAGAGCGAGAATCAGAAGATGAAACATGAATAACTTTATTCTCATCCAAGTTGTCAGATATATCTTTTGGGATAGTTTCTATAGAACTATATATTCTCTTCTTCTTCTTCTTCTTCTCTCTCTCTCTCTCTCTCTCTCTCTCTCTCTCTCTCTCTCTCTCTCTCCTCACAAAGGTATTCAATTGTTGACGTCTTGTCACGTGGAACTTTAATGTCTCTATCACGATTGGTTGATGCTGGGCATTTTATCCATTTCAAGGCATTTTGTCTGTTTTTTATGGATGGAAAATGCTAGTTATCCCTTTAAAAGTTGAAGGGGATCGGGGAGCACCACAAACGGAGAGTGAGAGAGAGAGAAGGAGACACACACACACAGATATGGGTGGGGAGACTCAAAGAGTGAGCAGCCCCCTATACACTTATGCTATGTATAAGGTATACAAGTCAGTGGGCGCCCAGACTCTAGGCGGCCGGGCAAGGCACAGGCGCCTATACCCCAACAACCTCCCACTTAAAGGCGACTGTGCCCTTAAGCAAGAGAACCTAGTCTAAAGACTACAAAAGGCGAGAGAAAACCGCTCTCAACCGATGCCCACTGGCTGGCTGTGATCGTGTGCATCCGGCTGTCCTGCTCCCGTGTAAGTCCATACACCACCAGACGTATCGCACACGTACTGCAAGTATGTACGCAATACCTGCATATCTCCCTCATGCACTATGCCATCATCAGTCAACAAACGACTGACAACCCCAACTGCAAATGCTCCCACTGCAGCTGCTATGTCGGGCCTCGAGATCAACATCTCGTACATGAGGACACCGAATGTTGATGCAACCCTGGCAACCTCTGCCACCTCCAACTCAGAACTCAACTCATGGCAATCCTGTCCCCTATCATAGAGACCATGGCACTCTGACTCCGAGCTCTGGAGTGACTCCTCGTGTCCACCACATATCACATGTGTACCAAGAGTATCCATATGTCCTGAATCTGCATCAAGCTCTAGCATAAGCATATCAAGAAATGACTCCACAATAGCCGACATCTCAGCATCCATGTGAGTCATCTCTGTCATCACCTCTGATGACTCATCCTGCTGTGACTCACTAGAGCTGTCCCGCTCTACCTGTGCATCCATAGATGCAACCTGCACAACAAGGTCACTGCTTTGCACTCCATGCAAAGCATCCTGCAACCCACAAGCAAAAGAGACTCGCCTGCTCTTTCGCTCTCTACTTGGCTGCATGATCACAGAGACAATACCGTCTCTCTCGTGATCCACATGCAATGGGTAACCTGTACCACTCCTGGCACCTCTCGCAATCACTAGCGAACCCAAATGCATCACAAAATCTCGCTCTCGTAGCGAAATCTGACATCCACAATCTCTAAGTTGACCAATCGAGATCAAACTCACTGTCAAATCTGGTACATAGCGCACATGTCGTAACAAGTAAGATGCACCACTCGGTAATGACAGTCTCACATCTCCTGCACCTGCTATCGCATGCACCGATCCATCGGTCAAACGTACACTGCCAAGCATCCCGCTAGAATAGCTACAAAACCATTCACGATGCGACGTGACATGAAACATAGCATCTGCGTCTAGCAACCACTGCGAAGGGAGTGCACTATCCACATGTATAGCATCTCGTGCATAGCTCGAGGTAAAAGTGACATCCCCGTCACTAGTATACTCCGACACTACATCTGCCTCAACTGTCAAAGCAACTGAGTCCATGGCATCACTACATACATCTCTGAGACTGCCATGTCTCCTACGATGTCGCATACGACGAAAACAACGCCGTCTAACGTGTCCAGAATGACCACAATACCAACATGTCACCTGTCGGCATACTCGTGAATGTACATGTCTCACACGAGTCCTTGATGACTCATATCTATCATACATATCATGTAATCTGCGCCAAAGTGCTCTCGAAGTATCCTCATACATAACAAGAGCATATACAGATTCCGCAAGGTGCAAAGAGAGTGTAGATAGTGCCATCTCCTCTAGCTCCTGCCACTGATCGTCAGACATGTTTGAAGGTCTACCTACATCACCACTCAATGGTCGATGCAACCCTCGCTGTGTCAATGCATCAAGCATACACTCTCTCCATGCCGCAAAGTCTGACCCATCAAACACGCGCATCTGTGAGAGGTCACAATCTGATCGATCACCTGTCTCTGCCATGAGCACAATGTAGCAAACTAGAAAGCAAAACCACCTCACCAACAACACCTGGAAACTGTCTACCAATATGGCCAGAAACACAATGTAAAACCTGTGAGACACACTCCAAAATAGAGCTCCCGCAATGTCAATACAAGCCTCGCATGCTCTAGTATCACACTGCAATCTGTGAGCTAATCACCAAGCCCACACTGTGCGGTATCGATGCATACACACACACAAATCTCCCACCTGCAGAGAACACCGCACGCAAATGCTGAGTGCAACTTGCAATCTCTACCTAGATCGCATAAATGATACGCATAAAACTCCTGGGAAAATTTTGCCAGAGTTTCGACGCACAATGGCTATCAACACAAAATAACCATTGTCCTGCAAGCTCAATACAATGAGCAATCAATGCGCATCAAACTACACTCAACATACATGCATAAGCTCTGCAAAACTATGGCAAACAATGCTCGAGATCACAAGACTCTCCCACCCGAGAGCAAACCACTGTCTCAAGCAAAGAAAGATACACAACTCCTCACTCTTGCGAGAGTGGATACAAAAACACAAAACTGTGTCCAAACTGAGAAAAACTGTCAAAGTTAGAGTAAACACTCGATCACAAACTATGGCGAGAATCTGGGAAAAATCCGACAGAATTTCCCCTGAAAACTGAGCAAAAAACTCAAGTACAATCTCTACCATAAACCATAACACTACTCAATGCCAATGAGTAGAAATGCCAAAATGGCTCCACATTTTCACATACAATGGCAATCCGCACTCAACGTACATCAACGGAGTGACCGCGCATAAGCAAGCGCCAAAAGATTTGCAATCCGGAAACTTATTCAATGCGAAAACAATGCTCTCAAGAGAGCTCACCGGCACTTGAAAGTGCTCGTCAAAATGCATGTATAATGAGCATCAACCATGCGCCATAACCATATGCAAACCATCCGCAAAGACCATGAATCCAAGCACAAAATCACTGCCAAAGTATCCTGTGAAAACCAGTGAAAGAAGCTCCACTTGTGTGCTCCAAAAAACTGCGTCTCTCAAGAGACCTCTTCGGTGGTGTGTAAACGCCTCCGTACTTCGTTGCCCAAGTCTACCAAAAAACTCTCAAACCACTAGCTTAACACAAGCTGCAATTGCATCTTCAGCTCAGAATTTATGCACTCAACTTCAAGCATCTCCCGTGCTTCCAAAAGTGCATCAAACTCGCACACAATGCGACAACAAAAAATCTGGAATTTCTGTATACAGTCAGTCTGAGCTGAATATCAGCAAAACGGTGAGGAATTTGCAAAAAGTTTCTTCTGCAAAGTTGTAGACCACGTCAAAACGGATGGGCAACACGGACAAAATTCTCAGATCTGCATTCTACAAGGAGAAAAACGAATCTGAAAACAGTGCTGCTGCGCACACAGTTTTAGGACAACACCTTCACTTACACACAATCTTCCACACTCCTTTCTGAGCTTCCACAAGAGCATACATCACTCTCAACTGAGCTCACAAGCTCCCATTGCATTCTCACAAAGCTTCCAAGCTTTCTTAATCTCTCCACCGCTGAGAGCGAGCGAGCTATCTTTTCGAAGCTCTCAAAGCCGTCGTGCTCTCCGCGGTCACCATAGATCTGATACCAATTGAAGGGGATCGGGGAGCACCACAAACGGAGAGTGAGAGAGAGAGAAGGAGACACACACACACAGATATGGGTGGGGAGACTCAAAGAGTGAGCAGCCCCCTATACACTTATGCTATGTATAAGGTATACAAGTCAGTGGGCGCCCAGACTCTAGGCGGCCGGGCAAGGCACAGGCGCCTATACCCCAACAAAAGTATACTATAATACCAAGAAAATCATAAAACCCTAAAAATTTGAAGGACAAGGGTGCCCGAGGTGGAACAAAGTCCCTATGAGCTCAATGATAAATTGTGTGTGTGTCAATAACATGGATAATAAACCATTCATTCGTATGCATATCCTCAAAGTGAAACAACACCAAGTATATGCATGGAAAGGTGAACTTTCTTCTTTTTCTCAATCCCTTTAAAGAAATACAAACTTTCATAATTTGTAAAAAAATATCAATACAGTCTTGAAAAAAGATAAAGCCAAATGTATTCTCAAAAATCAAATTTTTACCAAATAACAAAATCTCCCAAAAATTACCTTTTCTTGTCATGTACGCTTAAATTGGTAATTTGTTTTTATAGAGTATAAAGTCTTTTGACTGCACGTTGTCAAAATAAGACTTTTATTTTTAACAATGTTTCATTTTAGAGTAGATGTTTTTGTAAGGTTTTCTTTAAAGAGAACTAATGAGTGACACATGAAGATCCTCTCCTTCCTTGAAAATTTTAAACTTCATTATATATTGTATAGATTTCTAACAATGTTACCCTTCACTTATGCATTTTAGGTCTTGCCCTTCACTTTTGCATTTTAGAGTATACGTTTTGTAAGGTTTTCTTTAAAGAGAACCAATGAGTGACACATGGAATTCTTCTCCTTCCTTGAAAATTTTAAGCTTCATTATATATTGTATGGATAGAAGTAAACCTACTTTAGTAAGCTTCAAGTCAAAATATCTAAAATGGCATATGAAATTTTAAGCTTCATTATATATTGTATAGAAGTAGATCTACTTTAGTAAGCTTCAAGTCAAATTATCGAAACTGGCATATGAAGGTTCATGAGAGGACCTTTGGAATGCCAAAATTATAACAAGGTCAGTGAGAGGACCTTTGGAATGCCAAAATTTTCCTTTTTTCTCCCGCATCATTTTGATTATGAGATTTTGTTTATAACTCCCAAGTGGCTTGAAAACTAGCTTAGAAAGTCACTACATTGCTTTGAAACTTTGTAACATCATTTATTAAAAAAAAAAAAACTATTTCATGACTTTTTGCCAAAATACCTTAACTTTTGACGTGAGTTTCAAGTTGGAACTTCTTTATTTTATTCCAAAAGAGCTTGTACTTTAACATGGAAAACAAATCCATTGTGTTTTTGGCCTCATAACCCCACCTATGTTAAAAGCAAGAAATAGAAGTTTTGTTTCTAGCTTCATAAAAAAATTTACCAAAATTTGGTAGGAAAACACGACAGTAATCTAAGGACGCTTGAGTGTTCGATTATAGAATTAGTGTTAAAGAAAGAGAAGCATTCACAAGAAAAGGTTGAAAAACCTCATATATGTAAAAAACTTAAAGGAGAACAGGATCCCAAGTTGATGATTCAAAAGCAATGAATCAATGAGAGAAGCAGGAGAGAGAGAGAGAGAGAGAGAGAGAGAGAGAGAGAGAGAGAGAGAGAGAGAGAGAGAGAGAGAGAGAGAGAGAGAGAGATGAAATGAAATGTTATGTTATATTAACGTCTTCAAAAGGCCAGAATGACCTATGAGACCAAACTGATACAAAAGTGGTGAATGTGTTACATTGTCTGGGTACCTTAGTACCAAAGTACTAAGTGTGAAAAGTGTGAAAGTGTGAAAATAAATGTGAGAAACTAAATACAAAGTATTAAATAAACTTCTTAGGAGCATTCTGGGTGTCTGGCTAGAATGCTTCTAATCCTTTGTTGTAGTCTCCTCCGGTGAAGAGAGAGAGAGACTTTTGAACCAACCAACCTTGGCAATGAATTGATGATAATACAATGGGGTCTAGATTTGCTTATATACTCACTTGAGCAAATAAGTAAAATAAATACCTAAAGCCAAAATAAATATTGGGATCACATTGAGCTATTCACTTCAGATGCTATAAACTTTAAACCTTATCTGCAAATCATACCGGACATATGTAGGAAGACCAAGTTGATATAGAAGCTACCATGGACACTCTAGTAGTGGCCTCTAGTGGATACATCTAAGATTTTCTACCTCCAACTTTTTAACTTTAGAAGAAGGCCATCTTGAGCACGAGCTGCCTAACAAGAATTGTATTGTAGACCATACTATGTCCAAGAATCCCCATGACATGTACTCTGAACACATCACGTCCAAGTTTTCCTAGATAACTAAATTTGAAATAGATCGTGCCCATAATCTAGCCAACAACAATGGATTGGTGCACTTATTTATAATGTTGTAGATACATCGCATTCGCTCCTCCTAGATGCATGTGCATTGAAATCAAAACCACGAGTTCAAATACCGATAATTTGAACTCCAATACGTGCGTCCAAATTACTACCTATCGAAAGGAGGGGGGGGGGGGGGGGGGGGACGCATTTGGCATCATCGGATTTGACTCTCACCACATTTGGGCTTACGACATCAATTTGGTATTTTGACAATCAACCTCCTTGCATCCTACTGATCTTCGACATCCTCATGTCCTTGCCATTGACTATCTAACTTTGATCATCATTATACGGCATCGACATCACACTTGTAGATATTTTTCATATCGACATGCCTACGTTCTTTACATGCTCTCTAACGTTGACGAGAGAGTTCCAGGGTGTGTTTGAGGGCTACCACGATGTAGTCTTATAGTAGGGTGTACTTTTGATCTCATAGAGTCTCTTAAGAGACTGTTTTTTTGAGCACATTTCCCAAAGGTGGAGTTTTTGGCATCGGCATCACAAGTGGTGTTAGCGTTGGAGCTCCAAACAAGGTCTCCATCCTAGTTAAGGCATAGGGTTTGGTGATGACTATACAACTAGAGGTTACTTGTCAAAGAGAGCTACACTTGCATACACAGGCATATTGTGCTCTCTATGCATGTTGAAACCGGTTTATATTTCCGTATGTGTTTGTTGGCACTCATGTACTTACCTACGTATTCTCATTGAGAGAGCATAGGTCTTTATTTTCTCTAGATTGTTAATCACTTTGGACATAGGGATTATAGCTTCGTTGAATATATGTACAATGTTTTCATAGGAAATTTTTGAAAGAACTTTGGGAACTGCTTAGGAGAATCCTCCTACCTACCGCCCATTATATAGACCTTGGATTCTAGGGTTCCCTGCCTAGCTTAGCTGTCGTGGCCCTTGGCCCAGGTCTGTGGCTCCCCAGGGTTGCCTTTGGCTTGACATTACTCCCCTCTTGGAGAAGCGTTTTCATCCTCAAAAACAAAGTGGGAAACTTCTTCTTAAGAACACCAATGTTTTCCCAAGTGACACCTTCTTTAGGTCGATCTTTCAACTTGACTAAATATTGTCAACGTACATGATGATGCGTATGTAAATCATGATAATCTAAGATTCATTCAGGCTCATGCGGTTGGATAGGAGGTTCAACAATATCATCTAGAATCTGTTGGTCAATGACATTGTCGTCGCCATGCAAGCATTTAAGT
This sequence comes from Adiantum capillus-veneris, assembly GCF_014529385.1. Taxonomy (NCBI): domain Eukaryota; kingdom Viridiplantae; phylum Streptophyta; class Polypodiopsida; order Polypodiales; family Pteridaceae; genus Adiantum; species Adiantum capillus-veneris. The sequence goes on from NC_140944.1 coordinate 151,892,351, forward strand.
AAACAGCTTACATGAAATACCGGATGAATACGGGAGTGTATAGGTAACAAGAGTTTGTAGGCTTGATCCCTAGCTCTCTTGAGTATCTTGAAAGGCCCACAGTATCTTGGAGATAATTTAGGTGTTGACCCAGTCTCAAACTTTTTGAGTACTCTAGCACACGCAAAAATACCTCTTCCCCTTTTGTGAAGGTAACTTGATGTTGATGTTTCTCATCAGCATACTTCTTATACCGATCCAGGGCTTGTCAAAAATTTTGACAAGTATTTTTAGCATTTCCATATGGTCTTGGAGAAAATCCTTCACTTGTTGGAGGATTTCAGTTGCCAATCCCACCATGAATGGTGACCTAGGTTGAAAATTGTACATAAGCATGATAGGATTAAATCCAGGGGTAATATGCTTAGCATTATTGTAAGAAAACTTGAGAATAGGAAAATAATCTTCCCAATCTGATTGCTTCTTGCTAATGTATGCTCGTAGCATATCCTCTAGCACTTGATTGACTCTTTTAATCTAACCATCTGTTTCTAAGTGATCTGCAGTGCTTATGTTGAGTTGTGTATCCAATCATTTAAACATAGCCCTCCAAAAGTGGCTATTAAACTTGGGATCACAATCGCTCACAATGTTACTTGGCAATCCATACAACCTATACATATTGTCCACAAATAACTTAGCTAACTCTGGAGTCTTAATTGTTGAGTTGGTTGGAATAAACTTGCATAATTTAGTCAACCGGTCTATGACCACCCATACCGAGTCATGACCTCGTACAGTGGTTGGTAAACCCACAATGAAATCCATAGAGATGCTTTCCCAATTACCATTGGAAATATCTAATGGATGCAAGAGAGCTCTTGCCTTCAAGCGCTCTACTTTATTAACTTGACATTTGTGACAATGCAAGACACAGTCTTGTATATAGCTGTGTAAACCTGGCTAGTAAAACTGTAGTGCACGGAATGTCCTCATTGGTACACAAATTCTCCCCTTGTGGAGTAGGTACCCATTATTGATGGAAAAACTCTTGCATCTGCAGTTCATCACTTGATAGAGGAGAAATGAGTGTGGAGATTAAATACACACTACCAACATAGGAGTGAGAAGGATCCCTCATTTTCACATGGATCCACACCTTGGAGTATGCATTGTCATGCTCATATTTGCCCTTAAGAGATTCCAAAAACCCACTTCTAATTTTTGTGAAAAGAAGAGAGTTGATCTCAAGCATACGACTAAGAGCGTCAATTACTACCACATTGTATCATCCTTTACAATACCAAAGCTTTGTATCACACTCCTGAAGGATCTCAAACCACCTGGCCGTTTGACCCTTCAAATCAGTTTGCTGTGTAAACCATTTTATGCTTTCATGGTTGAACAAAATCTCAAATTGAGCTCCATACAAATAATTCCGCCATGTCTTCAAAGAAGATACTAATGCATAGAGTTCTTTTTCATGAATTCTGTTGTTCTGAATCAAGCTTCTTGCTTTCAAAAGAAATTGGCCTTCCCTCCTGCAAAAGGATTTCTCCAATAACACAATTACTGGCATCCATTTCTAAAATGAATGGTTTCAATGTGTCCACAATAGCTAGAATAGAAGCTATAGCTAATGCATTCTTGAGAGCATCAAACTTTGATGATGAGTGGCACCCCAGTCAAAGATTTTCCCCTTGGCTTTCAGTTGGTCTGCCATTAGCACATCAATATGAGCATAGTTCTTAACGAACCTTTGATAAAAACCAACAAATCCCAAGAAAATTTGTAACTCTTCTATATTTCTAGGAGAAGGCCACCTCCGAATGGCATCCACTTTGGATTGATCCATGTGCAACCCATCAGCTAAGATGACATGCCCTAGGTAGTGAATTTCCTCCTTGAGAAAATCACACTTTGACTCTTTGGCATATAAGTTATTTGCCCTTAGAAATTCAAACACTTTCTTTAGATCTTACAAGTGCTCTTCTTTAGAGACACTATACATGATAATGTCATTGAGATAGACGATGACAAACTTGCCCAAATACGATCTCAGGCCACTATCCATGAGCGTCATGAAAGTTGTGGGTGCATTGGTTAACCCAAAGGGCATAATCAAAAACTTGTAATGTCCAACCCTTGTTCGGAATGTAGTTTTGGGTATATTAGCAAGTCAAATGCGTACTTGGTGATATCTTGACCGAAATGTGATCCTAGTAAAAATACGAGCCTGGGTGAGCTTGTTAAACAACTCATCCACTTGTGGTAATGGGTACTTGTTCTTAACAGTTACTGCATTCAAACCATGGTAGTCTACGCACATCCATATGTTACCGTTCTTTTTCTTCACCACCAATAGGATGGGAGAAGCCCATGGTGAAGAACTAAGTTGAAGAAACCCTCTATTGAGGTAGTCAGCAAGCTGACGTTCCACCTCAACAACCTCAAAATGGTGCATTATGTAGGGTGGTTTACTACCTGCAACTATGTCTATGCCATGTTGCACAAATCATGTCAGTGATAACCTTGGGGATAAATCATCGGGGAATACATCTTGATATTTCATCAACAAATTTTTAATTGATTAACAACATTTCTTGTCTAGGAGAGAGAGTAGTATCCATTGCAGGGAGAGAAGAGAGAGAATCATGCGGCATTGAGGAGTGAAACAGAATCAACATTCAAAAGAAAATGACACAAAGAGTAACACAAGAAAACCTTCTATTTCATTATCAAAAGTGAGCTTCATAAGCTTTGTTGTACATATGAGTGGTGAGGAAGACACATCCTTCTATCCTAACAACAACATATGTGTGTCATGGGATTCAAACATCAGATTGTTGTGCTTGTAGCTACGTTTAAGAGATGGTCCTAGGCTATGCAACCACTCTCAACCAAGTACCACATCCACCCACTCCATATTCATGACCTAGAAATTCAAGGACGTGTTATACCCTTGAATTTCCAACGGTACATCTCTCGCTTGAGTGTCCCACACCTCGGTGTCATGGATGTTCATCATGGCTACCTTGTAACGGTGAGAACTTGGAGTCTAGGGAAGCTTGAGCCGTTTCACTAACCGGTAGTTAGTGAAATTGTGCAAGGCACCGTCATCTACCAAGATACACACCCTGTGTCCTTGAATAGATTCATACATACACACTAGCTCATGTGGACCGAAGGTTTGCTGCCACATGAAAGTCATTATACAGCATTCATGCACCACCTCGATGTGTGTTACCACCACATCGGAGAAATCGGAGGAAGACTCAAGAGGCAATAACTGCATCATGTGCACTGCCCTCTCTTTGCCTTGGGCAACAGATTTTCCCTTGGGACAATCCTTTTTGGCATGACTGCTTCCTAAACATTGAAAACATAAGTTTTCTTTTTCTACCTTCTCAAACTCTTCTGTAGAGAGAGACCCTCTATACCCCTTGGGTTTCTTGGAAGCCTCTGAATTTGCTACTATAAACTTTTTTATATTGTGCCCATGTTGTGTACATGTATTACCATGTGTAGTGTCCGGCACGTGAGTACTGTGTTGCGTCTTATCATCATGATCATCGTGGATGTGAGCTTTTACTATGGACTCCTAAAGAATCTTGGGATCCTAATTATTGACATGCTTCTTAAGCTCTGGTGTCAGACCGTGGATAAATCCAAGCACATGCTGAAAGGTATCTAACCCCTCTAGCTTGAAAATGACATCCCGATAGTGCAAGATATATTCCAATGGTATTTTATGTTGTCGCATGGAACACTTATTCCAAGCCGACCAATTTCTAACGGCTTCATTTGTGGGCAACAGGATCAAAGGCTACCTAAGTCTGTGGTATGATGCCCTTCTCCTTGAAAGACATCCACCATTCATAGGCCTTGCCTTGTAATGTCGGACTTGTCTGCAGTGCCCTAACTGCATCCATCGGAGTACGTCGCAGATCGCGAATCCCATCCCATTTATTGAGAAAGATATTCACCACATCTTTATTGTGATATCTTTCCTCTCCCTTCAAAGTCACAGGCTTTGTATTTTTCAACAAATCGTCCACCTCGTTTTAGGTGAGAGAGTGCAAAGAATTCGGAGGAGCACCTTGTCCCTGATTGGAGCCTTGCTCTTGCATATGTGTATTAGCATAGCCCTTGGCTTGCTATTGCATATATTGCACTACTAAGTTGGATAATTTGGTAACATTATCATTCAAAGATGCAAAATTTTTCTCCATCACAGACGTGTATTTGAACTGCTCAAAATTCTTGAATATCAAGCAATTCATAACTATCATCCCCTCTCATAGCCCCGCGGGTACCCTCCGTAAGAGTATCTAACCGCGGGCCATCATTGGGAGGGTTGGGTACATGATGCTCAAAATCAAATGTGTGAGTCATTTTGATGCATAAATCCATGGAGACTATGTGCTGTGCTAGCAAGAAAAGAAATAATACCTTGTCTCAAGACGCCCAATGAAAGTTGTGTCAAAGTCGATAATGCGGAAGTGTAGAGACGAAGAGGAGTGAGCATGAGAGAGAGAGAGAGAGAGAGAGAGAGAGAGAGAGAGAGAGAGAGAGAGAGAGAGAGAGAGAGAGAGAGAGAGAGAGAGAGTCTCATGAACCAATCAACCTTGGCAATGAATACCTGAATGTGTATACAATGGAGGCAAGGGGTTGCTTATACAGCACCCTCAATAAATTGCCCTACCCAAGACTTTGACAAATAAGTAAAATAAATACCTAAAAACCAAAATAACTAATGGAATCACATTGGGTAGTTCACTTGAGACGCCAAAACTTTAACACCCTCTTTGTAGCTCATAGTGGACATCAATAATGAGATGAAGTCGATGAAGAAGCTACCATGGACACCCCAATAGAACCCCTTGGACTACTGGATACACCTCGGTGTTGCTCTCCTCAACTTTGTACCTGGGAGCGTTTTGCCCACCATCTTTGTGGAGCCATCTCCGCCAAGGTGGTAGGAGACTCACTTATTTCTCATTCCTTTGGTGGGGGCTCTTGAATTCGCCTTTGTAAAGGAGATGCAACATCAAGAAGAAATTTTTTTAGCCCTTTGTATGGATCCTCTTCTTCTTCCCAAATCGGAGAGAGGCCTCATTTGGAAGTATCACAAGGAGGCTTCCTAGGTACTCTCTCTTCATGGTGAGGAGCTTGGAGAATCCCATGAGCACGTAGATGCCGTTGCACTTCACTTTGGAGGGATGGATTGCCCATGGCATGTTGAAGCCTAGAACCAAGGTAGTCAACAAGCATAGGGGCATCATTAGTAGCCTGATCATTAGCAAAATCAAATCTATCAACATTAATTTCACTCTCTTTACTATTGTCAACCATTCTAACAACTTATAGGTCTAAACTTTTTTAGGTGTACTTTGGCACTTCAAGCCCTGGTTGCTACTCCTCTTTACCCCTTTAGAAAAGCACTCAAGCTACTGTACTCGTGGCTCGAAGAGAGGGTCGTTCAACACCAAAATAGCACCGGCTCCTGTCAAGCTTCTAATAGCTCAATAGTGGTTAAGCCATAGGCAATCCCCGGAGGACTCCACTATTAAGACCATAGCTCTCGATGGTGATGCCCCATTATCTGCATGAAGGCAAGCGCACTGTAAGGCTGAAAACTCCCTATTCTACTTACTGGGACACCTCTATAGATTTATAGCCCAAGAGCGTTCAAGCAATTAATAATAAAAACCATTTATAGCTAGCTTGAGGAACTCCCTTATTGAGCAAGAAAAGAGAAACCTTGTGCTCTGATACCAATGTAACAGTTAATGGCCTAGTAACTTGTGTGTAGCGGAAAATAACATGAACATAGTGAGAATTTCACTAGAATAGATTCCTAATGATAATAGCAAGAGTGCTTGGGTGGAGAGAGCAAAAAAAGCATAACACCTAGTTAGATAGGCGTGAGCAATACTTCAAAATAGAGAGAAAATTAAGCTATTGACAACAGTTTAGGATCGGATTTACATGGATCCGGTCCCCCCTCCAAAAGGCTTTGTATTATAGGTTTCCCCCATCAAGGGAGACATTTTACAATACAATTCTTTGTGTTCCTTCAATAACTAGCTAGTGCAATGAAGATGGAAGCTTCAAGCACTAAGAAAACACTTATTAAACACAACATCAATTCCCTCACCATCTTAGAACCAAGACCTCACACACCTTCGAAGATGGTGAGAGCTAGCAGGGTATGAGAGTAGATTGAGAGGAAAAAGGAGTAGTCTTACAAGAAAGAAATATATCTCCTCACATAATCACTCATAAAATCTTAGCAAAGATATTAATTAGCATGGTAGAGGAGATGAGCATGCATTGAAGCTTGGCTCTTGGTTGGATTTGCATCCAAAGCCAAGAGTTGTTGGTGTAGGCCTCCCTTCTCACAAGTTTGGAGTAGATGATGAGCTTTCCATTAAAGCTTGAGAAGGAGAGAGAGAGAGTCTTCTTGCTTCACACATGAGATTTTGCAAATGTCTAAGTGATAATGCCTTCACAAATCAGCCCCCTCTCTCATCTTGGTCGACCCCTCCTGCTATTCCTCTTGCTGGCTTCCCATTGGACCTTTCCAAGATTAGCCAATAGGAATTAAGAGGCATAAGTGATAGCCTTCTGACATGTGTCCCCTGTCCCCTTTTGTGAGAGCTTTATGTGATTAATTTATGCAACTAAACTCTCATGGGACCCCTCTGTTGTTTGGCCAATAGGAATCAGGCAAGCCATTTTGGGCTGTTGAATGCTCATTGGACCCCTTGGGAGAGCTTAGTCTTCTAGAGAGATTAGTTTCTATTGGTTCTTTTATTAAGTGTTTTTAAATGAATTAAACTAAAAGTACTCTAGCCTAATTCTCATTGGTCCACCTCTATGGCCATCCAATAGGATTTGAGTGCACCTTGGGGGCAACTGGGCTAGGGAGCTGACAAGTGTCCCTTATTCCCTTTGTGTAAAGGGGCTTGCATGAGTGTGTGTGTATTTTTCTCTCTCATCCCCTACTAAAAGGGCTTGCCTCCATCAATCTAGGACCACTTGAAGACTTTTTGTACACTCATAAAGCATCCAATTCCAGTAAGCTTGACCATTTGGACTTACCTTTGAGTTTTGGAACGTTAGCATTTTGGAAGTCCTAATGGGCTGAACCCTAAGGTCTTTGGAGCCCATTGTTGCACATTGCTCTTTTGCAAATGGCTCCCCCTTTGGATACCTATTTTCCCTCCTTTGGATCCCTACTGTGACCAGTCTACGAGCTTAACCAATATTCTAGCTTTTTCTCCCCTTGCACTTCCCCATATTAAATGATGAGTTTAGCATGAGAAAATCATTTAGGAGAATTAGATATTAATTATTATGACACGTCACGTCCAAACTATAAAACTCCAAGATAATGAATTGTTGGACCACATCCTGTCCATAATTTGACCAACAACAATGAATTGGCGCGCCCATCCATAGTGTTTTAGATGTCTGATTGGTTTCCTGCTAGATGCATGTGCATTGAACTCCGACCTACGGGTCCAAACACCAATAACTTGAACTCCGACACAGGGTCCAAATTAATTATAAGGAGCATTGCTTGCCCTTCTTTGCCACTCACAAGCCTCTCTCTAGTTGAAGCTAGTGGTGACACCGATCTTCATGTGACTAGAAGGTGGGAGTCCGTGCTTGTGTAGTAACCATCACACTAGCAGCCTCCTTGCTGTCCTCCTGTTTCTTGCTTTTACGTTTGTCCTTTGTACAAACTCTATCTTTGCCTTTGGATTTGCAATCCTTGGCCAAGTGACTACGATTTCCACATTTGTCACAATGGTACTTTGTCCTCTTTCTAGAATTTGAAGCACCAAGTGCTTCACCATGTGCTTCCACTGTCTCCAAAATCTGAATTTTTCCTTGAGTTACGAACACAGCTTCCTCCTAGAAAAGAGATGAGATCATCAAATTCCAATTTTTCCTTTGTGACTTGTAGCCGTAGTTTCCTAGCCACTGTTTCATACTCTTGAGGCAATTTCGTGAGAACCAAAGTAGCTAACTGGGTACTCGTCAGTGAACTCTTCATAGACGATTGTTGATCATGAATACATTTAGTCTTAATAAGAAATGATTGGATGGAGCTTCCTCGGGGAAAGTGGATGGAAAACAACTGTCCAAGAAGGGTGACTGCTCGCATCGTAGAATCCGATCAAACATACCTACGAGCTTGAACCACATTTTGTTGGAAATATTCAAGGTCTGAATAGCTGGAGAAAGGTCCCATGTAAGAGATTTCTCAATGGCTGACATTGCCTTTGCATTAGCCGTATCCCAATTGACACACGATTTGAGATATTTGTCATCTTGAAGGCGGGTGTACCTATTGTGGGAATCCCGAGTGTGACAAGACTCCGAGATGTCGACAACATCCCATAAACCTTTTTGTGAGAATCAGAGTCGCATAATCAAATTCTAATGACTGTAGTTATTCCCGTTCAATCTGTTTTGCTAGCGCTTGAGCAAGGGGGAACCATCATGAAGCTTGCAAATTTGGTACTTGTACTATGTTGCACTCCATAGTTGTGACTGTATGTGATCTTGAGCCACTCCACAGATCCCTCAATGCTCCACAACTTCCCTCTTTACCGCACCACGGTCGCCTCAAAGCCTCACACCTCCTCCAACTCCTTCGCACTTGCCGCACTCTCCCCGCCTTTCAGTTTAGCCGATAGTGCACACAGTCCCAACGAAGGCCCGCTTAAGGGAAAAAAAACACGCCTCTAACTAGCCTTTTTGCGTTGCAAAACGCTAGCAAAAAAAAAGTGTTTGGCTCTGTGGGCTGGCGCTGCAAGGCAGCATCTCAAAATGCTAGGTATGGGGGGGGGAACTCAATGGCTCCGGCGTTTCAAAACGCAGGGGACAAATTGTTGCCAAGGAAGCTGCCTATGGAAAGTGGCGTTTCAAAATGCTGAGTGGCGAGGAGGGTGGTCTATTGATGCGGGGCAACGTTTTGAAAACACTGGCGAGGGAGATGAGGGCAGTGTCTACTATGTTCTAAAATGTAGTGACAAGGGGACTTTGGGAGGGAAATGTCAACGACAGGGGTTTGGATCTTTTCCTCTAGGAAAACTCCGCCTCCTTGAAGGCCTTCAAGATCTGCAGTATTGCTCCTCCATGCCAAGGGCTTCACAGACACGGAGCTTCACCAAGATGCTCTGATACCATGTCAAAGTTGACGATTCTATTGCTTGAAGTTTCATTGGAAGCCTGGCACACCGTGCAGAGCTCACTTAGAATTGTTAGCTATGGCAAGGTTCTCAAACTTAAAGTGTCTTTAATACTATCTTACTTGAGAATTTCTATGAATTTTTGAGATGTACAAAAATTCATCACCTTGGAAGAACTTCTTCTGCTCCTTGTTCTGCTCACCCCGATGACGGTTGCTTGCCTTGGTCACGAGGATAGAGGTTGGAGGGGGAGGGGGGGAACATGGGTATCCTCCCTTCGGCTTAATTGAATTTCCCTAAGGCATAAAGGCCTTGGGCGCTTCTATAAAAAGAAGCTCTAAAAGAGCTGTGGCGGCCATTGTCTACAATGTGTGCCAAGAGCGCGAGAGAGAGAGAGAGAGAGAGAGAGAGAGAGAGAGAGAGAGAGAGAGAGAGAGAGAGAGAGAGAGAGAGAGAGAGAGCGCTAGCACAAGTTGTGGATGTTGTTGGGCTTTGTGCCTGTAGATTTGTCTGCAATAGGTCACCAATGTTGAAGCACTGTGTGAGATACTTTTGATTGTTGTGGATAGCTCGCTTGCTGAATTTTTCATTGTTTGTCGTTGTAGGCCATTCTTTGACTTGTCATTGTTTAAATAGAGCTTTGTTGTCATCCTTGAAGATAAAAAATGCTCTTGATAAGCATATGGAGACCTACTGTGTTTGCTCCAAGTCGTTGTCGATTGATTTGGATAGCTACTTCCTTATTGTTGATGTAGAAGGAATATATACAAGAAGTTGATGATGAGGGTTTCTAGTTTAGGGTCTTAAAACCTGGATGACCAAAGGGAAAAACCCAGTGGAAAAAAAGTACCTTTGGTATACGTTCTTATTGTAGTTGAGCATTTGGACTTGAAGTACCTGTCATGCAAGGTGAGTGCGTTGGAGAAACAATGGAAGAGTGTCTAATGCAAGTGCCAATTATGGGACACTCTATATGCATATGAAAATCTGTAAAAAAAAAGCATGCAGTGTAAGAGATAGAGATGATGGATGATTCAAGGAACAGATGTAGCACATGTGACATCAAAGGATGTCTCAATAGCTTCCATGTTTCCAAGAAGGGTGTTCGATGTAGAAGCTTCTCCCCTCATACCTCACTGTGTTGAGTGCATGAGTGTCTTTTGGACTTCCTCCTTCACTTACCACTATACTACAATGACTTTGACTCTTATGCTCACCTATACTAGCATGAGCGACACAACGTAATTATGCTCAACTCTTCCAGCTTGAGCAATACCTAGAATAACAAAGACTTAGACCACAGAGAATATTACATGAAGGTTTGGGACTAATGCCTCGCTCATTTAGTGGCTTAGCTGCCCGACTCTGACTTTTATGCCATGTATTTTTAATGGCGACTTGGACTTACCTGTTCAAGGCCAAAAACCCAATTCCATAAGTTCTAGAAATTTAGGCCTCTTCCATTGTTTTGGTCTTCGGATGCCACCATTTTGTCTAGTAGGTTGTCATATGTTGGCTCTTCTTGACTTGCTTGTTGTATGTTCACACTGCTTTGTGAAGCAAGTTCTTCAGCGCTGTAGAGACTGATGGAGCCTTTGCTTTATCATGAGAAGCGGTTGTCGAGATGTGTGGGTTCTTTGTGATTGCCTCTCCATGAGCGATTTTGGAACCCATCGTGTTTTTGGTCCTTGCGTGATCGTCTTTTGAATTTTCTCTTTTTGTGCGATGACTTGATGAACACTAGGCTTCGGTATCCATAATTGATTGTTTCCTTTGTAGAAGCCTTGATTTTGGAGTTGATGACGAGATATCCATCGAGAGATTGCAGCAACCTTGGTGGTGGCTGGTTGTTGTCTATGCCTGTTGGTTGTGTGCCTTTGGGTGGAGCCTTGTACTTCTTGATTGATCTTTTTTGTTCCAAGTTGAGCTACAATTTTTGGTAACCATATTTGTGTGTTACCTTCATAAAATCCTTGTGCTTCAAGTAGATTTACTGGAATCATCCGCTGATTCACCTGTTTGTGTTGGGTAGCTTCGTTGAAGTCTGACTTTGGAACCCAAACTTTTTGCATTTCTCGCTGCTTTGATTTTTTCTTTTGCCTTTTGTGGTAGTTCTTTCTCCTAGTTGAGTTGTTTACCTTGTGTTGATAGTGGGTCTTGTTCGTTGTAGAACTCGCTAGTTGAGGTGGGTAGGTCCAGCTATTACTTTAGGCTTTTTGGCCCAAACATTAGCGTTTCCTTGGAAGTAGCCGTGAGTAGTGATTGACTCATTTGATGCTACACACCCTGTCACTTTTTTTTGTTGAGTCTGAACTTGTGCTTCATGTATCCAAACTTGGTCTTTGACTTGGATGTGCTCTTTGGATACTAACACTTGGTTGATTCCCTTCGGCGTCTTCTTGATTCTTATTTGTGATGGAAACTTTGGTTGATAGACTTTTTGTTTCTGTTTCCATTGCATTGTCGATGGTTTGGATCTTGATGTAGAGGCTTCGTTGGAAGTTTGATGTAGGTTCGTTGAGGTAAAGTCGTCTTGCAAGGTTGATATACTTCAGTGTTTACCTTTGCTTTACCTTTTTCTAATATGCTTGGTTGCTCCTTTTTTGTATTGACTTGAGGTGATTTTGGGGCTTTTGATGGTGTTGTTGTTGAAGATTTTGGTTGTTGTTGAAAGAAGATGTTCCTCCAGCTTTCTGTCAGGACCAGACTCTCTTTGATGTGATGGGAGTCGTTTATGTGGAACGTATCCTTATACTCCTTGGCACTCAACTTGAGTACAACTTCTGCCATGCCAAAGCTAGGAATCATTGTTTTAGAACTTGTGTACACTATCTCCTCTAGCTGAGTGATTGGCGGCTTTCCCATCATGATCCATGTTCCATAAATCATTAGATTCTTTGTCGCTTTTGGATCTATCACAGATGAACATGTGATTTTGAGTCCTGTTTCTCCACATATGCTGAATTTGATCATCGTAGGAGATAGTCCATCTTCTTCTTATCCCTATTCTTCTTTTGATCTTGCATTTTTTGAACATTTGATGTTGAACTTGGAAACGTTTTTCCTTTATCTGCTTTCATTTGCACTTTTTCTGGAGTCGGCTTCTTTGAAACAGCTTTTGTCGATTCTTTAGGTATGTCAATAATGACATATTCTCGTTGTTGGTCTGCTTCCTTCATGTGCACTTTGGCATCATGCTCCATGACGTAACTATCTGTTTCACCTTTTCTCCTTTCACACTCACAAACTTCATTAGCTTCCTTCAACACCTTTATCATAAATACAAGAGTTATATCATACCCTTCCTCATCACAGAATTTAGTCAGGGTAGCCTCATTCACACACACATCAAGAGTCGCCAGTATTTGATCCCATCCAAAGGGTTCAAATAACTCCTCTGGAAAAGGATGTGGAATATATGTCTCATCTTCTACTGAATGCTCTAGGATGCAATCTTCCTTTCTAAGACTTACACTCTCAAGATCTTCGTACATCCAAATATGTGCTTTGCTTTCCAAATCAGTTGTGGATTTTAAGTCTTCCCCCGGGGCTCGCACTACATCTCTATAACTATGATCTTTGACACTGATTTTTGTTGTGACCTCTTTGTGACTCAAGTAGATATAGTCATAGCCCCAGTCTTGTACCATTTTGAGTTGACACATGAATGGTCTACCCAATATGATATCAAAGTTACTGCTCTTGTCAAAATTCATTATGGCAAAGGTATGCTCATTCTCTATGCCACACGAGGATCCAATGATTTTTTCTAGTATTCCTATCGATTTCTCCATGTATCCATCCGCTAATTGCAGTTTCATTCGAGTTTTTCTAAGAGCAGTCTTTTCCCATTTTCTCCATATTTCTTTGGTTGCAATGTCAATTCCTGCCCCACTATCTAATATAGCAACGGTCTTTACGCCTTTGTACTCAAGTGGTAAGGTGGTGTTTCCTTCTTCTCCTTCACAGTAATCACCCACCTTATTTACTGGTACAAGCTTTGTCTGTGGTTTCTTAGGCAAGGTGTCATCCATGTTTTTATATGCAAGTTGGTCATGTGAAAGGATTTTTGGCCCCATGTTTTCCAGGTGTTTGCCCATTTGGCCCCATAGATGCGGTCTAATTTTTAGTAGCTCTGAGAGATAAAGTGTGCATTGTATTGGAGCGGACATCAATTCATGCAAGCTCTTGGTATCCATCATTTTTTGGTGTGGCTTTCCACTGAGAAGGTATCATTTTAACCTCCGATTTTGTTTCAAGTTCTCCTATGAAAGATGGCAACGTCTTTAGGGAGCGTGGTTTACTCTCTTCAGATGTGACAGACCCAACATCCCCATGTAGAGATCTTATATCCCCTGGGAAAAATTCGTGATACATGTTTATCTCAGGAATAGGTGCTGACTGTAAGGTAGCACTAACATCTTTTTGGTTTCTGATTGATTCCCACAAGGATTGTGGCCACGGTTCTTCTACCTCCAGAATAGGCATCACTGCTTGTGAGTCCACCCCATCTGTGGTATTGGCTACTTTCCTTGTATCTTAAGGTGCCTCAACTCTGGCTCTTCTTGGTCTCTATTTACATTACCCTAGCTCTCCAATTCTTGGACTTTATCGCAGATTAGCACCTCCGTTTTTGGAGCATCTGGAACATGTGGTTCCATAAGAGCTTGGGCCTTCAGGATGAGCTCCTTGCACATTTGCAACCTCTCTTTTTCATACCCTGGATGAGGGTACGTTAGCCATATATCCTCTTGGGTTTGGTTGGGTTTTAGCCTAGCTTCATAAGCTTTCAAGATCGCATCCAAAGGTTCAAACACTTTGTCGACCAAGACTGAACCTCCTGAGTTAGTCTTTGACTCTTTAGGTCCCTTTGTGTTTTTGTTCCTTTCTTGATCTTGTCTAAGCTGCTCTTTTGTTTGATTCAGTTTAGTTTCCAAAGCCGCTTTCACCTTCAGCCTCTTCAATTTCATTTTGTCTCGTTTGCCTTTCCATGATCTTCTTCTGAAGGTTCTCACCGATTTGTTCTCAAATTTCTGTCTGAATAGGCAGTGTGGCTTTTTCAGTTGGTTTGTTTTTGGCAGCTTCTTGAGCTTGAGCTCGAGTCATCACGTTTAAAGGAATGGCAGGTTCTACCTTGGATCCGCTTGAAGAAGGCATCACGCCTACAACATTTATTGTTGCTTTCCCTTTGTAGTCTGGATTTTTAGCACAGTGTTGGCGTAGATGGTCTATACCACAACGTTCAATTGAGGATGTCATACATTTAGGTTTTACTTGTAGCCTTGGTTTATTCTTCTAATCACCCCCTCGACCACTTGATCAATGATTGGTTTCTAAGAAGTTTGAACATCTTGATTTGTAGTGGGTTCGCTCTTTGGAGAAGAGGCGCTACTAGTCGTGTTGTCTGTATCTTCAGTCACCTCTCTGTAGGCCTTGCAATTGTCAACTAGATATAGAGCTTCTCTAGTGACTTGGTTTAACGTTGTTCATCCTTTCAAATGTAGGTCCTTTTTGAGAGTTTCGTTCCTCAAGCCCTCTATGAAGAGAACTGACAATTTCTCATCTTGCGGTAACTCTCTCATAGGACATCTATCAATGTATTGTTTGAAGCGAAGCAAAGCTTCCTTCACTCTTTCATTGGCTTTTTGTTTGAAAGCGTACATTTGGGACACTGTGTTATGTCTGATTCCCCTTTTTGAGATTTCTCTACAAACTCTTGTAAGAGTTGTGCTATGTTTGGAAAATTATCTCTATTTAGTGGTTGGAACCAAGTCAAGGTTGTTCCTTCCAATGTTAACCCAAATCCCTCATACTGAGTATGGAAATCTGCAATCTGTTCAGCTCTCAAAACTTGTTTGAAGACTGAGACATGAGCATATGGATCCTTCGACCCATCGTATTTTCTCTTGACACATTGAGCCACTTGATATGGTCTTAATCATTGTGGTTCAATCACCAGTCTAACCAATTCGTGGTCTCTTGGAAAAATGTCTCTCACTCTCTCCTCTCGTCTTGGAGAGAATCCTGGTGGAATCCTCTCTGATGTGTATTGTGGCATCATTATTGGATGAAAGTAAGTAGAGATCGGAGCACCCTTGTATGTATATCTCTCTAGGTCAATTGGATCGACAAGTTTGTACTCACGTCCATACTTATCTACCATCAAAACTTGCACTCCGTGGGCATCTATATATGTGAATGCATAGAGGTTCTTATGGGTGGTCAACTCTCTAGCATAGGGTTCTACACATCTGTAGAAGATGTATGGATCCCCGTTTGTGAATTTGTATAAGCCATCATGAGAAAAATCCGTAAGCACCTTCATGGATTCATTGGCTTTGATGAATTTGACATTTGGTTTGTTGATCAGAGGATGCTTCTCCTCTAGGTATTCTCCCAATCCCTCTGTTGAAGGCATTGCAGCGTTTCTTGCATTTTTCATGTCTCCGAGTGGAGTAGAGAACCCTGGTGGTGGATGATTTGTCATGGTTAAGGCTCGCTCAAAACTCTCAAGATAGTCCTTGACAAGCCCAACTTGGCTTATTGCAACTTATCCCTCGCTGCCCTTGATGAGGTCTCTCACAAGTTAGGAATTTTTGACTTTTTGGTCTTTGGAAACTGTTCTTGGGGTACCCTAAAAGTTTGGATCTAGGAAACTTAGTAAAATTCAGCTCTAGTAAAACCTATTGCCTGCAAGCTTTCTTCCTAGCTATATCTGACTCAATTTGGAGTTGTGTATCAAAAGTTAGAGCACTTTTAGTGAAATGTACTTGAAACAACACTTGAAACATCACTCAAAACAGTCTCAAGACCAGAACACAGGAACTTTGGCTTGTATCTTGTTCTCCAGAAGGTATTTTTAGCTCAAACTTGAGATTTGGGATGTCCTTAAGTATGTCTACAATATAACCAAGTCAGATACCCCCACTATGCTGAGAGGTACATGGATCGCGATCCATGCTCCTGTCAATTTTTTTTTTTAATTTTCCCAAATTTTGACTGTGTGTAGACAAGGTCATATGTAGGCTATATACCAATTTTCATCAAATTCTGAGGTTGAGATACATGGATCGAGATCCATGTTTAACCACATCTAGACTCGATCTCTTAAGGGTTTGTTCCTGACTATGTACACAGGCTAAATCTCAAATCTTTTTGGATTTGGACTTGGTTTGATAGGTCAAATAGCCAGTACTAGGTATGCACTGCGGTTTTTAGTCTGTCACGTGTTTTGCTCCCTTTTGACCCAAATTTGCTCAATTTTTTCCAAAACTGGACTTGGGGGATATGTTTCTTTGTGTATGCACTACTGATGTGGAAAGTTTCAACTCAAGCTGTCACTATGGGTACATGGATCACGATCCATGTTTGGAGGCCAAATTGACTTCTTTTGGTACCATCAGAATCAGCATGACTAATAGGTCCTATGGTATCAAATTTTTTGAAAATGGACCTCTGGATTGAAAGTTAGGTCATATCTGGCACTTGCACATAGTACCTTGTAGTTCTGGGCTTTTGAACAGGTTTTGGATATCCAAATTCACTTTTGAAAAGACCACTAGACTCCTTGTGATGTCCTCTAGCTATGGGGCAAATATGGTATCAATCTGTGACAAAGGAACATGGATCACGATCCATGTACCTATGTGTCAGATGGTAATGAAAATTCCCACACAGCTTCCCCTTGGTCTCCTGATGCTAGCTATGTGGTTTTTGTGTGATTTGGACTTGTTTAGGCTAGGCAAAAGTCAATTCATAGGTCTGTTTTAGGGTTTTCACCTTGAACTGTTCTTTGCACTTTTCACCCACTTTTTGAACTTTTTTGATAAAATTTCTTTGGGGACTTTTATTCACAATGGTCATTGTTACAGGCTGGAAAAGTTTCTGTCCAAAAATTTCTCAGGGGTACATGGATCACGATCCATGTTCCACCACTTTTGGATCTGAATTTTTGGTGTGATGATAGCTTATGATATTTGTAGTTTGCTCACCAAGAATTTTTGAATTTGGATAAATTTTGCCCAACCAAAATTGACTTCTACAGTCTGTTGTGGCAGTTTTGACAATGAACCGTTTCTGGCTCTTTTGACCACTTTCGGTAACTTTTTTGCATATAGTTCTTTTGGGAAAAGTTGTTTGTCTATGTCTCAGCTACCTACTGCTCAAATTTTAGCCAAAAAAATCTCAAAATTTTTTCATGAGGTACATGGATCGCGATCCATGTTTGGAATCCAAACTGACATTTCTTAATACCATCAGGATCAGCGTGTTTACTAGATGCTATGGTATCAAAAGTTTTGGATTTTTGGACTAGTTTTTGTCATTCAAAAAAAAGTTTTTCTGTCTGTCCTGCGGTTTTTGACTAGTTTCTGTATAAGGCTCTTTTGATAAACTTTTTTCAATTTTTTGACATGATGCATGCTGGCGGATACGCCGCGACGAACGTCAGCACATCGAGAACTCACCTAACAAGATTTGTCAGCTGAGGACGAAGCTCAATCCGTAGGCGCATGGAAGCAAGCATAGGGTGTCAATCTACCCTCAACCGACTCTCGACTACTTCCTACAGAGGTCTCTGCCCAATGTCTAAGCTACAGCCTTCAGGAGTACCCACCAAGTAGGTGTTGGCGCGTAGCTCTCTTCGGGGGCAACACGCTGCACTTCTCCGCACTCGATTTTGATCACCGTTGCGTGCGTAGCGTCCATATAAAACGCTCACTCTCTCTCGTACACAGAGTACGCTCACTCACACAGACAAAACTTATAAAAATGACAAAGGGTCTTTTGCATTAAGGTCAAAAGTGGTATAAATACCTTACAATCTCAAACTCTAATGTTCCAATTTAACCATTTACTCAGTCTAAATGTCAAAAATGGGATACAATCTGGAAGCTTCTGCAAGCCCCACTATTTACAAAGGTGAAACGAGAGTTTTTCTCAATTAAGGAATAATTACAAAAAATAATATCCTGTCGGGCAATCATCCTCTGTTGGGTGTGTCGAGCCGCGAACACTCCTCTCCTTCTAGTTCACCTTGTCCCCGACATGGCAGTAGAGCTGCTTCTTCAGTGGAGGCTTTCGCGCATCTTCAAAAGAGACTCATACCGTGCATGTTGGGCCAGTAATGTAGGGCTGAATATTTCTGTATTGATGGTGAAGAAACCGGTGTAGAAGGCTTCTTCAAAGGCCTGGAGATGATACGAGGGCAAAAACATGATTCACTGATAAAGGGCATGTATCACCTCATGAGAAGGTTGAGCAGACAGACCATATGCACATCTATATGTGTCTTGCAAGAAGAAGATGCTGTCTGTTGCCTGTCCAGGTTTAAAGATTTCAAAAACCGCAAGAAGGGTTTTACAGATTTTTCTGAGCATGATGCAAGAGAGGTCAGGTGAGCCAGTGAACAATTAAATGGCGCCCGTTAGGGTTTTCACCATGTATTTCTCAGTCATTCTCTCGCCTGCCTTCAAGCTTGGCAGCTTTGGGTAGTTGAGCCATGTGGGTTGGCTTTTCTGCAGTAGCTCTTGTGCTTTCCAGGTCCGCATCCTTGGTAGAGGGCAAAAGCTAAGGTTGTCTCTGATTCTTTTAGGCGCCTCTACCAGATGAACCAAATATTGCGGGTATTTGGTTAGCCATGCCTTTCTCCATTTTGGCTGAGAGTCCACAATCAGCTTAACTCCTTCTGGTTTGGAGATATCTTCTTTGTATAGTGGCACTATTTTCTCCTCTTTAATCCGTTCGTTTATTGTAGCAGCTTCATACTTGAGAAGAGGATATGGGAGAGAAGTTTGTAGCCATTCATTTTGAATGACATTGGCATCTAACTTCTGAATGGTCATAGACTTAAATACTCTCTGCTCCCACTCCATTGCTTCTTTGGCCGTGTCTTTTATTGCCGCTTCCATTGTCTTTTGTAGATTTTCTTCTTCTTCTTGTGTCAGATCCTGGGGCTCTTGGGATGGTCCCACAAGGATGTCCTCTTGCATAATGGTGTTCACTCGATCCGACACATTGTCTATGTCAATGCCCTCCATTACTGCTGGCCCTGTGCTCAAGTGTTTCTCTTCAGTCTGCTGTTGGCCTTTCAGCTCATCTATCTGCTTCTGATATGCTTTCTTTTCCTGTTCATCTTGATCTCCCATGTTCACTAAGAGGTCGTTCAATTGTGCATTGGCTTTTTCAGCCTCTTCTAGCTTCCTCTTGGTGTCTTCATTTTCTGTTTGCAATCTCTTTAGGTCCTCGTCCATCTTCTTTTTCAAGGCTTCTAGCTCATCTTTCATGGCCTTGTTCTCATCTTCCAGACGGTTTTGCATTACTAGGGAGCCCTCGGCCAACATCAGTCTTTATCTCTTCTCTAGTGTCAACTCCTTTCGGAGTTCCTTCATCTGTTCTTCATATAGATCATTCTTTGAAGCAGTGCTAGTCGATGTAGCAGCTCTGACTTTGGCCGGAGATGCCCTTAGCCTTTGGATGGTCTGATCTTTCACTTTCATTTGATCTTTTAGCTCTATCACTTCATCCTGGCTTGCCTCATGTTCTAGCTCAGCCTTTTCCTTAGCATTCCTCAAAGTTTTAACCTCTTTGGACTCATCAGCAAGCTGTAGTGTGAAATTGTCCCTCTCTTTCTCCGCATCTGTCCAATGATTTTTTGATTTTTTTGTACTCCTCCTCTGCTCTTTGAAGCTTTTGTTCTGTTGTCTGACTCTGTCTTTCCATCTCTTGGCATCTTTGTAGTGCCGTGTCCAGATCGGCTTGCAGCTTGGTTTGTTTCTCTGTGAGTCCACTTCGGCTTTGATGTGAACTTCATTTGTTTTGAGATTATCAATTTCAATCTCAATGGGGGACATCGACCTTGCTCTGAGCCCCGTGAGTTTTTGCATCACTTCATCCCAATCATTGGTTTGTGGTTGTAGATCCACTGTATCTGTGGCCATCTCCTTCAACTCCACTAACCGAGGGCTCTGCATATATTCCTTGGGTGTTGTACTCGACAACTCAAAAGCTGCATTAGCTACCTCTTCTTGAGAGTACCCAACAGCTAGGAGATCAAGAAATATTCTATAGTTTCTTTCTTCTGGATCTGGATTCTCATCTTTTGGCTCAACTTCTGCCTTTTTCTCTTCCTCTTTATTCTTCTCTTTCTTGGAGTCTTGTTGCCCATCAGGTTTGTTCAACTCCTCTTTTTGTTGGGTTTGGGGAGGACTAAGAGGAGGTGGTGATGGTGGTGGACGGGATTCTTGGCTTGATGTTGGAGTTGGTTGCTTCCTCTTAAAATCCAGATCCGCCTTTGTTTTCCTCTCTCTTTCTTGGCCTTCCTGCTCTTCTAGCAGCTGCCGTCTCACTTCGTCAACCTCTTCTTCTGTAAAAGGTATATTTGGGATATTCTCCACTGTAGCATCTAAGATCTCGAGATTCTTGATATAATCTTCAAATCGATCCCTTTGAATCCTTCGGGATGATCCAGACATAGCCTCAAGTGATGGCTTCCATAACTCGGTCAGATCCCCTTTCAGCGCTCTCTCATCTCTGAAACTTTCCATTAGTCTTTCTAGCCTTGCCGATTTCTGTGACTTTGTTTCCTTTACTGGCACCTGTAGAGTTTCTTTCTTTTCCTTCTTTGGCTCTGGAGGCTCTTCTAGCACTGTCTCTAAATCGCACTTCAACCTCGTGGCTACCCTGGGCGCCTTAGGAGGTTCTTCTTCTTTGTCTTCCTTCAGCTTGATCCAATCATTTTGTGAGGGTGGTAGAGGCCAGTTTCACTTGGCATGCAATGCTCCATAGACGACTTTGGTTATCAACTCATCATACACAATATAGGTGGGATTTTCGGTCCTCATCTTCACAAGATTGTCGTGGATGTAAGCGGCATAGTTTATCCCTTTGGTTTGCTTTTCTGCATTGCCCAGGTGAAAGTGGTGGCAATAGCTCCAAGTGGCATCCTGTATTTCTGTGGCCGCTTGGTACACATGTGGAAATACTGATTGTATAGTTGGCTCATGATAGCCACCTTCGGGTTTGCATCTTCAAGTGTATAGCTATTCTTCTTTTTCGAGTAGACCTTAATGTCATCTCACCTCTTTGTCACACTGTCTCTTTTGTTAGAGATGTCAAGTGCTGCTGCCACCACCTTCTCTGTGATGAAAATCATTGTATTAGGTTTGCCTTGCAGATCTGTAACTCTGGCTATGCCATCCTCTTTGATTGTGGTGACAAATTCCCACACTCTTTTAACATCAATCCTTGCTGGCAAGGCTTCAAAGTAATTGTGGAGATCCAGTTTCTCCAAGTAGTCCCCCATCTTGCTCCTGACAAACTCATTGAGCTCTTGAGGTATCATGGGTAGCTCCACTGCATTTCCCTCCGGATCTTTAAATACTCCCTGGTAGATTCTTAGGTCATTGGTTTCTAGCAGGTCATCTTGAATCCAAGTGCTTGTGGGCTTCAGGGTTCCCTTTGGGATAACAAAAGGCTCCACTTCTTCTAAGTAGTCCTTGATAGTCATCCTCTTCTTCTTTGTAGGTGATTTTGTGGCTGCCATGGATCCTGTTGCACTCAATAGTTCAAAGTTAGCGTTTTTTTACATATTAGCTGATAAACTGAGTTCTGACTACCCAAATGACTTGAAAATTGAAATAAAAACTCAAAAGGAACTACGGAAACCCTGCATGTGCCCACAATAGATTTTTGGTTGAAAAATAATCATGTAGACATCCTACGCGTAGGATGTCTACCTTCTCTGATTTTGGTGAAACTTGACAGGCTTGTGGCCCTTGACCTGTGCAACATGGCTATGTACTTGGAATTTGGTTTGGACATCAAAAAGTACAATTTTGAGTAGATTTAGGCTTTTGGCTCACAAATTGGGTAGGATGTCCTAAACAGGTGGCAAATGATATTCAATTGGGTTGAAATTTGATATATAGGCTTCTTATACCATGTAAAAGGCTCCCATGAAGTCAATTCCTGCACAGAAGGTCAGTATGACACTAGAGACATCCTACGCGTAGGATTTCTATTTTCTTAGAATGACTTGAATTTGGTTCTATGGGTAGCCCTTAGCATGTAGAACATGTCCCTGCTCTTAGATTTTGATTTGGATAAGCATTGGTGTTGTTAAGAGCATGTGTAATGTTTTTAGGCTCAAAAAGTGCATCTTGGAGGTTTTGGGGGCCAAATGTGATGGGTATGGCTTGAAATTTGATACATGAGCTTGTGAAGGTGTTATAAAGATATCTGGAACTCAAAAACACCAGTTGGAGGTCAAATAGTTCATTTAGACATCCTACGCGTAGGATGTCTATTTCATTAATTTTCATATTTGACCCCACAATTAGCTTGGCAATGTGCTAATGAGTATATTGTGCAAGTTTCATGTGATTTGGACTAGTTTTGGTAGGTCTATGACCCATTATTGCCTCTATGCGCTGACTTTCTGTTTTTTGATGCATATGAGGTCAACTCTTGTCCAAATGTGATGAAACTTAATGGCTAGCATGTATAAGCTATGTAGAAGCTGTGTATGAGGTGAGATGTTGCGTTTGATGCCCAAACATGGCCTTGAGACTACACGTAGCATGTCTCCTGGTGAATTTTATATGAGAAATGCTACTGGTACATGCCCTGAGCCCCCTTGAGTCCCCTTTAAGCCCTATTTCAATAAAAAAGTCAAAAAGATAAATAGAAACTCCCTGTTTGGCTTTCAAAGCCTTTGAGCCGTTTTTTGACTCTTGGAGTGCTTTTCGGCGATGAAATTTTTTGATGTTAGTCTCCATAGCTTCATGGTTCCTTGGGGATCCTTGCCATATGGTTGTTGTTGGCTTTGGCTTCATCGGGGCTCCGTTTGGCATTTTGTCGCTCTGGAAGCGCCGGTGGTTGCGTTTACATGTCATCGATGACTTGTGGTGGTCTACCACCATAGGACATGGTTGTTGATGGTCTAGGAAAGCCGCTCGTGAAGTTTGGTGGCAAACGAACATCCGGTTTGGCCGTGAGAGCTAGTTGACGCTTTGTGTGTCTGATGCCGTTTCTAAAGCTTAGTCTCTCTTCGGTTCGCCTTATGGCCATGTGGGCTATATAGCCTTGTAGAGCATGTCGAGATGCTCCTACCCATGAGTTTTGGTAGCATTTGGGCGACTTTCCACCGATTTACCACTTCGTGGCCTCTTGCAGGGCTCTAGAAGTTAGGGTTTTTTGCCACCTTTGTGCATTCAAGAGTGGTCTCCTGTGATAGGGTAAACCGCCGATGAAGTCTTATTGCTTTTGGGTAAGCCGTTAGGTGGCCACCTCTACCTGTAGGTCTCTATTGCCCGTTCCCGTGTGAACCCTACACTAGTTTTCGCGACAAAACATCAAACATGCGCGAAAAGCTCAAGGTGGTGAGCCTACATCTCATATCTAGAGCCTTTCGGGTGGTCGTGCGCGTCGTAGAAGCAGCTGGAAGTCCGGTTCGCTCTAGGTGGCAAGAGCTCTCTCTTAAGAAGGAAATAGTAGAAATGAGCTCTAAGTGAAGTGAAAAAATCTTATAATGGGGGTCTCCGAACCATTTTCTATAAAATTTGACATGTGCTCCCAACTTCTTGTGAGATGCGGTTTAGGCTCGAAAAGTTCTTGATTTGGACTCTGTTTGCCCAATTTCCGAGAAATTTGACATTTCGGTCAAAATCTGGCCAAAACACGCCTTCCGCTCCATTCACATAATTGTACCCCCATTGTACCATAGGTTGTCCTATAGTCACCGATTATCCCCATATTTTTTGTTTTTCATTACGACCGTATTTCACCCGCTTTTTGTATTTTTGAAGTTTTTATGCCGATAATTAGTAAAATTAAAAAGAAAATAGCAAATTAAACCCAAAAAATCCCCAAAAATCATAATAACTCAAAACATCACCACAAAACACCATATACACTCACATGAAGTTTTTATGGCCGGATTTCTTTGTTTTACTAATATTTTACTTGAAAAATGGCTATTTTTACATATATACACACACCTAGGGGCCTGATTTGGCGTTTGGCCCCATATACTTGTAGATTCGTGCTGTATAAGGGCATATGTACGTAGGTTAGTTCAAAAAATTTTGCAATCAAACGAAAACCCTTCAAAATAGTCAAAAAACATGCCCTTTTTTGCTCTTTTTACCTTTATTGGGTCCGCATTGAGAATGCCTCCCCCCCTCCTCTCGGACGACCAGGTATCACCTCGGGGTATGTGCAGTGCATGGGTTAAAAATTGTGCTAATGCTGGCCTTGTAATGTGGCCCTATTTGATGCATACTCAGTCAATGCATGGAAAAATCAATGCTGTGCGAGAGGAGGGAATAAGCAAGATGCTTATTTGCATTCGACATCGAGGTTTCCTATTTGTTGTTGATTTGGTTGGCGGATTTTCTTTGCAAGTAAAAGTTGTAACTCTACAGTTCTCTGTTTGATCATCTTTCTTGCAAAAGTCGCTTGGTTTGCCGATACTGTCGAATTGGCCGTGGTTGTCTCCGTGGAGAGAATTGTCGTGGCTGAATTGGCCGTAGTCTTTTTCTCTTTTGCTTGCCATTTGTAGCTTTGTTTTGGAGGTTTTTGTAAGTTTATTGCCACGTCCGTGGTCGTCATTATTGTTCTGTTGATCGGCACCCACATAGATCGGTTTGCCGGTTTCATACATAGTGTGTGTCTGCATGCTGGTGTTGCTTGTACTGAAGGGAGTTCTTGTTGCTTTGGTTTCGGGATTGAAATGAGAGTCGCATTTAAGTTGTTACTGAGCATTCTCTTTGGGATCCATATCTTTTTTATTCCCGTGGTTGTTGGTTGAACTGTGTTCTTCTGTTGACTTCTACTGTTGTATTGTGGTTTGTATGCCATGTCACTTCTATCCTTTTGTACCCATACTTGTTTTTCCCGTGTTGCTAACCTTGATCTATTCACTGTGGTCTATGTTGTGTTATTTTTGTAGTGAACATGGTTGGTAGAACCCTAGTTGTTCTCCATGGGTATCGTGTTGTTCTTTAGTGGCACCCATCCTTTTGGTTATTTATCCAGTGATTGTGATGCTGTCATCTGGTTCTTTTGGGTTTGCTGAGCAAAGGCTACCACCTGTTGTTCTTGTGCATGCTAAATTTTGATTGTATCCGAATTCCAATCTATCTACACATTATACTCTTTCTGCCAAGGTTGTCCCAACCAAATGGGGTGTAGTGTGCTCGCATCCTCAACCACGTAACTTGTGGGGGTAAATATATTGATGTATTTGTACATGCAATATAGTCCAGCCCAATGTTCCTAGTGAATGTGATGTACTACTTTCCAACACTTGTGGAGTAGGATGTAGGTGATCTTTGGGCTTGAGCTGTTTATAGAATTTGTAAGAGATCAGATTTGCTTGAGCTCCAGAATCAATCAATGCCATCGATTCAACTTGATTGCTACCCACTTTGACTGCAATTATTAAGTTCCAGTGTGTCTTCACCAAAATTCATTAATCGAATAGCATTTATTCACAACGGTGATCCACTTTGCTGTTGTTGTCGTAGAAGCCTTCTTTTTGCAATGCGTTCTTTTGCTTCTGCTTGGGCTTCTTCTCGTACCCTCTGTTTCTCCTTCATCCGTTGTTTTTCTTGATGGATTTGTTGAAGCATATCTTGTGTTAGTGGTAAATGATACTTTTTTAACCGACACCCACTAATCCAATTTGGCATTTCTTCTCCTGCCAATGTAGCAAGTTTGACAACCCCACTTTGTGATAAGTCACTAATCACAAAGGGTCCCATCCCTCGCTTTTGAAGTTTCTTGGCATGTTGCTTCAAAGTATAAACAAGTACATAATCACCTATTTTGAACTCTTTCGTACGCACATGCTTGTCAAAAAACTCTTTCTGTCTTCTCTTTTTAGCATAGATCGTAGCTACAGCTCTCAGTCGAAGATCATCTAGCTTTTCAAGATCATCTATTCTTGAAGAGAGCTCATGCCTTGTCCATTCTAAGCGTTTCGCTACTCGTAGAGTTGGAACTAAAAACTCTACGGTGTTGTTCCGATTGATGTTTTGTAAGCTACCCTGTATGTCCATAGTTTTGAGTGTAACTGATGATCCCAGTCTGTCCTTAACTCTGATACAATTTTAGTCAAAACAGTACATAGTGTTTTATTTGTGGCCTCAGCTTGTCCATTTGCCTATGGATGATATGGAGCAGATTTTCTATGTATGACCATGAATTCCTCTAGCAGATATTCAATGACTTCATTAAGAAAATGGTTTCCTCTATCACCGACAATTTCTATTGGTAATCCATATCGAACAAAGACATTCTCATACAAAAATTGCAGTGGTTCTTGCGTCTGCTTTTTGTGTTGCTTTGGCTTCCGCCCATTTTGTGAGATAGTCCGTAGCCACAATGATATATTGGGTATGGGTGCGATATGCAGGGGGTAAAATAGGCCCCACAAAATCAATTCCCCATTTTGCAAATGCCCATGCCCCCATCATTGGCCTTAATGGCATCTCATCTCTCTTTATTGGCACCTTAGTGCGCTGACATGCGTCACAACGCTTTACAAACTCCTCAACATCCATGTGCACTGTAGGCCACCATATTACTGCAGTTAAGACAGTTTTTGCCGTCTTATCATCCGAAAAATGGCCTCCACTTATTCCTCCATGTGCGTGTTCTAGAATCAGCAGGTATTCACTTTCACTTGCATAGATTCTAAGTTGATTGTACTTTCCTCGCTTGTAGAGTTGATTTCCAATTAAATTAAAGTCGCGAGCCTCCAGATCTATAGCCCTTTTTTGCGCTTTTGTTATGTTTTCAGGAAATGTCCTTGTTGTTAAGAAATAAATGATATATTGACTCCATGCAGGTGCAATGTTTACCTGAAACAATGTCGCGTGATCCACCAATCGTTTGGCACTACATATAGTACAATTGTTTAGCATAAGCATGTGTGTTAGCAGACATAGTTGGCCAATAAAATCCTAATTGTTGCAGTCTGTGGTGTGTTTTCATTGTTTAACAATGAAATGCACAATCTTGGATGTGTGATTCTTCAAAATAATACTCGAATTCCTCTGGATTTATACATAATTGTAGAATTTGGTCCGAGCCTAGATGGTACAGTTGTCCTGCAATCAACTGAAAGTTTTTTTTTTATCAAAATGTTTGTTGTTTGGATCTATCTTTCTTGTTATCAAACCTACCTCCAAAGGAAAGAATGCTAACAATTTCTTGAGACCATTTGGATATCATTTCAATATTGAAAAGATAAGCATCAGGTATGTCATCGTTTACTCCTTCAGGAGCTTCCCCGTTTTGCAGCCTTGAAAGATGATCCGCTCGTAGATGAGTTTTACCTTTTTTTACTACCACTGTGAAGTCAAACTCTAGAAATATAATAAACTAGCGTACAATCCTTCCAGTATTGCATGGTTTATTTACTAGATACAAAAGAGCTTGATGATCTATGAAGAACACAATTTTGTTTGTGAGCAAGTAATGCCGAAATTTCTTTATAGCATAAATCATTCCTAATCCCTCTCTTTCAATGGTGGTGTAGTTTTTTTTTTGCACTATTTAGCTGTCGGCTCGCATAACAAACTGGGAAATCCATTGTTCCGTCTCCAGGTTGAGCCAGAATACTCCCAATTGCATATGTAGATGCATCAATGTGAACATGGAATATCTTTTTCCAATCTGGTGCTTTAAGTACAGGTGCTGATACAAGGTTTTCCTTAAGCTTTTGGAATGAAGTTTCACACTCCTCAGTCCAGTTGAAACTGACTAATAAGCGATACAGAGGTTGTGCAATGACTACATACATATATATGAATCTTCGATAATATCCACAGTGTCCCATAAAGGACTGTACTTGTTTGGCATTAGTAGGCCTGGGCAAGTCTACTATGACTCTTATTTTGTCTAGGTCAGTGGTTATGCCATTTCTTGAGACAATATGTCCTAAGATGCGGCCTTGCCTAACCATAAAAATGCACTTTTCCGGGTTGAGACAGATTAGATATGTTCTGCACTTCTCAAATACCTTTTGTAAATGGTCAATATATTCTTCTCATAGAAGAGATGGACATTGGTTAGGCCAAAAGGCATAACTCTATACGCATATATTCCCCACTCTGTGGAAAATGTTGTTTTGTGTTGATCCTCTATTGCAATTGCCAATTGATTATACCCTGAAAAACCATCTAGAAAGGAATAATCCCGTTTCCCAGCCACCCTCTCAAGCACATGTTCTGTGATCGGCAAGGGATAATTATCCCTTATTGTGGCTGCGTTCACTTTTTTGAGGTTCACACACACACGCAGCTTTCCGTTCTTTTTGCGGACAACCACAATGGGTGACAAAGCAATCTGTATGCTCGATTTCATTGATGAATTTAACATCCATCAGCTTGTCAATCTCCTCTTTAATTCGTTTAGCAAATGTGTCATTATATATGTAAGGACGTTGTTTGCTAGGTTTGGCATCTGATTTCAACGGAATTGTATGTTGGCATATCGATGGATCAACTCCTTTGAGGTCTTTGTAGGACCGTGCAAACACATCTTTATACTTCTTGAGAAGTTGTGTTAATAGTTCTTCTTCTTCAGGCTCTAAATCAATTGCTATATAGACAGGCTGAGGCTTTTCGCGTGGCGCAGCGAGGTATATACATTTTGCATTTTCCGGCCCATCGTAAGATTCTTGGTTTATTCTTTCCCTTATTGGTGGTGTCATTATGATTTTTCTGTCCTGGATGGTGAATTTTTGATAGTGGGATGGTACATTCATGTTTCTTTTTACTGACTCCTCCTTACCATCACTTTCTCTCTCAATAGTCCATACCTCTCGTAACGACCGTTTTAGTTCTTGGTATTTCTTTTTACGCTCCATTTTGGTCCATTCTGGATCTTTGTCTTTTCCTGTTTTGATTGTTGAGATTTTTTTGATTTTCTTTTTGTTTTAGTCTTCCGTGCCTGTTTTATTTCCTCACGCGTCCTTTCCCTTCGAACTCTTGAGAATCTTTCTGATATTTGGTCTTTTACACAATCCTCTACCTTGACAAGCATGAGATAGTGAGTTTTATCTTTTATCCTGGGCATCAGGTTCTCTCTCATTTTGGTTTCAGCTCTTTTTTTTCTATAGCGTTCCTGGAATCTAGGGTGTTGCTTTGCAAAATCATAAAACTTGATATTCGCTATTGTCTCCCCACGCTCGCTTGAGCTGTTTGAGCACTCGTTATCTGCATCGTTATTTAACTCCAGATTCTCAAAGGAGTCATAAAACTCTTCTTGTTCAGGTGGGTCTACATTCTCATCTCTTGCTGGTATAAGGCTTACAATGTAATAGGGTAGCACATCATAGCCATCCATATCGCAAAATTTTGTCGTAGGGCTATCTGTAATGGTACGGACATCCAATGTTGCTAGTATGTGTTCCCATTCCAGAGGTTCTAAGGCATCTTCGGGAAAGGTTCCGAAATGTAATCCTTGTCCTCAATAGATCTTTCTAAGAGGCATTCCTCTCTTTTTAAGCTCCCATAATGTGAAGCTCCGCACATCCATAGCTCTTTTTTCTGCCCTAACCATGCTGGGAGTTCGGACCCTGCCAATGTAGCTGAATCAAACTGTTCCACTGGTGTCTGGTTCACATCTTTGTAACTATGGTCTTTTAGGTATATTTTGGTTGTAGTCTCGCCATGTCTGAGGTATATGTGGTCGTAACCATAGCCGTGGACCATCTTTAATTGTCTCATAAATGGTCTTCCCAAGATGATCTCGTAATTGTTCTTTTTGTCAAAATCAACTATTGCAAATGTATGCTCATACTCGATTCCACAAGAGGTGACAATTACTTCTTCTAAAAGTCCTAGAGGCTTTTCCATGAACCCATCTGCCAGTTGCAATTTCATTCTGGTAGATCTTAAAGCCGGTTTTCCCCATTTTTTCCAGATTTCCTTGGTGGCGATAGCGACTCCTGCTCCACTTTCAAGAATAGCTTTGGAAACTACTCCTTGGAATTCTAATGGTAGTGTGGTATTTCCATATTCTCCCTCGCAATATTCTACGACCTTGTTTAAAGGTACTGGCCTAGTGTTTAGTTGAGGCTTGTCCAAATTTCTGATCCCTTCTTGAAGCTTCGAGGTGGGGTCTTTTACTCCAAATTTTTCTAAGCATTTGCCTATGGTGGTCCACATGTTTGGTCGTAACCTCAGGAGTTCCGCTAATGTGATTGTGCATGCCACAGGGGTGGACAATAACTCAATCAACCCTTGTGAATCCATCACTCTGTTGGAAGAAAATCTTTGAGATGGGATTGCTCTCACCTCAGACTTAGCTTCATACTCCCCTAGGTAAGAGGGTAGAGTTTTTAGCGAGCTTGCTTGGCTGTGCCCCGAACTAATTAAACCCTGGTCTCCCCCTTGTGAATGCATATCAAAGTTCATTTGTGATCTTGCCTCAAATTCTTCAATGGGAGGTAAGATCTAATTTTCCTCCTTTCTCGTGCTATTTATTTGGTGGCTCACCCTGTTACCTTCAATGGGAGGTAAGATTTAATTTTCCTCCTTTCTCGTGCTATTTATTTGGTGGCTCACCCTGTTACCTTCATTGGCGTCCCGGATTTTCTTCCACAGGTCATCTAGATTGTTACAATCCTTACCCATTTCTACCAATGTTTTAGGCTGGAAACCATCAATTGTCTCTTCTGTTGTATTTGGCACTATGATAGGTTCTCTCCTAGACTCAGATTCAGTCTTGAGTCTCTCCTTCGTGTCTACTTGTTTCTCTAGAGTTGGTTTGATAGGGGTTGGGGTTGGTACCTCGTGCCAACTTGCAGGTTTACCAAGCGGGTTTTCTATCAAGGATTGGGCTGTTTCAATCATTTTTCGACACATTTCCAACCTCTTTTTTTCTATTTCTTCATATGGATAAGTCATCCATCTTTGCTCTTGGGTTTGGTTGCTTTTGAGTCTGGCTTCGTATGCTTTTAAAAGTGCGTCTAACTGCTCATTTACCTTTTTTGCCAGCACTAATCCTCCTGATCCTGCACTTTTGGGTTCTACTATTTCCTTGGGCCCTATGGTTGCCGCAATGTGTGAGCTTAGACTAGTTAGATTGTGAGGTCCCCACCCCGTCGTCTCAACAACGGATCTGATGGTAAACCTGGTGGCCACTAGATCTATAGTGGAAGCAAACAAAGTGGTCTGGGTTCATCTAGCGGACGATCTCTCATCACAAAGTGAATTGAGTTCGAGCCTACTAGCAAGGAGATCTAGCTCCACCTCGCAGGGGAAGCGGGATTTAACCTATGTAGCGATCCTAAGACCCACCTTCCAAGAGGAGAGAAACCTCGAGTGCCTTTTTCCCCATGTTTCAGAGGCACGTACTCTCGAGATTTCACCGCTCTAGGGCCAATGAGTATTACTAATATCGAAGTAAGCACAATGGGGACAGAGAGTTCCCGACCCATCGGGACCACCCATCTCGTAGGCATTGGCAACCTGAGCCAAGCCCCCACTTTCCACCCCCACACTCACACTTCTTTGTGTGACCTAATTACTACCACAAAGGTTGTTCAACATAAAGATTCCTTGTTTAATTCCGAATCACATTGTTCGTTAAGACAGCCCTTCAACCAGTATTGCAAACAGTACCAAGACAGAATTCTAGTAAAAATTCTACTCAAAATTATTCATAAAAGTTCCAATGTTCTGGAGGTACAACATCCCCCCTCCAGCGAGAGTTCACTCCTCCCGTTGTCGCCTAGCTGCCCATACAACTAGGTATGTCCACCGCATAGAAAGCACGTCATGGAAACTCCCACTGCATAGAAAGCAAGACGTGGGTTCCCACCGCATAGAAAGCAAGTCGTGGGTATCCACCGCATAGAAAGCAAGTCGTGGATTCAAGAGCCCTTAACGAGGAACTCTGCCCCCTGTGATCAGTAGGGGGGTCAGGATTGATTCAACATTAGAATTAAAATGAACATGTCGAGCTAAATTTTCCCTAGAAGACATTCTTTCCTATTGCAAACAGCATACCCATCAAACATTACCTTTCTACTTTAGAACTTAATGTACAATGATTTCAATGCCGAGGTTTCCGTCGGATTTCTCCAACATGTTCGGGGATATTTTCATTCCTAACTAAACGTGTGCAATGTTAAATTAAACAACTTGAATAAAAATATGATCTACCTCTTCCACTTTTTCATTGATGGCCCGTGAGATGGCCGGTATTTGTTCCTCCATAGGAGCTTTCCCCTTTCCGTTGACATTACTCGTTCCTGCCTCGCGATCGTGGGCACCACCGAAGCGCGTCTTTTTAACCGGGGCCATTTCTCACTACTTTAAATGATTAGCTTGGAGAAAGAGCTAAGGTTCGCAAGCATCATAACAGTCCAATGGGTAGATTAGTGACATCAATTAATTTCTCCTATCTGAGAGATCTAGATTTCTTTCATAAAGCAATCATTAAGGATGGCACATAATCCTATGGGAACCGGCTCTAAGATAATTATTCGGCTTACATGATTAAGAATAATTAAGATTTCACTATTGGAATTACCAGAGAATTGAATTAAGTATGATTAAACTATTTCCTGGCAAATAGACGATGCAGATTTACCTTAGGCATATGTGTGAGGAAAACCAATTCTTAGAGTCTTAATGACAGATTAATTCCTCCTTAATTACATCTTAATGCATAAGAGAATGAATTCAATTAAGCTTCATTGTTAATGAGTGATTCTCTTCAATCTACACGATTACTAGCTTATCGATTAATTACTATGCTACCTAGAGAGAGAAAATTCTGATAATTATGTTCTAATCATTAACCGAGAGTGATGAATGGCTGATAATTCATCTATGGAATGATGATTACATAATAGAATATGGATAAGGAGAATTTAGAGAGTAGTCATAGAGAATTACGACTAGGAATAAGCATAATAGACGAGAAATTTAGATGGTAATGAAAAAGGATTTGCAGAAAGCATTAATTAAACCGTGGTTACCGTGATTAAGGGCTGATAATCCTCTCGATTCTCTGATCTAATCGAGCTTCTTGAGGCGAGAATTCGACAGCACCTCCCTCCTTGCTTCCCCTTCAAAAGGTGTGTGTTCCAGCAGCACCGTCCCAGAGTGTGTGTAGGTGTGTGTGTGAGCATATGTGTGTGTGTGTGTGTGTGTGTGTGTGTGTGTGTGTAGGTCTTTAAATAGGCCACCTCAAGCTGAAAATCGATCTGGGTTGCTAAATGCATCTGGGAGCTTCTCCAGTTAAGCATGGCAAGTCCAGTTCCCTGCCCACCAAGTGTCAGGTTGGCTTGGTTAACTGGTTCTGAGACTGAGCTGATGGTTTGGAAACTCTCCCAGGACTCCCACAAAGCAAGAGGGCGCCCCCTAGCTGCTAAAGCTGATCTGGAGTGCGCTGGAACCTGTTCCCACACAGTCCCTGGCCCCCGGTACCTCCCCAGACAATTTTTAGGAAAATTGGTTCTAGGCTAAAACGGGTCATACGAGTCGGATTTTGATGCCGAAAATTGCTATAGCAAGCTCCAACTAAGGCGTACTGGCCCGAGTACCTGCCATATTTAGCAGCCCCCGGGGTCCGAAATGCATTTTTTTGAAATTCGGGATACGGGTGCAGTTTTTCGAGACGATCAAAACTGGACGGGTCGGGTGACCAAAAACTTACTATTTTTGGAATTTTTTTTACAAAAATTATTTTAATTCACATTTCGGAGCTTTAAAACATTCTAAACATCATGGCACTGACAGAATCTGGAAAACTACTAAAAATAGTAACTTATTCCATTATTTTCATTTCAAGGTACAATGGTGTTCTTTTTGATCGGGGTCGGAGACCTTACATAGATCCTCTAACCGCGCTAGTCTATCCTTTGTGTGTTTTAACTCCTCAGATAGAGCCGTTTGCTCTCGTTCTCTCCTGGCTCTCATACACGCCTTGAACTAGCTTTCCAAGTGTGTTGGAGCCCAACTTGTCCAACTTTTGTAATGAGCCCACCTTGTAAAGCCTATCAAATTCCCATTTTTATGTCAAAGACATCTTATCATTTTGATCCAATTGTCTGGATTATGTATAGATTTATTAGTTGGCCAGGACGCAATGCGTTTCCACTTTGTAATTATGATGAGTAGAACTCAATTAAAACCCCATGTACATTTTGAGCTAAGGTGACTAATAAAGGTCACCTTAGAACCATTTTTGAATAACATTTTGAATCATTAATTCTGTGTCGTATAAGTCTGAGAGAGAGAGAGAGAGAGAGAGAGAGAGAGAGAGAGAGAGAGAGAGAGAGAGAGAGAGAGAGAGAGAGAGAGAGAGAGATCTTATCCTCTTCGCTACGCACATCTCCCTCACCGAATTCACGAAGCGACCACACTATAGCGGTAGCTTCTTCGAGAGCTACGCGTCCACGCCACGCATTCGCATCTTGGAGCTGTTCGCGAGCAATCTTCTCACGAGCTTGTTTTGCTTGTAAGTAGCACAAACGGTGTCTATTTTCAACAATCAAGTACTTTATGGAATGAGGGTGAGATTAGCTATGCATAGATGTTCATAGACTTAGGTTTCACACACTTTTAGGTTATGACCTGTGAGTCTATCGCGACTCTATTTGAGGTAGCTAAGGTTATAATCTGGTGAGATTGGACTTATAGGTAAGTATATCCTAGTGAGGGGAGGGTGCCTAGCAAGTTCGAAGCGATTCCGAGTTCATTTGATGTGTAAACGGTGTTATGAGCGTTTAGGGATAGAGTGGGTTGGAGTTAACAAGGATTAGTGATTGATGCATCATAGAAGTGCGCATGTGTAGGTTGGTCTTAGCCTGACAAGCTAACGAGATTTCCTCCGTGCACCTATGGGTTAGTCATGTCACCGGATGACAAGTATGTTGTTTGTGTCGTGCTTGTGAGCATAAACAGGGGAGTAGTTTGCCCTAAAACATTAGCGCCGCTGCCGGGGACACAAGACCTTAAGTAGGGAGATCTACGTCACTCGTGTGATGGTTAGCTTACTTTAGTTTCGACTAGAGAGAGCTTAAATTTTAAGAGAAGATCGAGGAGAGGGTATCTTGAGGTCTAGTGGATAGCCAGGAATCCTGTGACTTGCCGAGGGTCTATGACTAGTTCGAGTTAGTTAGGTAGGATAAGGTGGAGTTAGCATTTATGGTTCTGAGTTATAAGTGATGTTTGTGTGCGAATAGTGTAGAAAAAACATTGTAAAAATGCAAAACAAACAAAAAGAAGAAACAACGAGGATGTTTGCTTGCCTTGAAAGAAAAACCCACACCATACACTCTTTAAGGGTGTGAATAGAGTAGACATTTGGATTTATGATCCAGCGCCTGAGAAAACGTTAAAATTGCGACCAAAACCAACAAAAAGAAACAGGGATTGCCATAAGAAAACACTAAGTGAACCTAAAGAGGCCAAAAAGAGATATAACCACTAGCCTTGGGTAAACTGATTGTGTCATGATGTACAACTGATTGTGTCATGAATTGTCATCAAATTTGCATCACTTCAAGTGCATCTGAGCTGTGAATTTGCCATAGAAAAGTAAAAGTGCTTGAGTCCAAGGTCAAAAGGAGTCCAAATTGAATGAAATTTGAGGGATAGACTTCTAAGGGCACATGAAACCAAACTGTCTAAAAAGAGTAAAAAAATCACATCCTAGTTGCCCTCTGTTGAGTCTATCGCGATAGACTACTACTTGGGGATAGACTAACATTCAGGCAAAACCCCTTGGACCACTAGCTCAATACATCAAAACAAGAGGGCTCACAAAATTTGAGGATATTTGGACATTTGCTTTACCACCAAACCCCAAGTCTGGTGTTATGAGTCTGAACTCAAAGATATATTGGCAAAACAGCTTTGACCTATTGTTCGAACACTGCACAAATTTGTAAATACACCATACAGAGGGTGGGGATTCCAGCTGTGGAGAGAACTTTGGAAAAAGACCAAGTTTGGAGAAGATTATGAGTCTATCGCGATAGACTAAGGAAGTTGGGCTGTAGACCTTATTTTGCAAAACCCTCCTAGGGTTAGCTTAAACAGGACCTAAAGAGCTCACATACCAAGTTTCAAGGTGTTTGGATCACTAGAAGTGAGTCTAAGGTCCAGATAGAGATTCATGTCTGACAAAAACACTAGATTTGGCCTAAAACACAAACCAAGAGTCCAAATTGTATGAAATTCAAGGGATAGACTCTAGAGAGTAAGGGGAACCCAAAGGTGAAGTCACACTTCTGAATTGACTTGTACTAATGTATCTGCCTAGTCTGTCGCGATAGAATGAGTTAGACATTTTTTGGAAATTGTGACTACACAGCAAGGATAAGCTCTTCACCTAGATCCCAACCTTCATTTCAAATCTGAAATTTGACTACCAGAAGACCCTGAGACATTCAGTGGGGAGAAAATGAAAAATTGCTCAGAGTGACCAATGTCATAGAAAATTGATATTTGATGTACATAATTGAAAAATTTATTCAACAGTTCAAAGACAACCCTTGTGAACATACTAACCATACATGTGCAGATTCCAGAAGGAGATCATCACATAGCTGCACAGGTAGGAGAAGTCCAGGTAAGATTTAAGTTTGCAATATAGCTTTGAGTCTTATGTATTTAAGGTCAGGAGCCTTTATTAAGTCAAGAGATAAAAGTGTCAAAAGTCAAGTAAGCACCACGTCCACTGAGGAGAGTGTAACTAAGACAAGGCTAGACCCATGAGCACCGAACATTGAGGAGGGTAGTGATACTGACACTTCATCAGATAAGTCCTTCTTCATGATGGGGAGTCAACAGCCAAGAGGTTTCTCCGGTGAAGGATCAATGCTAGGAGGAAGTACCTCCCAGAACCCTTTGAATGATGCCAAGTTCACTATAATCTTCTTAGAAGGAACAAACTCTAGGGGAGCCCTAGTTTATTCTGACTATCGAGGATGCAAGTGTATTTGTATAGAAGAAAGACCGTCTCAGAGACTAGAGATAATTCAAGTCTATGATGATGGACATAGATTCCGAGATGAAAAGGGGAACCACTATCTGATAATTAGCAACCTTGAGGATTACAACAGATATGGAGATAATGTGGCAAAAGGAAAAATGGTCTCAGAAACTCAAGAACCGCCTCCAAAAATTGATCGACCTGGATCTGTTTTTATGTATGATAAAAAAACAACCAAGGTCTCTACCTATAATGAGAATGTGGGAATTTACAAGCATGAGAGCGAGGGAGTAGTCTCTTATTTTTGATGCAAAGAACCCTACCCAAATGAATTAAGCAAAATACAAGGTTCTTTACTTATTCTCTTATGAAATTGCTATGGGAAAGGATATCATTTTTGTTGACAGGTATGGGCGAGAATACAAACGCATCCTCCCAGAGGAGGTAGAAAAGGCAACAGGTCCAGAAACATCAACATATGCCCCCGAAGAAGTACCAAGGTCCCCCTATACCCCTAGCAAGTCAGCAAATCCATTTTTAGAGTAGGAGACAATATCATATTGTAACCGACAACAGATGTTCAACTACCAGAACGAACAAGCAACCCAACCATCATTGCAGGCATGGCTTCAACAAAGTGCAACATTAGAACAAAACCGAAACAGAGATGGTTATCCAGCCGCAAGAGGGCTAAGAGATTTCCAAGAACCACCACTCTATTCACAGTATCAAGGCAAGAGTAAGCCAAAAACTCAAGAGTCGACAGAGCCTAGAAGACCACCCGTAGAACGAGTTCGAAGAGATGAACCACCTCTTGCAAGAACCGTCAGAAATTATGGCTTAGGGGCACCTCTAGGAGAGGAACCCTCCCACTACAGAAGTCCAGAGGAGGTATATCGAGTAGGACAAGGAGAACCAATGATGAGATTTGTAGACCATCGTAGAATTAGACCTTCGCAGGTGCAAAAATGGGTAAACAAGAAATACACAAGAAACAGAGATCCTAGGGATAGTGTAGCAGACTTTGTGCGTGTAATTAGAGCTGAAGAAGTTTTGGACTTCCCTGCTTAATTTGCAGGGTTTGGGCTTACTCTAGAGGAGGATGCCGCCACTTGGTTTGACTCTGTGGAGCATAGAGATTTCGAGTTTATGGAGAATGTTTTTGACAAGTTTATTGAGGAATTCTCACAAAGAGGGATAGCTCATAATACAGTCTCACAAATCCATAAGTTCAAATAGAAAGAAGGGGAATCTGTGCGAAAGGCAGCCCTACGACTAAAAAGATATGTGAAGTTCTGCCCTGTGGAAGAACTGCCAACTCAGTCCAGACTTATGCTTATATTTATTCAATGACTAAGGAACACAGACCTCTAGAAGGACTTACATATGAAGAGGAGCACGACGTTAAATGAGTTAACTAAGGAAGCTCTTTATCTTGTAGACAATTGTGTGGTCCAGAAGGAGGGTGAATTCAAGGATCTTGATGACGATTCATCCTCACAACAAAGTGGAAGCAAGTCCGCTAAGACAACACCGAAAGAAGAAGTAGCTGTAAGCCAGGAGCAGCTTGTAGAGGAAGTGCTAAAAAACTTTAATAAGTGTGCTATTGAACAAAAATGGACAAACCATGTGACGGAAGAATGTTATTATAACAAGGGATATGTGAGAGAACAACCATATGCTCCCCAAGTTCAGGCAGCATCTCCTCAACTTCCACCGATGCCTAGGTATCAAGCAGGCAACCTACCAGGACCTGTAGGTGTAGAAAGACCACAACCAGTATTGGGGCAACAACGAACCCTACCAGGAGTAATACCGGTAGGCATAAGATACACACCAATGGTAAACGAACTAGAAGAGAAGGCTTTGGTACCTATGCATGCGTATTATGATGGTTCCAATGGATATGCAGCAAATCCTGCCTATTATACACCAAAAGAAACCCCAACGCCAGAACCTTGGAGCATGATTGGAAGTACATGACCACCAATAGCTGCACATGCAGTAGGAGAAGGAAGATACAGCTTGGATGAATGAATATTGTGGTTCATAGCCAACGGAGGCATGGGCGGGCAGAGGCATGCACACCAACAAAGAGGAGCTCAAGGAGCATCTCAACAGCGTAAGGATCCTGCTACAAGTGTGGTGGTGACCATTGGCTAAGAGACTGTCCTCATGATGAAATCATTAGAGTCAGCATATATTGCACCAAGTGTGGAATTACTCACTTGATTCTTGATTGCCCTAAGAACCCGAGCAAAGGAGCAAAGACTACTTTGAACATGCTGGGAGCAGTGCCTTCCAGTGGAGGGTCAAAAAACAAAACTACAATTCCTGTTAAGGTCTTGACGAGAGCCCAAACAAGGAAAGATGACAATCAGCCCAAGAGTAGGGATGAAAATCAAGAGGAAATCAAGACTGACAAGTCTAGCGTCAGTCGTGATAATCCTTGGAAAGAACGAAGAGCGAAAATAAAAGCTAGACATGAACGAAAATAGAAGGCTGTAGAAGCTGAGCTAACAATGGCTCGAGAGCAACTTAAACAGCAGAGAGAGTCTGACTCTCTAAAAGCAACGGTGGGACCTAGGAGTGCAAGCTCAGGAGGGTCTGTATTGGTAGATAAGATCAATGAACCCTTGGATGCAATCTTGCAAGCCTATGAAGAAAGATGGAAAAATAGAGAGTCTAGAGCAAAGGTGGATGACATATCCATATCGAGAGATAGAAAAACAGAGACTAGAGATGTGCAAGCAGTTGATTGAAACTGTACAAGCCTTACTAGAGCCTCCACCTGTGTAAGTGAAGGATAGAATAATCAAACCACCAAACAATGAAACACCTATCAAAACTGAACAAAGGGTACTTGACGAGATAGAAAACGTTAAATCCTTGCCTGATGTAGAGGATGCAAGAGTCGTGCCTAATAGCACTGATGACACTGAAGGGTTTTCCACCATATGCACCCATTGTGGGAGAAAAATGGCCTGAAGAGCTATGGGAAATGGTGAGAAAAGCTCAAGAAAAATATGAGACAAAAACAGTCGAGTCAACGCCTTTCTCGGATTTGAACTTGAATAAATCACCATGGGATTTAGACGCTAAATCATTTCAAGGGGATAATGGTTCAGTTGCATCAGAAAATAGCAGACCAACGTCACTCAGAACTTTGCCACCATACATGGGAGACTATGAGGCAAAGTCGAAAATTAGAAGGGTACCTTCTCAAAGAATAGGAGGGTCAAATCAATTGGACACTAAAATTTTGACAGACTTTTTGTCTACTCCGGTAAAGTGTACAATCACATCGGCAAAATTAGGCCAAGCATGTGGACGGAAGTGGGAAAATATCTTGAGAAATTTGGTATAAGGACGCCTCTTAAGTTTCGAAACTAAGCTTAATGACACAGAACCGAGAGTCAATACTAGACCAGTGCCTCTCAACAAGGTTGGAGAGTATTGTGAGGGTGAAGACGGCAACACTACTCTACCAATCGAGTATAACAGCATAGAGACTAAGGCCATACTTGATAGTGGAGCTGACATTACCATTGCTACCAAATTGCTATGGGAAAAATGGGGAAAACCGGCAATACGAGCAACTAGAATGAAACTGCAACTAGCGGATGGGCAGGTAGAAAGACCTATAGGATTGCTTGAGGCAATTGTGGTATCTCATGTGGCATAGAGTGTGAACATACATTTGCCATAGTAGATTTTGGCAAGAAAAACAATTATGAAATCATCCTTGGTAGGCCGTTCATGAGGCAACTCAAGATAGTGCAAGATTGGGGGTATGATTATTTGTATCTAAGACATGCTGAAACCACTACACGTGTAAATATGAGGAATCATAGCTACCATGATGTCACAAGAACACCTGTGGAAGATTTTGACTCAACCACCATTAGTGGATCAGAAGTCCCAGCGTGATTCTGTAAGAAAAAGGAGATATGGATGTGCGGAGCATCTCAATGTAGTGAATTCGACCACAATGAAAGGACACTAGAGAGGGTATTGAAAGACGATGCCTATATACGAGAGCCCTTCCCTGAAGAGAAGCTTGAACCCCTAGAATGGTCTCAAATTTTGGCTACTTTGGATGTGTGCGTCAATGAAGTCACTCCCACAAAATTTTGTGACGAGAATGGCTACGATATTGTACCATAGTACATCTTGAGCAAAATTGTGGAGGAAGACCAGAATGAAGGAGACACCGAGAATGCGAGGGTCAATCAAATGGAAACGAAACTTGATATTAAGATAGTGGGTTATGTGGACATCCCCACTAAAAACATCGGGCAGGATGGAGAAGAATTTTATGATTCTTCTGTGATCGATGTGAAAACGAAGATAATGCGGATGACGAGAAGTTGAAAAATACGAAAGAAGACGACCATCAGGATCAAGACAATGACGTCTTTTACAACTTCCCAAACCAAAGTGTGAGACGCCAAAAAAGATACAAGAGTGGCGACACCATAAAAGTCTACCAAAGGTTTAGATCTATGCCTGAGTTCAGGAGTAAGACACATTTCCTTATGAACATTCATGCTATTGATTGTGCTAAGGATAAAGTGTCATGAAGGTTTCTTAAGATTGCTGAAGAGCCAGGTTTCAAGGCAAGACTGTTGAATTTTAAGAAAACTAGCAAGGCAAAAAAGAGAGTTGCGAAGGAAATATTGAATGTCTTTGGAGATCCAATTATAACGAAAGTTGAGAGGAAAAAGAAATACAATGATTTGAAACAAAAGCTGAAAAATGTATGGACAATTGAGATGGAAAGTAGCGATGGATCGAACGCTAGTGATGGGAGTAAAGAGATAGATCTACCTCCTCACTATTGTAAGTACACCATTCAGGAGAGAAAATTGGTGGTCCAGCAAAAACCAATGAGAGAGCCTAAACCCAATGAGTCCTATGATGGGCCAGAGAACGCCAAGAAAATAGACCTAGCAGAGTTGAGAGAAAGTCCTCGACCTGCTTACATTGCCACTGATCTAAGCCAGGAAGAAGAGGACTTACTGATCAAAACGCTTAAAGAATTTTGTGATGTATTTGCCTGGTCATACAAAGATCTAAAGAGGGTGGATCCTAACATTTGTGAACATTCAATCCCTCTGAAGTCACATGCAAAGCCAAGAAAACAACATCCGTACACGTACAATGAGACATTTGCCAAAAGGATCAAGGACGAGATAGACAAACTTATGGATGCTGAATTTATTTATGAGATAGAGCACACTGACTGGGTGTCGCCAATCGTGGTGGTACCTAAGAAAAACGGGAAATTACGGGTGTGTGTGAATCTCAAGAAGGTAAATGCAGCAACAATAAGGGACAACTATCCTCTTCCTATCACGGAACATGTCCTAGAATGAGTAGCAGGCAAGTAAGCCTATAGCTTTATGGACGGATTCTCTGGTTATAACCAATTGGGGTTAAACTAGAAGACCAGTACAAAACAACGTTTGAAATTGAATGGGGCATATATGCATTTAGGGTAATGCCATTTGGCTTGACCAATTCTCCAGCCACATTTCAGATATTAATGACACATGCTTTCAAAGAATACTTGCGAATATTTTTGGATATTTACATGGATGACTTGTGTGTCTATTCTCTATTGAGAGAAGACCATATAGATCATCTTAGAAAGCTATTCAAAAAATGCAGAACGTATAGGATTTGCCTCAACCCATAAAAATGTGTATTCATGGCACGGCAAGGCAAGATCCTAGGCCACATAGTATCGGCTAATGGAATTACCACTGATGAAGACAAGGTAAAGGTGATCATAGAATTGCCAATACCAAACACTGTACGAGAGGTACAATCATTTATGAGACATTGTGGATACTACCGACGTTTTATCTACATGTATGTTGTAATAGCAAAACCCTTGTATAGTTTGATCACGATCTTCATATGGACCGACCAATGTGAGGAGTCATTCCAGAAATTAAAAGATGCACTGGTATCTGCACCAATTCTAAAAGCACTGGATTGGTCAAATATTTTCCATGTATGCGTAGATGCTTCAACATTTGCAATAGGCTGTATATTAGCACAACCAGGAGAGGGTAATACAGATTTTTCCATTAGTTATGCTAGTAGACAACTCAACTGTGCAGAGAAGAATTATACCACCACTGAAAGAGAAGGATTAGGTATGATATACACGGTAAAGAAATTTCATCATTATTTGCTTGTGAACAAATTCACATTTTTTGTGGATCATCAGGAACTTTTGTACTTAGTAAACAAACCTTGTAACACGGGACGAATTGTAAGATGGTTCATTGTGTTGCTGGAGTTTGATTTTATGGTAGTAGTAAAGAAAGGAAAAACTCATCAAAGAGCAGACCACCTTTCTCGATTACTAAATGGCGAAAAGGCTACTGGTGTAGATGATGATCTCCCAAACGCATAACTATTTAATATAGGGATGGTACCAAAGTGGTCAGAGCAGATTATTCCATTGTTGACATATGGAATGAATCTTGACGAAAGACACACGGTGGAAGATGTTAGACAAGCAAAAAATTACACTATGCTTGCGGGAAGAATGTTTTCATCATGGTAACGATGGGATTCTAAGGTTGTGTATAGGCCCAGAGGAGTACGACGCGTATCTAGAAGAGACACATACACAGACAGGGGGTTTCCATCGAGGAAATCAAATAACCTATGAACGATTACGAAGACTTGGAGTGTATTGGCCTGGAATGGCAGGTGATGTAGCTAATTACATCAAGAAATGCAACTTTTGCACAGCCAA
Source organism: Adiantum capillus-veneris (assembly GCF_014529385.1). Taxonomy (NCBI): domain Eukaryota; kingdom Viridiplantae; phylum Streptophyta; class Polypodiopsida; order Polypodiales; family Pteridaceae; genus Adiantum; species Adiantum capillus-veneris. The sequence goes on from NC_140944.1 coordinate 151,936,283, forward strand.
TAACACTGTGGATTATGCCACATTATACCAAGTAACGATAGCACCCACATGGAGTCATGCTATTGTGGAATATTTGACTAATAAGGAGTTGCCGGGAGATTGGTCTAAATCCAGACAAAAGGCTTTACAAATTGAAGTGAATAGGTATACCATCATTAGTGACCAAATGTATAAAAGAGGACCCGATGACCAGTTGAGGATAGTTCCTCATGAAAATGACTACTTTCCATTATTGGAGCAAGCCCATGCAGGCATAACAGTGGGTCATTTTCGGTGAGAGAATCGTAAAAATCATTATGATTGCAGGCATATGGTGGCCGACCATGATTCAAGATGCAAAAGAATTCGTGAAAAGGTGTGATGAATGTCAACGCACTAAGGTGTCAGTTGAGAGAGACGACATGCCTTTAAGACCAATGATGAGTGCTCGAGCATTCACTAAATGGGGATTGGACTTGTTGGTCCTATTACTCCACCAGCTTATCTTTCAAAGCACAATACATCATAGTGGCCACTGATTATATGACCAAATGGGTGGAAGCAAAAGCCACAACAAAGGCAGATGCTAGAACCACGGCACAATTCTTATATGAATATGTGCTTACACGATATGGCCTACCAATCGAGCTGGTGAGTGATAGAGGGACGCACTTTGTAAATGAAGTTATCAAACATCTCTTGACTGAGTTTATGATAATTCATCGCAAATCTGCACCCTACCATCCACAAGCCAATGGCCAAGCAGAAGCGACCAACAAAATATTGTGCACAGTTCTTACGAAACTGGTTAGTGAAACAAGGACGGACTGGGATCTGGGATCAAATGCTATATTCAGCATTGTGGGCTTATCGAGTTGCATATAAAACAACACCGTTTAATATGGTGTATATATGGGATAAATGCAATAGTGCCTATTGAGTTTTTGATTCCAACGCTAAGGGTAGCTAAACGGCTGGACTGGATGGGCCATGAGCTTTCAGAACGGTTAAATGACCTAGAAAAACTAGACGAGTTATGAGTCAATGCGGTAGCAACCTTTTTTGCCAAGAAAAGGCAACAGAAAGAGTTTTTTGACAAACATGTCAAAAAAAAAGACTTTAAAACGGGGGACTATGTCTTGGTATACACCCTTAAACAACATGCCAAAAAACTAAAGAAAAGAGGAATGGGGCCTTATTTGATCCAAGATATCTCGTCTAGCGGAGCAGTAAAACTGTCGACACTAGATGGAAAAGAAATACCGAATTGGATTAGTGGGTGTCGTTTGAAAAAGTATCATCTATCTCTAACTCCTGGGATGTTGTTTCAATTGCATTATGGCAAAGCCTATAGACAGGAACAACACGAGTTCATGACCAGGCACAACAAGAAGACAAGGAACGCATTGCTAAGCGAAAGCAGTTTCTGAGGACAATAAACATGGTCACACCGATGATGATTGAAGAATATCCGCTTCCAACAATCCAAACAATCTAAGCGGATATACAAAGCGAAAAACTAGCAAGGACAATCATAGACCTTATGCTCAGGACGAGAACACATGGTGTAGTCCTTACATTAAAGCATATGCAGGCACAGAACAAGTAGAAACCTATGCATTGCTTGACACTGGGGCAAAATTGAGTGTCATTAGCTTTGAGCTCTTTCGAAAACTTGGACCAATGACGAAATTCATAGAAACACACAAGTTGAAAGTCGCATTGGGTGATGAGGTGACCACTTTGTGGTCTATTATGTTACCAATCACTGTGTTACCAATCACTATGGTCTATTATGTTACCAATCACTGTGCAGGGGCACACGTACACTCATAAGTTCCATGTGCTGCCACCAAATAGATCAGCAACGCCGTGTATCTTAGCAGTGTCGTGGATGAAAGTTAACAGAGTATTCATTGATTTGGATACTAATAAAGCACTGTTCAGAAATGACAACTTTTCAGAACCCTTCTTATCATATGATAAATATGTGTCAATGTGGAGACAGGAGTCCGTACATCTGCAATGCACTAATCAACAACAATCAAAGTTTGGATGGCAAGAAATGTATTATCAAAAGCCAACAATCATGCAGGGAACCAAGCAAGTATGGGTGCGACGTACAGATCTATCTGAGGCACAATTTCATCAAGGGTGGAAATATCAAGTTTGGCTCAGGCAAGACATCTTAATTCCTGTAAGGGAGTTGATTGAAGAAAAGACAAATAACCCTACAAAAGCAAAGCTTCGAAGAACAATTATTAACAAGAAGAATCCACAATGGACTATATTGGTATGGCGTCCAAAAGTACCAATTCAAAACAAGCCAACAGCACAGGTATGGATGCCGAAGAAGACCAACGAACAATTGTCTACGACTGCCAATGACAAGCACCATACAGCCATCATGTCAAAACAAGTAGCGTCAACGACAACAAACACGAGTATCTGTGCAAACAAAGTCAACAAAAAGATATGGAAACGAAAGGAAGTTCAACCAGAACATGCAACAAAGAATACAACCATATCGACTTCAGCGGAGGCACAAACAAAAGTTCAAAAACCTTGGAAGACCATCAAAAGACGAGCGGTAGAATTACAACTTCTTATCGCCAAGAAAATCTGCCAGCCAACTAACATTACCACAGGAAACCTCACCGACGAATGCCAATAAGCGTATCGCTTATACCTTCCTCTTACACCGCATAGATTTTTTATAAATGCATTGACTGTGCATGCATATAGGGCTACCTTACAAGGCCTGCCTTAGCATGAGTTAACGCCCATGCACATCACATACCCTTGACAATACCTTGTCGTCCGGGAGGACTCCGACCAAGAGGGGGGGAGGCATTCCAAATGCGCGGACTCACGTCATATATTAGAAGGCAATGTTTGTGATTGATTTTTCAACCAATGTTTTATCATGTGATTTTTGGGAAAATAATACGCCCTCGTAATTAATTAGAATTGGGGACCAAATGATCATAGATGAGCCCCTAGGGATGTGTATATACTGTAAAGCGAGTCAAAACTGGCCAAAAACCGTCAAAAAATAGCAAAAAATAGGCCAAGGTTGACGATTGAGAGCGAGAATGTACATAGACAAGAGAAGAGTGAGCTACATAGTGTTAGTATATTTATTGGTATTTTTCTAGGTTAGAGTTGCTATTTTTGGGTTAATTTGGAATTTATTTGCTCAATTTGAGCTATTTTTCTAGCAAAAAATAAAGAAAAAAATCCATAATCCAGATGGAAACACAACAGAAGAGATGCCTGATTAGAGCAAGGTAAAGAAGACACAGAAAAAATATGAAGTGTGAAGGTGACAGAGCAAAACTGGCAACTGTAATGACGGGACCTCCAAAGGAGAAATCTGCAAAAATTGTAGAAGTGGAGCAAACAAGGTCCAAATCAGAAAATTTGTGAGCCTAAACCGCATCTCGTGAAAAGTTATGGCCACAGGTAAAAGATGGGAAAATTTTATGTCGGAGCCCTGATCACATATAGGAAGATAGGCTAGAAAACTCTCATTTGTGTCATTTCACCTTCCGAGAGAGAGAGCTTCCTACAGCATCCGAGACTTCCAGGAGCTCATCCATTGCACATGGTCACTAGATCGACATCAGATATGAGTGGTATGCTCATCAACACTACATCTAGCAGTTGAATACTTCATGTTGTCGCAAAACCTCGCCAGCACCACCATCACAACCTGTGCACACATACTGTAGACCGGTTGTTAGGAAGACCTAGAGGGCACCAAATGGAACCAAAATTGAAATGCACAATGCCTATAGCTTAGGGATCAAGCTTATGACCGCGGGAAGCGCGAAGGAACCCCCCCAAAAAACCCTAATTTCATAGGGCCTACAGAAGGGCAACTCACCCAAAGTGATCGGAAATGAGCCAAAACTCATAGGCAACAAGCCAATGACCTAGACAAACCAACCGAAGGGTTAGACCATGAAAAAGTCAATCCAAGCTAGACCTAGAGCCTCTATCTGACAAAGACCGCGCAAAGCGTCACGAAGCTCTAACGAGCCGACCAGGTGACCAAATGACACCAAATTTGACAGGGTACATCCTAAGGATGTCAACTATGAGTTGGAAATTTGCCACTCAAGAAGAAGCACTTCCACAAGGGAAAACACCAGCAACAGGCCAGAAAAGCGTCCAAATGGTCGTTTTTGGTGACGTAAGCACCAAAAGAACAAGCGACTGCTTCGACGGAAGGTCAAAAGGAAAGGAAAGTCAGCCTGAGTCATACAATGACCAGAAAGTATGGCGACTATCACCTAAGTGGTCTACTCCAACTCCAAAAATAGCCAAGTGCTGCCAACAAGGAGTACACTTTTCCAAATTGGTTAAAACTTAATGTGTGTGTCTAGGAGAGCCTACTAACACCAGGGGGGCCAACTAACATCAAAAAACTTGTAAAAATGACAAGATAGTGAGTCTATCGTGATAGACTTGCTCATGCACTTAGACACATGGAATTCTGATTGTGACTTCATAAATGGGACTAACAAGGCCTAATGACCCCAGATATCACATCAGAGTGCAAAATTTGATCTATCTGGCACAAGGACTGAGTCTATCGCGATAGACTAACTACTCTATCTTTGGGAGGGTCCTTTTCAAAGATAATCACAGGGATAGACTTGTAGAAGCTAATGAAGAAAGTATACCAAATTTTAGACAAGATAGACTCATATGAAATGATGAGATAGACTTGACAGTAGCCCAGATTCAGAACATGACATCTCAACAACACAGAAAGTTGAAAACCACATGTGAAGGTTCAAGGGACCTTACATCAACTAGGGGAAGGTAGACCAAATGCTACATACCAAAAATTTGACAAAATAAGGCTAACTCCAAGTCTATCACGATAGACTAGGTAGAATGAGATAGATACCCTTGATCAAAAACTGGATTCAACACCTAGCTTCAGCATGGTGTCAGAAGATTACCCACAAAGTTTGGACCCAAAACAACAAAAGATGAGGGAGATAGACCAACATCTCCTTGGAGGATTTTTGGAAAAATGAAAGTTGAGCCAAAGGGAGGTCAGTTGACATCCATTTGAGATGAAAATGAAGTCAGATCATGTACAAGACATGGGGAACCTGAGTGTGAAGTCACATGTGAAAAATACCTCCCCTATGAGAAGATAGTGAGTCTATCGCGATAGACTCATCAGAGTTTGAAATTGGCCTGATTTTGAAATTGTGACCATATGGAGAGCTTAGATACCCTATGCACATGTACCACACAAAGTTTCAAAGCATTTGGACACATTCTCCTTCATCAAAAACATTAATTTGAAGCTGTCAAAGTCAGACACTGAAAGAACTTGTCTATCTGCTAACATTTTTCACTAACTCATCTTGGGACTAAGAGGGCTCAACTAGATGCATGCTTAAGTGATAATCAATTTAGAAAAGAGGTACTATGTTTATAAATTAACCATTACTTGTGGATACAGGATCCATGGACGCTTCTCCGAGAAAAAGAAAAGGCAAGGACCTGGCAACGGAGGGTGCAACACCCTATACACTTCTACAAAATTCATTAAAGCCAGCAGCCACATGGATACCTGCAGAAGTGCAACAGGTAGCAACTTTCCAAATCTACCAAGGTTCCTATATGGATGGAAAAGTAAATTTAGTGGATACAGTAATGATCCCCAAGGAGGCAGAAAACTACCTGAAAAGATCGCCGCAAAGATCATGGTAAAGAAAGTTGGCTTATGGGATTTTGTTTCACTACCACCAGTGGGGATAGATTTCAAGAGAGTACAACAACTAATTGAGACTATCCAAGAAGACGGAACTTGCAGGGTTGCAGGAATGGATAATGAGATGATGGAGATTCAGATCACCAAGGAAATCATCAAAGAAGCCTTACAAGTGTCTGATGAGGGAGCCAACATGAGAGAAAGAAGGAAGAATCTCACAGTCTACCTGCAAAGATCCAAACTGCCGTCTTTTGAACTCATAACAAACCCAAAAGTGAGGGAACTGACACAGGTATACAGCCAATGTTTGTTGAGCTACAGCAAGAGACCGCCTAGATATACTACACCACACGGGGTCATCTCAACAACAATGACCTGGGCTATGGGAATGACACATGATTTCTATATAGGTCATGCATCATATCTATTTGAGGAAGTGACAAAGCTACAACAGGACAAGCGAAATTATATTGAAGAAGGAGAAGTACTCACCATAATGATATACCATGCCATAGGAGCGACAAATCAGCTACCACCTGCTCCTCAGCAGAACAACTGGTTGGGTACTACGAGAGAATATTGAAGACAGACCACAAAGGCAAGAACCTCCCTCTACTAACACCATTGGAGGACGCAGGCTGGAAAGGGTCACCAGAACTACACAAGAGAAGAGGGAAGAAGAAAGAAGGGCTGAAGAAGAGAACTTGAGATTAAAGAAGCGAAAAGCAGAAATTGAGAACAACATCAGATTGCAGAAGGTAGCAAATATGGAGAGAATGCTAGAAGGCTTTGTACTAGAAAGATCTCTACGAGGCGACGTAGGCGCCACTTGGAAACCCTCTAGTAGCTCTTACACACTAAAAACGAAGAATAAAAAAAATACAGCCTTTGAGTTGGACTGGTTTGAAAGATACATCCAAGAGAGGAATGCTACGGATGAGCCAGAGCTGCCACTTGAAGAGGAGGATCTCCAAACATTAAGAGATCAATTGAGACCAACTACAATAGATGAGGAAACACCACCTCCATCTCCAAGGCCAAAGGCAAGTGAAAGGCAACCAACTCCACCTGCCGACTCTCCTCCACATCCAGAGAGCTCATCTCATGATGAGAGAGTCCCTACACCACCCCATAGAGAAGAAGAAGAAGAAAGGACAGATGACCATCCACCAATTGGAACAGTATCACACCTTGATAAAGGCAAGCACATAGAGGTGTATTTGACAAGAGAACAAGCAACGTCCTCTTCTCAAGTAATTGAGTTGGGAGCTAATATCAGCCTGGATTTGGGAGCAATAGAGACTCTACTAAACCAAGTAAGACTCCACAGTCGGTTGTTAGCTAATCAGAACAAGGTTAACAAAAAGAAATTGGAGACAATCCAGCAAGAGGTTCTGAAGTTGCAGGAGCAAAGAGATGACAACCTTAAACTGATCAGCATTAAAGATGCTGAGATCTCGGGTCTCAAAAGCAGAATAGACCTCCTCAAGAAAATTTTTCAAGAGTCAGAAAGTTTCAATGCTATTTGTGAAGTACCATCTCTGTGTTTCTTGAAGATGTCAATGATAGAGATGAACAAATCCAGAGGTTGATGGAAAAAAAGCAAGATGCCCTGGAAGCAGCCAAAAATTTACAAGTCATAATTGATGACTTACAGATTGAAGTGAAGGATTTGAGAGCAGTGACGGACATACAGGCAAGGGATATAGAAAGAGCAAAGAAGCAAAAGACCAGCAACACCAGTGGTCCAACTACAAGAAGAGGTGGAGGCACTAAAGAGAGAGCTAGAATTGGAAAGAAAACAGAGGTTGATGATAGTTGAAAGTGCACTTAGAGCTGAGGATCAGTTGCAAAAGAAAATAGCAGATTTACAAAGCGAAAAAAAGCAAGGACCAGCTGAAGACAGTGAAAGAGAAAGCCTCGCTTAGTCCATCAAGGAAGAAAATGAGAATTTGCACAACAAGTCAAGGAATTGGAAGATGATGCAGTCCAAAAGGAGATGGAATTTCAAACACTCAAAATTGATAATCAAACAATGGCTGCACAAATTGCAAATCTCCAAACAGCAAGCCAACCCCACGGGCAAGTAAGGGTGCACACAGTGCAAGCGGCCACGGATTTGGCTGGCATGGTAGAGCTCTCGGGGGGTTCACTATGTGTAAAACTACCATATCACGTGCGTTCAAGACATGTTTGTAAAACCCCTTATCTGTAAATTTTTTTAGGAATATAATGTACCCTTTTCTTTTAAAATCTGTCAGTTTTTTTCAATTCTAAAAAAATTATGTCCTTTTGTATATTTATTTCTGTAAGTTTCAAGAACTTTAAATACCCTTCTGTTGAACTCACGTGATAGGTTACATTTTTCTTAGGTGACCTCCCCGGGGTAGAGCTATATGGTGGTGATGATGAGTATGAGGAGGAATCAGAGGACCACGGCCCCCCAGATTATACTCAGAATGATCAAGCTGGCCCAAGCACTCAGGTTGAAGATGAAGATTCTCTTACCAAAAATGAAGAGCAAAGATTGACCAAACAAATGCAGAAGCAGGTGGATAGGACGTGGCAAAGGGCAATCAAGCGAGAACGAGAGTTGCTACGTGCACTCTCCAGATCAGGCAAGAAGGCCGCACAGCTACGAGAAGAATGGAATGCGCCTATACTTCCATATACCCTTCTCAAGTATGAAAATCTGGAGCATCAACAACAACTCAAAAACGAAGAATACATGCCAGATTTTGAAGGCAACATCCAATACCCTGATGACAGGAACATGATTATAGTAGTCAACCAAAGTGGCGGCAACAATGGCTTAACAACCACCTAGATTACCTAACCCACCTTGTAAATGTGCCTTCGGAATTAAGGGAAGACCCCACTTTTTGCCCTACGCCACGAATCTATACATATAGACAGTATCAAGACATGCAGATCAGAAACCCTACATGGCTAAATTAGCTGCGTTTGTAGGGACCAGGCGAAGGAGAGAGAATATCCGGCCCGTATATTGTGAAAACCCTCAAGGGCACCATTGCGGAGTTCAGCGGCTCTCCCGACTTGTCCTGCAAGATGATTTGTAAGATAGCAAAAACCTTTTTGGCCTGTCTCACAACGTTTTCAGAGAGCTGTAAATCAGAGTTCATAGATACCAGCAGAAATGAAGCGGAGTTATCTTACGACCTAAGTGCACCTCCATTAGAACAAGTTTTGTATGTCTACTTCAGAAGGCTGATGTTTTTGCCGAGCTATCATCTACAGACTTTTGAGGAAGCTTTTTATACAGGATTCTTTTTGTTCGAGTCTCAAATTTTTGGCCCACTCATAGCAAGTGACTCCATGCGATATGATTCGAAAGAGAAAGGCAACAAAGACGACATTGAAGATAGTCTCAAGTTCATGTCGTGATAGACATGAATTAAGAGGGGGGGAGTGTTGGAGCCCAACTTGTCCAACTTTTGTAATGAGCCCACCTTTTAAAGCCTATTAAATTCCCATTTTTATGTCAAAGATGTCTTATCATTTTGATCCAATTGTCTGGATTATGTATAGATTTATTAATTGGCCAGGACGCAATGCGTTTCCACTTTGTAATTATGATGAGTAGAACTCAATTAAAACCCCATGTACATTTTGAGCTAAGGTGACTAAAGTATAAAGGTCACCTTAGAACATTTTTGAATAACATTTTGAATAATTAATTCTGTGTCGTACGAGTCTCAGAGAGTCAGAGAGAGAGAGAGAGAGAGAGAGAGAGAGAGAGAGAGAGAGAGAGAGAGAGAGAGAGAGAGAGAGAGAGAGAGAGAGAGAGAGAGAGAGAGAGAGAGAGAGAGAGAGAGAGAGAGAGATAGATAGATAGATAGATAGATTTTATTATTGTCCTCGGAGGTCAAATATGACCTATGGGACCAAAGTTACATGTGATGTAGTATGTGTATGGCTGATGAGTGACTCTCGTTGCTCCAAAATTGTAGTGATGAGAGTCGCAATGGAGAGCCCACACTTGGGCTGGGAGAGGAAAGTGTGTAGGTCTAAGTTATGGCTGAAAATGTGAGAGAAGCAAGTTCGGATGTGATCAAAAGCTGAGCACTCTAGTAGTGTGTGGTACTCAGACTCTCGAACTTGCAGTGAGCATAATGTGCACAATCGATTTGACTCTTCTCCATTGCCCCAACGCCCTATCTCGCATCGAAGGAAATGGGAGCTAAGCCGAATTGCTGCGATAGTGCGTATCGCGGACAAGGGAATAGGCTCAAGCATGTAAGTGTGAGTACGGTTTCCTCTCTCAGCGAAGAACATGGTTTTGTAGTTGGGGGCAATATAGGTGGTGTAATGTATGAAGCGTGACCCACCAGATTTCTCCCAAGCCGTAATACATTGGCGTTGTAAAAAAGCTTCATTCACTTGAGAGTCAATTGAAGCATCATGTAGCAAGTGTAATGCATCCCATCTCCCAAACCACTTCTTTATGTCTTGCATCCATCCCGTGCTCAAGATCTTGCTTTTATGCGTCTTTTGAACTTTTTTCCTTGCTTCCCATGCAATTGTAGGAAGTCGATGTGAGGGGTTTTGACGCATCTTTATAATGTACTCCACAACCCTTTCCATGCCCATAACTTCAATTGGAAGAGATCCCGACTCAAGAAGTAGGAGCATATATGGTGTTTGTGTCTTAACTTGGAGAAAGTTTGTAAGAAAACGCTTTTGGACATTCTCAAACTCTTTCCAAGTAGACTTTGAGATGCTCCCGTCCCACACTTCAACTCCATAAAGAAGAACCGGTGTCACCAATGCATCAAAAAGATACTTCTTGAGAACCCAATACTTGATGTTTCCCGCATTACACATGTTCTCAAATGCATAATATGCTCTCTTTCCCGCTTCCAAACGACGCATAGCACATTCATGCCACTTGTGATTGGATGGAACCTCAAGGCCAAGGTACTTAAAGCTCTCAACAACTTCAAGTGTCTCGTTGTTGTACACAATGCATGGCTTCTCCTTATGGTTGGTTTTCACAAGCATGACCTTTGTTTTGGATTCATTTACAATCAGCCCACTATGCAAGCAAAAGTTCTCAAGGACAACCATAAGCTTTTGTGCATCTTCTAAAGTGTGTGCTAGAAGCACTACATCATCCGCATACAACAAAAGCATGATTACCGCATTGCAAATAGTGACCTCTTCAATGCCTTCTTCTTGCATAAAGTCAAGTACCATTTGTTCCAATTGATCGATGCATAGACCAAAGAGAGTTGGTGACAATGGACATCCTTGTTTAACCCCAATAGTGCTTACAAAAATTTCTGAAATTTCTCTTCCCATGCGCAATTGACAAATCACCTTCTCATAGATTCGAGAAACCGCAAGCATAAACTCACTTGGAACTTGGAGTTCTTCCATCCTTCTCCACAAATTGTTACGTGGAATCATATCAAAGGCTTTCTTAAAGTCCACAAAACAACAATACAATCGCTTGCCTTTCAACCGACTTTCCTCCATGAGAACACGAAGAGTGACAAGATGATCAATGGTGCTATGGCATCGACGAAAACCCGCTTGTCCCTTTGCACGCTTGTCATTCTCTTCAGCCCAATCACTCAATTTCATCTCCATTATGCACCCAAACAACTTTGCCATAAGAGACCCAATCATTATAGTCCGGTAGTTGCTTACATTCTTTACATCCCCTCCTTTATGCAAAGGCTTAACCCAATTAGTACTCCAATCATAAGGCATACCATGTTGAAGTGCAAGGTTTAACATATCACACATCCACTCATGGGTAAAATCTCCCGTCCATTTGATCATCTCCGGCTTGATACCTTGAAGATCTCCTGCTTTGCGAGTGGCCAACTTTTCAAGCCCACCGCATACATCCTCAATAGTAAAAAAAGACGGCATACATGGGAGTGAACCATAAAATGGCATTTTTTCAGTATTTTCTTGCTCATATAATTGCCTACAATGTGTGTACATATCCACTAGACTCAAGTTACCAAAATTCTCAACCCGCTTGCCTCTCAAGTTTCTCCAAAATCTTCCACATGCATGTGCCTTTTCTTGGACTTGAAATTCTTGTTGCTTTACTTCCCATCTTCTTCTCTTCTTTTGAATCAATGCCTTGTATGTATGCAAATGACTTTGATAGTTGTCTTTGTCCATAGTTGCATCAAGCTTTATCAAGGACTTTCGAGCATCTTGACATTCTTTATCAAACCACCTTTTGCGTGATCTATCTTTGTTGATACCATGGAGATGCTTTATGGCAAAGCATTCTTCCGCACAAGAACAAATAGCTTTCTTGAAAGCTTCCCATTTAGTTTCCAATGGTGCATCACATTGAAGCTTTGTCATCCATAATTTTTGCTCAACCATTTCAATGTACATTGGTGCCCGTTTGAAATCCATACATAGTGATAACTTCTCTTTCCTTTGACTGAAATTATCATGCTTAGTTTCTTCTCCACATGAAAGGTCAATACATAAGGTGCGATGGTCGGATTCCGGGGTCCATTGACCAAACATAAAACTCTTTATGCGATACATGATGGCTTCAGAGAGTAGCATATAGTCAATCACACTATCCCCATTATGTCTTCTACATGTAAATCCATTGGTTCCACTCCACAAAGATACACCATTGGCAATGAGCATACCCGTGCTATTACACATGTGTAAAAGTAACTTTCCATAGTGATCCGGCTCTTTCTCATCCATTGAAGTACGATCATACAAGTAAACTTCCTCCAACTCCCTTGAAATGTATGGCATATCAAATTGTTGAGTATCATGTTGCAATGTTTTTGTGCGAGCATTCATATCCCCAAATACAATAACATCACCTTCACCTTTGAAATAAGCAATGTCCTCTTCCGAATCAGAAAATGGTTGATCTCTATCCATGCAAGCATAAAAGGGAGAATCATGATGAGGAATGTAGCAACCGGCTACAAAAATGGGTGCTCTTTTTGGTGTCATAATTTTCAGCCATACATAACGTTTGTACTTGTCATCTTTCACAATTGATACAAAATCTTCCAATCCTTTCTTAACCATACATGCTAACCCTCCTTGTCCTCTTCGTTGCTTGAGATTCTTTGACCACATCAATGAATGTACATTGTAATCCTCCAAGCCGTTAATCCTTTGTGTATCATGCTCCCAAGTTTCAACAAGAAGTACAACATCGGCTTTGCTTGTTAGTTCATCAATGCCAACCCCCGCATTCCATGGGTATCCATTACAATTCCAAAAGCATATTTTCAATTGTAACTCAGTCTCATAGGTCACGTATCCCTATTTGCTTGAGAGGCTTGCCTCCTCCTTGGGCACATTTTCTTCATGAGAGATCTCCTTGTTTTTATTATTCTTTTCCTCATATGCCTTGCGACGCATATTTTGTTGCTTAATAGTGCGATCTTCACATACAAAACATTTTGTATCCCTCAAATAGATCCAACTATTATCAAGGATAATCTTTCGCTTGGTCTCATCCGGCATGGTGCATACAATTGGCTGTTCTCCGGAGCGAGGAGCTCCTTAATTCCCCACTCTATGTGCTCCATAGACCATAACTCCGGACATGCCAAAGTGGGTTTTGAAGAAATCTTCAATAACAATGGCAAGAGAAGAAGGTGTCTCTAACTTCTCTTCGGGAATTCCACGAATAACAATGTTCTTGGAACGTCGCTCCCGTTCCTTCAACTCCTCCACATCCACATTCTCAACATTCTTTGTTTGAACCATAGCTTGCATGAGTGAGGAATTAGAAACCACATTGCTACCACATACATCAGCCCAAGACTTGTTTGTGCATACATTTTTCATGTCGCATACATCCCGGCTCATAGTGTCAAATTTCTCCTCTTTCAATACATGGTCATGCTCTACTTTGCTCATCCGCTCCTTCAAAGCATTCAAGTCCACAAGAGAGCGTTTACATTCCTTGACTTTCTCTTCAAGTTGCATCAAACGTGTTGTTTGCATCTCAAGTGTCCTCTTGAGATTCTCATTCTCAACCACAAGTACCCTTAGTGTGCCATTCTCCATTGCAAGTGCTCGTAAGTCTTCGCCTTGTTTGTTTACGGTCTCTTGCAATGATACCAAGTATGCCATGATCATGGTTTCCGATGTCGTTGGTTGGGTGGTTGTGTTGCTATCTCCACACTTAGGAGATTTTGGATCATTTTCCACAATGGTTGTGGACCTTGTTGAAAAAGAAGAACCCTTGCGAGTGCCGGAAGACATTGTATGTAAAATAGGAGATGAAAATCAATTTTGTTGAACCTGTTCACTTCGGAAATGCTGCTACAGAAACGCCTTCCATAACTCTGAAAATTTCTGTCTTTACATCAATGCGTAGAGGACTTCGTGCTCTTCGATTGAGAGAGAGAGAGAGAGAGAGAGAGAGAGAGAGAGAGAGAGAGAGAGAGAGAGAGAGAGAGAGAGAGAGAGAGAGTGATCTGATCCTCTTCGATACGCGCATCTCCCTCACCGGATTCACGAAGCGACCACAGCATCGCGGTAGCCTCTCCGAGAGCTATGCGCCCACGCCACGCATTCGCATCTTCGAGTTGTTCGCTAGCGATCTTCCCACGAGCTTGTTTTGCTTGTAAGTAGCACAAATGGTGTCTATTTTCAACAATCAAGTACTTTATGGAACGAGGGCGAGATTAGCTACGCATAGATGTTCATAGACTTACGTTTCGCACACTTTTAGGTTATGACCTGTGAGTCTATCGTGACTGTATTTGAGGTAGCTAGGGTTATAATCTAGTGAGATTGGACTTATAGGTAAGTGTATCCTAGTGAGGGGATGGTGCCTAGCAAGTTTGAAGCGATTCCGAGTTCATTTGATGTGTAAACGGTGTTATGAGCATTTAGGTATAGAGTGGGTTGGAGTTAACAAGGATTATTTATTGATGCATCATAGAAGTTCATATGTGTAGGTTGGTCTCCCCCTGACAAGCTAACGAGATTGCCTCCGTGCACCTATAGGTTAGTCGTGTCACCGGATGACAAGTATGTTGTCTGTGTAATGCTTGTGAGCATGAACAAGGGAGTAGTTTGCCCTAAAACAAAGTGCTTCTCTGATTTTTCATTTCTGCACTTGGGCATCGATCTTTGGCTCTTCAATCATGGGTTCATTTGTCATTCTTTGAGCTTGGGCTCGTGTCACTATCTGAATAGGTATTTCTGTCTCGTTTTCTGACCCTCCACTGGAAGGCACTGCTTCCAGCATGTTCAAAGTAGTTTTTGCTCCTTTGCTCGGGTTCTGAGGGCAATCAGGAATCAAATGAGTAATTCCACACTCGGTGCAATATGCGTTAACTCTAATGATTTCATCATGAGGACAGTCTCTTAGCCAACGGTCTCCACCACACTTGTAGCAGGGTCCCTTAAGCTGTTGAGGTGCTCCTTGAGCTCATCTTTGTTGGTATGCATGCCTCTGACCGCCCATGCCTTCGTTGGCTATAAACAACAGTGTTCATTCATCCAAGCTATATCTTCCTTCTCCTGCTGCCTGTGGAGCTGTTGGTGGTCCTGTACTTCCCATCATGCTCCAAGGTTTTGGCGTTGTGGTTTCTTTCGGTGTATAATAGACAGGATTTGCAGCATATCCATTGGAATATTCGTAATATGTATGCATAGGTACCAAATCCTTCTCTTCTGGTTTGTTTACTGTTGGTGTGTATCTTATACCAACTGATCGTAATCCTGGTAGAGGTAGTTGTTGCCCCAATACTGGTTGTGGTCTTTCTATACCTACAGGTCATGGTAGGTTGCCTGCTTGATACCTAGGAACGGTGGAAGTTGAGGAGATGCTACCTGAACTTGGGGAGCATATGGTCGCTCTCTCACATATCCCCTGTTTATAATAACATTCCTCCGTCACATGGTTTGTCCATTTTTGTTCAATAGCACACCACTTTGGACGTTTAGCATGAGGCTTGGCATACATATTAAATTTTTTTAGCACTTTCTCCACAAGCTGCTCCTGGCTTACACCTTCTTCTCCTTCTGATGTTGTCTTAGCGGACTTTCTTCCACTTTGTTGTGCGGATGAATCCTCATCAAGATCCTTGAATTCACCCTCCTTGTAGACCGCACAATTGTCTACAAGGTAAAGACCCTCCTTAGTTAACTCATTTAACGTTGTGCTCCTCTTCATATGTAAGTCCTTCTGGAGATCTGCGTTTCTTAGTCCTTGAATAAATATAAGCGTAAGTCTGGACTGAGTTGGCAGTTCTTCCACAGGGCAAAACTTCACATATCTTTTTAGCCGCAGGGCTGCCTTTCCCACTGATTCCCCTTCTTTCTGTTTGAACTTATGGATTTGTGAGACTGTATTATGAGCTATCCCCCTTTGTGAGAATTCCTTAATAAACTCGTCAAACACCTCCTCCATAGACTCAAAGTCTCTACGCTCCACAAAGTCAAACCAAGTAGCAGCATCCTCCTCTAGGGTAAGTCCAAACCCTGCAAATTGGGTAGGGAAGTCTAACACCTCTTTAGCTCTAATTACACACACAAATGCTGCTACATGATCCCTAGGATCTCTATTTCCCGTATATTTCTTGTTTACCCATTTTTTGTACCTAAGAAGGTCTAATTCTACGATGGTCTACAAATCTCATCATTGGTTCTCCTCATCCTACTCGATATACCTCCTCTGACCTTTGGTAGTGGGAGGGTTCCTCTCCAAGAGGTTCCCCTAAGCCATAATTTCTGATGGTTTTTGCAAGAGGTGGTTCATCTCTTCGAACTCGTTCTATGGTTGTCTTCCAGGCTCTGTTGACTCTTGAGTGTTTGGCTTACTCTCGCCTTGATACTGTGAATAGAGTGGCGGTTCTTGTAAATCTCTTAGCCCTCGTGTGGCTGGATAACCATCTCGGTTTCGGTCTTGTTCTAACGTCGCACTTTGTCGAAGCCATGCCTGCAATGATGGTTGGGTGGCTTGTTGGTTCTGGTAGTTGAACGTATGTTGTCAGTTAGAATGTGATGTTGCGTCGTACTCTTCTGAAAATGGATTTGTCGAGTTGCTAGGGGTATAAGTGAACCTTGGCACTTCTTCGGGGGCATATGTTGATGTTACTGGAACTGTTGCCTTTTCTACCTCCTCTGGGAGAATACGTTTGTATTCTCGCCCGTACCTATCAACAAAAATGATATCCTTCCCCATAGAAATTTCGTAAGAGAATAAGTAAAGAACCTTATCTTTGCTTAATTCATTTGGGTACGGTTCTTTGCATTGAAAATAAGGGACTACCCCCTCGCTCTCATGCTTGTAAATTCCCACATTCTCATTATAGGTAGAGACCCTGGTTGTTTTTTTATCATACATAAAAAGAGCTCCAGGTCGATCAATTTTTGGAGGCGGTTCTTGAGTTTCTGAGACCATTTTTCCTTTTGCCACATTATCTCCATATCTGTTGTAATCCTCAGGGTTACTAACTATCAAATAGTGGCTCCCGTTCTCGTCTTGGAATCTATCTCCATCATCATAGACTCGAATTATCTCTATTCTTTGAGAAGGTCTTTCTTCTATACAAATACACTTGTGTCCCCGATAGTCAGAATAAACTAGGGCTCCCCTAGAGTTTGTTCCTTCTAAGAAGATTATAGTGAACTTGGCATCGTTCAAAGGGTTTCGGGAGGTACTTCCTCTTAGCATTGGTCCTTCATCAGAGAAACGTCTTGGTTGTTGACTACCCATCATGAAGAAGAACTTATCTGATGAAGTGTCAGTATCACTACCCTCCTCAATGATCGGTGCTAATGGATCTAACCTTGCCTGAGTTACACTCTCCTCAGTGGACACTAAGCTACCCTGATCATCTGCCACTTTTTGGTCTCTAGGAATGTGTCTTTCTGATCTTAAATTCATCAAACTTAGCAATGCAATTTATCACAAATCCAACCACTCACCTGGCAAAGGATCAGTTTCCGCACAACTTCTTGCCTTGCTGAATATACATATACACAAGCGTTTAATTTTGGCAATTGAATCAAAGCATTTAACCGCTAGAGATGGTCTTAGTAATCATTAGTATAACTGGAGGGTTAACCTCAACCAATACTATAATTTATACACTTCGGACGTCTTGATTAGGTCTGCTAATCTGGAACTATACTTCACTCGAATGTTTGTCAGTTTAGAGGGAAAGTCTTAATTCAGTCTTTGCTCCATCAAAAGGTCAAACAAGGTCTAATTTCACTTCTGAAGGAAGTTCTGGAACTCTTAAGTCAATTGGAACATCACTCTATGTCCACAGTCAGATTTTCACTTCACTAAGCCCCATAGACATCCTATGCGTAGGATGTCTACCTGCATGTTTTGGTTGAATTTTGCACTATAGATCCTCCTTGATGTGTTGAGTACACAACTGTTTTTACTTTTTGATTTGGACACCTATAAGCTGGTCAATTGATCAAAAATCTATTCCAGCAGCCTGATGTTGGTCTGACCAGTCAAATCAACTCCAATTTGGACCAAAATTGACTAGGAGGCTTGCCTCAGGATATACAACAGCCTTCTATGCCTACAATCAATTTTTGACTTCAATATCATGCTGTAGACATCCTACGCGTAGTATGTCTAGTTGCTCAAAATTGCTTCAAATGCAAACCACAGACTCCTCTTAAGGTCTGATCACTTTGGTATGCTCAAAGTTGGATTTGGAGTGCTAAATCACACAGAACACATTCTACGCGTAGGATGTCTAATTGATCTGTTTGACCCCAAACTTGAGCCACAGCTTCCCCTTGATGTCAGCAACCCAATGCTATGCTTAGATTTTAGTTTGGATTTCAAAAGACCCCAATTTTAGCTATCCTAGCCTTTTTCAGTCAAAAATGCTAAAGTCTTCTTAAAACCTAATTTTCTCACCCAATTGAGATGAAACCTTTCTCATGCACTCAATAAATCATGTAGATCATGGTCATGCAGCCATCCTATGGTTTTGGTCTTAAAAAAATGCCTTGGCACAATTTGGGTAGGATGTCTAGCAATTTCCTTTCTTTTGGCCTTATCCTGTCAAGATATGGTCAAACTTCCACATTCCAGGTGAAAATAGGGTAAAAACTACCTTCTAAACACACTGGTCAACTCATATTTTCAAAATTCTCACCAGAACAGCATGTAGACATCCTACACGTAGCATATCTACTAGCTTAAAATTTAATTTTTTTCTGACTGAAGTACTCCCTATGCTATGCAGCTCTCTCAGAAATACTCACAAAAACTTTTGAACTTCACTTCAGCATCTAACACTCTTTTTCGTCTTTTACAATTGTTTGATGAGCCTAATAAACAAATACAACATGCATGAAGTGCTCCAGATCATAAATCATGATGTCCTACTTACCTTACTCCTACTCATCATGTGAGATGGTGATTTTGGTGTCTCGGTTGTTTCCTAGCCTCTCTGGACTCTCAAGCTAGCCTCTACCACTCCAACTCCTACTCTCTACACCACAACTTAACTAATACCTAAAACTACCTAAGTCTACCTACGTCTCCCTAAGTCGAAGGATCTAGGCTAGACACTCGCTCCCTAGACTCCTCCTAAGACTCCCTAGAGAGTCCTCCACCCTCTGATCCTATCTAAATGTAAAACAAGACTCTGGCAAGCCAGAGAATCCCTTTTGTCAAGGACTAGTCTCGGTCACCTACCTAGGGTTTTCGTCCCCGGCAGCGGCGCCAATGTTGGTGGATACTCCGCGACGGACGTCAGCACAGCGAGAACTCACCTAGCAAGATTTGTCAGCAGCTGAGGACGAATCTCGACCCGCAGGTGCGTGGAAGCACGCATAGGGTGTCAACCTACACGACCGACTCTTGACTACTTCCTACAGAGGTCTCTACCCAATGTCTAAGCAACAGCCTTCAGGAGTTCATAAGAGGAGATTTCCTACAACGCTTTCAAGAGCCAAATACCCATCAAACGTTCTCTAAACGCTACAAAACTTGAAGGAAACCCTATTAACACCAATAGGTCACTCTCCCCAAGGTCCATGAACTAAAACCCCAACCCTAAACACCCGGTGCAAAATCACGTAAGATATTTGGTCGAAATTTACAGGTCGTTGTTTCCAAAAACTAAAGTGCTTAATGTGTAGCTCTACTCAATGCGAACACGTGGATATGCTGAAATGCAAAAACAGACAATGTATGCTCATCAAATCACCAGATATAGCTCGTGGGTAGATCTCGCGAAGCCGAACCGTACACCCGCAAAGTAGGTGTTGGTGCGTAGCTCTCTTCGGGGGCAACACGCTGCACTTCTCTGCAATCGATTCCGACCACCGGTGCATGCGTAGCGTCCAGATAAAACTCTCACTCTCTCTCGTACATAGAGTATGCTCACTCACACAGACAAAACTTATAAAAATGACAAAGGGTCAATACCTTACAATCTCAAACCCTAATGTTCCAATTTAACCATTCACTCATTCTAAATGTCAAAAATGGGATACAATCTGGAAGCTTCTGCAAGCCCCACTATTCACAAAGGTCAAATGACAGTTTTTCTCAGTTAAGGAATAATTACAAAAAATAATATCCTGCCGGGCAATCATCCTCTGTTGGGTGTGTCCGGCCGCTAACAGTGCCTTTTGGGAAAGTTGTTCCAAATGATATCAGAGATGCACCTGTCAAATATTAGGCCCAAATGTCAAAAAGGTACATGGATCGCGATCCATGTTTGGCAGCATTTTTTCATGAAATATGTTCTGTTGGTTCTTTATGCCCTGTAGAAGCCAAATCTCACCCCTTTTTGAATTTGGATCCCAAAATCTCACGATTTGCCCAATTTTGTGTTTGAATCCTTGTTTTGGTTGTTTTTGCCCTAAAAGTCAATTCTGATGTGATTTTTAATTTTTTCTTTCAAGCAAACTTGATTAGAGCAGTTTCCCAATGATGCTTACTGTAACTGGTGATAGCCGTTTTTCGGCTTTTCATAATTGCCATAGTAAGCTACCTCACCCTACCAAATTCACCCAAACACTATGGCTATCCCTACCATTTCACTGTAAATAGGCGTGTGTGAGTTAGGGGGCTTTTCCCATATCTTCTTAAAATCCTCAGCTAGCTAGTCACTGGGCTAGTTGAGTCAAAAAAATAAAAAAAATAAAAAATATTATGGCCCATTTGTGTGTAAATATTGCATTATATATATGGCCTAAATATAGAGATTTTTATAATTATTCTGGTATTTTATTTAAATATTTATACTTAGGTGTGTGTTTTATTAAACCTGTGTTTGCCTTCTTTCATCCTCTTACACCATAAGTATATTTTTTGCCAATATGTACATACTCTAACCTTATATTTTTCCTTTATACAAATCACTCCCACATTTTCACCCTCACCCTCGTGAAAACAAAAAATTGATTTCTACTCATTGGTCAAGTTTATTATATTATTTACTTACATACCTTTTCCTCTTTCACCCAAAATAATTCAAAGAGGGACCATATCATATGATTCCAATATCTTTCCATATCCATAACTCCTCCATATTTTTGTTATTATTTTTACTCATTATTCTAACACCATGTGCTCATTGAGCTAAAGTCCATGAATAGTCCATACACTAGTCCCACCATGTATATATTTCTTTATTCACCAATAATCCTCCTCCATGCATGTGTCAAGGGAAACTTGGATGCTTTGTAGTATGATATGACAAAGGAGGGGCTCACTCTTGGATGCATTGTACAAATTCAACAAAGGAGGGGGCCACTGAAGACTTTTTGTGAAGAAAAAACAGGTCTTTTGGTGGGATTTTTAATATCCATCTCCACTCCGAATTTGGAGCGGTGGTCAAAAGAGAAAATGTAGCCCACGCTTTGAATAATCACCTCAAATTTTTTCATTATTTTTGGAGCTACCAACGGTGAGATATGATGTTTTGAGTGGACCCCAGTCTGCCTACTTTTCTCACAAGTAGCCCATAGTCTTCTCTCACCTCTTTCCACACTTCTACACACACACACACACACACACACACACACACACACACACACACACACATATTTCTCTCAATCCCTCACTCAAACCTGCACCTTCAATGGTTTCTCTCACCTTCTTCACCATTAACCTCCCCTCTTACTCCCATAGCTCTCATATGAGCTCTCCATGTACATACACCATCTCTATGCCTCTCTCTATTATCTCCAAAGTACAATTCCATCTTAACCCTTATATATATACATAAATTCAACATGTGTACCATGATTAACCTCTGCAAATCAAGAGATCTCATCAACGGAATTACCATTTTCATCACGATAATCAACCTTGGCGGCGGTGGCGTAAAGAAGGGAAGACGAAGAAGAAGATCGATAGTCATTTTGAGAACCTACACAAGTAAGTCCAAAACTTCTTCAAGCTTCACCATCACAAGGATTTTCTCACTTCATTCAACCATCTTACTTCAACCATCCACCCCATTCTACCCATTGTAAATATATCATTAACTTTCTAGTGATTACTAACACTAACCACTAACATACTAACACAAAATAGCCATTGACCTAACCATAAAAGACACCTCACCTCAAGACATGTGTATAGTAACTCTCTCTCTCTCTCTCTCTCTCTCTCTCTCTCTCTCTCTCTCTCTCTCTCTCTCTCTCTTTCTCCTTACTTACTTTCACCTTATCTACCATCAATAATGCTCTCTTTTGAGCCCACACCCATGACTCAAGCAGACAAAGAAGGCACGCAATGTTTTGATATTCAAAAAAATCATAATCCTGATTTGTTAGCTTGTAAATTAGGATTTCCAAGAATCTTAATGAGGGGTCTCCAACCTATAAATAGGCCCCTCTCCTTCTTGTAAAACAATCTCCAACATCTCACATAGCACCCCAACACTCTATGCGTGAGGAGAGACTTAGGTGTAGCAACCACTTATGAGCTTCGCTCTTGGTGTGAGAGAAGCCTTCAAGCTACACATTGCAAGTGAGAGAGCGTGAGTTCCACAAATCTCAAAACCACTATTGTACATGCTTCTTCATCATCAATAAATTGAGGTTTGGTGCATCAAAGGCGTGATTCGACGTTCAAATCTTCGTCCTTCCATTTGTGCAATACGGTTTGGTGAATTCAAGGTGACTTGTGTATTTTGAGTTTTTATCGGTTGATCTTGATTTTAGAAAGTGTTTTAGTGTGTTTTTCATTGCCAGTTTTGAGTCCATTGTAAGAGGGTATTGTGGTGAGAGGTCTCCCACACCCTAAGACAGTGTGTGTGTGTTTTGGCAATGATTAGCAATCACTAAGCATTGAGTGAGTTTTGTACAAGTTCTACGATAGCATCATAACGAACCATCTCCATTTGCAAGTCACAAATAAGGTATTACGCAAGATCCTTTTCTCTCTCTCTTCCCTTTCCTCTAGCTCTCTCTGGTCCATTTCATGTGTGTCTTGGTGTGAGGTTGCTTGTGTGTGTTGTGTGGTGCATCTTCTTGGTTGTGCCAAAATCTCTCTTGCGTCCTAGTTCGCATACCATAACTAGGTGGTGCCCCTATCTTGTTTGGGTTTGGCTGTGGGTTTGTTGTTGTGTTGTGCTTGTGGTTTCCCCAGCCCCAATTGAGCAGCATGGGAGCCTTGAGGGGTGTTTAGAGGTCGCCTCTCTTGTTGCCCGCCCCGGACCGCCTCACTGGTAACTTTTTGCAAATTTGGTTTTTTGGGGTACATGGATCGCGATCCATGTTGCTCCATAGAATCTGGCCAAACTTCTCAGATTGCTTCTAGAGAGTATATTGATGCCCTAGATCCACAAATTTTCAAATTTGGATCACTTTTGAGCACCCTACCATCAAATTTTCAAAATTTCAGAGTTATGGTCATTTTGGCCAAAATATGGTTTTCACCCTTTTTACCATCAATCTTTTAGCCCAAATTTGAGGGTAGTTTCTACTTACCCTACTCCTAAGTACTGAAATGAAACATGAAACAAAAAGAAATAAAATGGTACAAAATAAAGTCCAAACGAAAAATGGTACAACACTCTGAAAGCATAGAGAAAATCGAAGAATGAAATGCTTTTGGCTATCTCACTCACAACCCTCTTTACTTCTCAAGAATAGATCTAGCAAGTCCTCGACTTCTAGACTCTATCAAACACTAAACCCCATGTCTAGCTGCTTCACTACTAAAGTGTAAATGGAATGGAAGGACAAATCTTTAGAAAAAGAACGCTCTAAATACGCAGTAGGTCACTCACCATCTAAGGGTCATATCCCCGGCAACGGCGCCAATGTTAGCGGGTCGCCGCGACGGACGTCTGCAACATAGCTTTCTGGCACTAACATAATGTCAATACTCAGGGAAAGTGATTCGGATGGGGCACGGAGACTCTATGAGATCGTTAATCTCAAGAAGTGAACTTTAACAAGCAAACACAACAACTCTACAAGCAAACCAACACTTAATGATCAGGGAAATTTGCCTATGTCCTTTCTCACAGCTCTAGGTCATCACGTCATTTTGGCACTCGAACGGACTCAAAATGCAACAAAACTTTAGGAGGAGGTCTAGGACACCTAGGGGCACTATCCTAGCAAGTCTGGTCGCAATCCAACAAGGTACCAAAATCACAATCCATCATGAAAAAGGTTCTGAAAACTGCAACAGATCAGTCTAGAAAGGTCGCCCTATGGTCTAAAAACACTCTCCTATGGTCAAAACGACTAAAAACAATGATTTAAGCACTCAAATCTGCAATTATAGCTCACAGACGTGTATTCGCGAACCATTGCAAAACTGCAACAGATCAGTCTAGAAAGGTCGCCCTATGGTCTAAAAACACTCTCCTATGGTCAAAACGACTAAAAACAATGATTTAAGCACTCAAATCTGCAATTATAGCTCACAGACGTGTATTCGCGAACCATTGCAAAACTGACAATGCTTACACTTAATTCAACGAGCAAAGAGAGAGGAACACAATGCAAGTTTCGGATTTAAAAAATGATCACCCATTCATTAACTGTGATGATTACAAGGTTGGAGCAGCTCGTAGCTTGAGCGTACGTTTTTTGAGCTCCCTTCTTCCAATAAGCCTTCCTTTCACATTGAAGTTATTGACCTTTATACCTAGGGCATTCTAAATGGCCAGTGGGCTGGCTCACACGAACCTTTCCATATATCATTACAGCATTACAACGCAGGGGACTGATCTACTACTCTGTAATCAGGATTTACACGGAGTATTACTACACTAGCTGGGAAAACTAATAGAGTACAAATGTGGTGTCCAGCTATGTGTTCGACCAATTGGGCGCCCGTTTGATCTGTCCTCAAACACCTAATAATTATTTAAATAAACTAAATTCTCATTGGAACCGTTTAGAGGTCAGCCAATATGCTTTAGGAACCTTATGAGGGCAACATGGGAAGGCGCTTGACATGGACATATGTCCGTGTTGCCTCTTTGGACTTGGCTTGCCTTGAGTGATTATGTGTGTGTTCTCTCTCTTGATCCTACTTGTAGGACTCGCCTCCCCCTGTGTAGGGATCCCTGTTAACTTTGGAACACCTTACCCCTTGAGCACCTTAGTCATGAAGCCCCTCAAGCACCTTAATCATAAAACATAACAAGCACCTGAAGCACCTCAATCATCAAGCATGAAAAGCACCTCAAGCACCTTAGTCAGCAAGCACGGCAAGAACCTCAAGAACCTTAGTTAGGAAGCATGACAAGAACCTTAGTGAGCAAGCATGATAAGCACCTCAAGAACCTTAGTGAGAAAGCATGAAAAGCACCTCAAGCTTCCCACCTCAAGCTCAGCTCTAGCTTGCCTAAGGTCCTAGGTCTAAGGACTTTTAACACTAAGATTTGGAGGTCTTTAATGAAGATAACCCTAAGGTCTTTCAAGATCCATTAGCTAGAATTTCTCTTTGATAGACCATCTCCCATTTGGACCAATTGACTTTTGTCCCATGCTGAGATAAATATAAAAGCACATGTCTCTATTCTAACTCTTGTTCCTGTTTATTCTCCCACATTAAATGATCACTTTAATATGAGAAAATCATTTGGATTAGTTAGATATTAGATTTTATGACACAAAGAAGTTGTTGGGTTTGGTGATAGCAAGTGAAGCTCTAATATGGAGTGGTTGAATAGGTGTCCATCAAGTCCGGTTATGCGTGAGCACCGAGATCATAGCATTCGCTAAAAAATCCTTTGGCTATAAATTTAAAAGGGAAATGGGGGCTAGACTTGGAAACGGAAAGGAGGTGAGCTGCAAGAGCTAATGAAATAAAAAGCTGAAAAGTGTGAGGATTGAAGAGAAATGGCGCCGGGTAATATTCCTAACTGGCCTTTTTTTTGCAAATTTTGAGAAAAGAAGAAAAGGAAGAGGTAGCGTCTTCGAAGGGTTTTTTTTTCTTTCTTGGAGCAAGAGGAGAATTGGGAAGAAGCTTTCTACACTCAATGGTCGAAGGCGCACAAGATGGTGAATTATCGATCATGAAGAAGCTCAAAAGGAAGAGTGATCTAAAAAAGAGGGAGCCAACGACGGCTATCAAGAGGAGGAGCTACTGTCGGAGGACGCCAGGGGTGAATTTCTTATTGAGGTGTGTGCTGACGGGGTCATGTTTTGAGGGAGTGTGTGCCCCTTTGTATGAATTGGTGATGGCCATGGTACAGCATAGAGAAAACCATATGGATCTTGTATATGGTGTTTTTCATTGAAGGAGAATCTATCATTGTGGATTTTGGCATGAGCTTTTCCCCTATTCTTTGATCATCTCTAGGGTGTGTGGTGTCGATGTGCTTTGCCAAAAGAAATATCTTTCCAATGCTAAGGTCGTAGGGAGACTACCCCAATGACCTGCATAAGGCAATTCATGTGCTTCATCCATGATTTTCTTCCTCAATGGCAAAGCCATGAAAATTGCTTGGTGGTGGTAGAGGTAACCATCCCAAATGGAATAGGGATATTCATTCTCTCCGTTCTGTACCTTGTTCCAAATGGAGGAGAAGTCTGGGTCATTTGGATACAAATCTAGATTTTGGAAGTGGTTCCAGCTCCTTGTGATATACAAAAGTAATTGCATTCACACTTGGACATCTAGAGTGTGCGTCCATGTCCATGGATGTGTGCACGGTGTGGCGCATGCAAATAAGGGGAAGAGAATGAGACCGATGTGGGTGAAGCAACCTCTAAAATTGACTCAAGTGAGTGAGGTGCTCCTTATCTTATGTATAGAAAGAATAAGGAAGTGTGTATACACAGTGGGTGGGCGACCGGACACCGAAAGTTCGGCCCCGGTCAAAGGTGTAGCGCCTTTACCTCAACAATCTCTCACTTAAAGGTGATACTCCGATAAGTGAGACCTACTAGCTAAACTACTAGTATATAGAAGAAACTAGGTGAGAGACTCTCTCAACCTATACCCACTAGCTCACTCTGTCAATCTACACACAGTTGTACCCACATTAGAGCCTGCATGCATCCCGCAGACAACTCTGCATGGTCTACAAAGCTCCACGAAGCGTCATGCTAGTGTCATCCAGCGCACAATTGGCTATCCTTGTTGCAAATTCTCCAGTGCGGCTGCTAGGTTGGGCCTCGACACTAACAAGTCGAACATGAGACACCCAAACACTGAAAAAATTTGCACAAACCTGGTTGTACCTACCTCCCCTATAATATCTGCAATCACTGCATTATCAAGACTACTCACCGTGTATGGGATGTGTCACTACCGACATTGGGGAAGATATGCTTATGACCCATAGGCAAAATTGTGCGTCCTGGTACCAACTCATCAGCCTCTAATATTAGCATATCAAGAAACTCCATATCTATTAGCTCTGTCTGCGTCTCTAGGGAGTAGACCTGCTCTACCTCTACCTGCACAAATTCTGACAACACCTGCTGTGTCTCACTAGAGCACTGCCGCTCTATCTTTGTCTCTACAAGATCTACTAATACGACCTACACACCTAAGTGCTCTGTCTCCTGAGCATGATGGAGATCATTGGCAAAAGAGACACGTCTCATATCTTGTTCAAAGCATGCCAGCAACAAAATCAAGACTATGACGTCTCAAACCTCAGACACATGTATAGGATATACCAGGCCGCTACGGGCTCCTCTGGAAATCACTAGTAAATTACAATGCAGCTAGAAAGACTTCTAGGCTAAAAAGTATCTAACAACAAAAATTTGATAACTGTCTCACTGACATCAAGCTCTGTCTCAGTTGTAGAACGTAATACACATGTCATAGCGTGTATGACGCACTACTAGGCAAAGACAAACGAATGTCTCCTACACCTGTAATATCCAACGCCGAACCATCGGCCAAGTGCACACAACCAAGTCTTCCAGTAGAAAATGTGCTAAACCACTCACAACATGGTGTGATGTGGAAAGCAGCATCGATATCTAGTAACCATTGTGGAGAAAGTGTGCTAAACATAGACAAATCTGCAAGAGATACACTCAAGACAAGCATGACATCACCGTCACTAGCATAGAATGCCACTGGAACTGCCTCTCTAACCTGTGTCAAAGACGTATTTACACTACGCTTACATCTCTTTTGTTGCCTCATACGTCTGACACAATAGCGCCTAATGTGCCTTGTGTGATCGCAATGCCAACAACGCAAGTATCGGCAAGAACGAGACTGCCATCTATTAAAAGTCACCGTAGTGAACTGTACATTGTCACACATATCTGCAACCATAAATGAGGTATTCATAGCACCGATATTCTCTTAGAAAAAACCTTTGAAAGAGACAAGTCACGCTAGTAGGGCCTTGCCTACACTTCAACCAACATACACACATTGTGCACAATTGCTAGATAGTGATCACATCAATCTTGCCTGCTTTGGATTTTGTGATCAAAAGCGATCATCAAGAGCCATGTGGAGTATATTTCCATCCAGCTTATGAATTGTTGTCCACAATCAAAGAGGATGGATCAACTCAAATCACGGATCAGCAAGGCCAGAAAGTCAAAGTGTTCATTAATAAGGACATAGTGGTCGAAGCACTAAAGTTGCCAACTAACGGAATGACAATGAGGGCCAGAGATAGGAAGATAGCTGGTACATTCACCAAGGATACAACTATTGCCACCTTCTTCAACCTCATTCTGAATCAAGTGGAGGATCTCGCCCGTCTCTATCACCAAAACTTCCACTTCCTCTCAAAGAGACCGCCAAAATACACTACTCTGAATCATGTGGTTGCAACCACTTTCATGCAGGTGTTAAAGTCAACAACAAGGAAAACAATATATCATGCTTTGTACGTGCTTACAACCCTCAAGAACTCAAAGAAGGAAGGAAAGGTAACATATTTGGGCACTCCAAAAGTTCTAACTCGAACCGCATACCATGCTATTGGCATGGCCGATAACCTGTCGTCTGCCCCAGATTAGAATACATGGAAAGTTACAGCAGCTCAACCCTCTCCACAAACCACTAGATCAAATAAGAAAAGAATATATAAATTAGATGAAGAATCAGTAGAAAGCATGCCTGAAGCCCACAACAGTGAGAGCTCTGACAATGAAGAAAAGGGGGCAAGGAGAGAAGAAATGAAGAAGAAAGCAGTGGCAGCCCATCAGGAATAAACCGCAGCAAGAAATGCAAGGTTCAAAAGAGAGAAAGAATCATATGAAAAAAGTTGACAAGTTGTAGGAGAGAACCCAGAGTCATAGAGCCCAAGGGAAATCAAGGGTCCTAGGACCAAGAACTCCAAGAAGAAGATCCCAGAAGATCTGAAGGATTTGCTTGAGCGAATGTATGAAAAAGTCAAAACCTTGAAGATATAAGAAGCTCTAGAAGTGCAAAGGAAAGCAAGAGAAGAGTTGAATGTGCAACAAAGTCAAGTAGAAGCTGCACAACAAAGTGAACCACAACATGAACAAGGAGAGATTTCTCCAAGACCCACTTCACCCACTACTGAACAAGAAGACCATCCCATGCCTAGTCCAAGTCCTTCACCCACTGCCAAATCCAATGAAAGCGAGGAAACAAAATGGAAAGAGAAACAAGAGGAGGAAGCCAGTTATGAGAAACCCAAGGAAATAGACAAAGATTAAGTTGGACCTTCTACCAAAACAAGCAGAATCAGCTCAAGCATCTACAAATCCTCAAGAAGATTCAACTAAACCATCTACCAAGCCACAAGCAGAATCCGTTGCACCATCAAAAGAGCCGCATGCCAAATCTATTGGAACTTCTAAGCAGCCTTAT
Organism: Adiantum capillus-veneris; assembly: GCF_014529385.1. Classification (NCBI taxonomy): domain Eukaryota; kingdom Viridiplantae; phylum Streptophyta; class Polypodiopsida; order Polypodiales; family Pteridaceae; genus Adiantum; species Adiantum capillus-veneris. The sequence goes on from NC_140944.1 coordinate 151,966,240, forward strand.
GTAGAATTTGAAGAATGGGAAATAACGGTTGAAATGATCATTTAAGTTAATGAATGTGCAAAGCAGATGCAACTAATGATAGAAAAGATGAAAACAACAGCTCTTAGTCGTAGTACCAAAGCTCAAGAGTTGGAACAAGTAATTGATGCTCTCCAAGGCGAGCTTGAAGACATGATGAACATCATTGAGAATCTTCAAGGACAGATCAAAGAGCTAAAAAATGAAGCAGAGCAACACAAAATTGTCAAGGAAAGGCAACCAAAAGAGATGGAAGATGTAGGGGAGCTTCTCAACACAAAGCTATCAGATGCATGTAAAAGCAAGGAACAACAGCTGACTGAAGTAACTAACAAAATTTTGAGCATAATACAAAAGCTCCAAGTGCAATTAAATGTAGCAAATGATTCATTGCAATACTCAGAGCAACAAATCAATGACCAAGCGGAATTCCTAAACTCAGACCAGGGAAAACCCAGCCATAGCTGAATGGCATCAACAATCGTTTCCCTACCCTTTGATAAAGGTGGAGCTATTGCAAGTCAAAGAAAGACTTTACAAGGATATGCAAGAATAAGGGTCGTTATTCTTCTCCTCTCCTCTCTTCTCTCTCTCGCCGCGCCGGTGTAGCACTCCGCTCTAGGAGGTGCGCCTGCACGCACTCTCTTGCTCTCTCCCACTCTCAGTCTCTCTCTATTTGTGTTGTGCTCGTTGATGGATTTGTGCGAGTCGGTAGGTACGTAGCTTTAGTCGTTTATGTCTTGCTACGTGCTATTTTTGAGTATTTTGCAGGGTAGCCAGACTTCCGGCTGTAGCAGTGGTATCAGAGCTTGGAAATGATCCTGAAATTGCAACTAAGACTAAGGAAGCATGGATACAGAGAGAACAAGAGCTATGATGAATACAGCGAAGTAATTTGAACTCTTTCTTGAAATATATAGGGATGCATGTATATATTTTGTTTGAAAAGATGCTTGGAATGCAAACCTATTATATTACAAGTCAAATGAATCCATCGAAGCTCTATATTATTATTATTTTTATTATTATTAGCAAGCTTTGTAAGATGATTCTTTACAGTAATTGTTAATCATGTATAATACGCTTGCTTATAGAGTATAGAGCATGGGTGGTAATAGAAGGATGAAATGAAGTTCAATTTTTATTTTTTTAATTTTCTAATAAACCTCGATGATCTCTATTGCCGGTAGGAAGGGGAAGAAGACATCAAGAAGTGTAGATGAATGTGCACTTCTTAGAGAGACCATACTTGCCTAATGTAGTCAAGGAGCTGTAAATATTTATTTATATATATAAATAAAAACACGAGGAAAAAGCACCTCTCGCAATTACCTTAATGAGGATCGATTGATCCTTCAGCCTTGAAGATATATGACACACGAAGGCTGCGCAGAGATATTTGTGTGCAATGCACTCATGCTCTCTTCCTAACGGAGCTGCCGACATAGGTTGTCGGTTGTGGTGAGAACCAACACCAACACAAGAGACTATTAAAACAACCTAATTCTACATTATTATTCATTGCGACCAGCACATGAGCAGGAAGCAGCACACCTATGGCAGCCATGGTGACCCTGCCCTTCCTAGAATGCATAATCCCTCCTCGATTGGAATCCTTCCCAGATCGCCAACCTTCACTCCACATGTGACACACAGACCTCACCTGCGGCACCCACTAGCAGGAACGGGCCAAAGCGGCAGCAACTGCGCCCGTCCAATGCCGACACAATCTGTGTCGTGGGTGCTAATTGGACAAACTGCCGCCCAGAACTCTCTCCTTCCCGCACATGCAGCCGACATGTTGCTGCACTCTAGTTTTTCTCCCCTTCTTTTGCGGTATGCATGGCCTCGTTAATTGGTCGGCTGACCGCTGTGTGTAGAGAGAGATTGTGAGGAATCACTCCTAGACTAGTAATACCCTCCCACTTCAGAAACATGCAAATCCTCTCTCTCTTCTCATGTAAAACTCACCACCCACCAACCCCCTCGTCCATGCAAAGTGGACGCAGGCCCTTCTTTTGGACTGCCATGCAGAGGTTCTAAAGTAAGGGAAACCTACTCTGGTGGATCCCATTGCCGTCGGACTTGCAGCTTCTTTCTACCTACACCCTTTTGGCCCTGGCTGCCTACCAAGTGCAACTGGCACTACTTTATGACTCATGTTCTCTGCATGCTTTTCGGCTCTAGTTCTATCTCTCCCTGCAAAACGACCACACTCCCCCTCAACCAACTCCAATCCAGTTTCCATGATACAGTAACCTCCAAGGTCTGGCCTAAAACAATTCTCTCCCCACAACCACTCCGCCATAGCAGTTGCAGGCGGTGTGCATGCCTTACTGTGTTCAGCTTGCGTACGGAGTCCCAGCTTCGGGGGGCTAGAGCTGAGAATCCACTAACGTAACGAGACGTCTGTGCTGTCACTCATTTACCCCCGTGCAAGAGGCCATAGAAATTTCTGAAAAACCCATCCACTCTGTACTAGCCATAGCATCCCCACTTTGCAACTCTCTCCTCGGCTTGCCCTGTGCCGACCCCGCCCCCAGCCTTGTCACTATCAACCTCAGCACCCGTCACCAAGTAAAAACAGGAGTGGTGGCACATCCATTGTTGACTGCCTGAGCCTGCGGCAGTAATAAGAGGAGGTATCGATGCCTCTCAATAAGGTTATGACAGTGGAAGACAGCAGATAGTAGCCGCTCATGAGGGCTCAAATTATCTGTGGCGTTCAAATTTTGAATTTTTTATGTTTAACAGCAAATTACCCTCATATACTACTATACATACTGGTGGGTTCTTCAATTATTGGTTGGAATCTGCCCAGATGCCGTTCGGTGCAATTTTTTCCTTCTAAGTTATCTATCAAAAGAGATGCTTTGATTCGCTCTCTCACCAAATCGTGCGAACTACTCTACGACTACGGGCCTAAGCCATCCCCATGAATGTCCCACGCGGCAACATCAAGCCTCGCTTAATTTAAAAAAATATATACTCTTCCCTCGTGACCTCTGCAACTCTGTGTTACAGCTCGCTCCCCCTACGTGGCTTCCCAACTATTGTCTGAGAATCTACAGAAGCCTTCCGCGTCAATGGCATGCAACCTCTGAGAGGGCATTACCTCAGATTCCTACTATTAACGATTTTTTTAAAAAATCGTTGGCACATACTTCTACCTCTATTCACACCAAATGGAGGTAACAAGTGCACACTATCTACGTGGTGCTGGAGCTGAAAGCCATTTATTGATTAGTTTCCACAAAAAAAGCCGTCATTGACTCCATTGGAGTTTGATTCTTATTGATAGCATGCTGTAGATTTTAGCCCGTTTAGAACATGGAGAGTTCTCTCTCTCTCTCTCTCTCTCTCTCTCTCTCTCTCTCTCTCTCTCTCTCTCTCTCTCTCTCTCTCTCTCTCTCTCTCTCTCTCTCTCTCTCTCTCTCTCTCTCTCTCTCTCAAGACGATTGCTTACACTGGCGGACATGGGCGACGCTCTGTAGCATCTGTTACAATACTTTCTCAGACGCCGTCGGGACATTAACAATGCTCATGATGAATTTTGTATTTTTTACTTTGCTTCATTTTAATTTATACCCAAGCATTGGATCGGATTCACACGTATTGTATCAATTTGGCTTCATATGGAATTTTACCGTTTTGTAAACTATTAATATAGCATTTCATTTCTCCATCTCCTCATGCGACTACCTACAAAGGCGGCCATTGACGAAGATCTACCGCGACCGCTACAATACTTTTTCGCACAACACTGGGCATCCACGAGTATTGAGAATGATGATGATTTTAGTTTGACAATTTTAAGCTTTCAGTCTTTTAATTTAATCTTTCACCTTACTTCCTTTTATTTTGTACCCAAACATTGTATTCAGTCCATAAGGATTGTATGCGTTTGGTCCCATATGCATTTTACAGACGGTTAATATAACATTCACTCATTTTGCTATCTCTCTTCACCCCCCCCCCCCCCCCCCCATTGCGTTTTGGTACTTTCAATCAATAGTGTTACATTTTTTTATTATAATTATAAACTATATTAGTATCATAATCAAACAATTGAATTTATTATTATATATATATATTAAAAAACCATTAAAATACAATATCTAGAGAAAGAGAATGATTGTGTACAGTTTTATATATTTGATGTTATTGGTTAGAACTTAGATAAGTATTATGTTTATATAGTTTCTTAATCATGTAGTTATTTATTATATATCTAGTAAAATATGCTTATTAATTCCAACTATGCTATTTTGAGCAAGCTGACAGTGCCACACATCCACCCTGATTTCATTTTTGGCACATTATCCATGACCATTTACTTGTGACCACACAAACACACCTATTGTATGAGTGTCTCGTTAATGCGCAAACTGGCATCCCTACTTGTGCGATCCTTTTTCTTCTATTCCAACTAATTACACATTTACTTCCCTTAATTTTTACTAACAAGGCTCTACCTCGTGTGGTTTGCATTATCTGCCTTTCAAGGCTTATTTACCCTAGTTTACGTAGTTTGTACACGCTACAGACTCTCATACTACGTACTTAGTACACGTTTAAAAGAGAAGCTTAAGTTTTTGGTCTTGCCAGGTATTTTCTTGATGCATATTCTTTTATATACTTTGACGTCTAACTGGAAATGTCTGATGAAGCAGCTAAGGTCAAATTAATCTCGCGTTGTTTTCTTTATTTGTTGGACCAACCTACTGTTTATAGTATGGCCTTTACATGATGTATGCTCGTGCTATCATGCCTAAACACTAGTCAATGCCCTTTAAACAATTATAAATAATAATTTTATATATTAAGCACTTTAGCGACAACAGCTTGCAATATCAAGGGGACTACTTCATTTGTTCAAACAAAAATAATCGACAATATATTCATCCAAGGCTCATCATTGTAAATGACTTTTTCTAATTATAGTTATCTCCTACTTGTATCTCTCTCCCCACGCACCAACTGGTATATATTTCAGATGCATTACATCATCTAGAGTCTAATGATTTACAAAGAGCAAACAGTCCTACACAGATATGCAGCTACTCACATGAGCCGAGGTGCTTTCCGTTAAATACCAAATTGTCAGTACTTTGTTACTCAACCTTACTCTAATGTGGTGTGAAACAGGTAGTACATTTTTTTTTATTTTTTTTATTTTTGGTTTTATGCCCTGTCTAGTCCATTGGTCACATGCACACAGATCCGCCGATTCAGGCAGTGTGTAAATGCTCATCTTGGTGTAGATTCGCCGATTTAGGCAGCAACAATTATCTGTGCAAATCCGTCGATTTAGGTAGCACACTGACAAATTGAAGATCTATTCACAATGATAAATGCAGATCCGCCGATATAGGTAGCATAGTGCAGATTCGCCAATCTAGGCAGCATGTTTTATTGGTGTAGACTCGCCGGATGAGGCAACACCGATCACAAAATCATGCTGCAGTGGCTGGCCACCACTGTAACTGGTATGATTTTATTACCCGGGTACATAATGAAAGTGATTTGGATTTGGACTTATGCTGTGGAATTGGAATTGGATTGGGATTTGGTATTTGGTGATTATTATGGCACTGTTAATGTAATGAGACTTGACATTATGAGATTGATGATGAGTGTGACCAATGATATCCTGATTCATTAGGGTATGACATATATTGCTTATTCTAGTGGTATGGAACACTAGAATAGGTAGTATGTGGATGACGGCAGGCATAAGCAATGTTGTCTCATTTTATGAATTTTTCACTATTTGATACAGATTTCTAATCACTGTTTTTGACAAGTACTGTTTGCAGATTTTTTCGCAACTGAGGACAGTTGCTTTCCAACGGAGAGGTATGTTATGGAATTGATATGTTATTATTTATTGCAGTTGATAGGTGGAAAAGGCTTGACCAAGCTAGGCTATTGCAAAAGGATATTACATTTTATAAATATTTATTCAACTACTCTTTTATGAGCTTTGGCCATTTATGACCTGCCGGCCAGTTTGTACTCACTTTGACCATTCAAGAATCTATAAATTAAATATGTGCAAGAGGGAAATGGTCACTCTTGCACGGGGGGAGATTGCATTCACCAATGTTGAATATCAATGTGCAAGCTTGGCCAAACAATAGTCTGTTACATGGTCCACGCCAGTTAGTCCTTGCAAATGGTCCATTTGAAAAATGGGGCATTGATGCTATGGGTCCATTGCCTAGGACTAAAAATGGAAAATTGTATATCTTGGTGGCCATAGACTACATGACTAGGTGGGTAGAAGCTCCAAGTGTGGCAAGAGTGAATGAGAGGACAGTTAGCAAGTTTGTGTACACTCACATATGTTGCAAAGTTGGCACACCTTTGGAGATTGTTTCTGATAATGGTCCAGGATTTAGGAAGGGCTTGCTCACAGAAGTTTGTGATGAGCTTCACATTCTACATCGGCATAGCACACCCTACTATCCTCAATCAAATGGTTTGGTAGAGAAGGCTAATGGCATCATTGCAGAAATCATCCGAAAGATGGTAAAGAACAAGACAAAGCTATGGGATGACTTCTTGGATGGAGCATTGTGGGCCTATCGAACCACCTACAAGGAAGCAACAGAGTTCACACCCTTCCACCTAGTCTATGGTCAAGAAGCTTTGCAACCCATTGAGCTCATTCCCACGATGCAACTTTATGGAAAGTTTGTACAAGGTGAAGAAGTAGCATGGGACGATCTACTTTTCACCTTCGTAGAACTAGAATGGAAACGAGAGGCGGCTTATGAGTGCTATAAAAGAAAGGCTACACAAATAAAGGACAAGCTCGACAAAAAGGTGAAAGACAAAGGGATCAAGGAAGGAGATTTGGTGCTAAGGTACAGTAATTTCCTTGACAATCGCTTTGATGTGAAGTTCAATACCAGATGGCAGGGACCATACATTGTCAAGAAGACCTTCAACTCTAGCTACTATCAACTCATGGATTTGGATGGCAAGGAGCACCCCAAGAAGGTGAATGGGTATCGATTAAAGCCTTACTTGAGTCGAGTTCTACCAGAGGATCTACAAGAGCATGGAACAACTACAATACCATGTAAGTCTTTGATCTTGGTACTACAAGATGAAGATTGAACTAAGCCACCAAATACCACGAAGGATCAAAAAACACTCTCATTGGAAGATATGCCTTTTGATGGTACATGAATGTACCATCATCTAGGGGAGGGCTAAATGATAGCCGTTTTTCAGCTCTCATAAAATAATTTTAAGAAGCCATTTCACCCCAAAAAACACCCTAGCACAATGACTAGGCTCGCTTTTTCATTATATATAGTGTCCGTGCGTTTAGGTTTTTATCTTTTTTTTTAATATCAAATCATTGAGCGAGTCATTGGGCTAGGAGACCAAAAAATAAATTTATAATATACGGTCCTCTTCACATGTAAATATTTTTAATCAAATAAAGGACCTAAGTATAAAGGGTTTTTTTCAAAAAAATTGTATTTATATAATACATATTCCTAGGTGTGAGTTATCAGACCTAAGTGTGCATTTTTCTAAATCTCTTTGCATCCTTTCATGGCATGAAATATTTGTTAGTGTGTACATACCCCATAATATTTATTTTTACAAAATAAACCCATACATTTCATCCCGCACCCTCGTGGAAGTCGAAATTTGTTTCTACACTGTCACTCACTATCACTAAATATTTCCTCACTTGCATATTTTACTCTTTCACCCAAAAAAAAAAAAAACTCCTATCATGATATTCCTTCATGGGTCCTGCACATATTTTTTCCATACACCATGTGCTCATAAAGACAAGGGCTAGGAAAAATCCAAGCACTAGGTCTATCATGTGCAATTGTTTTTTATTCTTCAAAATTCATCATCCATGCATGTGGCAAGGGCCACTTGGATTCCTTAGGTCATGGCATGGCTCATGGGGGGCTCACCTTTGGATGTATAAGGAGAATTCAACCAAAAAGGGTCCCACATAAGCACCTTTGGAGTCCCACAATACACAGCTTTTTGGGCGAATTTTGGCACCCTTCTATCATCCGAATCAGCAAAAGTTGTCAACATACAAAATGAATCTCGTGAGCTGAATTATTTTACATAAATATTTCAGCATTTTTGGAGATAAGCACGAATTTTGGTGAATTGTTTTGTGCGACCCAGTCTGCCCACTCTATGTACACAAGGATCCTCTTACTCTTCTCTCACATTTTTCACACTCCCACCCACATAAAACTCATCCCTTTTCTTCCCACTCCCAAACCTACAACTCCCATGTCCTAATTCACCCTCTTCACCATTTCCACTTCTCTCACATCTCCATAGCCTTCATCCTCCATTTCTACACTCCTAGGTTCTCCCCTTTCTCTCTACATATATGTCCATATTACCATACCCTCTTCATCTTTCTAAAGAACTCCAAAAAATCAGCAAAAATTCAAGGTTAACCTCTGCAAATGAAGGCTTTTATCATGAATTATCCAAGGTTTGAAGATAACATAGCTTCATCGACACGTGCAACTTCGCCATGCTGACCGCTTCTTCTACCGGTGTTGTAAAGAGGTAAATGTCAACTTCTCCAAAGCTTCAACCTTGATTTACAAGCTTATCCCTTCTCTAACTTTTCTCATCATATATCTCACCATTTGGTGAATGATTTTGTAAATATTTTGTAGTGATAATTACTTACTACTAACCACTAACCTTATTGTAAAATGCACCCTCTACTAGAGTAGGCACTCCCAAATTATTCACTCAATCCTCTCTCCTTTCATCCTCAATAATTCTCTTTCCTTGAGCCCACATCCATGTGACTCAAAGGATAGGAGAGGCCCACCCTCATTTAAAAAATAAAAATTTGCATAATCTTTGGTTTCTTCAAATAAACTTGATTAGGTCTAATCCTAATCGGGGCTTCTAAAACCTATAAATAGAGCCCTTCTCTCCCTTGTAAATTATCACATGATCACACTACACCACACCATTCTCCACACATAACACACCACTCTTCAAGCCTAGCCGTGTAGAGTGTGTGCATTGTGAGTGCTCTATTCCATCACTACACATAGGTGCATGGAGAAACTTGAAGTTAGTGATGCCATCTAGAGGAGTGGAGTGATACCATACTCTGCATCACACTTGTAGCCTACTCTTTTCCATAAATAAGATTTATAGTTTTGGATGCAATTCTATGCTGCAACTATGACTCTTCTCTCCAACTTGATTTGATAAGTTGGCTCATCAGGTGGTTGAAGGTATATTGTCCTTGAAGTCCATTGCGCTATTTCATGTTTGTTGGTTTGAGGGCTTGTTGAATTGTTTGCCTAAAAAGTCGCTTGTAAGAGGATGCTCGGTGAGAGAGCTCCCGTGACCCTAAGACAATTTGTGTATTGGCAACAAGGTCAAGTTTTGTGTTGTCTCTCTATTTCTCATCAAGCTTTGTGTGCATCTAGTCTTTAAGGCTAAGACTGAATTGCTCAAGTTGATTTGTGCTCTTTACCTCTCTCTGGCATGGTGAATGTTTGTGTTTGGTGTGTGTGGCTATCTTGCATTCCCCTACCTTTGTGTGTTTGATTACAGGGAGATATCGCGTGCGTCCTAGTTCGCATCTACAACTAGGTGGTGCCCCTTTTCTTGTTTGGTTTCTGGCTGTGGGTTGTTGTTATCTTTGATTGTGCTTGCCCTAGCCCCAATTGAGCAGCACGGGAGCCTTGAGAGGTGTTTAGAGTTCGCCTCTCTTGTTGCCCGCCCCGGACCGCCTCACCATCCTTGTGATTCCATGTAATCTTCCAATCCTAATAAATTCCAACCTTCATAAATCTCTCATTTATGAGCTTCCTAAAATGTTCCAGCATAGCAATCCTTCGCTCTAGCATTGCAATTTCCATCCTCTCATAGATAATCTATTGAATTTCTTCCGGCAGATCCCAAGTCATCTTGGAAATTATTGAATAATTTATTGGAACATCAAAACTTCATTTGGTAATATAATTGAAATTTGGGTGCTGGACTGAGTTTTTTTTCTCTCATGCATAAATCTTACATCCAAAATTCTAGATTCCAAGGTCCAAGATTCAAAATTAGGCTGTGATACCACTTGTGAGGTCCATACCCAGACTCGACCCTACTCACCTCCCTCAATCCTCCAGACCATCCCAGGAAATGATGTAGATATATCTGCAGGTATCCCTCCCACTTGGGATCGACACTCAGACAGTACTCCGGCCTATCTCGAATGCCAACCCAAGGGGGTACATCCCTTCATTCAATGATTCTATCCGATTCTCATGATCAATCTATCCTTGACAACTTTTCGCACCCAAAATCGTGGTCCTTAGTTTTGATTCTCTTGATCTTTAACTTGAGGATCGTCTCTTGCTTTCTTGTTCTCCCTTGGTTCATGGCGATAACCCCTTTTTCCTTACAGTAGGCACGGCATTTATCACTTTTCCTTGAGAAGAGGGATCTTGCAATCCTACCTGGTCTCGCTCGTTTACCCATTTTTATCCCATGTAGTCCTAGCGTTTAACATAAAATTTTTAAATCAGTATTCGGCCATCTGACCCTCCGGATTCGCCCACCCACCGAACCATTTCATGAAAATCCCTTCCCGAGGTAGTACATAACTACTACTACAAAATCAGGAAGACAGTAGTCTATCAGACATCATCAAACAACAAGCAGCATGCAATCTGTTGCATACCCTCGTTCAGGGAAATTCATTTGGTTGTTCCCACCAAATCTTTGTTTAGAAATTTTTAATTCATTTCCTTTCCTTTGTCTACTATAATTAGCTTGTAACTAGTTTCCTAACTAATCATGCAACACATTTAGTTTCAACCAATTCATCTTACCTCCCCATTCAGGCCAAGATAATCGGTTACAAGCCATCAAAATGGCATCACCTTCACAATATTTCCTAGAATTAAGTGTTTGGGAAAGGCTCATCAAGTAATTTAATCATTCCTTCCTAAGCATTTTATTTCGAGAGGTATAGCACCATCTGGTGACAGATGCACAGGATAGCCCCTATATTCCTAGACTTTCCAGTTCTTTTTTAAGCAACCAAGTCGAACAAATTTCCTTAATTAAATTCACATCATCCTCCCTGAGTATAACCTTCTCATCCAACTATTGGCATCAGGACATACCCAGATTATGGCCGATTTCCAATAAGATACCGCGGGTACTTCACCCGGTCGGGCAAAAAAATAAAACAAACCCATTCATCCCTTATCCCTCGGGCATGAATGACCTATGTATAACGACTTGCCGGTTACACTGTCCTAGCCGAAAAGGGCCAATCTTTGACAAGTTCCCCAAGACAATCCTCTCAATGGGCCGGCCTTTCAATCAAATTGACCCCAAGAAGATCCATCTTGGTTCCTGGTCATTTCTAGACAATCTTCAAAACTCCTAGTTAAATCTATGTTTTGCAATGGGCTATCCCTATCACCTCTCGAGATTCCTTTTTTTAACTCCTAGTTGGTAATTTCCAGGTTCATTCATTTATCAACCTTAATTCCTACTTTCATTAATTATCTACTAGCCAAGTTTACTTACAAAATACAAGCGAGTTTTTGCCATAGGCATTTAAAGGTTAATGTCTCTTCGGAAATGCCAACTTTTTTAAGTTCAATCTCCGTTTTGTATGATTCCCAGGTTTTTGCAATCCTTTGCCATCCATGGGACATCTCCATGGAAGCTTGTAGAGTTTTCGGTTCAAACAACACAGAGATCAATTCCGCGAAGTTATCTCCTATCTCCCCCATCCCATATTTGCAAACAAACTTGAAATTGAAAACTTTAGAAATACTCTTGAATACCAAAAATTGAACTACTTCTATCGAGCTTAGATAGCTACTCTTTTCTTATGGTACCTAGCTTTCCATTTTAGGAAGCTAGAAGGTCATCCTATAATTTATGAGTTTTCGAGCTTTCCATTAAAGCTTAAACCTAAAATACAGGGTAGTTACTAAAGCTTACACCTAAGTGCAAAGTTACCATTAAAGCTTAGCTTATGAGAGAAAATCTACCTTTGAAGCTTAACTTTATGATGCATAGATACTCTTATCACTTAACCCTAATTGCAAGGTTTCCATTAAAGCTTAAAACCTAAAAATGCAAGGTAATCACTAAAGCTTACATCTAAGTGCAAAGTTACCATGAAAGCTTAGCTTACGAGTGCAAATCTACATTTGAAGCTTAACTTTATGATGCGTAGATACTCTTATCACTTAACCCTAATTGCAAGGTTTCCATTAAAGCTTAAAACCTAAAAATGCAAGGTAATCACTAAAGCTTACATCTAAGTACAAAGTTACCATTAAAGCTTAGCTTACGAGAGGAAATATTCCTTTGAAGCTTAACTTTATGATACGTAGATACTCTTATCACTTAACCCTAATTGCAAGGTTTCCATTAAAGCTTAAAACCTAAAAATGCAAGGTAATCACTAAAGCTTACATCTAAGTGCAAAGTTACCATTAAAGCTTAGCTTACGAGTGCAAATCTACCTTTGAAGCTTAACTTAGTGATGCATAACTACTATTAATACTTAACCCTAATTCCAAGGTTACCATTAAAGCTTAAACCTAAAACGATGCACATAAACCTTCCTAGTATTAAAACACCTGGATTAATAATCTTACTAGAAATGAAGATTACCTCCTCTAAGCAAGAGGGAAGTGGGGTTGAAGTCCTTCTTGAAGAGATGTGAGGCTCAAGGAGGAAGGAAAGGGATTTAAGATGAAGAGGAAGGAGAGAGGAGCTTCTTCACAAAACCCTCAAGGGTTTGTCCTTCAAGAGAGAAAGAGAGTTGAGGGTTTGGCCTTCAAGAGAGAGAGAGAGCAAGATCAAGGTTTAATGGAAACCTTGAGTTACTTAAGTAGTCTTGAGCATGGCAAGTATGCAAGTAGCTTAGCAATATATGTGTGTGTAAAAATACAAAGGAGAGGGGGTGCTTATATAAGAAATGGTAGGTAGAATTCTCTTCTCAATTCCTATTGGACCCCAATTTTTCTTCTCAATTCTTATTGGACCCCAATTCTCTTCTCAATTCCTATTGGACCCCAAATTCTCTTCTCAAATGCTATTGGACCCTATTTCTCTTCTCAAATGCTATTGGACCCCAATTCTCTTCTTAATTCCTATTGGACCCCAATTTTCTTCTTAGTTCTTATCTCTTAACTTTATCTTTCAATCAATTTAGTCCCTTTTTCTCCCAGTTCCCGATCTAGATCAGTTCCCACGCGGATCTTCACAAAGAAGTATAAAAATAATATTAATCTTTTTGGAAAAAAATATAGGGATGATGTAATTTCTTATCTGAAATATCCTTATCTTTTCATTCTGGAGTAAAGTCTCGTTGTCCGTATAACTTCTTTGTCGGTCTGACTTTTTCTAAATTATTTTCTAGGCCAAAAAATTTATGAATGGCTCTAGGGTTTAGGGAGGGACCTTACAAATTCTGTGCTTTATCAAAAGACAGAGGTTCCTCAACATCATGTAAGCTGACACAGCCAAAGCATACCAATTTGATGCATAAGATGCATGGCCAAAGCCTGAACGAGTTACTATCACACAATGTATGCACCAGCCATTTTGGCATACCTCTAGCCTGCTCATTTTCAGCCCTCTCCTCATCAAGTACATTATGTGCATCTGCATCAATAATAGGCTGATTTGGAACATTTTTGGCAACCCCCATAGGCTCTACATTTTCCTCATTGGAATTTACATTCGAACTTCCACCATTGAAAAGAGGCAACAAAGTGTCATAAATGTCTTGTAAGCTTACATTATTGTCTCTACTACATGACAGCAAGGGCTGAACAGAATCTTCCACAAACACTACATCCCGTGAAACCAGAATACGCTTTGTTTGCAGATGATACAACTTGTAACCTTTGCTTTTAGCACTATAACCAACAAAAATACATTCGACAGCCTTATCATCCAATTTTTTGCATTGTGTTCGTGGCACCAAAGCATATGCCAAACAACCAAAAACACACATGTGCTCAATAGAAGGCTTTCTATCATGCCATCCTTCATATGGAGTAATAGATTGCAAAGCTTTCATACGACACCTGTTAAGTACATAAGTGGCACACATGATGGCCTCAAGCCAAAAAGAATGCAACAAAGCTTGACTTTTGACCATACATTGTGCTATTTTCACAAGTGACATGTTTTTCCTCTCAGCTAGACAATTTTGTTGAGGCATATAAGGCACTATACATTGGTGTTTTATTACATGACTAGCCAAAAATGCATTAAATTCATGAGACATATACTCCCCCCCTTGATCAAAACGGAGGGTGCCCATAGTACATTTTGAGACATTTTCAGCCATAGCCAAAAATTGTTTGAAAGCACATAAAAACTTCAGACTTCGCTTTAAGCGGAAATACCCATGCATGCCTGGAGTAACATCAATGAAAGTCAGGAAGTACACGTAACTGCCCAAGGATGGAGTTTGCATGGGCCCACAAACATCACTATGCACAAGTTGCAATCTACATGTGGCCCTAACTGAACCATATTTTGGAAACTTAGATTACTGCATTTTACCCAAAATACAGCCTTCACAAACATGTTTGACAAGTGCTTCAAGAGGTGGCAAAGAAGCAACCATATCAACTTTTTATAGATGCAGCAAATTAGCAAAATTCAGATGCCCAAAACGTGCATGCCATAGTTTTGCATCTAAGACAGCCCTTGAATCTGCAGCTGCAATTGCAAAACATTTTCCACACTTTTCATACAAAGTAAGCTTATATAGCCCACGGAAAAAAGGCCAGATGCAAAAATTTCATAACCAAAACTGAGATCATGAACTGTACATCTGTCATCCACAAATTTGGCTACAAGTCCAAGCCTAGCAAGTGCAGATACAAACAAAAGATTCTTCTTGATCCCAGGTACATAAAGTGCATCAACAAGTGTGAAAGAATTTCCATTTACAGTAGTAATCACAATCTTTCCAACTCTCTGAATAGGATAAGAGGCATTGTTTGCACAAGTGACTGAATTCCCATCAGGGACACACTCAAGAGAGGTGAACACACCACTGTCAAAATACCACACATGTGAATCTGCAACAACTCACATGCATGCATCATGGACAGCAGGATTGTAAGTGCACTCTGCAATAAAAGCCCATTCTACATCGACATCAACATCGCAGTCTCCTTTCACAGAAGACTCGACAATGGTTGTATTTGTAGTGGAACCAGCATTTGTAGTGGAACCACCGTCTTCCTTCTTAGCCTCTTTGGCCTTCAACTTAGGACACTGCTTGATCAAGTGATCATTAGATTTACAATAATGACAACGCATCTTCTTTTTGTCCTTACCACCAGAATTTTCAGACACATTTCTACCAGCATGTTGGACGGGTACGTCGCGACGGACATCAGCACAGCGAGAACTCACCTAACAAGATTTGTCAGCTAAGGACGAATCTCGACCCGCGGGCGCGTGGAAGCAAGCATAGGGTGTCAACCCACACTCGACCGACTCCTAACTAATTCCTACAGAGGTCTCTACCCAATGTCTAAGTCACAGCCTTCAGGAGTGCATAAGAGGAAACTTCCTACAACGCTTTCTAGAGCCGAACACCCATCAAACAATCTCAAAAAACCACAGAACTTGAAGGAGACCATACTAACACCAATAGGTCGCTCTCCCTAAGGTCTATGAACCAAAACCCCAGCCCAAAACACCCGATGCAAAATCACGTAGGATGTCTAGCCGAAATTTGCAGGTCTTCGTTTCCAAAATCTAAAGTCCCTAATGTGTAGCTCTACTCAACGTGAACGCGTGGATATGCTGCAATGCAAAATCGGACAGTGTATGCTCACCGAATCACCAGATGAAGCTTGTAGGTGGAGCTCGCAAAACTGGACCGTACGCGTGCAATGTAGGTATCGGCGCGTCGCTCTCGTCGGGGGCAACACGTTGCACTTCTCCACACTCGATTCCGACCACCGGTGCACACGTAGTGTCAAGATGAAGCTCACACTCTCTCTCGTACATAGTACGCTCACTCACAGACTTCAAACTTTTTAAAATGACAAAGGTCTTTCATTAAGGTCAAAAAGTGGTATAAATACCTTACAATTCTCAAACCCTAAAGTTTCAAATTAACCATCTACTCAATCTAAATGTCAAAACTGGGATACAATCTGGAAACTTCTGTAAGCCCCAATATTTACAAGGTGAAATGTCAGGTTTTCTCAACAAATGAATAATTACAAAAAATGATAATCTGTCATCGTGCAGTCAATTTCCGTAGGGTGTGTCCAGCTTCTTACACAGCACAAGCATTAGGAGCAAATTTTTTGCCACTCGTAGCAGAACCATAAGAAGTGGGTACATTGTTGTTACCACTCTTTCTTTGAGAAGCAATTGATGGCCAGCTTTCGAAGCCGTGGCCGTGAAAACCAACCCCAATCGAGAAGCATGAAATAATAACAGTAAAAATAAAAATAAAAATAAAAATAACATTTTTTCCTCTCTTTCTTGCATGTGTCACCTCCCCTCCTTGACTCGCACGCATGTAGTGGGCCACCGCCAAGCATGGCACCACCCTCCTCCCTCTCCTCCATTATTCCCCCCCCTCTCCTCCATTGTCGCCACCCCTCCCTCTCCCTCTCATTTGTTTGCAAGCCACCAAAAAATCTCTCTCTCCTGTTCATCACTAGTCCAAGGGGCCGCCATAGGCTATCTCTCACTCTCCCTCATCCATTGTTCAACTCTCTCTCTCTCTCACCCACACACACTCCCTCTCCCACTCTCACCTCTCCCTCCTCACTCACGCTCTCCCTCTCTCTCCTGTCCTGTGTCACAAAGCCCGAGGGGGGGGCGCCATGCATGGGTGCAAAATCTCTCTCTCTCTCTCTCTCTCTCTCTCTCTCTCTCTCTCTCTCTCTCTCTCTCTCTCTCTCCACCTCCACCCTCGCCCACATTCTCCCTCACCCTCTCCCTTACCCATTACCTCTGTTTGTGTGTGTGTGTGTGTGTGTGTGGGAAGCCAGGCCAATGAAGAATAGGCTTTCTCTCTCTCTCTCTCTCTCTCTCTCTCTTAACACCCACCCACCCACACACACACACACACACACATGCGCACACTCACACTCTCCCTCCCTCTCTCCCCATCTCTCACTCATTGTCTCCCTCTGCCTCGTTCAAACTCCCTCTCTCTCTCTCTCTCTCTCTCTCTCTCTACAAACACACACACGCAAATACATAAAACACACACACACACATACACTCCCTCTCTCATCCTCTCCCTCCCTCTCTCCCCTCACCCGCTTCACTCACGCTCTCTCTCCCTCTCTCGTTATCTGTGTAGTCGACTGAGCCAGCCATATGAAAAAAATATCTCTTACACTCTGGTTCCCACACACACACAACCCCATATACATATCCACACACACACCCTCGGTCTCTCTCTCACCCACATATTATAAACACACACACCCACACGCTTTGCGCACACACAATAACACTTACATGCATAAAAACACACCTACTTACACACACACACACGAAACACGTACCTGCACACACGCATAAGCACACATGCACAAACACTTAAAGAGAAGAAAATGAGCACCACACCATCAACAAAAGGAGAAAGATGACCAAAATCACGTGAAGACAACGACGAATTAAGAAATGACGGCAAAGGCACGCCCTGTCTGGCCCCGAAAGTGATGAACGCGCTACACCTACACACCAGTGAAGCCCGCCATTCCCCGGCATCTCATCCATGACGCATCTCCATAGTGAACATCCATAGGGTCTACTTTTTTGTTTCAAGCCAAAACCTTGTATAAAAAACGAATTGTATATTGGCACCTCTCTCTAGATGATGGTCACAAAGGCCCACCTAGGAGGTATCATTTTAAAGTTCTCATAAAACAAAGAAAGGGTCAACCATCTGGGACCCGACTCCTTGCTTTCTCTCTCTTGATTAGGACCCTAACCTAATCAGATTATCCTAAACTAATGCAGCCTACACCTATAAAAGAACATTGAGAGGTCACTATGAGGGCACTGCGGCACTTGGGCAAGGACTGGGAGCACTTGCATTAGTTGTGAGTCAGCACTTGAGAAGAAATCCATGCACACACCTTGACTCCAATGGTCACCACACACAACAGTAGGGTCTCCGTTCATATGGAATTCTCCCTAGAGAACGCACTATAGGCTCTCTCTCTCTCTCTCTCTCTCTCTCTCTCTCTCTCTCTCTCTCTCTCTCTCTCTCTCTCTCTCTCTCTCTCTCTCTCTCTCTATCTCTATCTCCCTCTCTCTATCACCACGATCGCCATCTCGCCAAAGCTAAGGTTTCTGTAAATACTACTTTGAATCAAGATTTCCCTCACATCTCGAGGGTTTTCATCATCTACATCTCTCTCTCTCTCTCTCTCTCTCTCTCTCTCTCTCTCTCTCTCTCTCTACCTACGGTGTGCAGTATTAGTGTTACTTTAATTACTACTATCTTCATCCTAGCTGCTCAAAGGTAGGTGGTGCCCCCTGTTCACTTCCCGTGACAAGTTCGATGTGCACGGCCCTGGCGTTGAGGCCGTCGGGGTCCATTTTGCGGTTGCGCCTGTCATTTGGTGTCCCCACGGAGGAGGGATTCTTGGAAACTATCAGTTTGAAACACTTAAACGATGCATGTCATCGACCATGGACGAATGGCTGTGGGAATTCTCCAATCGGAGAATGGAAGAGGAAGAAATTGAAGAAGCACTGACCGCCTTCATTGAAGTGCTGATGCCAGGTTGTAGCGTTGTCAATATCCAAGAGGTAAGCTCCCCATCTCACATTGCTTAGGCTAATTGCAAATCAAGAGCATCAGGAGGAAAGGCTTTGAAATGTCATCATTGTTGTCAACCAAAGCATTCTATCAATGGTGCCGATAGAGGAGGTGAAGAAGAACGGTAAGTTTTTCTTTTGAGAACCGCATCAGCACTCTCACATCAGTCAAATTTTGTGTAGCACTCACTGTAAGGTCTCTGACCCGACCAAAAAGAGCACCATTGTACCATGGAATGAACATAATGGAAAAAGTTACTATTTTTAGCAATTTTCCAAATTCTGTCAGTGTCCTGATGTTTAGAATGTTATAAAGCTTCAAAATGTGGATTAAAATAATTTTTGTGAAAATTTTTCAAAAATAGTAAGTTTTTGGTCACCCGACCCGTCTAGTTTTGACCGTCTCGAAAAATTGCACCCGTACCCCGAATTTGAAAAAAATGCATTTTCGCACCCCGAGAGCTACTAAATATGGCAGGTACTCGGACCAGTACACCTTAGTTAGAGCTTAGTATAGCAATTTACGGCATTAAATTCCGACTCGTATGGGCCGTTTTAGCCTAAAACCAATTTTTCCTAAAGTTGTGCGGGGAGGCACCGGGGCTCGAGGCTGTGTGGGAACAGATCCCAGAACACTCAGATCCTGCTTTAGCAGCTAGGGGGCTCCCTCTTGTCTTGTGGGAGTTGTGGGAGAGTTTCGAAGCTTGAGAGTGAGTGTGAGAGCCAGTTGGACTAGCTAACTCGACACTTGGTGGGTAGGTAACTAGACTTGCCAATGCAAGGAGGGAGTGCTCACTCAGATGCTTATAGCAGCTAGGTTCGATTTTCAGCCTTGAGGAGCCTATTTAAAGGTGTTCTCACACACACACACACACACACACATGCTCACACACACACCCAGTACACACACACACACACACCTACACACACCTTGGGGAGGTGCTGCCGGCACACACAGTTTTTGAAGGAGAAGCAAAAAGGGAGGTGCTTCCGAATTCTCGTCTTGAGAACTCATTTGGATCAGAAAATCGAGAGGATTTTCAGCCCCTAATCACGGTAATCATGATTTGATTTATGCTCTTCTGTAATTCTCTTCATTATTCTCTTAATTCCTCGTCTACTATGCTTAATCCTAGCTATAATTTTCGATAGCTGCTCTCTAAATCTCCATAGATATACTCCATTACATAATCATCATCCAATTAGCTAATTTATGCAGCCATTCATCACTCTTAATCAATGAGTAATACATGATTAGGAGAGAGTTCTCTCTCTAGGCAGCATAGTAATTAATTGTCAGCCGCCCACCGATAATAATGTAGATTTGATGAAATTCATTCTTTTACCACTCAATAGTGTTGTAATTAAGTTAGATTCAATTTTCTCACACGTTAAGATGTGATTAAGGCAAAATTAATCCATCATTAGGCCACTAAGAAGAGAATTTTCTCTCACCTATGCATGCGGTAACTCTGCATCTTTCTAACTGCACTAGGAAAGTGATTGAGCTTGCTTAATTCATCTCTCTTGTAATTTAATTAGTAAAATTCTGAAATTCTTAATCATCTAAGCCAAGTGATTAACTTTAGAGCCAGTTCCCATAGGACAAGTGAAGTATTACTCATAAAATTACTAGGTCTCGAAGGAAAAATCTACCCTCTTGCATAAGGAGGATTGTTCAATGATTCTAATCTGCCATTTGGATTGTTATGATCCTCTCAGACTTTAGCTCCTTTCTCCAAGTTTATCATTTAAAGTAGTGAGTATAAAATGGCCCCGGTTAAGAGAACTCGCTTTGGTGGTGCCAACGACCGCGAGGCGGGAACGAGCAATGTGAATGGAAAGGGAAAAGCTCCCATGGACGAACAAGCACCGGTCATCTCACGAGCCATTGACGAAGAAATGGAAGAGAACGGTCACAATTTTATTCAGTTGTTTAATTAACATTGCACACGTTTAACTAGGAAAGAACATATCCCCAAACATGTTGGAGAAAATCCGACGAAAATCTCGGCATTTGAATTCATTGTACATTTAAGTCTAAGGTAGGAAAGAAATGATTGATGGATATACTTTTTGCAATAAGAAAGAATGTCTGCTAGGGAAAATTTAGCTCGACATGTTCATTCTATTTCCAATGTTGAATTAGTCTTGATCCCCCTACTGATCACAGGGTGCAGAGTTCCTGGTTAAGGGCTCTTGAATCCACGTCTGCTGGTTAAGCGGTGGATACCCACGACTGCTGGTTAAGTGGTGGGAACCCACGTCTGCTGGTTAAGCGGTGGGAATGTCCATGTCGTGCTTTCTATACGGTGGACATACCTAGTTGTATGGGCAGCTAGGCGACAACGGGAGGAGTAAACTCTCGCTAGAGGGGGGATGTTGTACCTCCAGAACATTGGAATTTTAATGAACAAGTTTGAGTAGAATTTTTACTAGAGTTACTGTCTTGGTGCCGCTTTGCAATACTGATTGAAGGGCTGTCTTAACGAACATTGTGAATCGGAATCTAATCAAGGAACTTTTATGTTGAACAACTTTTGTGGTAGTAATTAGGACACACAAGGAAGTGTGAGTGTGGGGGTGGAAAGTGGGGGCTTGGCTCAGGTTGCCAATGCCTATGAGACGGGTGGTCCCGATTGGTCGGTAACTCTCTGTCCCCATAGTTTTTAATTCGACTCTAGTATTACATTGCCCAAGAGCGGAGAAGTCTCAAGTGTACGTGCCTCTGAAAGCTATGGGGAAAAAGGCACTCGAGACTTCTCTCCTCTTGGAAGGTGGGCTTTAGGACCGATAATTGATTAGACACGCTTCTCCTGCAAGGTGGAACTAGATCTCGATGCTAGTAGGCTCGAACTCGATTCACTTGGTGATGAGAGATCGTCCACTAGTTGAACCCAAAACCACTTTGTTTGCTTCCATTGTAGATCTAGTAGCCACCAGGTTCACCATCAGATCCTCCGCTTGATACGGCGGGGTGGGGACCTCACAAGCACCAAGTGTTTTCTCTCCAACGATCAAAGAAGAGTTGTCAACTACATCAACGACTAAGTCCAAGCCACAAAGCCTAAAAAGTTTGGCGGAAGCAAGTGGTCCTACGCTCTCTCTAGGCTTGGAGAGTTCAAGTGAAGTACGACCACCCAAGAATCACCGCCGCATGCAAAATGGAAAGCCGATTGAGGTAGACTCTTCTCACCCAGTCTGTTTTGAACCCAATATGGAGGATAGTGTGGACTTCAACAAGAGGGAGAGGCATGTGGTGAATTTGTCACCTTGTCAAAACTTAAGGTATGAAACTCTAGTGGTTAGAGCCTTTCCCTACACCTGACATGGACAATAACAATAGGCTTGAAGTCTTTCCTTTCCATTTCTTGCAACACAGCATGTAAATGTGTACATTGATAGGAATATATTCTACCAGGAAAAAATTGTTTTCCTATTCGGAGCAGAGATACTTGATGAGATCCTTAGATCTCCACGTCCCATCATCTTGCCCCTTCTCAATTACTACCACTCTTTAGATGTAAGCATCTTTATTCTATTCTAGCTGTGTGCTCTTCTTAGCTCCTACTCAAGTTTTCCACCCATGTGAGAAAGTCTCTATAAGCAGCTAAGTCATTTGTGTTTAAGAAAAAAAAGGTTTGAAGAAATATCTTGTTTTTGGCAATGGAAAATGTTTCTTCCCCAACCTTCAGAGGTAAGGTGGGGGAAGATGCTTCAGATTTTTTGGATAATCTTGAGATAGCATGTGTCGTCTCTGGAAGGGATGACAATGCTTTGTGTCTGTGCATTTTTTTGTTGCTAATGAAAGTAAAACCAAGATCATGGTACAATGCCTTGGTGCAAACCACCAAGGAGAGGTGGGATCTGCTAAGAGCAGCATTCCTAAGGCATTTTGGAGAAGGCACCACATTCAAGAAGCTATGGCAATTGCTGATGGAGTTGAAGCAAGGAAATATGGTTGAGTATGCAGCATACAAATCAAAGTTTGTGGATCTATGGAGACAATGGGTTTCATCATTAAGGGAGGGTGAAGGGGCACCTATTTCCTGAAGAAAGACCGGCTTGTGGCCGGTTTATGACCAATTCTTAAAGAGAAGGTGAAGGGAAGGTTTCCTGCTACATATGAGATAGCAGTTGAAGTAGCCCGCCTTAAAGATAAGAAGTAGCATCTACAAGCTAGAACTATCATGGAAGAGAAACCGGGAAGGGCCTGACCACACCTAGCCCCACTTGCAACAGTCGTCCAAAGGAATCAGCCATAGGAACCGGCTGAAGAACAATAAGACCTGCTCAACCGAATCACCAATCAGCTAGAGAATCTTTCAGTACATCTGGTGTAGCAAGGGCATGCACTTGCCAGAAATCCAGAGCAAGGAAGAGGGCAGCAAAGACAGAATCAAGACTACCATTGTTACAATTGTGGAGAGGACGGCCATGGCATGTACTATTGTCCTCATCCAAGAAGGCAGAACTTCAAAAGAGGAGGAAAACACATTTAGATTTCTCCACCAAGGGTGAGACCACCACCGCCCAAGCAACAAGTGCCGATTCCACCGGTCCAAATCCTTCGCTACCCCCCCCCCCCCCCCCCCCCCCCCCCCCCCCCCCCCCCCCCCCCCCCCCCCCCCCCCCCACCTGCTAGAAACCAAGCAGTAAGTGTCATCCAGCCTTGAAGATAAAGGGAAGGCAAAGGTAGAAGAGCGTGTCAAAGGAAAGGACAAAGGGAAAGGAAAAGTAGAAGAGGTGGAAGCAATGGGAGCGAAGCGTGCCAAGCACAAAGAGGCCTCTCAAATGGAGGAGAAGATGAAAGGAAAAGGCGAGTCTAGAAAGAATGCATCTAAGCCTCGTCGGAAGATCGATATCATGGATTTTTCACTGGGTCAGTATGCTAAACCATATGACTAGTTCAAGATGTATTAATGTAGGGTCCCAAGATAACCTGGCCCCAATTACTCTATCTTGCATCAAGGATGAGGAGACAATTACTCCATCTTGCACCAAGGATGAGGAGACAATGGACCAAGATGGTGAGTACAAGAAAATCAAGACCAAGGATAGTTGGGGCTATCTCTAGGAGGAATCTTGACGGTATCCTACCTATCATGGATGCCCACATCAAGGGGAAATGTATCTCAAACATCTACATAATTGGTGGCGCACAAACATGAGTCATGAATGAGAAAATGATGCACCATCTAGGCCTAGAGGTAGGTAGGCCGGCACCTTGCCGAGCTAAAATGGAAAATAATGTCAAAGTGAAGTGCGTAGGCATTGTGAATGCAGTCAAGATGAAGGCATTCAACACAGAAGTGGAGGTAGACATTTTGGTCATGCCACACAAAGGGGAGGGCTACCCTATCATTCTTGGAAGACCATGGCTCATGGCTATGGAGGCTAAGCAGGACTGGAGTACAGGAATGATCCAGATGAAGGATGCTAAGGGAAAGTCCATATTCTACAACATGAAGACTGGGAAGCAATGCAACAGGCATCGGAAGATGAGTTCACCACCATTGACTCTTTGACCACCTCGGGAGAAGAGACAACAACGACAACTGAAGAGAGTGACAGTAGCATCCAAGTGATGGAAGTCATCCTCATAGATCCAAAGAGATTGACACAATTTGAAACACCACCGGGGAACCAAGAGGGACCATCAAATATGCAACCCTTGGTGGATACAACTAAATTACATTGGATGCTCTCTAGTGAGTTGGCTAGTGAAGAGAGAGAAGAATACATCTCTATGCTAGGTAACTTCACCACACTGTTCATTGATGATTATGAAAAGATCACAGGGATCACAGTGGTGCAATACCGCATAAGACTCCAAGGAAGGAAGGAAGTCTGTGGTGCAAAAGCTCTCAAGGCTTGGGGTAATTCAGCAAGAGGCATTGCTCAAAGAGGTACGGAATTTTCTATAGGCAGGTTTCATTTACCCCGTCGAAGACTCAGAGTGGGTCTCTCCAGTGGTGATCACGCTATGAGCGGGATGGAAACAAACAGAACACCTCTATAATGGCACGACACACACTCTTGGGATGATACACACACACACACACACACACACACACTATAAGGCACCACTCGGCTTACACAACCCACCTGGCCGAGACAGGGAACACACCGATGGAGTGAGAAGGGAGAGACTACCCGTTTACCCACTCCACACAGAGAGACACACGCACACACACACCCAAAAAACTCAGCTCAAAATAGGAGAATCTCTGATGTTTAGATACAATTGAGCTTGGGCCAACACCAATGGGGCAAACAACTCACACAATATGGGTAAAATATGCCAGATACAATCACAAATTGGAGTAGAAGCTTCGCTCATAGGAGAAACTTACACAACCAAAATAGCAAAAAAACATTGAGTAATTTGAAAAAATGGATAGTGCCATCGCATCCGGAACGGCCCAAAACCCTAGTCTACAATGTCAAAGTGCTCAAATCCGACCTCGGATGAGCAGTTTACGGCCAAAACAGGCTCCAAAAACCCCAAAAACACACCTGCGGCTGTTCCTTCTCTTCTCTCCACGTTTTTTCTGGTCTTCTCTCTGGTTTTTCAGTTCCCACACTTAGCTTTATTACTTGGGCATGCTTGGCCTTTTAGATGACCTCAAACGGACCCGGAACAGGCCAAAAGCTGACCTGGCAGTGCATAGTTGTCACCTTTTGCATCCATCCGCACACCTGGCACTCAGCTTTTTCCAATAATGCATCCCGCCACCACATGGAGTGGCCCCCAAAGATGGTCCTCATGATGACCTTTCTGCATAATTATCACAAGAAAACACCCACGTTGTGTCCGTACTTCTCCATGTGCAAATATTGACCCCATTCGACCTCGTGACGCCACTAGATGCCATTTGACGCACCTGCTTACCTCATGTCTTCGGCCCGCGAATAGCTTCCTTGAGAAGTTTTACGCACTACCAAATCCTCATTATTATAGAAAAACACACTGGTACTGGTAATAGTGAAAATCGATACACTATGTACACGCTGTCCTACCTGTACACATGTGGACCCCACC
This sequence comes from Adiantum capillus-veneris, assembly GCF_014529385.1. NCBI lineage: Eukaryota > Viridiplantae > Streptophyta > Polypodiopsida > Polypodiales > Pteridaceae > Adiantum > Adiantum capillus-veneris. The sequence continues at coordinate 151,992,152 of NC_140944.1, forward strand.
TAACCACCTGGCTCTGGAAAATGGGCAATCCTTTATTCGATGCACCATGCATGTGTATGTACATATGCACAATCACTTGCTCCAAACAACTCCTGACATGATTTGCCCATCCCCTAGCCTGCTAGAGCATTCATGCTCAACAGAAGCAGCAAAAAGAAATATTCATTCCACCTGGATCCCACACAAAAACACTTGGCATTCCTTGCATCAAAAGCTTAATCAAGGTTCCACTTGGTTCCCAAGGAAAACCTGTAGAGATGCCATATATCAACTTTGCATCAAGAAAATCATCAATTACTTTGGCATAGACCTACATATGCAAATTTATCTCCTTCTCCATAGCTGAGAGGTCTCCACTGATCGTTTGTGTCATCAATTCTTGCTTCTTCGACAATTCAACCTTGGTTTGCATCAGCCCTTCAATCACTTCGTAAGGCCCTTCACTTTCATCCTCAACCTCATTTGCAAATGCAACTAAACCAGACTCCTGGATTTCTTTATCCATCAAAAGAAATGTAACATCAGCATCCTCATCACTGCTAGTAGTGCGATCACTGTCCTCGTGAGTCACTGTGGAATAGTCTTCATCACTAGACTCATCCTCATCTTCATAAAGCTCCTCCAACCGTTTCCTTGTGTCCATATTATAAAGCTTCTTGGCACCTGTCTTTCCATAGAGGCTAATCGTACCACGTCGCCAATCTTGAACTGCTCCCACTGCACGTAACCATGGTCTACCCAGTATAATAGGATATGCTCCCAACCCCGCTGGCATCACATGAAAATCAACCACTGCCTTTGCATCATACGCCTCCACTTCTAATATCTTTACCACACCCAAACATTTTACTTTTTAATGGTTTGCCAATCTGATCCGAAAGCCTGACACCCCAGTCACTGTGAGACCCATCTTCTCAACGCATGAATGTGTTATGACACATATTTGGGCTCCGCCATCAACATAACCTTGTCCCATATTTTTTATTTTGTGGCACACATCTACTATTGGACAAATGTCTGGTAGCTCGTCCATCACCAACACCTTTACTGAACCTCTCTCTAGCTCTTTCTCCATTGGATTAACCATCTTCTTCCACTGTCTCTTTAGCTTAGGCACCATCTCTATAAGCTGCCCAAAAGTAACATCTACCTTCCTACTTGTCAGATCCTCCTTCAACTCATAGCTTAATTGCCCATCCCCTAGTGGAAAATCTAAAACATGAAACTTGCGACGAGCCCTCCTTTTCGTCTTGGCCTTGACATCTTCGCCTTCATGGCTCTTTCCCTTCTTCTTACTAGGACTTGGGGAACTTCTTCCCTCCTTGTCCTCTGTGGTCCTCTTCCCAATAGGCATCACTAATGTATCCTCTAGCTTTGATGCCTTCTCCACGGTGACTACACTTAGCACTTTTGTCTTTCCCTTTTCCTCCTGGGTTAATCCACTGGTTCCTTCTTCTCCCTTAATTTCGATGCCATAATCATTTGACCTAGTTAGCACCTGTCTTGGCAATGGATACATGTCTCCACCCATCCTTGGTGGCTTATCACATTGCGGGTTGATGTGTCCCAACTCTCCACAATTATAACATGTGGGCGTCTGCCTCCAAAACCTACCATTACTTTGTCCACCGCCATTCGTAGGTCTCTCTTCACCTCCTGGCTGATTTGCAAACCTCCCTCGACCTCGATTATTTCCCACTTGACCTAGCATGTTTAGGCTGAGAATCTTCATTAAATATACCACTTGCCTCATGTATAGGCTGAGATTCTTCATTAAATCTACCACTTGCCTCATGTCTTGCCTTAGCCCATCATCTTGCACTGCTGTAGTGACCACTGCGGCATAACCTGAGGAGTAACAGATACCACTGATTCATGATGAACCCTTGGCATGTAACCTGGCAAAGAATCCATAGGTTGAAATTCAGACCTCATGGGCAAAGACTCCACTCCTAACTTGCTCATTTTCCTCAGCTTCCACTCTTTGTTCCTTGCTACCTCTAGTGCATCTTCATATGTCATAGGCTTCTTTAGCTCCACTCTCCAACGTATATTCTCCCAAAGACCAGCCAAGAACCTATCCTTCTTCATCATGTGAGGCAGGGGTACTTGTGGTGCTAAGGCCTTTCACATCCGCTCCCATGCCGATGAAAATTTACGTATGTATGCATCTACTGGTTCACCTTCCTTCTGCACCAAACCTTGCACTTCTTGCCACACTTTGTCAGGATATTCTATCTTCACAAACTCCACTTCCAACCCATGTCGTAGATTGTCCCAACTCAACCATACGGGTGGATCAGCCCCACGCAACTCCTCTTCAAATGCTTTGGACCAAACTCGTGCATCACTCTTCAAGCAGATTTGGAGAAGACGTAACATCTGTGCCGGATCATGAATCTGGTTGCTAATACAGGCAACCTCCATCTTTTCCAAAAAGTCTTCCACATCTTCATCACTTCTTCCATGAAACTCCGGATAAGAGAAAGCCATGGCTACCCAAGTTACGATGCTTTGAGAACCCCTTCGAACACAGAGTCAAGAACCCAAAACTTTTGATTGACTCAATTCCCAGAAACTTCAATGGAGCTCAACTTTAGATAAGGACAAACACATGCACATCAAATGAGTTTTCATAGTTAATGTCGGAATTACAACAGGCAAAGAAAGACCAAAAAACCAACCATCATAACTTGGAAAGTTTTTGGCAGAGTTTCCCCAGAAGTAGAGCATTGAGAACCCAAAATATAGACTGTATATGTATGCATAAACTGCCAACAATAGAACCCGAGCATCACTTAGGAATCACTAGTACATAGCCTATGGCGAGGTCACGAAAAGGGTGCTCTAGCTACCTGTATCACCGAAAGGATCTCCACATTTGAGAATCCCCCAGCTCAATAAAACCTCACGCTATCGACCCTCACTCGAAGGCTTATGCAAATCGCGTATAGTCAACTCTCAGAAATGACTATCTTCCAGACCAAGTCTCAGAAATGGTTGGGACTACCAAATAAAACCAAGTATGGCTCTACAAAGGCGTACAATGGAAGTTTCCACAAGTAACGTACAATCCAACAGACAATGCGCTCAAACATGTGCCAAATGATGCATACCCACAACAGCTGCAAGTGACACCACTGCTAGTATATTACTGTACTCCAGCTACCTGTACCTGTGTGAATCACCTGTACCTGTACTTGTACCTATAATCTGTAACCTGTAATCCCGAATCTTGAAGCTTGAAGCTCGAAGCAGAAGGTACTCGAAGAAGATCCTCCGTGGGGACGCCAAAAGAATGTAAGCAGGATGGAAATACAGAGAATGCCTCTATAATGACCCGACACACACTCTTGGAAGGATATACACACACACTATGGGGCACCACTCGGCTTACACAACACACCTGGCTGAGACAGGGAACACACCTATGGGGTGAGAGGAGAGAGACTATCCGTTTGCCCACTCCACACAGAGATACACACACACACACACACACACACACCCAAAAAACTCAGCTCAAAAGAGGAGAGCTTCTGATATTTAGATAAAAGTGAGCTTGGGCCAACACCAAGGTGGCAAACAACTCACACAGTATGGGTAAAATATGCCAAATACAATCACAAATTGGAGGAGAAGCTTCGCTCATAGGAGAAACTTACACAACCAAAAGAGTAGAAAAACAGTGAGGAATTTGGCAAAATGGACAGCGCCATCGCGTCCGGAACGGCCCAAACCCCAATCTACAATGTCAAAGTGCTCAAATCCGACCTTGGATGAGCAATTTACAGCCAAAACAGGCTCCAAAAACCCCAAAAACACACCTGCGGCGGATGTTCCTCCTCTTCTCTCCAAGTTTTTTTTTTTCTTCTCTCTGTTTTTTCAGTTTCCACACATAGCTTTATTATTTGGGTACCCTTGGCCTTTTAGATGACCTCAAACAAACCCCGAACAGGCCAAAAGCTGACCTGGCAGTGCATAGTTGTCACCTTTTTGCATCCATTCGTACACCTGGCACTCATCTTTTTCCAATAATGCATTCCGCCACCACATGAAGTGGCCCCCAAAGATGGTCCTCATGATGACCTTTCTGCATAATTATCACAAGAAAACACCCATATTGTGTCCGTACTTCTCCACCTGCAAATATTGACCCCATTCGACCTCCTGACGCCACTAGATGCCATCTGACGCACCTGCTTACCTCATGTCTTCGGCCCGCGGATAGCTTCCTCGAGAATTTTTACGCACTACCAACTCCTCATTATTATAAAAAAAGCACATTGGTACTGGTAATAGTGAAAATCGATACACTATGTACACGCTGTCCTACCTGTACACATGTGGACCCCACGTAACCACCTGGCTCTGGAAAATGGGCAATCCTTTATTCGATGCACCATGCATGTGTATGTACATATGCACAATCACTTGCTTCAAAAAACTCCTGACAACGCCAAAGAAGAACGGTAAGTGGAGGGTTTGTGTAGACTACAAACCTCTCAACACAGCAACAAAGAGGGATCATTTTCCCCTCCCATTCCAAGACGAGATTCTCAATGAGGTAGCAAGTCATGAGCGCTACACAGTTGTGATGGCTACTCATGCTACTTCTAGATTAGCATTGCAGAAGAAGACAAATTTCATAACACCATGGGGATGTTTTGCTTACAGGGTGATGCCTTTTTTCCTCACCAATGTTGCAACCACATTCCAACGTTATGTAACTTTTGTCTTTTAGCCATACTTTGGTAAGTCAATACAAATTTTCATAGATGATTTTTGCATCTACAAATCTTGCTCCCTCCATTTGAGGAAGGTCTATGATGGCCTGGCTAGGCTGCAAACCCTGGGTGGCCATCTTAACGTAGATAAGTGTCACATTGATGAAAGCAAGGTCACTCTTCTCGGCCATGTAAATTTAGCCAAAGGAATTGAGGCTGACCCTAGCAAGATTCAAGCTTTAGTATCTTTGTCATCGCCGACAACAACTAAGGAATTGGTCTCTTTCCTTCACATTTCTGTTTTCAAGCCAAAGCCTTGTATAAAAAACCAATTGTATATTGCCACCTCTCTCTAGGTGATGGTCACAAAGGCCCACCTAGGAGATATCATTTTAAAGTTTTCATAAAACAAAGCAAGGGTCAACCATCTGGGACCCGACTCCTTGCTTTGTCTCTCTTGATTAGGATCCTAACCGAATCAAATTATCCTAAACTAATGCAGCCTGCACCTATAAAAAAGACACTAAGAGGTCACTATCAAGGCACTGCGGCACTTGGGCAAGGACTGGCAACACTTGCAGCACTTGTGAGTCAGCACTTGAGAAGAAAGCCATGCACACACCATGGGGGCCAAGGGTCGCCACACACAAGAGTAGGGTCTTCGTTCATATGGAATTCTCCCTAGAGAACGAACTATAGGCTCTCTCTCGCTCGCACTCTATCTGTCTCTCTCTCTCTCTCCCCTATCTCTATCACCACGATCGCCATCTCGTCAAAGCTAAGGTTTCTGTAAATACTACTTTGAATCAAGATTTCCCCCACATTGAGGGGTTTTCATCATCTACATCTACGTCTCTCTCTCTCTCTCTCTCTCTCTCTCTCTCTATGGTGTGCAGTATTAGTGTTACTTTAATCACTATTGTTCGTGTCCTAGTCGCACAAAGCTAGGTGGTCCCCCCTATTCACTTCCCATGACGAGTTTGGAGTGCACGGCCCTGGTGTTGAGACCGTCGGGGTCCGTTTTGCCCTTGCACCTGTCACAATAAAAGCCTGCTCAACTGCACACTGCCTAGTCTTGTTTTTTTTGGAAAGTGACTCTTGCAATAGCAATGTGCATAATGCATCAAACTTGTTAACTTCAAGATTTCCTTGGGTCATAAGTCTCCAAGTACCAGCAAAAGTCTGGTAAGGCATCAAGAACAGTCTGCAGAAGGGAGGTGTCTGAAGTGACTTCACCTGCAGAAATAAGTGCTCATTGATATCCTTGACACCAGCAAGGAAAGTGTCCATATCATCTTCCTCATGCATAATCTTCGATTCCAGCTCTTTACGCAGCAAAGCAATTTTAGCCTCATTGCGGCTTGTGTACAGACCTCCTAGAATATCCCAAGCCTATTTTGGAGATTTCATTGAATGAATGTGAGGAGTAGTGGTGCGCTTTACAGACAATGCAATCAATGGATGAGCCTGCGCATCCTTTACATCCCAATGAGCTTGTTCTATCGTAGGCAAAACAACTCTAATAGCAACAATCCCTGCAGCAAGACCTGCAACATCCTCAACGTCACCTACATCCTCAGAACCAGGACGTACATCAATGCCTTGCACAATATTCTAGACACCCTTTGACACAAGAACATGTTGCATCATGTAAGCCCAGGGTAATTGTCTTCATCCAATCTGTCCTCAGTAGCAAACATCTCGAACACATATGTGTTGTTGTTAGCCATGGAAAATGCATGCACTTGATGTGAAAACTGCCCAAAATGAGGAGAAATTGAGTGAGACCAGCACGTGCTATGTAGCATAACCTGCAGCAGTAGACTATATGGGACCTGTTATGCAGTAATTGGTGCTGATAGAAATTTTGCACAAAATGACAAAATTGCTTGTGCAGATCTGGCTGTAGTGGAAACGGACGCCGAAATGAGCCCAAATCAGAAATCTGAGTAGACTAAGCTCTACGAGCTCATTTGAAGTTTTTGTCGACCTGCAAACGTCCGCCACTCATTGAAATCAGAGAAAGCGAGCAGGAGTTTGCTGGAGCTGCTGGCAACTAAGCCCGAAGGATGCAACCTGCTCTGATACCAATTGTTGGAATTAAGGTTGCAGGAAAACACACACAGCTTGGAGAAGACGAAGGAAGCTCAAGGCACACAACTGAGAGTGTGTTACTTAGTGTGCAATGGAAAGATAGATGGCCCTAGAATGAATGGGCATATATACAATGCAAGGGGGAAAAAACCTCCTAAAGAGGGAAAAAATGTCCCTGGTGGTCCTAGTGTGTTCACACACATCACTACACATGTATATGGTAACAATTAATTTACATACTTAAGCTAAACATTACAGTCTTAGAATAAACTTTACAGCCTTTAAAATACACTATAGCACGTCGTGCAAAAATCGGTGCAGATACTAACGAGACAACATTTCTTTTAAAAGTAAAATACACTGGAATAAGCATCGTAATAAACGTTGGTGTCGTAGCATCGGTATATGTACCGGTAACAACCATCGGAATACACGCAATTATTAACATCAAAATACACACAGCTATCTATGCATGTATACGTGCAGCTATTAGTGTCGAAAAGTTTATGTAACATCGACGGTTGTTGCGAGGCCTATACCGTCGCGTATACCAAACTCTATTCCAATGACCAAACCTGCAAATTTGCTTTTGGACAGAGAGGGATGGGAACTGATGTTGTAGGTAATGCAGCAACAAAAAGCAGCCATCTCTGCCCAAAGGAAGAGTGCACAAGCAACCGCACTCCACCTACAAATTGACGCTAAAGAGTGGGTGTATATAGATTAGCAAAACTATAAAAAGAACAAAACCACAAAATCAAATTCTTAATATCATGACAAGTTCTCAAAAGCATAACCATAACGTTGACTCCCAAACCATAGGCACAACGGCATAAAGATTTTATAGCCATAAGTAAAACATGATCCGAAAACAACAAAACCATAAACATAACCCACTTCCCATACCATAACCATTACCATAACTTTCTTGTCATGCCAGAACCATAACAACCATACCATCATTGCAAAACCATAACCATAACCATAATCTAATTACCAAACCATAACCATCACATGATTGCCATACAATTAGTGAAAACCATAACCATAACTTGATTTCCAAACCCTAACCATACCATGATTGCCATACTATCATTGCAAAACCATAACCATAACTTGATTGCCAAATCATGACCAAAACCTCTGTGCCATACCATAACCATAATCTCTGTGCCATACCTTAACCATAATCTCTGTGCCATACCATAATTGCGAAACAAATCATAATCACAAACGCCATGCAAAACCATAAACATAAGAACTACAAATTGTACATGCAAAAAATCACTTAGTAAGACTATATCAAGAAGACCACAGGTACAAAAAAGACTGTACAAAGAAGATTGTATGAAGATGATTGAGTAAAACTGTATCAAGAAGACTGTCATGGTATGCCTGCCAGTCGATGTCCTCTCCCTACTCCTATAGCTGGGTCAAAAGGGCCACAAGTCCATGCTTGTATCCATACTTCTCCTCTCAGCGTGTCAGAAGGGGCTTCACGGTAAGTTCCCACAAAATTATAGTTTACTCATGAGATAAAGCTTCAAACTTCATATATATAATCAACAATGAAAAGCATACATATAATACTTACATACTCATATCAAAGTGTGTCGTAGTCTCCACTCCCAAGATGTGATACTCTAGCAGACTCCAAACGTACTCTAGCTGCATCTCTCTGCTGTTGAAGTCTGTCTAGATTGTCTTGTGTCTCTCGAGCAATCCTCGCCCACTCCTCTGTGTCCAACCATGCCGTCTTTGGATTGTCGGCATTGTACCTGTCTCTCATCTCTAGCCGATAGTGTGACATTATGGCCTTCGCCACATCCAAAATCCAGCCATTCGAGACTAGATTGTACCCCTCTGTTGACTTGTACTCTCTCTGAATGGCCTCGATCATGTAACTCTTTATTTCATCATCAAGATTATCCCAAATCTCCATCACAGAGTGACCAAACTGAACCATACAGAGCTATCGAATCCTCTGTCACATGGCCTTTTTGACCCTATCTACCACAATAGCCCCATCCTTGCTCTTGTACACCTTGCTAGGATCATGCTCATGTGATTTCCAAGGTGCACATGGTGTGCCAATCGGTGAACTATCATGGTGTGCCAATCAGTGAACTATCTACTGAAGAGAGTGAGGGATGCTCTCTTGGTGGTGTGGACACATTGGTAGAACCGCTACCACAACAACCACCACCTCCATAACAATGCCTACCTCGTCCCGAGGATGAACCGCCCGTCGGTGTAGGGGACATACTAGTCCTAGGTGTAGGGGGCACACTCGACTGAGGTGTGGGCCCGGTCGGTGTAGGGCCACACTAGTCCTAGGGTAGGGTTGATGGTCTAGAGGAACTTGCTACCCAAAGGTTTTGTGCCATTTCAATCTGCTCTAGTGTGAATTGTGTCAAAAAGAGACCCATCTGCTCGGGTGACATACCGACTGGAGTGACAGGAAAACTAAAACTAGGAAAGTATGGCTCATCGTCATCATCCATGGCTATAGATACACAAACAACACCCACAAAATACATTATTTTACAGAAGAAATGCTTAATCAATACAAATAACAAATAAAAAAATTGCCAACACAAATGAATGAATCTAAAGTGTATTGTAGACTAATAAAAAGATTTTTACAAAACAAATCCTAGCAAAAATCATTAATCTCTCATCTTCTATGAGATCTCATGCACCAAAGATGTCTATCTCAATTAGTACTTCTGCATCTTTGTCATCAAACCCTACTTCTTTGTTGCTCTCCGCATTAGCTTCAGTATGACACTTCGTCTCTAGATTCAGGCATATACTCAGCACTGACTTCCAGCTCAAAATCCAAACTTATATCATCCGTCGGCCCTAAACTTTCTTCATGAATCACCACTTTGACCTCAACGTCCAATCCTTCACACACTTGCTTACTCCGTGGAGCAACTTGAACAACATAGAGCCAGCACGGTTTAGACAGATCATTTTTATTACTTTCTCTCCACAATGGATCTAGTGTGAACACAACTTGTTCACAATACTCTAGAAGTATGAATGTATCCCGCGCATCTGTCCACACCCGCCTAGAGTTCACTTGAATCAATCCACTCTTGTCTTTGCGCACAGCTGCATTAGGGCCGTTGGTAATAACTTTGAACCACTTGACATCAAAGATGAAAATATCAAACTTTCTAAAGCTAATCTTCAAGATGTCTTGGATGTAGCCAAAGTATTCAAGTTGGCTAGTCTCTTTGTTCTCATCCCTTGCACTGCTCCTACTTTCTTGGACAAAGCTTGCCCTAACACCACTGTCGAAAGTGACCCTTTGTTCGTCGATCCGTTGCATTCTGAAGTGTTTCCCATGCGACCACAAAGCTCCATATTTGTGATATTGTAGCCACAATATTGAAACAGACTTAAAGTTATTAAAGTAATGTTATCATGTGGAGCTCAAAAAGGAAGTTGTGAAAATATACATGCCAATCGCAATTCCTTGACATCTCCTCTTCCTCTTCAGTAATCAACACTCCATTTCTCTTTGCCTCTGAGATTGTTCCATCTAACCACCGCCCAGTTGGAAAGTCATGCAATTTTTGAAGATGATCTGAAAAAGGAAGGTTTCTAGTGGCATGGTTGCGCTTGAATTGCAGGCGATCTGTCAAGCGTTGTTGCTTTTCCCCTTTGTACCTCTCTATCCACTTTTGCATGATGTCTCAGTTGAGAAGGAAAAATCTCATAACCTTTCTTGCATTGTGATTTCCATCTTCCTAACGTTGCCTTGTCCCTGCGGCTTGTCCCATGTCACCTTTATGTTGACCTTAGTAGTCCGCATTCGGGGCATCTCTAGATCAATTGAGACAAAAAATTCACTGATCAGGACAAGAGACTCTTGTACAAGCCATCCTTTGGCCATGCTACCCTCGCGACAAGCCTTTTTACAAATGAACCCCTTTAAAGTCTTTATAAATCTCTCCAAAAAGAACATCCACTTGCTATGGACTACCCCAGCAACTGCAACTTCATCGACCACATACACAAGTACATACATTTGGATGGTAAGAATGTTTGTTGGAAAGTACTTCTCCACCATGCACATTGCTTCAATAGCATTTAAGCATGCTACATCCATGTTGTCTTCTCTTATCTCTATTGAGCGTACCAGCTCACTGATTTTGTAGATTGTTCTTCTAATGTCATTTGTCAAACAATCCTTTATGACAATTGGTAAGATAAATTGTAAAAATTTGTGCCAATCGTGGGACTTAAGACCACTAAGATTGTCATCTCTCATAGAAGCCGTTTTCAAACATTGCATGCACCTAATGGGAGTCCTGAATGAAGATATAGTCTTCTTCACTTGTTGCTCTTCTATATGACTCAAAACACGTGGTCCTTTTGGTATAGCAAACTTTCCATTGGGTTTAAGTCGAGGCCACATCTCTGGCATTTGACCCACAGCCTGCAGGTTATCTCTTTGGGCCTTGCTCTCCCTTTTTCCAATGATGGTTTTCCATATGATCTTCCCCACATTCTTGAAGATGTGCATTGGGTTGAGTAGATGATTAATCAACAGGTCACTCCAGTACGGGAGTTCGTGGAAAATAGAAAGTCTTTTCATTCTAGGCGGCATGAAATCTCCCCTCTCTAGCCACATGTTTTTCCAATCACTTGCTTTCAGTGGATGCATGTCATGTTTGCATATGTTTGGTCCACGTAGCTCTTATCCTTCAGGCAAAAATCTACCATGCTCCTTGTAAATTGTCTTGCTCAAATGCTCAGAGCGGTGTAAGCCAAGTCGAGGACCACATTTTGGACATGCATGATTGCCCGAGTAACTCAAGCCTGAAAAGGCACAAATTCAAAATATAAAAGAGTTGGCATAGCAAGGAATAACATGACGTGTGTGAGGGTTTCAAAGGCACTTACCTAAACACTCATCAAAGCCTGGCCAATCGTGCATGGTCCACATGAAAATGCCTTGCACATCTACATGCTGTCGTCTGATTGGTTAGGACATATCAACCACATCGATTCCTGTCCATAAGATTTGGAGCTCCTCTATAAGTGGTACTAGATAGACATCCATGTTCTTTGCTTTGTACTTTCCTGGGACGATCAGTGACAACAACAGATGGCTCTTCTTGATAGCTAGCCATGGTGGAAGATTATAATTAACCAGACAAATAGGCCACTCCATGACGAACGCCATAATCCGAATGGGTTTACTCCATCCATTGCCAGGCCAAAGCGGATACATCGAGGCTCATTCTTAAATGTAGGCCAACTTTCATCTATGTGTTTCCATGTACGAGAGTCAGCGGGTACCCGCAGCACATCATCTGCCAATCTAGTATTTGAGAGCCATGTCATCAAAGCGGCTATAGACTTGCACCTGAACATGCTCTTTATTCTTGGAATGATAGGAAAGTGTCGAAGGACCTTTGCAAGGATAAATTTTCCTTGTGTGTCCTCTCTATACTTGTTTGATTCACAATTGGCACACTGTTCAAAATTTTCATACTCATTGCAAAAAGGTATACAATCATTAGGACATGCATGTATTTTGTGATAATCCAAGCCCAAATTAGTAAGAATATTTTTAGCGGTTGGACGGGTAGGGGCATGTGATTCCCTTCTGGCAAGATTTGCTCGTTGAGCAACCTATCGTTACATGAACACATCTGCCCCTTGATCAAATTATTGAATTGTAGCTTGCAGTTGATCATGCTTAGGATAAAATGTATTTACCTGAAAAGCTCTGTGACGGAGGTGTTGGACCACCCGTAGATAGAATGCAAATTAAGAATTGCCAAAGTGGTACGGAGAGCTGAGATTTAAGCACCATTGTAAAGTGGCATGTGTGCAAGAGTTTGCATCATCTCACCCTCTTTATCGTTGCTATCCTGCCTGTCGGTATGGACGGGATGGCTAAGTTTGGTTGGCAGTATTGCCTTAAAAATGATGTAGTCTTCTGTGTTTTCAATGATGGGATCCATGTCACAGAACACGTCTAACATCTGCTCCATCTCTACTTCTTGAAATGCCACATCAGATATTGGTTAGGAGGACTCAGCCGATGGTTGTTCGTTTCAAAATCATCTTCTCTGGGATGAAGTTGGAGCAATATCTACTTGCGGAGTTTGACCTATTGTCTATGGCCCATGAGATCGATAATGCAGGTCTTGTAGTTGCTCTATCGGAAAGAGACCGTGATTGCGTATGTGTTGGTCGCATATTTTTTGTTTTTGAAAGATCTGATGCTTACAATGCGCACAAGGACATGCCATCCTATCATCCATATTTTATCTACCAATGATGCAACAAATAATTAAAACACTCTAGTTGTTATAACTACACACTTTGCAGGGTGTTAAAAAAAACCCCCTTTTATTATGTTTGAATGAATAAAATGACCCCTTATTTTAAGAAATTTTTCCAAAATTGAATATAAAAACCCCTCATTTTAATGTATCTCTGTTAAATTGCTTAAAATTTTTGTATTTTATAACCCCTCCTTTTGAACTCACGTACATTAACATGATTACATAGTGCACCCCCGGAGCACACTACTAACTACATGACAATACATGACAACCTCACATTCTCTAGCCAGGCCCGATCCCCGCACACCTGGGTCTAGAGGTGCATGGAGATTAGGACACAGGGTAATAATATCATCTTTATTGTTCAATGACTATGTATTAAGGTTTTTTAAGTCTGTGTACACTTTTGAAGTCGGATTGCGTTTCTTTACTTTGTTTATCAATTTTTGTTTGCATTTTGAAGTACACAAGACATTTCCAAAGTCTGTTTGCATTTTTCCAACTATTTGCCGCTAGCTCTAGCAACCTCACATTATCTAGCCATGTCCGATCCCCGCACACCTCGGTCTAGAGGTGCACGGAGATTAGGACCACAGGGTCAATGACTATATATTAGTGTTTTTGAAGTCTGTGTGCGTTTTTAAATTTCAATTGCGCTTTTGAAACCTATAACCTCAATCTAACTTATAACCCATAACCTAACTTAACCTAACCTATAACCTATAACTTAATCTAACCTAACCTATAATCTAACCTATAGCCAAATTAAACTTAACCTATGACCTCACATATAACATAACCTAATCGAAGTCTGTTTGCATTTTTTGAAGTACACGAGTCATTTTTGAAATCTGTTTGCGTTTTTTCTACTATTTGCCGCTATCTCTAACCTAACCTATGACCTAAAGCTAACCTAACCTAACATAACATATAACCTATAACCTAACCTAACAGAAGTCTGTTTGCATTTTTTGAAGTACGCAAGTTATCTTCGAAGTCCGTTTATAATTTTTATACTATTAATTTGCCGCTAGCTCTAACCTACCTATAACGTAAACCTAACCTAACCTGACCTATAACCTATAACCTAACCTATAATCTAAACCCAACCTATAACCTAACCTAACCAGAGTCCATTTGCGTTTTTTGAAGTACACGAGTTATCTTAGAAATTCATTTGTGTTTTTTCTACTATTAATTTTCCGCTAGCTATAACGTAACCTATAACCTAACCTAATCTATAACCTAAACCTAACCTAACCTAAGTCCGTTTGTGTTTTTTGAAGTACACGGGTCATCTTCGAAATCCATTTGTATTTTTTCTTCTATTAATTTTCCACTACTAACCTATAACCTAAACCCAATCTAGCATAATCTATAACTTAACCTAACCTATAACTTATAACCTAACCTATAATCTAAACATAATCTATAACCTAAACGCAACCTGTAATCTAACCTACAACCTAATCGAAATCCATTTGCATTTTTTGAAGTACACAAGTCATCTTCAGGTCTATTAGCATTTTTTCTACTATTAATTTGCCACTAGCTCTAATCAAACCTATAATTTAACCTAACCTATAACCTAAACCTAATCTAACATAACCTAACCTAATCGAAGTCCGTTTGTGTTTTTTGAATTAAAAGAGTTATTTTCGAAGTTCGTTTGCGTTTTTTCTACTATTTGTCACTAACTATAACCTAGCCTTTAACCAACACAAACTTGCATGGTGAATGGTGTGTATTCTAATCCAACCATTGTTGACAAGGTGTTATCTTAAATAGATCTTCCTTTGATGAAACCTTGTTGGCGAGGAGTGATACCCTTATCTAGAGTGGGATAGAGTCTTAGGGCAATTGACTTGGCAATAATTTTGTAAGCTACTGACATCATGGTTATGGACCGCCAATGTTTCAGTTGGGAGCATAAGATTTTTTTTGAACCAAACCTATAACCTAAACATTAGTTAACTTAACCTATAACCAAACCCAATTAACCTAACCTATAACCTAAACTAAACATAATCGAAACCTATAACCTAAACATTAGTTAACTTAACCTATAACCAAACCTAATTAACCTAACCTATAACCTAAACTAAACATAATCGAAACCTATAACCTAAACCTCATCAGTCGCATGATAATGATGAGATGATAGTGTGAAATTATTTTTTCGTAGCATAATTTCATATCAAAATTACCCCAAACCATAATTCAAAACAAATTTTTTTCAAAGCATAATTTCTAACCAAAATTGCATAAAAATTTGAAGCATTGAAATCCTAATGAATGAAATTTATTTTGTCAATATACAATATAATTTTAAATTAATTTAATATGCATAAAAATTTTGAGCACTCACATGCGGCCTATTTGAGCAAGAAAGGGTCTTGTAAATGTCTTCAAACTTGCAAAAATGCACACGCACACACTATGTTAAACCCTAAACCCTAAACCTACAAGCAAACTTGAAAAGAATCTCACCTTGATGCTAAGGAGTAGTCCACAAGCAAGATTCTCACCTCCGGCATGTTGTTGGGCACCAAATATCCAGTAAGTGAGGAGGAGGAGAGCAAGAGAAGAGGCACACAAACTAGAGAAATGCGCAGGGAAAGACTCAGGATTCGGTTTTTGCAGGGTCCGTCGGTACAGGCAATGGTGCAGGTGCCAAAAAAAACATCGGAAGAGGCATCGGAATACATATCTATATAGGCACCAAAATATACATCGGTACAGGCGTTGAAAATTCAAAAATGAAATTTTTTTAAATGTTCATCTCCCTCCATACTTACCTACACATATACCGACGCCCGCCATTGATGCCGGTAATTTGGCGTCGGAATTTAAGTGACCTCTTGTAGTGATAACTTTACAGTAGTAAGAGAAAATTCTATAATCGATAAATAAATCTTGCAACGGGTTAGTTAGTGTTTAGTATAGTTAAACATGTCAAAATTTTGTATCGTAACTTTTAAATTCTAGGTTTTCTCAGCCTACGGTTCATAATTTGAACTCGATTCTCTTAAAAAAATTAGCGATGGGTAAAAATTCAAATGCGTAATAGTAATTGTATGAAATTCAGAAGTAGAGACCTTACATGTAGAGTAAACCGATACACGTGTTCAATGCCGCCTTATGTGGTTGATTAATTTTCTTTTTAATAAACTCTGCAAAAGGGATACTAAGGTTATCCCTTTTCCAAGTAAAATGGAGATTGAAGTTACCATTAGAGGGATTGGGTAATATGATTTATAAGTTAAGGAACTATATCGAGGTGGAAATTAAAATTGTTACCCATTGTCAGTTCAATTTTAAGGCAATTGGGATATATTGTCGTGTTTTCATCAAATAAGGCTCAATTGTTAAGGCTAAGAATTTCATCCATATATCTATAGGTAAGATTAAAAAGTAAGAGTTTGTGGTTGATTTTTTTTTATGGTTTCAAGAAACCACTTATACTCAAAATAGGCTAGGTATAGGTTTCACGTAAGGGGTGAGCAAGAGAAGCCCATTGGAATCCCAAGGTTTGATTATAGAAGTTGCCACCAAATTGTACAAAGCAATTATCAAGAAGACATGAAATGAGGTTATATAGTTTATTCTCATCAAAGTGAGCAATGTGTTAAATAACTTTTTTTAATCCATCTAGGCTTATTGAAGACGGAAATGCAAGACATGCCTCTCAGTTTAGCATTGCTAAATCCAATCAGTCATTATTTTCAAAGTGTTTTTCAATCCAATATCCCCATTGAGGAGAATGTTTTTGTACATTGTGTAATTTTGGCAAAAAAAATATGAAAAATTTGTTTGGGGAGGTTAAGAGTAACCTCTGTAGAGTTTTTTACAAGCCAAAATCGATTGTAATGGATCTTGAGAAAATCTAAACAAAGTTTCTGTTCTTTTGCACAAATTGATTCAAAATCAGTTAATATGAGGTCCACGCATGAAATAATGTCTTTAGTAATAGGTTTCATTTGAAGCGTCTGAAATCCGTCGAAATTTATGTTTGTCATGTTTATAAGTAGGGAACAATACTGGTAGTGTGACCGTCTAAAGAGAATATTTGAGACTACTACAATGGATTGAAATACAACTTATGACATCAATAACAAATAAGTTAAGTAGTGCAAACTCATCCCCTGTAAGACATAAGTGAGCATCTTTCCATGCAAGGTTTTTACATATAAGAGTAGCTACGAAATTGACTGCCTTATCAAGATCAACAATAAACCATTTTTGTGCGAGTTTTGGAACTTAAAGATGAAATCCAGCATGATCCAAGTGCTATCAATAGATAACCAGTTATGTGGTACGAGAGTCACTTTATGGAAAAAAACATTCTTTAACTAATTTGGATAAGTCTTGTAGGACTGTCTTCTCCAGTTGGAGAGAGTTGAATAATTCACTGCCTAGGGCGTTCACTATGTAAAATTTTCTATATATCACATGCATTCACCAAAATGGATTAAAAGTACCCCTTATAGGCCTTATGTATACATGTTTCTGTAAGAATATAAAATCCCCTTTGTTGAACGCACGTGCTATGTTACATATACTTTAGTGAACTCCTCAAGAATTCAGTGAGGCAGCTAAGTAAAGATGAAAGGGCAAGGTAAAAGTTTTTTGGAAAAACTAGAATGTGGTTCAGTCCTTTGGCAATGATCTTCTAAACCACAAAATCATTAATAATTTTAAGATCACAAGTGCAGACATGCTTTCCTAGATCACCAAAGTATTACAAAAATGCATCAAACTTTGCACATGAGTATAGAGGAATAGTATTGTGGCGTAAAATTTCATTATTGTACACTAGATTCTTAATAGGTTGTTGATAATTCCAGCCTATTAAGACATTTTCTAACAGGTTATGATTACCAAAAAGTATATCAAAACACTCGCAAAAGATAGATTTTGGTGAGAACCACTCAAGGAGTTCGTTCTAGAATAAATAGTATACATAAATATGATTTGCCGCCGAATATTTTCTAGAAATACACTTCCTCCCACAAGGGCCAAAAATTACCCACATGTTAAATAAGTTACATGTCAAGGAGGTGTCTGATTGGAGTGTTTCTTCCTCCACCTCTAGTGAAGATATGAGACTTGCTTGTAGTGACATTCGAAGAAGACCTAGGTGTTAGGAAAGATGTAAAAGATCTATTGGGAGTGGTTCATAAGTTAGGTCTTTTAAGTGATGGAGAATCCTCATCCTTCCATGCAAGGTTTGAGTAATCCAGTGGTATTTTTAACACCCTTGTAGTTGGCATAGGTAGTGAGATAAGTACGAGGTTCATCAAATTTGAGTTCGCTAAGAATGCCAAGCATCAGGCTTTGAAAAGTATTGAGGGAAACCTATGCTAATACTAAGGTTTTAGCTCGTCCACCCAACTAGGAGTAGATAAGGGATAAATGGAAGTGAACATATTTTTCTGGAAAAAGATGTTCCAAATGATTGAGAATGTACCAAATAGCATGGTCCAACCACATAATGCTAGAATCACATGACTCTTTTGGGTCAAGGAATTTGCACGCACATTTTAAGTAACATTGAAAGACATTCCAAAGGGATTTGGTGTAGAAGGCAGGATTGCTCTTGGAAAACTCTATATTTCCTTTCGTACAAATATATAGGCCTCGGGGGATTCACTCTATATACAAAACAAGACACAACCTGCGAGCGGACAACTATGATAAAACCCCTATATACTACTCATATTATGGAATATGACTCCCCTTTCTACACCTATACGACAATCAATGAAGAAAACTATCATACCCCTATCTTGCATATAAAATTTAGGTCTCACATGATCTAACTGAGTAAAACTAGCCAACGAGTGTGTAGCATCGTGACTGGCAACAT
This sequence comes from Adiantum capillus-veneris, assembly GCF_014529385.1. Classification (NCBI taxonomy): domain Eukaryota; kingdom Viridiplantae; phylum Streptophyta; class Polypodiopsida; order Polypodiales; family Pteridaceae; genus Adiantum; species Adiantum capillus-veneris. Next base: position 152,011,156 of record NC_140944.1, read on the forward strand.
ACTAAGGAACCACTTCTCTTTATAACTAGATGTACCCTCAATGTGTCTTAGTTTTACTTTCAAAATATGTGCTTGATCAGCCTGCACTTTGGCTAGTCGTTCAATTTTGACACATCCAAAGCTAGTGTAAATCAACCCTTGACCTACTCCAAATCAGTCCTTCTCCATAATCATCTTGATGAAATATTTGATGTGTGACCTGATAAACAACTTCCCCAAAATTCATCCGAGTTCCATTGCACACCGATGACCAATAGTTACAAGTAATCAACATTTAAATTAGGCCACTATCCCTTTTGGTCCAAGTGTTTAAACCCATATTTATCCCATAGGTTTCTGTTTTTTATGTGTTTATGTAGCTTTGTTTAGAGGATCCTCCCGAGATTTGTATGTATGCCAATCAATGTACTAGGTAAATTATGATCTTGAATGTTTTAGTACCTGATAAAGACACCAATGGTGGGTGCCAAACAATGACCAATTTTATAACGTTTCTACAGAGTCTTCCCTTGCAATCCCTCCGACAAATTATACGCCACACATGTTATTTCGTTTATAATAGACAAAGTACAGGACCGAATCAAAATGAAACAACGAGTTGGTATAGCCGTTCCTAGATAACCAAAGCCAAAAAAGCATTATATACCTTTGATAAACATATGCCAAAAATGTAGCTTATATGCCCAAAAAAAACTATTGCTTCAACCAGAGATATTAGCTATCCCATCATCACACATAATTGATCTCAAGTATTAGGCTCATTGTATCAGTAAAAACCAAGCCCAAAGGAGCCTTATTTTGCTCAATCAATTTCAAGGCATACCATTTATCAAACCGAATAAAATATCTGAGCAAAAAATCCATGCATACTCAATGCCTTTCTTTTCAAAAAAACCATGCAATAGACCGTCCTACATCAACATAAATTCTAATGATAGAAAACCAACCAAAAAAGGATGCATCAATAGTTTAGACAATAGGATGTAGCAACCCTCTCTATTTTAAAAAAAAACCTTCGGAGTATGTGCTGAGTACGATAGACTCTATCAGTAAGCCAAAAAACTAAGTGTAAGTTGCAAAAAAACCCAACCACATAAAGCATCGACAACATCAATAGTTTAGATAGTAGGATGCATTAACCCTACCTCTTCTTTTTTTTAACAACAATTTAGAGTAAGTGTTGTGTGTGATAGCCTCTATCAATAAACCTCTCTCTTTTTAAAAAAAAACAACAAATTAGAGTAAGTGTTGAGTGCGGCAGCCTTTATCAATAAGCCAAAAAACCAAGTGTAAGTTGCAAAAATACCCAACCAGAGAAAGCACCGACTTGAGATGCAATATCATGCTCGATCAACTCCATTACTCCACAGTTAGAGGAAATGCTCTCACTTTTCTCTTTCACATACACACACCATGCAATCAAGGCTAAGTGTGGGGCCAAAGCGACCCTCACCTCTTTTCATAGTAGAACCACAAAGATTCAGGTGTATTGTATTGCAAAGAGTGGCAAATCCCATGCGATCTGTATACTCATCACGTCCAAGTTGGGCAGGTAATTACACAATCCAGCCGCCATGGTTAGACAGAGAGAAGGATAGGGTAGGATTTCATACATTAGCATAGCAGGGCTTCGTGCATGTGACATCAGGAGGTAAGCGGTAGGGGGGGAGAGAAGGGCTATAGTAAGAATTGTTATGTCTGGGGGTTATAAACTGTAAGGACATGGGTCCTACGGGTAAGGCCATCAGCAGGGTCGGACAGTGTGTATGCTAGGGGGAGGCTATAAGATAGCACGGTTGGCTGGAGACTAGAACACGCATTACCACCACCCTTTCACGCGTATCCGAGCTATTTTTGGGAGGAGGGGAAAATCAGGTTGCATGTGCATGCGACGTGCTGCTTCTCTCACACATTTCGCAGACAGCAACGTCTCCGTTGTGTAGTAAAAAGAAGACAGGCACAATTTCCTGTGCACAGCTCACCCTCCATGAAGGCGAGCAACCAAGGCAAACTCTACCGACAAATCAACGGCACCGAGGCTCCGAAGGCTTCCGTTGGCACCGTTGGATGCATGCGTAGGAAGGCCCGCTTAATCCTGGCATGAAGAAGGAGGGTTGAACCCACCCCATAAGGGTAAGTGGCCAACACTTTACCATCAAGCTATTGAACCTTGTTGTATATAACAAGGAAAGATAGCATACTTGTGTTGGAAGGAAAGGAAAAGCTTCAAACTTCAAGGAAGTAGTTTCACCCTTTCTTTTCACTTCTTAGAGGAAGGCAAATTTTCCTCAAAAAATTCTTGTTTCCTCAAGGAGGTAGCTTCAAAGTAAGCAAAACCTTCACAAAATAGACGAGTTTTTGTGAAGAGGCAACAAAGGTGTTCTTACGTTGAACGACGTGTAAAGTGCCACAATTCTCGCAAGGTGAGGTTCGCATGCAACGCAAATCACGGAGCATACAAAACACAAAGACTTCAATTTCACAAGGTACAAGTTGACTTTTTTCTCTCTTTATATTAGGGTGTGTTTATCATGTCTTGTCATAAAATCTAATATCTAATATCTAACCAACCCAAATGATTTTCTCATATTAAATTGATCACTTAATGTGGGAGAATAAACGGGAACAAGTGTTACGATATAGACATGTGCTTATAGATCTATCTCAACACGGGGCCAATGGTAAAGGGGCCCAAACGAGAGATGGTCTATCAAAGAGCAAGGCTAAAAAATGGATCATAAGACCTTAGGGTTAGCTTCATTGAAGACCTCCAATAATGTGTGTAAAAGGCCTTTGACCTTAGGTAAGCTAGGGCTGAGCTTGAGGCGCGGAAACCCGACCCAGCTCGAGGTGCTTGTCCTGCTTGTCATGCTTGATGACTAAGGTGCTTGAGGTGCTTGATGATTGAGATGCTTGAGGTGCTTAATTATTGAGATGCTTGAGGTGCTTGACATGCTTGAGATGCTAGGGTTGCACTTGAGGTGAGAACCCACCCCAAGCTTAAAGTGCTTATGAGCCAAGCTTGTGGTGGGAATTGGGCCTATGCATGAGGGGCAGAGGTGTCAAAAAGTCAAAGATTCAATCCCTACAAGGAGGGGGCGAGCCCTACATGAGGGGGGATGAGAGAGAACACCCACACACTCACACAAGGCATGCATGGTACAAAGAAAGCAAAAGGGACACTTGTCAAGTTCCTCCTCATGTTGCCCTCATGGTGTGCCTGAAGCCTATTGGTTGGCCACCCAAGGGGTCCAATAATAATTTAGGAGATTTAATTAATTGATTTAGCATTTATCTAGCCCTCTCTCTCAAAGGTGAAAGGGGGACACTTGTCTCAAGGCTACCCTTGCTGCTTGTGATTGGCTAGGCTTAGAGGGGTCCGATGAGCTTCAAGAATGAGCTACAAGGGGGGGTCGACCCAAGCAAGCTAGGGGGTTTCTTAGGGGATATACTCACCCACACACACTCACAAACACTCTCATTGTGTGCTATGCAAAGTGCAAGAGCTCCCTCTCCTTCTCCAAGCAAGTAGAGGTTGAGAGCCTACACCAACACTCTTGGATATGGAGTGCAAATCCAACCAAGAGCCATGCTTCAATGCTTAAGATTTCCATCTCCTTCTTCTTCATTACTATGCTATTATGTATGCTAGCAACAAGAGTTATGATAAGTGAGGAACTAATTCTTTCTCCTACGAAATGTTTCTTCTTCCTCTTTCCTACCCTCATTCCCTGCTAGCTCTCTCCACCTTCAAAGGTGTTTGAGGTCTTGGGATAGTTAAAGCTTTCTTCAAGTTTATGTTATGTTTGTGATGCATGAAGCTTTCCATCTTCATTGCATCACCTAGGTCACAAGGAACACAAAGATTGTATTGTAACAAGTCTCTCTTAATGGGAGAAATCATAATACAAATGCCTATTGGTGGGGGGACCGGCTCCACATAAATCCGGTCCTCAACTGTTGTAATGTTCTCTAAATTCTCTCTCTTGCAAAAGTATTTTTCATGCCAAGTTAACTAATTGCTATGATTATGTTGCTATCTCCAATTATGTTCACCCGCTATGCTCACTGTTTTAGGGAAAAACTACTCCCCTGTTCATGCTCACAAGCACGACACAAACAATATACTTATCATCCGATGACACGACTAACCTGTAGGTGCACGTAGGCAATCTCGTTAGCTTGTCAGGATGAGACCAATCTACACATACACACTTTTATGATGCATCAATCACTAACCCTGGTAGAATGCAACCCACTCTATCCCTAAACGCTCACAACACCGTTTACACTTCCAATGAACTCGGAATCGCATCAAACTTACTAGGCACCATCCTCTCACTAGGATATACTTACCTATAAGTCTAATCTCACCAGGTTTGAACCCTAGTTATCTCGAATACAGTCGCGATAGACTAACAGTTCATAATCCAAAAGTGGGCGAAACTTTAGTTTATGAGTATCTATGCGTAGCTTATCCCTTTCTCATTCCATAAAGCACTTGATTGTTGAAAACAGATACTATTTGTGCTACTTACAAGCAAAACAAGCTCGAGGAAGGATCGATCACGAACAGCTCGAAAATGTGAATGCGTGGCGTGGGCGCGTAGCTCTCGGAGAGACTACCGCGATGGTGTAGTCACGTCGTGAATCCGGTGAGGGAGAAGCGCGTAGAGAAGAGGATAAGACACTCTCTCTCTCTCTCTCTCTCTCTCTCTCTCTCTCTCTCTCTCTCTCTCTCTCTCTCTCTCTCTCTCTCTCTCTCTCTCTCTCTCTGAGACTCGTAAGACACAGGATTAATGTTCAAAAATAATGTTTTTTTAAAAATGGTTCTAAGGTGACTTTTATACTTTAGTCACCTTAGCTCAAAAATGTACATGGGGTTCTCTTACTCATTATTACAAAGTGGGAACAAATCTGAGTCCTGACTAATTGATTAATCTTTACATAACCCAAACGAATGGATCAAAATGATTAGACGTCTTTTACATAAAATGGGAATTTGATATGCTTTACAAGATGGGCTCATTACAACAGTTGCACAAAAGGGGCTCCAACACTCCCCCCTTCCTAATTTATGTCTACCACGACATGATCGTCTTTGTCTTCAGTGTCGTTGTCGTCCTTCTCTATTGATTTGATGTAGAAACGCATCATATCGCATAGACTCGCTTGCCATTAATGGGCCAAAAATTTTGGACTTGTACATGAAGAAGCCTGTATAAAATGCTTCTTCGAAGGTTTGGAGATGGTAGCTTGGCAGAAACATTAGACGTCTGAAATAGGCATACAATATTGGCTCTGTAGGTGGCCCACTTAGATCGTATGACAGCTCTGAGATGCTTCTTTCGGTATTCATATACTCTAAAGTCCAGCTTTCTGAGAAGACTATGAGACATGCCAAAAAGGTTCGAGCTATTTTACATAGCATCTTGCAGGATAGGTCGGGAGAGCCTCCGAATTCTGCAATGGCGCCCTGAAGGGTTTTCACCATGTAAGAACCGAATATTCTCTCTCCCTCTGCAGGCCCCTGTCAATACTGGATAATTTAGCCATGTCGGATTTCTGCTTTGTAGTGCTTTATGTTGGCTGTAGGTGTATGTTCGGGGAGTTGGGCAAAAAGTTCTGTCATTCCTCAGCTCAGGCGGTGCGTTGACTAAATGGATCAGGTTATTAGGATGATCCAAGATCCATTGACGCCTCCACTTTGGCTGGCTGTCTACTATTATGTTTTGCTGTTCTCGATCCTGTAATTCGCCTTCAAACACTAGCACTTGTTCTTATTTTGCGAGCTGTCGTTGATGTGTTAGAGTTTCGTATTTCAGCAGAGCATAGGGTAACATAGAGGCATTCCATTCCTCCCGTAGCTCTGCTGCTGTTTTGCCTGATCTGGAGAGCCCTTGTAGCATCTCCTTTTCTAGTTGCATTGCCTTGTACCATATCATCTCTGATTGTTTTTCCATTTGCTCAGCCAGCCTCTGCTCTTCCAATCTCGTGACTGAATCTTCGTCTATTTCTTAGTCTTTGGAGCCAGTTTGATCAGTCTGTGTATCTTGGGCCTCCTGATCATCTGATTCTTCCTTGTAGTCATCTTGACCCCCATATACTTCGGCGAGTCCAGCCAAATCTGTGGCTACTTGCTCCAGGTGCACTCGTACCTGTCCTTGGTGTTGCTTGCAGTTTGAAGAGTTGCGATTTGCGCAGCCATTGTTCTACTATTGATTTGAAGAGCTTGAAATTCCATCTCTTTTTGAGCTGCAGACTCCTCTAACTGTTTTAACCTGATTTGCAAGTTTTCATTTTCTTCCCTGAGTGATTTGGAAACAGTGTTTTCCATTTCACTGTCAGGAGTTGGTCCTTGTTGTTGTTCACTTTGTAAGTCTAAAATTTGCCTTTGTAGTCGATCCTCTGCTCTAAGTGCACTTTCGGCTATCATTAAGCGCTGCTTTCTTTCCAATTCCAGCTCCCTCTTCAGTGCAGCCACTTCTTCTTGTGGGTGGACTACCGGTGTTGTTGGTAGCGACGTTTTTTGTTTCTTAGCTCGCTCGATTTCCCTTGCTTGTATATCTGTTACTGCCCTCAAATCTTTGACTTCAATTTGTAAGTCATCGATGACGACTTGCAAACTTTTGACTGTCTCCAGCGCATCTTGCTTTTCTTTTTCCAACTTATGGATGTGTTCATCTCTGTCACTGACATCTTCAAGGAATACGTTGATCGTATCTTCACAAATGGCATTGAAATCTTCAAACTCCTGTAAATTGTCTTTGAGGAGATTTACCGTGCTTTTGAGCCCCAAGATCTCAGCATCTCTGATGCTGATCAATTTTAGAGTATCATCTCTTTGCTCTTATAGTCTCATAACTTCTTGATGGGTTTTTTCTAACTTCGTTTTGTTGGACCTGTTCTAATCAACTAGCCATTGACTGTGCAGTCTTGTTCGGTTTAGTATTGTCTCCATTGACTGCAAATCTTCATCTATAGTAGCTTCTAGCTCAATTTCTTGAGAGGAGGAAGCTTTATCTTTTGTCTGATCCACCTCCTTTTGCTTGCCTTTATCAATTTGTGATATGGTTCCAGTGTTTGGGTGACCATCTGTTCTTTCTTCTTCTTCTTCTTCACTCGGTGGTGTATGAACTCTCTCATCATGGTGTGAGCTTTCCGAATACGAAGGAGAGTCAGCAGGTGGGGTAGATTGCCTCTCACTTGTCTCTGGCCTTGGAGATGGTGGTGGTGTTTCCTGATCTCGTGAAGTTGGACTCAACTGATCCCTCAAAGTTTGGAGATCCTCCTCTTCTAGTAGCAACTCTGGTTCGTCCCTAGCATTTCTTTCTTGGATGTACCTCTCGAACCAGTCCAACTCAAAAGCTGGGTTGTTTTTATTCTTCGTTCTCAGTGTGTAAGTGCTACTAGAAGGTTTCCAAGTGGCGCCTACATCGCCTCGTAGAGATCTCTCTAGAGCAAATCCTTCTAGCATCCTTTCCATTTTTGCTATCTTCTGCAACCTGGTGTTGTTTTCCATTTTCGCTTTCCGCTTCTTTAGTCGGACATCTTCCTCTTCAGTTCTTCTTTCTTCTTCCATCTTTTCTTGTGTACTTCTTGTCACTCTTTCCAGCCTGCGTCCTTCAATGGTGTTAATAGAGGCCGGTACTTTCCTTTGTGATCTGTCTTCGATATTTTCTCTTAACACCAGCCAGTCGTTTTGATGGGGAGCAGGTGGCAGCTGATCTGCCGCGCCTATGGCTTAGTATATGATTCTGGTGAGGACTTTGCCTCCTGCAATGTAATTGGGCTTGTCCTGCCTTAGCTTTGTCACTTCTTCAAACAGATATGATGCGTGATCTATATAGAACTCATGGGTCATTCCCATAGCCCATGTCAGTGTGGTTGAGATGCTCCCGTGTGGTGTAGTGTATCTTGGCGATCTTTTGTTGTAGCTCAACAAACATTGACTGTAGATCTGTGTCAGTTCTCTTACTTCCGGGTTTGCTATGAGTTAGAAAGAAGGTAGTTTGGACTTTTGCAAGTAGACTGTGAGGTTTTTCCTTCTTTCTCTCATGTTGGCTCCTTGATTAGACAATTTCAATGCCTCCTTGATGATTTCTTTGGTGATCTGGATCTCCATCACTTCATTATCCATGCCTGCCACTCTGCAAGTTCCATCTTCTTCGATAGTCTCAATCAGGTGTTGTACCCTCTTGAAATCTATCCCTACTGGTGGTAGTGATACAAAGTTCCACAAGCCAACATTTTTGATCAATGACCTTTGCAGTGATCTTTTCAAGTAATTTTCTGCCTCCTTGGGGATCATCACTGTATCCACTAAGTTTCTTTTGTCATCCACATATGAATCTTGATAGATTTGAAAGGTTTCTACCTGTTGCACATCTGCAGGTATCCAGGTGGCCGCTGGCTTTAGTGAATTGGGTAGAAGTGCATATGGTATTGCACCTTCCGTTGCCAGGTTCTTGCCTTTTCTTTTCCCCGGAGAAGCATCCATGGATCCTGTATTCACAATTAACAGTTAATGTACAAACATAGTACTTCCCTTCTAAATTGATTACCACTTAATCATGCATCTAGATGAGCCTTCTTAGTTCCAAGATGAGTTAAGGTAAAATGTTAGCAGATAGACAAGCTCTTCCCTTGTGCGACTCTGACGGCTTCAAATTAATGTTGTTGGTGAAGGAAAACAAGTCCAAATGCTCTGAAATTTTGTGTGGTGTATGTTCACAGGGCATTTAAGGTCACTCTATGATCCCAAATAGAAAATCAGTTCATTTGCAGCTTTTGCTCAGTCTATCGCGATAGACTAGCCATTTTTTGACAGGGATCCTATTTTGCAGTTGTGCCTCCACCAATTGGTTTCTCATACCTTGCACATGATCTGATCCCATTTTCACCTCAAATGAATATCAAGTAACACCCTTTTGGATCAACTCCCATTTTTCCAGATTCCTTCCAAGGAGATGTTGGTCTATCTCCTTCATTTTGTGTTGTTTTGGGCTCAAACTTAGTGGGTAGTCTTCTTGCATCATGCTAAATCCAACTGTTAATTCAAAATTTTGGTTAGATGGCCTAGTATTCCTCTGCTTAGTCTATCGCGATAGACTGGTAATTAGTGTCAATTTGTCATTTTTTGGCTCTGTGATCATCTGTCTGCCTTCTCCAAGTTGATGTAAGGTTTCTTGACCTCTCACATGTGAATTTTAACTGTCTGCCCTCGAGATGTCCTGTTCTGACTCTGAGTTGTCGTCATGTCTTTCTCAGCTTGCCATATGAGTCCATCCTATCACCAAATTTGGTGTACTGCCTTCATGTGCTTCCCCAAGTCTATCTTGTTCAAATTTTGAAAAGTCTTTCCCCCAATTATTGGTGTAGCAAGTCTATCGCGATAGACTAGGTTATTTGGCCAAAAGAGATCCCTCTTGCACTTTGATTTGATAATGGTGGCTAATATTCCTTGTTAGCACCCCTCATGAAGCCAAAATCTAAATTTTACTTGTCTAATTGTAAATTCAAGTCTATCGCGATAGACTAGCACTTAGTCATTTTTACCTTTTTTTTTAAAAAAAAAATGTTAGTTGACCACAATTGTGTTAATACGCTCTCCTAGACACACACATCAAGTTTTAATCAATTTAGAAGAGTGTACTCCCTGTTTGCACACTTAGCTGGGCCTGGAGTCGAAGTAGACCACTTAGGTGATGGTCGCCGTTCCTTTTGGTCATTGTATGACTCCGGCTGTCTTTTATTTCCTTTTGACCTTCCATCGAAGTAGTCAGTTGTTGTTTTGGTGTTTACAACACCAAAAACGACCATTTGGACATCTTTCTGGCCTGTTGCTGGCATTTTCCCTAGTGGAAGAGCTTTTTTCATGAGTGGACACATTCCATCTCGTAGTTGACCTCTTTTGGATGTACCTTGTTAAATTTGGTGTCATTTTGTCACTTGGTCGGCCCGTTAGAGTATCGTGACGCTTTGTGCAGTTTTCGTCAGATAGGGACTTTAGGCTCCGTTTTGACAAACTTTTTCATGGTCTAACCTTCAATCGGTTTGTCGAGGTTATTGGCTTGCTGTCTATGAGTTTTGGCTCATTTTCGATCACCTTGGTTCAGTTGCACTTTTGCAGGTCCTGTGAAATTAGGGTTTTTTGAGCGGCTTCCTTCGCGCTTTTCGAGGTCATAGGCTTGATCGCTAAGCTATAGGCATTGTGCCTTTCAATCATGGTTCCATTTGGTGGCCTCTAGGTCTCCCTAACAACCGGTCTACCGTATGTGTGCACAGGTTGTGATTGTGATGCCGGCGAGGTTTTGCGACTAACTGAAGTAAACAACACTTAGAGTCAGTGTTGACGAGCGTACCTCTCATGTCTGATGTCGATCTGGTGACCGTGCGCGATGGATGAGCTTCTGGAAGTCTCAACTACTGTAGGGAGCTCTCTCTCTCTCACAATGGAAAATGACTCAAATGAGAGATTTCTAGCTTAGCCTCTCTATATGTAATCAAGACTCCGACACAAAATTTTCCCATCTTTTACCTGTGGCCAATTTTTTTTGCGAGATGCGGTTTAGGCTCGCAAATTTCCTGATTTGGACCTCGGTTGCTCCAGTTCTACCATTTTTGTAGATTTCTCCTGTTGGAGGTCCCTTCATGATGGTGGTCATTTTGCCCTGTCACCTTTGCAGTCCCTATTTTTTCTGTGTCTTCTTTACCTTGCTCCGATCAGGCGTCTCTTCTTTTGTTTTTCCATCTGGATTACGGATTTTTTCCTATAATTTTTGCTAGAAAATGGCTAAAATAAAGCAAATAAATCCCAAAATAACCCGAAAATAGCAATTCTAACCTATGAAAATACAAATGAAAAGCAAAACACTTTGTAGCTCACTTTTCTCTCGTCTATGTACATTCTCACTCATAATCGTCAACCTTGGCCTATTTTTTGCTGTTTTTAGACATTTTTTGGCCAGATTTGACTCTCTATATAGTCTATATACGTCCCTAGGGGCTCATGTATGATGATTTGGTCCCCAATTCTGATTAATTATGAGGGAATATTCTTTTTCCCAAAATCACACAATAAAACGCAAAAATGGTTGGAAAATTGCTCACAAACAATACCCTCTAATATATGACATGAGTCCGCATTTGGAATGCCTCCCCCCCTCCTAGTTGGAGTCCTCCCGGACGACAGGGTATCGTCAAGGGTATGTGATGTGCATGGGTGTGAACTCGTGCTAATGCAGTCCTTGTAATATAGCCCTATATGCATGTGCAGTCAATGCATGTAGAAAGAATTTATGCGGTGTAAGAGGAAGGTATAAGCGATTCGCTTATTGGCATTTGTCGTTGAGGTTTCCTGTGGTAGCTTGAGCTGGCTGGCAGATTTTCTTTGCAAGGAGTAGTTATAAATCTGCCGCTCTTTGTTTGATTGTTTTCCACTGGTTTTGAATTGGCTTATGTGGCTCCTTTGAAGTTGATATTGTCGTATATTTTGTTGCATTTTCTAGTGGAACATTCTTTCTTTCTCCTTTGATGACTTGGGTCTTATAGATTCTTGTAGTTTTTGTTTTTGATTCTGTTTGTTTCCTCGTGCTGGTTGAATGATGTGGCTTGACATTGACAGTTGTAGATAACTGCTCGATGGTCATCTTTGGCCTCCCTTCTTGTGTTGTTGGCCCGTTTTGAATTGGTAATTTTGGCCGCCATACCAATATAGTCCGTTGCGTAATCGACCTATTGACTTTGGTTCTTTGAAGTTTTGTTGGATTTTGGTGTTTTGTCTGTTCTGCCTTATCCAAACTTTGTATTTCCTCCTTTGATGTAATTGTGCCTCGGCCAGATCTGTACGCCGTACCCAAACTTGCCTGGTTCCCTGCATCGATGTTGATTTTTTATAAGACGTTGTTGGACTTGTAAACTCTGTTTGTTGTTGGGCATATCCTTGCGGTTGTATTGACTCCTGTTTCCTCCTTGACATGTATTGGTTATATTTTAAGAAGGGTTCTGAAAAGTTTTCATTTCGAAACAGTGCTTCATTAGTATCCAAATCAATGAATACACTGTTAGCTTTCATCCATGACACTGCTAAAATACACGGCGTTGTTGATCTACTTGGTGGCAGTACATGGAATTTTGTAGTGTACTGGTGTGCCTGCACTGTGATTGGTATTATAATAGACCCCAATGTGGTCACCTCATCACCCGATGCTACTTTCAACCGGTGTGTCTCTGGGATCGTCCTCATTGGTCCAAGTTTCTGAAAGAGCTCAAAGCTGATGACGCTCATTTTTGCTCCAGTGTCAAGCAATGTATAGATTTCAACTTGTTTTGTGCCTGCATAAGCTTTTATGTAAGGACTACACCACGTATCTTCCAAGTCGTCAATGATGCTATCATCCTGAGCCCTAAAGTCTCACATGGTCTTTTCTAATTCTTCGCTTTGTATATCCGCTTCGATTGTTTGGGATGTCAAAAGAGGATATTCGTCAGTCATCATTGGGGTGACCATGTTTATTGTCGTTAGAAACTGCTTTTGTTTAGCAATCCATTCCTTGGCTTCTTGTTGAGCCTGGTCCTGGATTCTTTGTTGTTCCTGTCTATAGGCTTTTCCATAATGCAATTGAAACAACATTTCCGGTGTTAAAGGTAGATGATATTTTTTTAAACGACACCCACTAATCCAGTTCAGCATTTCTTTTCCATCTAGTGTCGACAGTTTTACTGCTCCGCTGGACGATATTTCTTGGATCAAATAAGGCCCCATTCCCCTTTTCTTTAGCTTTTTGGCATGCTGTTTAAGGGTGTATACTAAGACATAGTCGCCCGTTTTAAAGTCCTTGTTCTTGACATGTTTGTCAAAAAACTCTTTCTGTTGTCTTTTTTTTTGCATATATGGCTGCTACAGCATTGGGTCGTAACTCATCTAATTTTTCAAGGTCCTCTAATCGTTTTGAAAGTTCATGCCCCGTCCAATCCAATTTTTTGGCTACTCTTAGTGTGGGGATCAAAAAGTCAATAGGCAATATTGCATTTAACCCATATACCATATTAAATGGTCTAGCATTGAGTGTTGTTTTATATGCAACTCGATAAGCCCACAATGCCGAATAGAGCATCTGATCCCAATCTGTTCTTGTTTCACTAACCAGTTTCGTAAGAACTGTGCACAATATTTTGTTGGTCGCTTCCGCTTGGCCATTGGCTTGTGGATGATAGGGTGCAGATTTGCGATGAATTACCATAAACTCATTTAAGAGATGTTGGATAACTTCATTTACAAAGTGTGTCCCTCTATCACTCACCAGCTCGATTGGAAGGCCATAACGTGCAAACACATATTCATATAAGAATTGTGCCGTGGTTCTAGCGTCTGCTTTCGTTGTGGCTTTTGCTTCCACCCATTTGGTCATGTAATCCATGGCTACTATGATATATTGTGCTTGTGAACGATACACTGGTGGAGTGATAGGACCAACAAAGTCCAATCCCCATTTAGCAAATGCTCGAGCATTCATCATTGGTCTTAAAGGCATTTCGTCTCTTTTAACTGGTACCTTAGTGCGTTGACATTCATCACACCTTTTCACGAATTCTGCTGCATCTTGAATCATGGTCGGCCACCATATACCTGCAATCATAATGATTTTCACGGTTCTCTCTGCTGAAAAATGACCTCCTGCTATGCCTGCATGAGCTTGTTCCAATAATGAAAAGTAGTCATTTTCATGAGGAACTAACCTTAGCTGGTCATCAGTTCCTCTTTTATACAATTGGTCACTAATGAGGGTATACCTATTCACTTCTATTTGTAAAGCCTTTTGTCTGGCTTTTGACCAGTCTCCCGGAAGCTCCTTATTAGTCAAATATTCCACAATAGCATGACTCCATGCGGGTGCTACTGTCACTTGGTATAATGTGGCATAATCCACAGTAGTATTGGATGTACAAAAGTCGCATTTCTTGATGTAATTAGCTACATCGCCTGCCATTCCTGGCCAATACACTCCAAGTCTTCTTAATTGTTCATACATCATTTGATTTCCTCTATGGAATCCCCCTGTTTGTGTATGAGCCTCCTCTAGATACGCTTCGTACTCCTCTGGTCCTATACACAACCTTAAAATCCCATCGCTTCCATGATGGTATAAGCTTCCCGCAAGCATTGTGTAATTTCGTGCTTGTCTAACGTCTTCCACCGTGTTTTTGTCGTCAAGATTCATTCCATATGTCAGCAACGGAATAATTTGCTCTATCCATTTTGGTACCATCTCTATATTAAACAGGTATGCGTCTGGGAGATCATCATCTACCCCAGTAGCTTTTTCGCCATGTAGTAATCGAGAAAGGTGGTCTGCTCTTTGATGAGTTTTCCCTTTCTTAACTACTACCGTAAAATCAAACTCCAGCAACACAATGAACCATCTTACAATTCGTCCCGTGTTACAAGTTTTGTTTACTAAGTACAAGAGTGCCTGATGATCCACAAAGAATGTGAATTTGTTCGCTAGCAAGTAATGCCGAAATTTCTTTACCGCATATATCATACCCAATCCTTCTCTTTCAGTGGTAGTATAATTCTTTTCTGCACTGTTGAGTTGTCTACTAGCATAATTGATTCGAAAATCCGTATTACCCTCTCCTGGTAGTGCTAATATACAGCCTATTGCAAATGCCGAAGCATCTACATGTACATGGAAGATCTTTGACCAATCTGGTGCTTTTAGAATTGGTGCAGATACCATTGCATCTTTTAGTTTCTGGAATGACTCCTGACATTCATTGGTCCAAATGAAGAGCGTGATTAGACTATACAAGGGTTTTGCTATTACAGCGTACATGTAGATAAAACGTCGGTAGTATCCACAATGTCCCATAAATGATTGTACCTCTCGTACACTGTTTGGTCTTGGAAATTCTATGATCACCTTTACCTTGTCTTCATCAGTGGTAATTCCATTAGCCGACACTATGTGGCCTAAGATTTTACCTTATCGTACCATGAATACACATTTTTCTGGGTTGAGGCAAATCCTATACGTTCTGCATTTTTCGAATACCTTTCTAAGATAATCTATATGGTCTTCTCTCAATAGAGAATAGACACACAAGTCGTCCATGTAAATATCCAAGAATATTCTCAAGTATTCTTTAAAAGCGTGTGTCATTAATCTCTGAAATGTGGCTGGAGCATTGGTCAAGCCGAATGGCATTACCCTAAATGCATATATGCCCCATTCTGTTGCAAACACTGTTTTGTATTGATCTTCTAGTTTGACCCCCAATTGGTTATAACCAGAGAATCCATCCATAAAGCTATAGGCTTCCTTGCCTGCTACTCGTTCTAGGACGTGTTCAGTGATAGGAAGAGGGTAGTTGTCCCTTATTTTTGCTACGTTTACCTTCTTGAGATTCACACACACTCGTAATTTCCCATTTTTCTTGGGTACCACCACTATCGGTGACACCCAGTCCATGTGCTCTATCTCATAAATAAATTCAACCTCCATAAGTTTGTCTATCTCTTCTTTTATCCTTTTGGCAAATGTCTCATTATACGTGTATGGACGTTGTTTGCTTGGCTTGGCATCAGACTTCAGAGGGATTGAATGTTCACAAATGTTAGGATCCACCCCCTTCAAATCTTTGTACGACCATGCAAATACATCTCGAAGCTCCTTAAGTGTTTTGATCAGTAAGTCCTCTTCTTCCCGACCTACATCTGTGGCAATGTAAGCAGGTCAAGGACTTTCTCCTAGCTCTGCTAAGTCTATTTTCTTGGCGTTCTCTGGTCCATCGTAGGACTCGTTTGATTTAGGCTCCCTCATTGGTTGCTGAACCACCAATCTTCTTTCCTGAATGGTGTACTTACAATAGTGAGGAGGTACATTTATCTTTTTACTCCCATCACTAGCGTTCGTTCCATCGCTACTTTCCATTTCAGTTGTCCATACATTTTTAATTTTTTGTTTCAACTCATTGTATCTCGTTTTCCGTTCAATTTTCGTAATAATTGGACTACCAGAGACATTCAGTTTTTCTGTTGCAACTCTTTTTTTTGTTTTGCTGGTTTTCTTAGGTTTCAACAGTCTGGACTTAAATCCTGAGCCTTCAACAACCTTAAGAAATCTTCTTGACACTTTATCCTTAGCACAATCAACAGCATGAATGTTCATAAGGAAATGTGTCTTATCCCTAAACTCCGGCATGGGTCTCAGCCTGGTTGGTAGACTGATATGGTGTCGTTTACTCTTGTATCTTTTTTGGCGTCTCTCACTTTGGTTTGGGAAGGTGTAGAAGACGTCATTGTCTTGATCTTGATTGTCGTCTTCCTCCGTATTTTCCGACTTCTCGTCATCCGCATTATCCTTGTTTTCACTTTGATCAGAAGAATCATAAAATTCTTCTCCCTCGTGCTTGATTTCTTTAGTGGGGATGTCAACATAGCCCACTATCTTAATCTCAAGTTTCATTTCTGTTTAATTGATCCTCATATTCTCAGTATCTCCATCGTTCTCGTCCTCCTCCACAATTTTGCTCAACATGTAGTATGGTATGATATCGTAGCCATTCTCATCACAAAATTTGGTGGGCGTGACTTCATTGACGCATACATCCAATGTAGCCAAAATTTGAGACCATTCTAGGGGTTTGAGCTTCTCTTCAGGAAAAGGTTCTCGTATATATGCATCGTCTTCCAATACCCTCTCTAGTGTCTTTTCATTGTGGTCAAATTCACTACATTGAGATGCCCCACACATCCATATCTCCTTTTTCTTACAAAGCCACGTTGGGACTTCTGATCCACTAATGGTGGCTGAGTCAAATTCTTCCACAGGGGTTCTCGTGACATCATGGTAGCTATGATTTTTCATGTTTACTTGTGTAGTAGTTTCAGCATGTCTTAGATACAAATAATCATACCCCCAGTCCTGCACCATTTTGAGTTGCCTCATGAACGGCCTACCAAGGATAATTTCATAGTTGTTCTTCTTGCCAAAATCTACTATGGCAAAGGTATGTTCGTACTCTATGCCACAGGAAGATACCACAATTGCCTCAAGCAATCCTATAGGCCTTTCTATGTGCCCATCCGCCAGTTGCAATTTCATTCTAGTTGTTCGTATTGCTGGTTTTCCCCATTTTTCCCATAGCATTTTGGTCGCAATGGCAATGCCAGCTCCACTATCAAGTATTGCCTTAGTCTCTATGCCGTTATATTCAACTAGTAGGGTTGTGTTGTCATCTTCACCCTCACAATACTCTCCTACCTTGTTGAGTGGCACTGGTCTCGTGTTAACTTTCTTCGGTTCTGTGTCATTGAGCTCGGTTTCGAAGAACTTAAGAGGCGTCCTTATACCAAATTTTTCAAGACATTTTTCCACTTCCGTCCACATGCTTTGCCTAATTTTTAACAATTCTGCCAATGTGATTGTACACTTGACCGGAGTGGTCAACAAATCTGTCAGGATTTTAGTGTCCAATTGATTTGACCCGCCTATTCTTTGAGAAGGTACTCTTCGAATTTCTGACCTTGCCTCATAGTCCCCCATATATGATGGCAAAGTTCTGAGTGATGCTGGTCTGCTATCTTCGGATGCAACTGAACCATTATCCCCTTGAAATGAGTTAACGTCTAAATCCCATGGAGGCTTATTCAAGTTCAACTCCAAGAAAGGCGCCGACTCGACTGTTTTTGTCTCATATTTTTCTTGAGCTTTTCGCACCGTTTCCCATAGTTCTTCAGGCCAATTTTCTTCCACAATAGGGGTATATGGTTGAAAATCTTTCAGTGATTCATCAGTGCTATTAGGCACGTCTCTTGCATCCTCTACATCCGGCAAGGATTTAACGTTTTCTATCTTGTCGGGTATCCTTTGTTCGGTTTTGTGAGGTGTTTCATTGTTTGGTGGTTTGATTACTCTATCTCCCACTTCCATAGGTGGAGGCTCCAGTAAAGCTTGTGCAATTTCAATCAGCTGTTTGCACATCTCTAGTCTCTGTTTTTCTATCTCTGGATATGGATGTGTCATCCACCTTTGCTCTAGAGTCTGTCTGTTCTTCAATCTTGCTTCATATGCTTGCAAGATTGCATCTAAGGGTTCACTGATCTTATCTACCAATACCGACCCTCCTGAGCTTGCACTTCTTGGTCCCTCCGTTGATTTTAGAGAGTCGGACTCTCTTTGCTGTTTAAGTTTCTCTCGAGCTATCATTAGCTCAACTTCTACATCTTTTTGTTTTCGTTCACGTCTAGCTTTCATTTTCTCTCTTCGTTCTTTCCAAGGATTATCATGACTGACGCTAGACTTGTCAGTCTTGATTTCTTCCTGATTTTCATCGTTACTCTTGGGCTGATTGTCATTTCTCCTTGCTTGGGCTCTCGTCAAGACTTTAACAGGAATCGGACTTTCGTTTTCTGACCCTCCACTGGAAGGCAACGCTCCCACCATATTCAAGGTAGTTTTTTCTCCTTTGCTCGGGTTTTTAGGGAAATTAGGGATCCAGTGAGTAATTTCACACTCGGTGCAATATGCGTTGACCCTAATGATTTCTTCATGAGGGCAGTCTCTCAGTCAATGGTCTCCACCACACTTGTAGCATGGTCCTTTAGGCTGTTGAGGTGCTCTTGGAGCTCCTCTTTGTTGGTGTGCAATTCTTTGCCCGCTCATGCCTCCGTTGGCTATGAACAACAGTGTTCTTTCATCCAAGCTATATCTTCCTTCCCCTGCTGCCTGTGCAGCAGTTGGTGGTCCTGTATTTCCTATCATGCTCCATGGTTCTGGTGTAGAGGGTTCTTCCGGTGGATAATAGACAGAGTTCACCGCATATCCATTGGGCTCGTCGTAGTATGCATGCATAGGTACCAAAGCCTTCTCATCCGACTCACTTACTGTGGGTGTGTATCTTATGCCGACTGGTCGTAATCCTGGTAGGGGTGGTTGTTGTCCCAACACTGGTTGTGGTCTTTCTACACCTACAGGTCCTGGTAGGTTGCCTGTCTGATATCTAGGCATCGGTGGGACTTGAGGGGATGTCGCCTGAGCTTGCGGAGCATATGGTCGTTCTCTCACATATCCCTTGTTATAATAACACTCCTCCGTCCCATGGTTTGTCCATTTTTGTTCAATTGCACACCATTTTGGTTGTTTAGCTTGTGGTTTGGAATACAAGTAAATCTTTTTAAGCACTTTCTCTATAAGCTGCTCTTGGCTTACCGCTACTTCTCCTTTCGGTGTTGTCTTAGCAGACTTGCTTCCGCTTTGTTGTGAGGAAGAATCATCGTCAAGATCCTTGAACTCACCCTCTTTGTATACCGCACAATTGTCCACAAGGTATAGAGCTTCCTTGGTTAAATCATTCAACGTCGTGCTCCTTTTCATATGTAAGTCCTTTTGAAGATCTGCATTCCTTAGTCCTTGGATAAATATAAGCATAAGTCTGGACTGAGTTGGCAGTTCTTCCACGGGGCAAAACTTAACATATCTTTTTAATCGGAGGGCTGCCTTTTGCACGACTCGCCATCTTTCTGTTTGAATTTATGGATTTGTGAGACTGTATTATGAGCTATTCCCCTTTGTGAGAATTCCTCGATAAACTCGTCAAACACTTCCTCCATAGACTCAAAGTCTCTTCACTCCACTGAGTCAAACCATGTAGCAGGATCATCCTCTAAGGTTAAACCAAATCCTGCAAATTGAGTAGGAAAGTCTAACACCTCTTCAGCTCTAATTACACGCACAAAGGCTGCTACATGATCGCTCGGATCCTTGCTTCCCGTATATTTCTTGTTTACCCATTTTTGCACTTGAGAAGGTCTAATTCTACGATGGTCTACAAATCTCATCATGGGATCTCCCCATCCTAGCCGATATACCTCCTCTAGTCTTCTGTAGTGGCCAGGTTCCTCTCCCAATGGTGCTCCTAATCCATAATTTCTAACAGTTCCCGCGAGAGATGGTTCATCTCTCCGAACTCGTTCTCGGGGTGGTCTTCCAGGCTCAGTTGACCCCTGAGTCTTTGTCTTACTCTCTCCTTGATACTGTGCATAGAGTGGTGGTTCTTGTAAATCCCTTAGCCCTCGTGCAGTTTGATAACCCTCTCGGGTTTGGTCTTGTTCTAATGTAGCACTCTGTCGAAGCCATGCCTGCAATGATGGCTGAGTAGCTGGTTGGTCCTGGTAATTGGACGTCGGTTGTCGGGTAGAATGTGAGGTAGCGTCATACTCTTCTGAAAAGGGATTTGTCGACTTGCTAGGGGTGTAGGTGTCTCTTGGTACTTCGTCGGGGCCATAGGTCGATGCTCCTGGAACTATTGCCTTTTCAATCTCCTGTGGGAGAATACGTTTGTATTCTCGCCCGTATCTGTCAACAAAAACAATATCCTTCCCCATAGCAGTTTCATAAGAAAATAAGTAAAGAACCTTGTCTTTGCTTAATTCGTTTGGGTAGGGTTCCTTGCATCAAAAATAAGAGACTATTCCCTCGCTTTCATGCTTGTAAATCTCTACATTCTCATTATAGGTTGGGACCCTGGTTGTTTTCTTATCATACATAAAAAGCGCTCCAGGTCGATCAATGTTAGGAGGCGGTTCTTGGGTTTCTGAAACCATTTTCCCTTTTGCCACGTTATCCCCATATCTGTTGTAATCCTCAGGGTTACTCACCATCAGATAGTGGTTCCCCTTTTTGTCTCGGAATCTGTCTCCATCATCATAGACTCGAATTATCTATAGTCTCTGAGCCGGTCTCTCTTCAATACAAATACACTTGCGTCCCCGATAGTCAGAATAAACTAAGGCTCCCCTCGAGTTAGTTCCTTCCAAGAAGATTATAGTGAACTTGGTTTCGTTTAAAGGATGTAAAGAGGTGCTCCCCCCTGGCATTGGTCCTTCACCGTTGAAATCTCCTGGCTATTGACTCCCCATCATGAAGAAGGGCTTTTCCGACGAAGTGTCAATATCACTACCCTCTTCAATGATCGGTGCTAATGGGTCTAGTCTCGTCTGAGTTACACTCTCTTCGGTGGACGTGGTGCTTACTTGACTTTTGACACTTTTAGCTCCCAACTTAACAAAGGCTCCTGACCTTAAATACATAAGAATGAAAGTTGGGTTGCAAACTTAAATGTTACCTAGACTCCTTGTGCGGCTTTGTGATGATCTCCTTATGGGATCTACACAAGGATGGTTAGTCTGTTCACAAGGGTTTTCCCAGAATTACCAAAAAATCTTTCGAGTATGTACAGCAACCACTTAGTCAGCCTTCTGGTGGTCCAATTTCAAATATGAGATGATGGCTGGGATCTATATGGAGAGCATGTCCTAGCAATATAGTCACAAATTGCAGAAAATGTCTGAATCACAACTTTCTTTAGTCTATCGCGATAGACTGACAATTTTCTCAGCACAAGTCAATTCAAAATTGTGACTTCACCCTTGAGTTCCAGTTACCCTTTATAGCCTATCCCTCAAGTTTTATGAAGTTTGGACACTTGGGTTGGGTTTTGGTCCTTTGTTAGTATTTTAGTCAGAGCCTGATTCTCTATCTGGACCTTAGATTTATTTTCAGTGGTCTAAATGCCTTGAAATTTGGTGTGTGTGCTGTATAGACTCTGATAAAGCTCTCCCTAGGGGAAATTTGAAAGAAAAGGTCCTTAGCAGCAGTTTCCTTAGTCTATTGCGATAGACTGGGAAAGTTCTCCATTATTGGCATTTTTCTCAATTTATCTCCACAGCTGGGTCAGCCTCTCCTTGTGTAGTGCATTGACAAATTTTGGCACTATTTGGACATTTGGCCAAAGCCTTCTTGCCCTTGTCTCTGAATTCAGACTCTAAAACACCAGTTTTGAAGTTTTGTGGTCAAGATGGTGTTCAGTTTCTCTCAATTTTTGTGGGTACCCTTGTATTGATGTGTTAAACCTGTGGTAAAACGGTTTTTTCCTTGTTGTTAGTCAATCACCACCTTCATCAGTCTATCGCGATAGACTAGGCAGAGAGCAATGGGGATTTAATTTTTGTCTGTTTTTGCATAGTTGTGTTCCCTGTGCCCATATAAGTCTATCCCCCAAGTTTTATGAAGTTTGGACTTATTTTGACCTTGGACTCAAGCACTAAACAAATTTCACTTTTCTCTGGCAATTCACAACTCAATTGCACTTGACGTGATGCAAATTTGATGACACTTCATCTTAAACTTGTGAACATTAGTCGTACCTCATGACACAGTCACTTTACCCTAGGCTAATGGTTATATCTCCTCTTGGCCTTGTTAGGGTCACTTAGTGTTTTCTTATGAGAATCATCTGTTTCTTTTTGTTGGTTTTGGTAGCAATTTTAATGTTTTTCTCGAGTGTTGGATCATAAATTTCAATGTCTACTCTTTTCACCCCCTTCAAGGGTATATGGTGTGGGTTTTGCTTTCAAGGCAAGCAAATAGCCTTATTGTTTCTTCTTTTTGTTTGTTTTTGCGTTTTTACAGCGTTTTTCTACTCTATTTCTACACAAGTATAACAAGCACTCAAAACCAAAAACTATAACTCCACATTATCCTACTTAACTAACTCTAACTAGTCGCAGACCCTCGGCAAGACACAAGATTCCCGGCTATCCACTAGACCTTAAGATACTCTATCCTGGATCTTGTTCTAAAAGTTTAAGCTCTCTCTAGTCAAGACTAAAGTAAGCTAACCATCACACGAGTGACGTAGATCTCCCTACTTAAGGTCTTCGGTCCCCGAAAACGGCGCCAATGTTTTAGGGCAAAACTACTCCCCTGTTCATGCTCACAAGCACGACACAGATAACATACTTATCATTCGATGACACGACTAACCCGTAGGTGCACGTAGGCAATCTCGTTAGCTTGTCAGGATGAGACCAATCTACACATACGCACTTTTATGATGCATCAATCACTAACCCTGGTAGAATGCAACCCACTCTATCCCTAAACGCTCACAACACCGTTTACACTTCCAATGAACTCGGAATCGCATCAAACTTACTAGGCACCATCCTCTCACTAGGATATACTTACCTATAAGTCTAATCTCACCAGGTTTGAACCCTAGTTATCTCGAATACAGTCGCGATAGACTAACAGGTCATAATCCAAAAGTGGGCGAAACTTTAGTTTATGAGTATCTATGTGTAGCTAATCCCTTTCTCATTCCATAAAGCACTTGATTGTTGAAAACAAACACTGTTTGTGCTACTTACAAGCAAAACAAGCTCGAGGAAGGATCGATCGCGAATAGCTTGAAATGTGAATGCGTGGCATGGGCACGTAGCTCTCGGAGAGACTACCGCGATGGTGTAGTCACGTCGTGAATCAGGTGAGGGAGAAGCGCGTATCAAAGAGGATAAGACTCTCTCTCTCTCTCTCTCTCTCTCTCTCTCTCTCTCTCTCTCTCTCTCTCTCTCTCTCTCTCTCTCTCTCTCTCTCTCTCTCTCTCAGACTCGTACGACACAGGATTAATGTTCAAAAATAATGTTTTTTTAAAAATGGTTCTAAGGTGACTTTTATACTTTAGTCACCTTAGCTCAAAAATGTACATGGGGTTCTCTTACTCATTATAACAAAGTGGGAACAAATCTGAGTCCTGACTAACTGATTAATCTTTACATAACCCAGACGAATGGATCAAAATGATAAGACATCTTTGACATAAAATGGGAATTTGATATGCTTTACAAGATGGGCTCATTAAAACAGTTGGACAAATGGGGCTCCAACACTCACAAAGTCATTTCTCAAAAGTACTCTCATTAATTTCCGCTACTCTCAAATTAAATAGGCCAATTCCATTACATTGGTATCAGAGCATTTGGTTTCTCTTTTCTTGCTTAAGAAGAGAGGTCCTTAAGTAGCCTATAAATGGTTGATGTTGTTAATTATATTAGGGTAAGTGGAACAGGGATCTATTATCGGTTTTGTTGAGCCCACAATGTGGAGGATGGTGCACACCTCGGGAGCTTTGGACTTAATAATGGAGTCTTTTTAGAGTTGCCTACGTCTTTACCATTATTGAGCCATAAGAAGTCCGAAAGGAGCTAGCCCTTGGCAACTCTGCTATGTTAGACCTACTCCTCTACTCTTTATAATTAACCACTTCGAGCCGTGGGTGTAGATACTTAAGAGCCGATTTTCAAAGGCTAAGAGGAGTGGCAACTAAGGTTTTGAATTGCCAAAGCATACACTAAGTACATACATAAATCTTGTTAACATGGCTGACAATAATCAAGAGAGTAGAATGAACATTGATAGCTTTGATTTTGCACATGAAGGTGCTAATGATGATGCTCCCATGTTTGTGAATTATCTCGTCACTAGGTTGCAGCAAGCTATGGGCAACCCTGCTTTGCAAGCCGAAGTTACTTAACAACTTTGTGCTTATGGAATTTCCCTTCCTCTCCAATAGGAGAGAGAGCTTAGGAGGCCTCTTGAAGAGACCCCCAAAAGAAGACTCTCTCCCATTCGAGAGGAGAAATCTAGAGAGCAAGAAAGCAATGAAAGTTTAAGTTCCTCTGAAGATGTGGCTCCACGAAGACGGCGGTATAGACGATCGCCCACTCCTCCCAAGAGGAAAAGATCAACACATAGTCCTTCTCCTCATCACTCTGAAAGGCAAGAGAGGAAACAAAGGAAGAAAAGGGCTAGGAAGAGGTCACCCTCTTCTCCTTCTTCTTCACCTTCCTCCTCTTCTGACGAAAGTTATGGTTATTCTCCTAGAGAATACAAGAGGGGAGGACATCGCAAATCATTTCCTGCATGGCGAAGGTCACAAAAGCTAAAGAAGTTCAAGGAGGGAGGAAGAGTATCTCTTTTCTCACCTATAATGGCACAATAGGTGCTACCGACAAAGTGTTGGCCTTCATCTAGCAATTTGATGCGGCCTTTGGAGATGAAGGCTTCATAGAGTCCTCTAAGCTACACCATGTAGCTATGCACTTCCAAAAATCAGCTCGTCAATGGTGGGCTAGCCTTCGTGGAAATGGTGAAGCCCCAAAGACATGGAAAACTCTATGAGTTTCCATCATGAAGCAATTCCTTGCAAGCGATGCAAAGGAAAAAGTGCTTACCGAATGGCGCAGCTTAAAGCTCCTCTCCCATGAGTCTATCCACAAATATGTGGCCAAGTTTTGGGATTTACATCTCAAGGCTACTGTCTTTCAAAAGAAAGACTTTGCCGAGCAAAGGCAAAAATTCTGTGTGGGATTACCTGAAGAGATGGCCGAATACATCAACTCTCAACGGCCTGGTACTATTAGCGAAGTAATCCATCACACCATGGTTGCTTCACGCATCAATTTCCATCAAGGGGCTAGACGTAATGTCAAGCCCATGAAAAACAAAGACAAAAATGATGCAAAGGGGAAAACCAATGTTCAAAATACTTCCCAAGTCAATTCCAACAACAACAATAATCGGTCCAAGGAGAAGGGAGTCTACAAAGGTAAAAAAAAACTCTCTCCTGAAGAGCTTGAAGCTTTTCTCAAGGACCATAAGTGTTTCAAGTGTGGGGAGCAAGGACATGGCTATCGTTCTTGCCCCAAGAAGAATACTCGCAATGAGACTCCTAGGGCTTCAACCATCGAAGCTCCAAAAGAGGATGCTCATTGCAAAGGATCATCACTCTCCTATGCTTGGGGAAAGGTAAGAGAGCATGATGCCTTCATCTTGTTTGACCCTGGCTCTACTCTTAACTTCATATCAATGGAGTGGCCACCAAGTTGGGCATTCAAGCTTTTGAGATGGGAGATATAGTAGTGGCTGATGCAACTTTCAAGGGACAACAAGCCTCCGTTACTCCCTTGATTGGGAAGTTGAGGCTTCATGTCCAAAGCTATGTCGACAAGGAAGACTTCTTCATCTCTCCTCTCCAACATGAGGATGTTATCCTAGGGGCACCATGGTTTGATCGCATGGCTGCCAGCATGAGGTTCCCTGAAAGGAGAATCTACTTCACCTACAAGGGAAAGAACATGTATATAGATGCTAATGAGCGTGGTCGCACTATTCCACTTGTAAATCGTCTTGCTTTTGATAAGTCAATGAAGAGCTCAGTTTCTGCGTACATGATTTTTGTCAAAGAGTCTCTAAAAGATACTAATGTTTCATCAAACGTAAATGGTAGGAATCAAGAAGAGTTAGACTTGTCTAATTTTCTAAAAGGATTCCAAGATGTGTTCATCGATGATATCCCTATGGACTTACCTCCAAAACGAGGGGATGATGACCATCGTATTGAGCTCCTTCCTGGAAGCTCACCACCTAAGAAGCCTTCTTATCGAGTCTCACAAGCTGAACAAGAGGAGATCATGAGGCAAGTACAAGAGGTGGTAGACAAAGGGATGGTGAGGCCTAGTTCCTCTCCCTTTTGTTCTCTAGTCCTTTTAGTGCAAAATAAAGATGGTACATATCGTATGTGTGTGGACTATTGAGCACAAAACCATATCACTATCAAAAACAGATTTCCCATACCTCGGGTAGAAGATCTGTTTGATAAGCTACAAGGCTCGACCTACTTCAGTAGGATTGACCTTAAGAGTGGTTATCATCAAATAAGGATAGTGGATGAAGATATCTTAAAGACCGCGTTTCGCACAACGTTTGGTCTTTATGAATATCTAGTCATGCCTTTTGGCTTGACTAATGCACCAGCTACGTTCAATCGTTTGATGGAGAAATTTTTTAGACCATACCGCAAATTCACTGGAGTGTTCTTTGATGATATCATCATCTACTCCAAGTCTTTGGAGGAACATAAGCAACATCTCCAAGTGATTTTTCAAGCATTGAGGGAGAACAAGCTTTTTCTCAACCAAAAGAAAAGAGAATTCTTCCTTCAAGAGATTCAATACCTAGGTCATATTATCTCTAAAGATGGTATCCAAATGGATCCATCAAAGTTAGAGGTATTAAAAGCATGGCCTAACCCAAGAAATCTACATGAGCTAAGAAGCTTTGTTGGTATGTGAGCATACTATAGACGCTTCATAGCAAAATTCTCTCAAGTAGCAGGACCACTACACGACTTAACTAAGAAGAACGTTAAGTTTGTATGGACTGCTAAGGAGAAAAATGCTTTTGAAAAGCTCAAAGAGAAGCTTACTTCCCAACCAGTCCTCGTGCTTCTGGATCTCTCAAAGCCATTTGAGGTCCAGTGTGATGCTTGTGGTGATTTCCTTGGAGCAGTTTTACTTCAAGAAGGGCATGCCATAGCATATGAGAGCCGAAGGCTCAATATTGATGAACGAGTCTTGGGCATTTATGAGAAAGAACTTTTAGCTGTTCTACATGCCCTAGACACATGGAAGCACTACCTATTGGGGACTCCATTTATCCTACGAACCGACCCCACCAAAGTCTCAAGTATTTCATGACGCAAACCAAGCTTTTTGACAAACAAATGAGGTGGGCAAATTTTCTTTCGCAATTTAATTTCGATATTGCTCACATAGCTGGTAAGAACAATCAAGTGGCCGATGCACTTTTACGACGACCCAAAGTTAATGCGGTGTCTATAGCTACTCACAATGATCTATCCTCTATGATAGATGAGTATGCTACTGACCTTGACTTTAGAGGCATAATGTCAGCCCCTGCTTTGGGGAAGAAAGAGGAACCATTCACCTTGCAGGATGGTTATCTTCTCCACGGAAATAGGCTATGTGTTACCCATTCCCTTCGTGAGAAAGTTATGTATGAATCCCATGCTCCTCTATATGCGGGGCATAGAGGTATTCAACCTACTCTCCGAGGACTAGAGACGTACTTCTATTGGCCTACCATGAAAGTGGACATACAAGAGTATGTTTCAAAATGTGTAGTATGCCAAAAGACCAAGTATGATAGAGGGAAGCAACCTGGATTAGTCCAGCCATTGCCTATCCCAAATTCACCATGGGCGAGTATATCTATGGATTTCATCTTTGGATTACCCAAGTCTATCCATGGGAATAGAGGAATATGGACAATAGTTGACAGGTTTAGCAAGCAAGCACATTTTATTCCTGTCAAAAAGACTATTAAGGCACATCAAATGGCAACTCTCTTCATATCTCAGATTTTCAACCACCATGGATTACCCACATCCATCGTGTCAGATAGAGATCCTAGAATGACCAGTAATTTCTGGAAAGGTCTCTTTGAAAATGTAGAAACAAGATTGAATTTCTCTTCTGCCTATCACCCACAAACGGATGGCCAAAGTGAGATAACCAATCTTATGATACTCGATCTACTCAAGACTTATGTTACCGAAGTAGATCAATGCTCACAATGGGAAAAGTACTTACCTCTTGTAGAGTATGCCTACAATAATATTGTATATACTTCTACGGGAAAAGCACCTTTTGAGATCATTGAGGGAAGACCTAAAAGTCCCTTGCTACTCAAAGTACATGGGAAGATCTTCGCCGTCGATGAGTATAGCCGTGACCTACAAGAATCTTTTCAAAAGATTAAGGAGGCTATATCCATCTCTCAACAAAGGCAAAAAGCTGTTGCTGATAAGCACAGAAGAACCTTGATGTTCAAAGAAAATGATTGGGTGTTACTCAAGTTCCCTAAGGCTCGATTAAGGCAAACGACGGGAAAAAATCCTACGGGCCATCAAAAGTATTATGCTAAACTAGCAAAAAGATACTTTGGTCCTTTCCAAATCTTGAAGCCCATCAATGAGATGGCTTATCAACTCAAGTTGCCCAGCCATTGGCTCATACACAATGCCTTTCATGTAAGCCTACTTAAGCCCTACAAAGGAGAGCCACCAACTGAACCAATTATTGAAGACCCTCCCGAAGTTGAAGACCAAGAAGAGGTGCTACAACCCGAAGCTGTTCTTCTCCGACGGTATCTTATTAAGTTCAAAAATTATCCTTTTGAAGATGCTAGATGGATGCAAGGAATACATCGTAAGGATAGTATGAACCTTGTCAATGCTTACAATGCTACATTAGAGTAAGCAAATGTGTAAATTTCTTTTGAATGACTCATGTTTTTGTCTTATAAGACTAGTCCTCTTTTTAATTGTGCACAAATTTAACTAGTATGCATGCTTAGAATCATGTTTGTGATGACGACGTCTCTCAAACACCAAGTAGAATTTGTCACTCTACTTTGGGAGAATGAAATGGACTAAAGAGCAGACATGCTTGCGGCAGCTATGTCTCCCAAGCACCAAATGGATTGGTCATCCATCTTGGAAAGATGTCGTAGGGTAAAAAGGATCCTCTACCCGCTAAGTGAAATTGACTAATGACTAAGGCTTTATCTCTTCTACCTCATAGTCGAGGACGACTATGATTTCAAGAGAGAGGTAATGTCATAAAATCTAATATCTAATATCTAACCAACCCAAATGATTTTCTCATAATTAATTGATCACTTAATGTGGGAGAATAAATGGGAACAAGTGTTAAGATATAGACATGTGCTTATAGATCTATCTCAACACGGGGCCAATGGTAAAGGGTCCCAAATGAGAGATGGTCTATCAAAGAGCAAGGCTAACAAATGGAGCATAAGACCTTAGGGTTTAGCTTCATTGAAGACCTCCAATAATGTGTGTGAAAGGCCTTTGACCTTAGGTAAGCTAGGGTTGAGCTTGAGGCGCGGGAACCCAACCCAGCTCGAGGTGCTTGTCCTGCTTGTCATGCTTGATGACTAAGGTGCTTGATGATTGAGGTGCTTTAGATGCTTGAGGTGCTTAATTATTGAGATGGTTGAGGTGCTTGACATGCTTGAGATGCTAGGGCTGCACTTGAGGTGAGAACCCACCGCAAGCTTAAAGTGCTTATGATCCAAGCTCGTGGTGGGAACTGGGCCTATGCATGAGGGGTAGAGCTGTCAAAAAGTCAAAGATTCAATCCCTACAAGGAGGGGGCGAGCCGTACATGAGGGGGGATGAGAGAGAACACCCAAACACTCACACAAGGCATGCATGGTACAAAGAAAGCAAAAGGGACACTTGTCAAGTTCCTCCTCATGTTGCCCTCATGGTGTGCCTGAAGCCTATTGGTTGGCCACCCAAGGGGTCCAATAATAATTTAGGAGATTTAATTAATTGATTTAGCATTTATCTAGCCCTCTCTCTCAAAGGGGAAAGGGGAACACTTGTCTCAAGGCTACCCTTGCTGCTTGTAATGCCTCCTGCTTGTGATTGGCTAGGCCTGGAGGGGTCCAATGAGCTTCAAGAATGAGCTACAAGGGGGGGGGGTCGACGCAAGAAAGCTAGGGGGTTTCTTAGGGGGTATACTCACCCACACACACTCACAAACACTCTCATTGTGTGCTATGCAAAGTGCAAGAGGTCCCTCTCCTTCTCCAAGCAAGTAGAGGTTGAGAGCCTACACCAACACTCTTGGATACGGAGTGCAAATCCAACCAAGAGTCATGCTTCAATGCTTAATCTTTCCATCTCCTTCTTCTTTATTGCTATGCTATTATGTATGCTAGCAACAAGAGTTATGATAAGTGAGGAACTAATTCTTTCTCCTACGAAATGTTTCTTCTTCCTCTTCCCTACCCTCATTCCCTGCTAGCTCTCTCCACCTTCGAAGGTGTTTGAGGTCTTGGGACTGAGGCTTGGGATAGTTAAAGCTTTATTCAAGTTTATTTTATGTTTGTGATGCATGAAGCTTTCCATCTTCATTGCATCACCTAAGTCACAAGGAACACAAAGACTGTATTGTAACAAGTCTCTCTTAATGGGAGAAATCATAATACAAATGCCTATTGGAGGGGGGACCGGCTCCACATAAATCCGGTCCTCAACTGTTGTCATGTTCTCTAAATTCTCTCTCTTGCAAAAGTATTGTTCATGCCAAGTTAACTAATTGCAATGATTATGTTGCTATCTTCAATTATGTTCACCCGCTATGCTCACAAAGTCATTTCTCAAAAGTACTCTCATTAATTTCCGCTACTCTCAAATTAAATAGGCCAATTCCATTACATTGGTATCAGAGCATTTGGTTTCTCTTTTCTTGCTTAAGAAGAGAGGTCCTTAAGTAGCCTATAAATGGTTGATGTTGTTAATTATATTAGGGTAAGTGGAACAGGGATCTATTATCGGTTTTGTTGAGCCCACAATGTGGAGGATGGTGCACACCTCGGGAGCTTTGGACTTAATAATGGAGTCTTTTTAGAGTTGCCTACGTCTTTACCATTATTGAGCCATAAGAAGTCCGAAAGGAGCTAGCCCTTGGCAACTCTGCTATGTTAGACCTACTCCTCTACTCTTTATAATTAACCACTTCGAGCCGTGGGTGTAGATACTTAAGAGCCGATTTTCAAAGGCTAAGAGGAGTGGCAACTAAGGTTTTGAATTGCCAAAGCATACACTAAGTACATACATAAATCTTGTTAACATGGCTGACAATAATCAAGAGAGTAGAATGAACATTGATAGCTTTGATTTTGCACATGAAGGTGCTAATGATGATGCTCCCATGTTTGTGAATTATCTCGTCACTAGGTTGCAGCAAGCTATGGGCAACCCTGCTTTGCAAGCCGAAGTTACTTAACAACTTTGTGCTTTCCCTTCCTCTCCAGTAGGAGAGAGAGATTAGGAGGCCTCTTGAAGAGACCCCCAAAAGAAGACTCTCTCCCATTCAAGAGGAGGAATCTAGAGAGCAAGAAAGCAATGAAGTTTTAAGTTCCTCTGAAGATGTGGCTCCACGAAGACGACGGTCTACACGATCTCCCACTCCTCCCAAGAGGAAAATATCAACACATAGTCCTTCTCCTCATCACTCTGAAAGGCAAGAGAGGAAACAAAGGAAGAAAAGGGCTAGGAAGAGGTTCACCCTCTTCTCCTTCTTCTTCACCTTCCTCCTCTTCTAACGAAAGTTATGGTTATTCTCCTAGAGAATACAAGAGGGGAGGACATCGCAAATCATTTCCTGCATGGCGAAGGTCACAAAAGCTAAAGAAGTTCAAGGAGGGAGGAAAGAGTATCTCTTTTCTCACCTATTGTAACATTTAATGGCCTAAAATCTTATGTGTAGCGGAAATTAGCATGAACATAGTGAGCATTTCATTAGAGTTGATTCCTTATGAGAATTACAAGAGTGCTTGGGTGGAGAGAGCAACAAAAAGCATAACACTTAATCAAACACAACTTGAATTATCCCCGTTCTCAGACCCAAGACCTCACACACCTTCGAAGATGGTGAGAGCTAGCAGGGTATGAGAGTAGATTGAGAGGAAAAAGAAGTATCTTATGAGAAAGAAGTACATCTCCTCACATAATCACTCATATTAGCATAGCTTAGCTTAGTAATTAGCTTGGTAGAGAAGATGAGCATGCATTGAAGCTTGGCTCTTGGTTGGATTTGCATCCACATGCCAAGAGAGTGTTGATGTAGGCTTCTATCTCACAAGCTTGGAGTAGGTGATGAGCTCTCCATTAAAGCTTGGGAGGAGATAGAGTATTTTCCCTTCACACATGGTCAAGTGTGAGAGTGTGTGTGTCAATGCCAAGCAAAAATCAGCCCCCTCTCTCTCTTGGGCGAGCCCTAGCTGCTAAGTTAGTCTGGCTTTTGCCTCATTGGACCTCCCCAGGTCAAGCCAATAGGGATTAAGCAGCATAAGTGATAGCCTTCTGACATGTGTCCCCCTTTCCCCTTTTGTGAGAGCTTTAGATAATTAAATAATTAAACTAAACTCTCATTGGACCCCTTTGCCTCCTGGCCAATAGGAATCAGGCAAGCCATGGGGCTCCTGAATGCTCATTGGACCCCTTGGGAGACTGCCCAATAGTCTTCTAGGACACTTAATTCTTATTGGTTTCTTTTATTAAATGTTTTTAAATTAATTAAACTAGATTTACTCTAGCCTAATTCTCATTGGTCCACTTCAAGGGTCTTCCAATAGGAATTGGGCATACCTTGTGGGCATCTGGCCTAGGGAGCTGACATGTGTCCCTCATTCCCTTTGTGTAAAGGGAGCCTGTGTGTGTGTGTGTGGCTTTCTCTCTCATCCCCTAGCTTTGGGGCTCGCCCCCTCCCATGTAGGGATGTAGAAAGACTTTTTGGGCACACACTAAGCATCCAATTTTCCCTAAGGTTGACCTTTGGACACAACCTTTGAATTTTGGAACCTTAGCATTTTGGAAGTCTTAATGGGCTGAACCTTAGGGTCTTTTTAGCCCGTTGTTTCACATGGCTCTTTTGCAGATGGCCCCCCCTTTGGATCCCTATTTTTCCCTCCTTTGGATCCCTACTGTGGCCGGTCTGCTAACTTAACCAATATTCTAGCTTTTTCTCCCTTGGCACTTCCCCACATTAAATGATCAGTTTAATATGAGAAAATCATTTAGGAGAATTAGATATTGATTATTATGACATTACCTCTCTCTTGAAATCATAGTCGTCCTCGACTATGATGTAGAGAAGATAAAGCATATGCATGAGTCCTTTTCTTAGCGGGTAGAGGATCCCTATGTTACCCTACGACATCATTCCATAATGGATGACTAGTCCATTTGGCGCTTGAGAGCCTGAGGCTGCCGCAAGCATGTCTGCACATTAGTCCTATCAATCTTCCATAGTAGAGTGACAAGCTCTACTTGGTGTTCGGGAGACGTCGTCTCCGCAAACTTGATCTAAGCATGCTTACTACTTCATTTTTGTGCACAAATAAAGAAAAAGAGAGTCTTATAAGACAAAAATTTTTGTTGATTTTTAACATTTTGTACATTTGCTTACTCTTGGGAAGCATTGTAAGCATTGACAAGGTTTAGGTTATCCTTTAATTGTATGCCTTGCATCCATCTAGCATCTTCAAAAGGATAATTCTTAAACTTAATAAGATATCGTCGGATAGTCTTACCGCCTCTTAATACCTTGTCTTCATGTCGGAGAATGGACTCGGGCTGCAGCACCTCCTCGTGGTCCTCGATCTCCGGTGGGTCTTCAATAGTTGGTTCTTGAGGTGGCTCTCCTTTGTAAGGCTTTAAGAGGCTCACATGAAAAGCATTGTGTATGAGCCAATGATTGGGCAACTTAAGTTGATAGGCCATCTCATTGATTGGCCTAAGAATCTGGAAGGGACCATAGTACCTTTTTGCTAGTTTAGCATAGTACTTTTGGTGGCCCGTAGGATTCTTGCCCGTCGTGTGCCTTAATCGAGCCTTGGGAAACTTTAACAAGACCCAATCGTTTTCTTTAAAGGCTTGGGCTCTTCTGTGCTTGTCAGCAGCAGCCTTTTGCCTTTGCTGTGAGATAGAGATAGCATCCTTAATCTTTTGGAAAGATTCTTGTAGGTCTCGGCTATACTCATCTGCAGCGAAGATCTTCCCATGTACCTTAAGTAGCAAGGGACTTTTTGATCTTCCCTCAATTACCTCGAAAGGTGCTTTTCCTGTAGAAGTATGTACAGTGTTATTGTAAGCATACTCTACTAAGGGTAAGTACTTCTCCCATTGGGATCTTTGATCTACTTCCGTTACATAGGCTTTTAGTAGATCGAGAATAGTTAGGTTAGCTATTTCACTTTGGCCATCAGTTTGTGGATGATAGGCCGAAGAGAAGTTTAGCCTTGT
The DNA here is from genome assembly GCF_014529385.1 of Adiantum capillus-veneris. NCBI lineage: Eukaryota > Viridiplantae > Streptophyta > Polypodiopsida > Polypodiales > Pteridaceae > Adiantum > Adiantum capillus-veneris. The sequence continues at coordinate 152,045,707 of NC_140944.1, forward strand.
TCCTAAATTCTCAAAGAGACCCTTCCAGAAATTACTGGTCATTCTAGGATCTCTATCCGACACTATGGACATTGGCAAGCCATGGTACTTGAAAATTTGCGAAATGAAGAGGGTTGCCATTTGATGGGCTTTGATAGTCTTTTTGACAGGTATAAAATGAGCTTGTTTACTGAACCTGTCTACTATCGTCCATATTCCCGTATTCCCATGGATAGACTTAGGCAATCCAAAGATAAAATCCATGGATATGCTCTCCCATGGTGAATTAGGGATTGGCAAGGGTTGAAGCAATCCAAGTTGCTTCCCTCTATCAAATTTTGTCTTTTGACATACCACACATTTGGAAACATACTCATGTATGTTCACTTTCATGGTAGGCCAATAGAAATATGTTTCAATTCCCTTTAGGGTAGACTGAATCCCTCTATGCCCCGCATATGGGGGAGCATGAGATTCATACATTACTTTCTCACGTAGTGAGTTAGTAACGCATAGTCTATTGCCATAGAGAAGATAGCCATCTTGTAAAGTAAATGGTTCTTCTTTCTTCCCTAAGGCAAGGGCTGAAATCACATCTCTAAAATCGGGATCAATAGCATACTCATCTATCATTAAAGATAGATCATTGTGAGTTGCTATGGAAACCGCATTCACTCTCGGTCGTCTTGAGAGTGCATCGGCTACTTGATTATGCTTGCCAGCAATGTGAGCAATATGAAAATGAAATTGCGAAAGGAAATTTGCCCACCTCATTTGTTTGTTGGAGAGCTTGGTCTGCGTCATGAAGTACTTAAGACTTTGGTGATCCGTTCGCAGAATGAAAGGAGTCCCCAGTAAATAGTGCTTCCATGAGTCTAAGGCATGTAGAACTGCAAGGAGTTCTTTTTCGTATATGCCTAGAGCTTGCTCAACAGGGTCGAGCCTTCGACTCTCATAGCCTATGGCGTGCCCTTCTTGGAGCAAAACAGCCCCAAGGCAATCACCACAAGCATCACATTGGACCTCAAATGGTTTTGAGAGATCCGGTAGTGTAAGCACAGGTTGAGAGATAAGCTTTTCTTTAAGCTTTTCGAAAGCATTGTTCTCCTTAGCAGACCACGTATACCTAACATTTTTCTTTGTTAGGTCATGTAATGGTCCCGCAATTTGTGAGAACTTTTCTATGAAGCGTCTATAGTATGCACACATACCTATAAAGCTTCTTAGTTCATGAAGATTCCTTGGTTTAGGCCATCCTTTTATTACCTCTAACTTGGATGGATCCATTTGGATTCCATCTTGAGAGATAATGTGACCTAAATATTGAATCTCTTGCAAGAAAAATTCACTTTTCTTTCGATTAACATAAAGTTTATTCTCTCTTAAAACTTGAAATATTACCTGGAGGTGTTGCTTATGTTCCTCTAATGAATTAGAGTAGATGATAATATCATCAAAGAACACTCCAGTGAAGGTTCGATGAGGTCTGAACAGCTTCTCCATCAAGCGGTTAAATGTGGCTGGTGCATTAGTCAAGCCAAAAGGCATGACAATGTATTCGTAAAGACCAAATGTAGTACGAAATGCGGTCTTTACAATGTCTTGATCAACTATCCTTATTTGATGATAGCCACTTTTTAGGTCAATCCTACTGAAGTAGGTCGATCCTTGTAGCTTATCAAATAGGTCTTCTACCCGTGGAACGGGAAACCTATTCTTGATAGTGATCCTATTTAGTGCTCTATAGTCGACACACATACGATATGTGCCGTCTTTCTTTTGCACTAATAGCATAGGTGAGCAAAATGGAGATGAGCTAGGCCTAACCATGCCCTTCTCAATTAACTCATGCACTTGCCGCATAATCTCCTCTTGTTGAGCTTGAGAAACTCTATAAGGAGGTTTGTTAGGCGGTGAACTTCCTGGAAGAAGTTCAATTGCATGGTCGTCATTACCTCGTTTAGGAGGTAGCTCAGAAGGGATGTCGTCAATAAAGACATCTTGAAACCCCTTGAGAAAATTGGATAACTCTAATTCCTTTTGGTTGCTTTTATTTTCTTTTGCTAAAGCATTAGGTTCATTTTGAGAATCTTTAACAAAAATCATGTACACGGAAATAGAGCTCTTTATTGACTTGTTGAAAGCTGGTGTATGTACAATGGGGATGGTGTTACCCATCTCCCTAGCATCTATATACATGTCCTTTTCCCTGAACTTAAAGGAGATTCTCCTTTCAGGAAATTTAACATGGGCAGCCAGACGGTCAAACCATGGTGCCCCTAGGATTACATCCTCATGCTTGAGAGGAGAGATAAAGAAATCCTCTTTGTCCACATAGCCTTGGACATGAAGCCTCAATTTCCCGATTAAGGGAGTGACTGAAGCTTCTTGCCCCTTGAAGGCACTGTCTGCGGGTAGGATATCTCCCATCTCGTAGGATTGTATGCCTAGCTTGGTGGCTAACTCCATAGATATGAAATTGTGAGTAGAACCAGGGTCAAAGAGAATAAAAGCATCATGTTCTCTTACCTTTCCCCAAGCATGGCATAGAGGAGATCCTTTGTGGTGAGTTTGGTGAATCTCCTCCTCTTGGATTTCAACCAAAGAAGCTCTAGGAGGATCTTGGCGGTTGTTCTTTTGGGGACAAGCGCGGTACGCATGCCCTTGTTCGCCGCACTTGAAACACCGGTTATCTTTACGATAACGCTCAAGCTCTTCAGGAGAGAGTTTATTCTTTCCTTTGTAAACTCCCTTCTCTTTAGCTTTGTTGGAATTGCCCTTAGGAGACTTTTGGACATTGTCCTTCCCCTTAGGCTCATTGGAACCTTTGTTTTCCGGGGGCTTATTATTTCTTTTACCCCCCGTTTGGAAATTGATTCGCGAGGCCACCATAGTATGGTGTATTACCGCCGATATGGTACGTGGCCTTTGGGAGTTGACATACTCCGCCATTTCTTCGGTTAAGCCCGCACAAAATTGTTGCTTTTGCTCTCCAAAATCCAACTTTTTGAAGACAGTGGCTTTGAGTTGTAGGTCCCAAAACTTGTCTACATATTTGTGGATGGATTCATTGGGAGAGAGCTTTAAGCTTCGCCATTCGGTGAGTACTTTGTCTTTGGCATCGGTGGCCAAAAACTGCTTCATAATGGAAGCTCTTAAAGCCTTCCATGTTCGTGGAGCTTCACCGTTGGCTCGTAGGCTAGACCACCACTGTCTGGCGGACTTTTGAAAGTGCATAGCTACATGGCGTAGCTTAGAGGACTCCGTGAAGCCCTCATCTCCAAACGCCGCATCGAATTGCTGGATAAAGGCCAAAACTTTGTCTGTAGCACCGAAGGTGCCATCATAGGTAAGGAAAGAGATGCTCTTCCCTCCCTCTTTGAATTTCTTCAGCTTGGACGACCTCTTCCATGCGGCATAGGATTTCCTATGGCCTCTTCTTTTTGATGGTTCAAAAGTTCCACCATCACTTTCTTCAGAAGATGAAGAATTTGAAGAAGGTGGAGAAGAGGGTGACCTCTTTCTCGCCTTTTTCTTGTCTTGATCTTTGTCGTCTTCACCATAGCTTTCATAAGAGGAAGAGGATAAAGAAGATGGAGAAGAGGGTGTCCTCTTTCTCGCCTTTTTCTTCTCTTGCTTTTTATCATCCCTCTTTGAATTATGGCGTGGAGAAGAGTGTGATGGTCTTCTCCGCTTTGGTGGTGATGGAGAGCGTTTAGCCCGCCGTCTTCGTGGAGCCATCTCCGCCGAGGTGGCGGGAGACTCGCTTCTTTCTCGTTCCTTCGGTGGAGGCTCTTGAGTTCTCCTTTGGGAAGGAGATGCATCATCAAGAAGTAAGTTCTTGAGCCCTTCATATGGATTCTCTTCTTCTTCCCGAATCGGAGAGAGACCTCTTTTGGTAGTCTCACAAGGAGGCTTCCTAGGTGTTCTCTCGTCATGGTGATGAGCTTGGAGAATCCCGTGAGCACGGAGCTGCCGTTGCACTTCACTTTGGAGAGATGGATTGCCCATGGCTTGTTGAAGCCTAGAAACAAGATAATTAACAAGCATTGAAGCATCATTAGTAGCTTGCTCATGAGCAAAATCAAAGTTATCAACATTAATTTCACTCTCTTTAATATTGTCAGCCATTCTAACAACTTTTAGGTGTAAACTTTTTAGGTGTACTTTGGCACTTCAAGCCCTAGTTGCTACTCCTCTTTACCCCTTTAGAAAAAGCACTCAAGCTACTGTACCCGCGGCTCGAATACCATTAATTGCAAGGAATAGAAGAGAGGGTCTTTCGACACCAAAACAGCACCGGCTCCTGTCAAGCTTCTAATAGCTCAATAGTGGTTAAGCCGTAGGCAAGCCCCGTAGGACTCCACTATTAAGACCATAGCTCTCGACGGTGATGCCCCGTTAACTGCACAAAGGCAGGCGCACTGCAAGGCTGAAAAATCCCTATTCTACTTACTCACAGGCAATTAATAATACCAACCATTTGTAGCTAGCTTGAGGACCTCCCTTCTTGAGCAAGAAAAGAGAAACCTTGAGCTCTGATACCAATGTAACATTTAATGGCCTAAAATCTTATGTGTAGCGGAAATTAGCATGAACATAGTGAGCATTTCATTAGAGTTGATTCCTAATGAGAATTACAAGAGTGCTTGGGTGGAGAGAGCAACAAAAAGCATAACACTTAATCAAACACAACTTGAATTATCCCCGTTCTCAGACCCAAGACCTCACACACCTTCGAAGATGGTGAGAGCTAGCAGGGTATGAGAGTAGATTGAGAGGAAAAAGAAGTATCTTACAAGAAAGAAGTACATCTCCTCACATAATCACTCATATTAGCATAGCTTAGCTTAGTAATTAGCTTGGTAGAGAAGATGAGCATGCATTGAAGCTTGGCTCTTGGTTGGATTTGCATCCACATGCCAAGAGAGTGTTGATGTAGGCTTCTATCTCACAAGCTTGGAGTAGGTGATGAGCTCTCCATTAAAGCTTGGGAGGAGATAGAGTATTTTCCCTTCACACATGGTCAAGTGTGAGAGTGTGTGTGTCAATGCCAAGCAAAAATCAGCCCCCTCTCTCTCTTGGGCGAGCCCTAGCTGCTAAGTTAGTCTGGCTTTTGCCTCATTAGACCTCCCCAGGTCAAGCCAATAGGGATTAAGCAGCATAAGTGATAGCCTTCTGACATGTGTCCCCCTTTCCCCTTTTGTGAGAGCTTTAGATAATTAAATAATTAAACTAAACTCTCATTGGACCCCTTTGCCTCCTGGCCAATAGGAATCAAGCAAGCCATGGGGCTCCTGAATGCTCATTGGACCCCTTGTGAGACTGCCCAATAGTCTTCTAGGACACTTAATTCTTATTGGTTTCTTTTATTAAATGTTTTTAAATTAATTAAACTAGATTTACTCTAGCCTAATTCTCATTGGTCCACTTCAAGGGTCTTCCAATAGGAATTGGGCATACCTTGTGGGCATCTGGCCTAGGGAGCTGACATGTGTCCCTCATTCCCTTTGTGTAAAGGGAGCCTGTGTGTGTGTGTGTGGCTTTCTCTCTCATCCCCTAGCTTTGGGGCTCGCCCCCTCCCATGTAGGGATGTAGAAAGACTTTTTGGGCACACACTAAGCATCCAATTTTCCCTAAGGTTGACCTTTGGACACAACCTTTGAATTTTGGAACCTTAGCATTTTGGAAGTCTTAATGGGCTGAACCTTAGGGTCTTTTTAGCCCGTTGTTTCACATGGCTCTTTTGCAGATGGCCCCCCCTTTGGATCCCTATTTTTCCCTCCTTTGGATCCCTACTGTGGCCGGTCTACTAACTTAACCAATATTCTAGCTTTTTCTCCCTTGGCACTTCCCCACATTAAATGATCAGTTTAATATGAGAAAATCATTTAGGAGAATTAGATATTGATTATTATGACACCTATGATGGCACCTTCGGTGCTACCGACAAAGTGTTGGCCTTCATCCAGCAATTTGATGCGGCCTTTGGAGATGAAGGCTTCACAGAGTCCTCTAAGCTACGCCATGTAGCTATGCACTTCCAAAAATCATCTCGTCAATGGTGGGCTAGCCTTCGTGGAAATGGTGAAGACCCAAAGACATGGAAAACTCTACGAGTTTCCATCTTGAAGCAATTCCTTGCAAGCGATGCAAAGGACAAAGTGCTTACCGAATGGCGCAGCTTGAAGCTCCTCTCCCATGAGTCTATCCACAAATATGTAGACAAGTTTTGGGATTTACATCTCAAGGCTACTGTCTTTCAAAAGAAAGACTTTGCCGAGCAAAGGCAGCAATTCTGTGCGGGATTACCTGAAGAGATGGACGAATACATCAACTCTCAACGGCCTGGTACTATTAGCGAAGTAATCCATCACACCATGGTTGCTTCACGCATCAATTTCCATCAAGGGGATAGACGTAATGTCAAGCCCATGGAAAACAAAGACAAAAATGATGCAAAGGGGAAAACCAATGTTCAAAATACTTCCCAAGTCGATTCCAACAACAACAATAATCGGTCCAAGGAGAAGGGAGTCTACAAAGGTAAAAACAAACTCTCTCCTGAAGAGCTTGAAGCTTTTCTCAAGGACCACAAGTGTTTCAAGTGTGGGGAGCAAGGACATGGCTATCGTTCTTGCCCCAAGAAGAATACTCGCAATGAGACTCCTAGGGCTTCAACCATCGAAGCTCCAAAAGAGGATGCTCATTGCAAAGGATCATCACTTTCCTATGCTTGGGGAAAGGTAAGAGAGCATGATGCCTTCATCTTGTTTGACCCTGGCTCTACTCTTAACTTCATATCAATGGAGTGGCCACCAAGTTGGGCATTCAAGCTTTTGAGATGGGAGATATAGTAGTGGCTGATGCTGCTTTCAAGGGACAACAAGCCTCTATTACGCCCTTGATTGGGAAGTTGAGGCTTCATGTCCAAAGCTATGTCGACAAGGAAGACTTCTTCATCTCTCCTCTCCAACATGAGGATGTTATCCTAGGGGCACCATGGTTTGATCGCATGGTTGCCAACATGAAGTTCCCTGAAAGGAGAATCTACTTCACCTACAGGGGAAAGAACATGTATATAGATGCTAGTGAGCGTGGTCGCACTATTCCACTTGTAAATCCTCTTGCTTTTGATAAGTCAATGAAGAGCTCAGTTTCTGCGTACATGATTTTTTGATTTTTGTCAAAGAGTTCTAAAAGATACTAATGTTTCATCAAACGTAAATGGTAGGAATCAAGAAGAGTTAGACTTGTCTAATTTTCTACAAGGATTCCCAGATGTGTTCATCGATGATATCCCTATGGACTTACCTCCAAAACGAGGGTATGATGACCATCGTATTGAGCTCCTTCCTGGAAGCTCACCACCTAACAAGGCTCCTTATCGAGTCTCACAAGCTCAACAAGAGGAGATCATGAGGCAAGTACAAGAGCTGGTAGACAAAGGGATGGTGAGGCCTAGTTCCTCTCCCTTTTGTTCTCCAGTCCTTTTAGTGCAAAAGAAAGATGGTACATACCGTATGTGTGTGGACTATTCAGCACTAAACCATATCACTATCAAAAACAAATTTCCCGTACCTCAGGTAGAAGATCTGTTTGATAAGCTACAAGGCTGGACCTACTTCAGTAGGATTGACCTTAAGAGTGGCTATCATCAAATAAGGATAGTGGATGAAGATATCTTAAAGACCGCGTTTCGCACAACGTTTGGTCTTTATGAATATCTAGTCATGCCTTTTGGCTTGACTAATGCACCAGCTACGTTCAATCGTTTGATGGAGAAAATTTTTAGACCATACCGCAAATTCACTGGAGTGTTCTTTGATGATATCATCATCTACTCCAAGTCTTTGGAGGAACATAAGCAACATCTCCAAGTGATTTTTCAAGCATTGAGGGAGAACAAGCTTTTTCTCAACCAAAAGAAAAGAGAATTCTTCCTTCAAGAGATTCAATACCTAGGTCATATTATCTCTAAAGATGGTATCCAAAGGATCCATCAAAGTTAGAGGTAATAAAAGCATGGCCTAACCCAAGAAATCTACATGAGCTAAGAAGCTTTGTTGGTATGTGCGCATACTATAGACGCTTCATAGCAAAATTCTCTCAAGTAGCAGGACCACTACACGACTTAACTAAGAAGAATGTTAAGTTTGTATGGACTGCTAAGGAGCAAAATGCTTTTGAAAAGCTCAAAGAGAAGCTTACTTCCAACCAGTCCTCGTGCTTTCGGATCTCTCAAAGCCATTTGAGGTCTAATGTGATGCTTGTGGTGATTGCCTTGGAGCACTTTTGCTTCAAGAACGGCATTCCATAGCGTATGAGAGCCGAAGGCTCAATATTGATGAACGAGTCTTGGGCATTTATGAGAAAGAGCTTTTAGCTGTTCTACATGCCCTAGACACATGGAAGCACTACCTATTGGGGACTCCATTTATCCTACGAACCGACCCCACCAAAGTCTCAAGTATTTCATGACGCAAACCAAGATTTCCAACAAACAAATGAGGTGGGCAAATTTTCTTTCGCAATTTAATTTCCATATTGCTCACATAGCTGGTAAGCACAATCAAGTGGCGGATGCAAAAGTATTGTTCATGCCAAGTTAACTAATTGCTATGATTATGTTGCTATCTTCAATTATGTTCACCCGCTATGCTCACAAAGTCATTTCTCAAAAGTACTCTCATTAATTTCCGCTACTCTCAAATTAAATAGGCCAATTCCATTACATGTGTAGTGAGGATATCCCAGCTACACACACTTTTGATTTTGAGCACGTAGATCAAAATCAAGGCACCACGGGTGCTGCTGATACTAATATGCATGATGATGATGATCTAGGAGATCATGGGCTTGTAGATATGGCTTCTTTCAAGACTTAGGAACATCACCAAAGTGTACTTGAAAGCAGCCTCTCTGCACTCAATGCAAATGTTACCAATCTTACGGAGTTACTTGTGAAATTTATGAATTCACAGACGGCTCAAGGAGCCACAGGTGGCATGGTTCAATGGAACCAAGCTCGCATAACTCAAGGAGTCCAAGAGACAAGTGTTGTAGAAGATGCAGAAGGTAGCAATGAATTACTTAAGAATATCACCATTCCTAAGTTTCACGGGGAAGAGCGTGATCGCAACAAGGATGCCATCAATACGTTCTTACACATATGGAGTGATATTCATAGATTGAGACACACCCCGGATATAAAGACGGCTGTGGAAACAAGTCTATCTCTTAATGGCAAGGCCTGTAAGTGGTGGATTACATTTCCAATAGATGCTCATCCTTCGTCTTGGTGCGTTTCAAGCGTCTTTCTCCAAAGAGTTTTTGGACACTAATGAAGAAGATAAGAATTGGTTAGCATGGGATGCATGCCGCATGTCTGGCCTCTCTCTCACACAGTACCTTTCGAAGTATCAAGAAATCATATTAAAACTAGAAGGTCTAGATGAATTCCAAAAGATACGGGGGTTTAATAGGGTCTTGACAAAGACTATCGTCTTCATGTCAAGACCCAACATCCAAAAACTTTGGAAGAACCATCAGTCATGCCCAAAGATATGATGATGACCAAGAGAGGAAAGGAAATGTTCCCTACTCTAAGAATACTTTTGCTAAGAGCAATGTGGCTAAGAGCCAATGGCGAGGTAGATCTCCCATACGTTCGAAGAGGAATAAGAGACAATCTACCTCTCCACGCCCACAAGAGGCTAAGAAGCCTAAGCACTCACAAGATACTCCACGTGGATCTCTCAGCATAGCTGATTTTGAGCATGCAAGGAAACACAATTTGTGTTTTAGATGTCTTTCAGACCAACATAACAAGAAATATTGTCCTCTTTTGCAAGGCAAAGAAAAGGCCATGTACACGGTGCAACGCCTCACATTAGATTCATCTCCTAAATATTATGTTGTAGAGGTTCTTCATATGGCAGAAAATCACAAGTGTTGTGTGTCTGCTTCAATCTGGCAGCCCACCTTTGGTCCCCATTATTTGATACGCATGCATGACACTATTAACGGACAACGTGTTCGTGTTTTAGTGGATGATGGTGCAACTCATAACTTCTTGAACTATAAGCTAGTCAAGAAATTGAAGCTTACACACACTCCCTGCTCTCACAAGCATGTGGTGGAGCAGATGTCTCGGAATGATAAAGAAGTATGGGACATGGTAGTTCAAGGGATTGAGCTTATTGTTCAAGATCATACGATGACCCTTGACTTCCAAGTTATGAACATGGACCGTGTTGATGTAGTTTTAGGACGGGAGTGGCTGCATGGTTTAAGAAACACATTGCACACTAGTTATGAACACAACTCCTTATCCTTCATGGCCAATGGTAAACATGTACTTTTGCTTGGTGAGAAAAATATACCATCGCACCTCTTATATGTACAGCCAGGCTTTCTATTTTGCAGAAAGCAGATTTAATAGATAAAGTCTTTTTGTGTTACTGCTTGTCTCCAAGTCTTGTGAATTCTCAAGAGCAAAGTGTGGTGAATTTTAGTAATGGTATGCAAAGTGCAAAGAATTCTAATGATAAGCAAAGTGTTAACAAATCTAATGAGCAAAGTGCTCTCAATTTTAATTCTATAGAGCAGCGTGCACTTACTCACGGTGGATAGTGATGTGCAGCATGGCATAGATGTCTTGCCAGGCACTAAATCGGTGAGTAAACCACCTTATCATATGAGTGCTAAATAAGCCAAGGAGGTTGAGAGTCAGTTGGCTAACTACCTTGCTCGTGGTTTCATTAGACCTAGCACTTCGCCGTGGGCATCACCAATTCTATTGGTAAAAAAGAAAGATGGTACTATACGCATGTGCGTAGATTATCATGGATTAAATGCGATAACCATCAAGAACAAGCATCCTCTGTCTCAAGTGGATGAGTTGTTTGATCAACTCCATGGGGCAAGATACTATACAAAGATAGATCTTCGTTCAGGATACCACCAGGTGTGTATCCTACTGCGAGATATCTCCAAAACTGCCTTTAGAACACAGTCCGGGCATTTTAAATTTTTGGTTATGCCTTTTGGTCTAACCAATGCTCCAACTACATTTATGACACTCATGGATAGTGTCGTACGTCCCTATCTTCGAAATTTTTTTGTGGTTTTCCTTGATGACATTCTCACTTATAGTAAGACTGAAGATGAACACATAGAACACTTACAATTAGTGTTCAAACAGCTATGAGCTCAGGCAGTGTATGCTAAGCAAAGCAGGTGCAATTTCTTTAAAACAAAGATACATTACCTCGGTCATGTGATCTCTTATTCTGGCATCAAAATGGACACTGAGAAGGTCGCTGCCATTCTTTGATGGCCACATCCCAACACGATTGAGGATCTTCATATATTTTTAGGCATGGTTGGATTTTATTGACAATATATCCGTGATTATGCCAAAATTGTTGTCCCTATGACAAATCAACTTAAAGAAAAAGGTAAGACCTTTTCTTGGGAAGAAGCCCAAAAGCGCAGTTGCGAACATCTCAAGGTAGATATAGCCACTGTTTCCATCCTTGCAATCGTCGATCCACTTAAGCTGTTTGTGGTAGAGCATGATGCTAGTGATAAAGCAATTGGTGCGGTACTTCTCCAGGAGGGAAGACCTATAGCCTTTGAAAGTAAAAAGTTAGATAGAGCTCAACGGAATTATTATGTCTATGAGAGACAACTCTATGCCATAATTCACGCTTTACGAAAGTGGCGACACTATTTATATGGTACCGAGTTTGAAGTAGTTTTTGACCATGCGAGTATCAAATGGTTTACTACTCAAATGGACTTGAAGGGCCGTAAAGCTAGATGGGCCGAAATCCTTCAAGATTATGATTGTAAGCTACGATATCGCAAGGCGATATAATGTAGTAGCGGACCCACTAAGTCGGATGCCTTAGATTAATTCACTTGCTTTCATGGAAATAAAGAGTGGATTTTTAGAGTCATTATGTGGCAAGTGTGCACAAGATCAATCATATACTAAAGTGTGGAGTGCAGTGCTAAAAAGGGATCCCTCACACTCACATGTTTTTGTACAGCTAGATCAACATGTCTCTGCACGTGCAAATAAAAACTCCAACACACAGAGCTCCACCCCTACTCAGGAAGAGCTTAAGCAATGGAAGAATTATTCCATTGATGATGGCTACTTACTCCACAAAGGTAGAGTATGTGTGCCAAAGGACTCAGACACTAGGCGCCAAATCTTATTTGAGTGTCACGATAGTCCAAGTGCTAGTCATCCAGGTATTCGTAACGCATATGCTTAGTTCGACGGCAATTTTATTGGCCGGGCTTACATCATGATGTTCAAGAGTACGTACTAAACTACCAACAGTGCCAAGTTACTAAGGCAGAGCGCCTCAAGGTAGGTGGCCTTTTACATCCTTTAGAGATTCCACAAGGGAAGTCGGAGAGTATCTCTATGGATTTTGTTGTAGGACTACCTAGTACTACAAATTGTCGCCATGATGCCATATGGATAATTGTAGACCGTTTTACCAAGATGGGTCGATTCATTCCCACAAAGACTACGGTTAAGACACCGGAATTAGCACGGCTATTTGTAGATCATATATATAAACTCTACGGTCTTTCAGCTAGTATCATTAGTGACAGAGATCGAAAGTTCAATAATCACTTTTGGAGAGTTGTGTTCCAAAAGTTGGAAACTAAACTTAATCTAAGTATGGCTGATCATTCAGAAATGGATGGTCAAATAGAAAGAGTTAATCAAGTATTAGAGGATATGTTATGAGCGTACGTTAGCAAGAAGCAAACCAATTAGAAAGACTACTTACCTATATATATTGGAATTTTCTTATAATAGTTCAAAGCATGTGACTAGAGGGTTTAGTCCATTTATGCTTTTGTATGAATTTCAACCTAGATCATCCGTTACGGTGGGGTTGGCTAAGGAGAAGATACAGCAAGCGAAGAATTTTCTCCAAGACCACTTTGACATGCTTCGAGTTGCTCGACAAAATGTTAAGCAAGCTCAAGATGGATATAAGAAGTACGCAGATGAGCATCATCGTCTTGCTACTTTCGAAGAAGAAGACAAGGTTTTCCTCAAAGTTCCGGAGCATTCAGAAAGTCTGAAGACGAGAAAATTTGCTAAACTTTCACCATGCTATTGTGGATCGTTTACCATTCTCAAACGTATAGGTCAAGTGGCCTATAAGTTAGCTCTTCCAGAGCACTCATGAGTTCATTCTGTTTTTCATGCTAGCCGTTTACGAAAACAGCTAGGACAGAAAGATAATGTCATTGACAGAGGTGTGTTAGTTGACCTTATCAAATCTCCAAGCATCCCTCATGAGATCGAAAAGATTTTGGATTCTCATGAGCTTCGCACCACACATCATGTTAGACGACAAGTGTTGGTAAAATGGCTAGATAGACCTAAAGAAGAAGGTTCTACATGGGAGAATGTCTCCGCACTTAAGAAACGTTTTCCTACATTCGTTTTCGAGGACGAAAGCGAATCTCCAAGGGGGGGGGGGGGTAATGTAAGGACATGGGTCCTACGGGCAAGGCCACCGGCACGGTCGGATAGTGTGTACACTAGGGGGAGGCTATAAGATAGCACGGTTTGGTGGATACTAGCACACGCATTACCACCGCCCTTTCATAAACCATTTAAATATTGCGTGTTGAAAACAAGACATAGTGAATCATATGTCTACTTAGGTTAGTTAGAGAAGTTCTATAGAGATAGTTGTTGATTTAAGTCTGAAAACGTGCTCAAGGTTCATAGTATTAATTGTGTTGCTAATAAATGATGTAGTATTTGTATATAAACGGGGGACTATATCAGAGCAGATGTGTGTACGAGTGTGTTTACACTATTAAGGTTAGCAGTAGCCAAAACATGGATTAGGTAAAGGGTAACAGATAACCATAAGCTAATCCTTTACCTAATCCAAAGCATGGATTAGGTAAAGGGTCACAGGTAACCATAAGCTCTCAAAAGATAGTGTTTTTAGGTGAGAGTGAGTGTGAGGAAGATTTAAAACGGATTATAGCATATAGTGGTACGTGTGTGTGTGTGTGTGAAAAAGAGAGAGAGAGAGAGAGAGAGAGAGAGATTCCTTTTATTGTTGATGATGCAGGTGGAGAGTTCTAAGGAATTGATTTGATCTAGTTGGATTAAATCGAAGAGTTATATTGATGGCGTTGGAGAATTGTTTTTTGTTTATTCGTGAAGCTGTCAATTGTTTCTCATGATTAAGGTTCACTAGCATGTGTAGCATTCATTATTTCAACCACGAGTGTGCCCACGTCATAGGTATAGACCATTATCCAATACACACTTTAGTTGGAGTCTTGGACCATTGCTTGCATTAATACACAACGTTGAGTTATGCAAAATCTCAAATTACCCCCACCAATGCTCGAAAAAGACCACCCCCACCAATGCTCAAAAAAGACCGAGAAAAGAGCTAGGTTTAGTGTACTCTCACCTATAAATTTTGAGATTTACCTTTAAATGTTAAACTTGAATCAGAGAAATTTAGTGTAAAAGCCTTTGATGTAGTCAATTTACCTTCATGATCTCTTAGATGCAGGTTTTCCAAGCTTTTTGGAAAAGATGTTTTTTTCGAGTACAACCCAAAAGATGTTTTTTTTTTTTTTTTTGGAAAAGAAGTTTTTTTCGAGTACAACGTGTGGGTTGTTGTGAGTCAACATGTTTATGAAGTTAGTTTTTGTTTATCCCTCCCATGTCCTTGTTTACTTTTCGTGTCCTTATTTACCTTTTCCTGTCGGACGTCTTCATGTGCCTCTATTTACGTGCTTGGGTTTCTCCTCTATCGATCCCACTGTCTAAGCTTCACACAATTCACCGTGTTGAATATTGTTTTTTTCTTTTTTGGGAGGGGGACCGGGGGGGGGGGGGGGGGGTGTTTAAAACCAATTATCCCTTCTCGTGTTGTTGGCACTTCCTGCTTGCAAGTAGTGACATGGGGGTGGTGCCTATCAAATTGTGTACACATTTTTTAGGCTATTTTTTAGGTCCCTATTAAAAATAGATTATATTTCTTTCTCTGCCGTTCAAAGCAGTCTCTCTCTCTCTCTCTCTCTAACAACGCCATCTGCTTGTTAGTGTCGGCCTTGTTCACTGAAGGGAAGAAGCAGTAGCTCACAAACAGTTACCCCCTGCAGTGGGGGGTTGCCCCTAAGACTATAATTGGATTGGCCAAATTTTTACCTTACAAGCTATTTTTTAACAAAATGGGGTATTTTTCTCTACAAAGTAACAAATCATATCTGGCTACGTCTAGACTCTACATGTTCAAGTATAGGAACGAATTGCAATCTCTTCGTCTTGTACCATCCTGCTTATAAGCTGATATGCACGACTTTCAAACAACTAGCTATCGCATATGATTAGTGTTCAGTTGTTAGGGTGTCATCATCGGTGAAGAAAGACTTTTGATCGGAATAAGATTTCTGAATCCTACACGGCTGACACCGTTGACACTGTTTCCCTTTAAACAATTATATACATCACATCGTCGATCTTACTCTCTGAGTAAGGCTAAGCGCCTGATGATTGCCACCCTAATAAGGGCCTAAATCCAATTGATGCCGCGTAAACAAACAGACACGAATGTTCTGGCGCATTATTGTTTTTTTTTTATATATATATATAGCATTGAGCAACATCGTCGATTCATTTACATGGCGATCGCTAATCAAAGAGGGAGCTTCAATTACTTACAGTAACAATAATTGTGGCTGAGGAGGCGAAAAGATATACAGTTAAGCTGCGATTCTGAAATCAAGGGGCTTGGATGTGTGCCATGTATGGTATAAGCTCGCCTGCTCGTCCAGCTTTCTTTCAGAGCAAGTAGCTGCTGCTGCACTATTCCGGTCATAATATACACGCCATGTGGTAGGCGTTCGAATACTCGCTGCCTGCACGTCGACATTGCTGTAGCTGTCATAGATACTGCTTCCCTTAATGATGCTCATCGACCGGCCTGCGCCGGTACGTCCCTCCATCAGTAGAAGCACAACGTCCAGGCCATTGAAGCTCAAGGATAAGATTGCATACTCTTGTTCCCTCTTCTCTACAGTACTCATGACGTTATTGTCATGAACACAGCAGAGTGCCGGCGTCTTGCCGTGTTTAAGCTGGTTGCCAGCTTCAATGCCTTGCAAGGCCGGGCCAGCATTCCTCTTTGCAGCTTCGTGTACCGGCGCCGCATTGCCTTCTCTCCCAGAATGGAGCCCCTGTACATTTCCACATTCAATTGCACTCATCAAGCAGCCGCTGCCAGCGCGAGAAGTTTGCCCCTCGTGTAAGCTTAGCCTTTGGGCCCTCTCTAGTAGCAACCTTAATGTACTCGGTAAGCAATATACATAGGAAGCTCCCACAGAGTTCCAACTCCTTCCAAAGACCTTGATACTTTTTGGCACACATATTAAAGCTCTGGGATGACGATGACTAGGTTGGCACGCCGACAATCTTAATGACCTTACATACTGCTCATCATCTCCCTCATCTTTACAAGCTTTATACTTCTTGTTGGTCTTCCGAGTTAATGCATATTCCCTTTCCCCATTGCAATTAAGGCCGGAAGCTGAAGAGGCCAAAATCAATCTCAACCGCCCGCTTTCCCTCACTGCACGGAATGGGCTACTGGAAGTGGCGTTCACTCTTTGAAGAACAAAGCGGCCATTGGATTTAAAAGACCGCATGATTGGGCGGCCACTCGAAAGAGATGAGAGGGGTGGAGGAAATGGCCAGACATGCTGACAGCTCGCGCCTTGGCCTGCTGCACGAAGCAACATCTCATTCATGGAAGGCGAGGACGTACCAGACATATATGCCTTCTGCCATGTGCCTTTAGCAGCGGCTCTTACCACATCGCTGTCATGGTGCCCACAATATGCTGCTCGGTAGCTTCCATGGTGGCCATGATTCTGCGTGGCAGCTTTTGTACCTTCTGTTGTGCCGCTCCGGCAGCTTATGCTCTCTGAGCCTAATTCTTCCGTGCAGTAGCAAAGCTCCTCTCTTCTAAAGCAAGGGCTGAAAGGCGCTCTGTTAGCTCTCTTGGGCAAATTAAGCGTGCAGACCGCCATTGAGGCTGCAGTTTTTAGTACGCTGCAAAAAAGCGGACACGCAGCAAAGAACCCTACATGCTTGCACTGAAGTAGGCTGTGCACAGCACGTCTACATGATCTTCATGAAAGCAGCCTTGTTTGTGTAGACCTATGAAACATGTGTTACACGGTACACCTGCTCCTACTAGCTGACGCTGGGGGAATTCCATTGCTTTGAATGCATTTGAGAGGTAGGGTTTCCCTTTAACGGAAAGAAGATTTCTTATTGAAAAGCACGAGACGGTCTGGCCGCACCAATGGAGAAAGGCTTTGGTGTACGCATTGCCGCACGAAACAGCTGTCTTTTTTTGTATGTGGTATCGTGTGTGACGAGGAGGACAGCGAGAGACAGAGACAGAGAGAGAGAGAGATGTGAAGCGAGAGAGAGAGAGAGCGCGCAGAAAACTCGTAATAGGGCGTAGTGAAAGAAACAGGCTTCTCTCCGTCACGCGTGCGTATATGTGGGGGCTCTCTCTCTCTCTCTCTCTCTCTTTGTGTGACGAGACGAGAGAGAGTAGCCTAATAGCTAGAGAAACAGGCAAGGAAAAAGCGTGTGTGTATATATATATATATATGTGTGCCCCTCTCTCTCTCTCTCTCTCAAATCATGTCTCTCTCTCTCTCTCTCTCTCTCTCAAATCATGTCCATTCAAAAAGTGCACAATACAAGATGCTTTTGGCAAATGTCCATCACGCTGCTGCATGCCTCGCCACGTCAACCACCAAAAGTGTACCACAAGGTCCACAAGCGAACAAATGAGACCGGTTCATTCAGAGACCTATATAGGCCTAGAGAGCGAGCAAGAGACTGGAGTCACTCCCCCTCCACTTTCAAGCGGCCTCTGCTGAGAGAGAGAGAGAGAGAGTCCTGCGACTCGCGACTACTGGATACTAGATAGTCGTGTGGTGCTGGGCTCCTCCATTCAGGGACCAGGCCCCAGGGGCAGCTAATTGTAGGGCCCCAATCAGAGGCCGGCAGCCGGCGTGAAATCGGAATGAGAGAGACAGAGAGTCTGTGAGAGAGAGAGAGAGAGAGAACTGAGACTCATCAAAGAGGACTGAGAGGAGGTGGCACGAGGGGCTCATTGCTGACTCTGAGTGCTGAAGAGACTCGATTGGAGGAGAGGAGTATCCGGAAAAGAAAATGGGGTAGGCAGCAAGCTGAGGGCGCCACATACATGGACTAATAAAGGCACCACATGCATTAGAGATCCTCTGGGAGTACGTATCTACCCACGAGATTGAAACTCCCATCACAATACACAATAGTGAGACTGTGAGAGTTAAATTAAACAATAATAAAAAGCGACCGCATCCTCAAGGGTGAAAGGAAATCCTTCTTCAAGCTCGCCAGACTGCCGCTCACCGCAGGGCACCTCGACTTCCAAAGTGGGACTCGGAGTCGCGGGGAAGGCATCCCCAGAGAGAGAGAGAGAGAGAGAGAGAGAGACGAATCTGGATTCTGGAATGGACTCAATGGAGTCTGGTCGTGGCTTCATAGAACAGGATGAGCAAGAGGTGAACAGAGACAAAACGAGTCAATCGCACAAAAGATCCTATCAGATGGCCTTATCACCATCATCGTCACCCCTTTACACATGCCCTTCAATGAAATTTCTCCGTATCCGCCCACGTACTAACATCTAATTGGATTGCACACAGTTCACAAGGCATCAAGAGTTCGTTTTGATCTCTCCAATAGGTCATTGGCACAATGCATTTTAACTGAGTAGTTTCTAAATTGGCACAATGCCCTCTCAACTAAGTAATCAATCTATTATCATTGGTGGTTGTGTGCAAGTTCCACATTGATAGGGCAATATGTCCCATACAGTGCAAGTTCTACCTTTAACACTAGTTTGGTACCAAAAATGATACTTTAGTGTCCTTTTTTTTGTGAATTTAAATACAATGGTACATGAAATCTAGAACAGATCTCAAGAAATGCTTTTGCAAACTTATAAAATGTTATTCAAAGTATTCATAAAAGTTATAATCCCTCATTTTTATCATAACGTCAATAGTAATTACACTCATGAAAAGAACCTACACAAAACAACATTCAATGAGAATGATATGACGAGCAAGGTCTAGGAGGTTTTAACCAATGGAGGAATATTGATGGTTTAAGCTCTATGTAAGTATGGTTTTACACTAGTTTGGTACCAAAAGTGTCCTTTTTTCGCGAATTTAAATAAAATGGTACATGAAATCTTGAACACATCTCAAGAAATGCTTTTGCAAGCTTATAAAATGTTATTCAAAGTACTCATATAAATTGTAATCCGTCACTTTTGATCATAACCTCAACAGTAACTATACTCATGAAAAGAACCTACGCAAAACATCATTCAATGTTTCATTAAAACTTATACTCTAACCTAAGAAAAATTGAGCAGGGTGCGTGCAATAATCCGTGGTAACTACTTATATATGTGTTTGATATTTTTTCAATTGTTATGTGAGAACAAAATTCTTTGTGACTAGAATTAAATATAGAAAGTCCTGTGGGTCAAATATGCAACGTTCACAAATTCAATTAACGGTCACAAAAACATTTAGTTCATCTAAATTTACAATGTCTTATGATGCATATATACTAGATCTATTACTCCATTAGATAAGGTGATAATTTTAAATGGTTATGCAATCCACGTTTGGTGATTTATGGCATATCCAAAAAACTGTGCATGTTGTAATTATGATTTTTTATTTATCAAAGATAAGCCTTAAAATAAAGTCCACTTTTGGATTTTTTCGTTCATCTCACTTATTTGTATATAAATACTTCATATGAACACAATTGGGAGATTTATAAGCACACTTTCATTAGTTTTTTATAGCAATGTTTATTTTGCAAAGAAATTATGCACTACTTTTTATTTAACATGAGCTTAAATTACAAGATGCCTATGAGTTTGAACCTTGAAAAATGCTTAGTTGATGGGTATTGACTTATAAATACATTATACACCTTAGGTTTTGTCCCACAACCTCATCATGTTAATGAAAGAGGCTTTGAAAGACCAAAATTTTACTCTTTGTCAGCATTTTCAAGATTTTGGTCTTCTGATTATAACTAAAATCTAATCCCATAACTAGGTTATGAAACTCAATTTCTTGCTATAATAAGTTTTTTCCTATCCATACACCTTGAAATCTATGCAAATTCTTATTTTGATGAGAAGTTATATTCAATTTATGAAAATTTTGTTAAAACTGTACTAAATTTCTATGATTTTTTCATCTTAAAACTTATCATTATAATCTTAATTTGATATTAATTTTGGTGAAAGTAAAATTTGGCTATGTTTTTCACCTCATAGCTACCTAAGATATGAACCTGGCCTATGATTATTTTTTTCTAGATTCACCAAATAATTATGACAAGTTGCTTGAAAAACAAGATACTTTAGTGTCTCAGGACATTTGAGTGTCCGATTTTACAAAACTAGTGTTAAGATCTGCTAACCTCCTTCGTGTCTGTCCGCTCGGGCGGGATGTTCGTCTCATCTTCATTCTCACAACGCTCCCCTTTCCCCTCTCATCCACCTTCTTCATTCGCATGGGATGTTGCGAACCCCCTCCCACATCGCACGTCACTACTACTCCAGAGTGTGCTCCAGCTGGCTCCCATAGGACCTCCCCAGGTCCTGTCAAGCACTGACCCCCTCATTGCGAAAGTTTTACCGCTAGAGTTCGCCGAGAAAGCTTCAGCACGCCATCTCTGCACGGCACCACCTCCTCCAAAGCAAAGAGTAGCTTCCAAATGGTGATGACTCTCTCGGAAGACTAGCAGATCCGACATCTGCTGGAAATACTCACCTTGGCGAAGGACAAGCACCTCAAGATAAGCTTTTAGTCATTTTACCAAGTTAGGAAAGTCGAGCAGGAGAATAGAGCACTGGTAGGCCTGCTAGCTGGCCCTCGCCCCCCGATCGACCTTTTGAAAGCATGGATCAAACAACAATGGACTGCTAGAGGCATTGAAGTGGAATCCATACAATGTTTACCCAAGAATCATTTCTTGTTTGTCTTCAAGGAAGCTGCCATGGCCTTCCAGGCTCTGAGTTACGATCGATGGGTGATTCGCAACTCCCCCTTGTGTCTATTTAGGTGGAATAAAACCTTCAACCCTGAAATCTTGACCTCTAGAAACTAACCGGTGTCGGTAGAATTTACAAATCTTTCAATGCATCTGTATAGCCACCTCGGGCCCATTGCAAGTCGATTAGCCAAAGTTCTAGGAGGCAGACCGCGCCAGGACTTCTACAATCCGGCTTGGCATCCTCAAGTTCTGGTTGAGATAGATATCTCTAACCCGAACAATCTTCCTTCTTCTATCGAAATCAGGATAGATGATGGTGAGGTATTCGACCAACCCATTGAATACAAATACCTACCTGACACTTGCTTCTTGTGTGGGAAACTTGGACACTTTGTGAAGGAGTACCCCCTCAAGACTCCTCCCAAAGATACTCCCTCAAACCCGGATCTCGCAGCTGCCCCGGCTCCCAAAGACCTTGAACCAGTGCAGACCGTCAATCCCCAAAACAAGACCAAAGGGAAAACCAACCAGGCTGCTAGCAAACTTGGCTCTTCCAC
Organism: Adiantum capillus-veneris; assembly: GCF_014529385.1. Taxonomy (NCBI): domain Eukaryota; kingdom Viridiplantae; phylum Streptophyta; class Polypodiopsida; order Polypodiales; family Pteridaceae; genus Adiantum; species Adiantum capillus-veneris. The sequence continues at coordinate 152,067,424 of NC_140944.1, forward strand.
AAAGGGTAGTTTTTCTCTCCACAACACGTTTGCAGTCTTGGCCCGTCTACAAGAATATGTAGAGTCAAACTCAGATGAGACAGGGGAGTACATCCCTCCTACTCAAGAAAATGTGCCTGCAGCAACATCAAGGTTGGAAGAAGAGGTTAACACTCTTGATCACCAGTCCCTGCCTGACCTTAACAAAGAAAATAGATCCAATAGTGATCTAGCACTTGTCCCTCTTCCTAATGTCCCTACTCCCATGGACATTTTGAAGGACAACAAATGTAACCATGCTAGTGTCACCCAGACCCGACCGAGGCAGTCAAGTAACAACAGAAATAAAAGAGTTACCAAATGAAACTACTGTCCTGGAATGTAAAGGGGATTTCAGACCCCAACAAAGTCAAGAAGATAGCTAACTGAAGTAGGAACAACGTCGTTGACTTCTTCATTCTTCAGGAGGTCAAAAGCACTGGTCAAGAATTGATCTCTGCTTTGGAAGGGATCTCCAAGAAACATGTATGGTTCCAGGATACTCACCCCCATGGTTCTGGAGGTTGTGTTCTAGGCTTCCTTGAGGAGTTCAGAAGCAGCAACTTGACTCCCATGTTCGGCCTTAATTGGTGCTTTGTATCCCTTCCCCATCCGTATAATGCCAGGCTGGTCGAGGTATATGCAGGGGGCTCTGTCTCTGATCGCATTCAAATTTGGAAAGACTTGGCTACTCTTTAGGAACCCCTCATTGTGGTTGGGGATTTCAACATGGTAGAAACATTGGAGGACAGATTCCTCTCCAAGGGTATAACTGTCAGGGGTGCAGAACATGACGCTTGGGAATCTCTCAAACATGGGCAGCAGCTCTGGGACATAGGAAACGTAGGGGAGTTCACATGGCAAAATTATGGGAAAGGGGACTTAGCAAGGAAAGCACGATTGGATAGATGCTATGTGGATGTTTCCCTAGCTAATTCTTATACTAGAGTCAAGGCTAAACCAAGATACAACACATGCATCTCTGATCACTATCCGTTAGTGATAACCATTGATGACAAGGACTCTAAAGTCAGGAACAATTGGTTTCACATAGATCCCTCCTTGTTTCACCTGCCAGTTGTCAAAGAGGCCATCCAGGATATTTGTTCTTGGGCCTTCACATCTAGCCGCTCCCCAGCAAGGGCTTGGAGCCAAGCTATCCAGGACACTCAAAATAAGCTTATTCATTTTAGAAAGGAAGTCATGTTAATTCGTAGGAAAAGAAGGGACAAAATGTATGAAGAACTGGCTAGTCTTGAAGTTTCTCCCTCCTCATAAGATATTCAGAGCACTATTTCATCTCTGCGTCAGAGGCTTAGACAAGAGGAGGATGTCATGTTGAAGCACTCATCAGACTTCTTCAAGAAATGGTGGGCAGGAAAGATAGATAGACCGTCCAAAGAGATGTTCAAATCCCTTATGAAAAAAAATGCAAGGGATCGGATCCCCTTTTTCCAAGCCCCTGCTCCGATAGCATCTGACACCAAAAATCTAGAATATGTCAGAGGCCACTTTTCCTCCATGTTCAGACCCCCCGACAATCGACATATGACCATCAAATTGCTAGAAACATAGAGAAAAGAAAAAAACAGCTTCATTGTAACAAGTAATATAATGTCTCTGGAAGCAGTTGAAGCCCGCTCAGAAACCCTGTCATGCCGGTCTAAAGTTATTCCAACTCAAGAGGCTGCTACCGCTGAAATCCCCTTGTCCATTTCTGACATTCTACTGGCTATTGAGAGCCTCAAGCCCTATAAAACCCCCAAACTAGATGGTCTCCCAGCTGAATTCTTTCAACAATTCAAAGAGCTATTAGCCCCCTATCTGTTGGCCGTCTGGGAAGAGTCCCTTTTCCACGAAGCTCTCCCGTGTTCCATGAATACGGGTGTAATCAAGCTACTCCACAAACGAGGAGTCAAGGAGGACCTGTCTAACTGGAGACCTTTGATTATGCTGAACACAGCCTACAAAATCATGGCTAAATCTGTGGCCAACATATCTGCACCCTGCTGATGAAATGGATCTCTAAGGAACAAAAGGGAATCATCAAAGGAAGGAAACTTGTCGAGGTTGTGATCTCCTTGTGGGAGGGTTTGAACATGCTACTGAATCAGGACAGAATTTTTTTTTTGTTAAGATTGACTTTGATAAAGCCTATGATAGGCTAGAATGGTCCTTCATTCTCAGATGTTTGGAAGCCATGGGCTTCGATGATTGAATGGTCCTATTTATTAAGAATCTTATGGGCAATGCACGAGCAAGGGTGTCTCTGAATGGCGGTTTGTCAGATGTGTTCACACTTTCAAGATCGGTAAGACAGGGTTGTCCTCTGGCTCCCCTTTTGTTGCCATAGCAGCTAACTCCCTCAACTGTCTAGTAAAGACAGGATGGCTAAGGGCCTCATTAAAGGGATTTCCATACTTGGTTCTGATGTCCAACAGTGCCTCTCTCAGTTCATGGATGACACTAATGCTCTTCTTACTGATGAGGAATCCACCCTCTTAGAATTCTGGGAGGCAATGAATTTTTTTTGTCTAGCCTCAGGGTCTCTTGTAAACCATACCAAAACTGGGGTCTTCTCACACTATGCTATCCCCGACTAGATATCCATGAATGGCTGCAAGATTATCAAGGAAGGGAGATCTTCATACTATTGGGCATCCCCATGGGGGTTGGCGTTTCTTTGAAGGCTCGATGGGACTGGGTGTGCAACAAGTTCCAATCTAAACTCAGTAGATGGATCGGATTCCAACATTCCCTGCCAGGGCGTGTTATAGTCATCAATCATTTTCTCAATGCCTACGTGTTATTTTTCTTTGGATGTTGGAGACCTGCAGATTGTCATCTTTTGAGGATCTCTAAGATTTGCAGGAATTTTCTATGGGCAGGTGACCCCTTTGTGAAGAAAAATGCCAAGGTCTCTTGGGATATCTGTACGCTTCCAAAGCACAATGGGGGTTTAGGAGTCAAAAACCTTAATCACGTCGCTGATAAGATGGCAGTTAAACTAATTGTCTCTGCCCTTCAACAACCTAATGAGGAATGGGCAAGGCTTTTATTCAGGAAGTTAACCAAATTTCGGTTGTCTGATCTCAAGGGATGGACGCACCTCCCTATCGCTGTCATTTTCTTTGGGAATCAACATGTTTCCCCAGCCGGCTCTGACCTGTTGAGGTCCTTCATGCAAGCATGAAACCGACACAAAGACAATCTTCAAATTAATACCCTCTCCCAACACAGGTTCTCGGTGCCCCCTAATGATTCTATTTGGTGGCCTTGTATAGGCATTCCTCCTTCCCTCTATAGGAAATCCCTAATCCTCCACAAGAAGGGTCTCAAGTTGTGGTCCCAATTGTGGGATCCAGGAACTGAGGACTGGCTAACTGATATCGAGTTGTCTCTCCGGTTCAAAGACATGCCTTGGGATCTCTCCCTCATCCGGTCTAGAATCAGGCAATTCCCCCTCAACCTCACTTGGACTCTCCAAAACCCTGACCATCTCGACCTTCGAGCTTTCACATTAGCAGGAAGATTCAAACTCCACAACCCAGTATGGAAGAGAAGCAAAGCAGTCAATTCCATTCCCAACACTCTCAACAGAAGATGGAAAGTCAACTCCTCTCACTCCCAGTGGGAATTTAAATTCAAAAATATATGGTCCCAGGCTATCGAACCCAAAAAATCAGTATTGCTCTGGCTGATTCTTCACAAAGCGATATGGACGGGCAAGAGGGCATGCAAGCTAATCTTAGTACAGGGATCTGTTGTAGATGCAAAAGGGGGGTCAAAGATATAGCCCATCTGTTTGTAGCTTGCCCAAAAAACAAACAATTGCTATCTCCTCTACTTAACACATTGGACCGCTCCCCATCTTGGAAACACCTCCTATTAGGAGACAACATAGGAATGCTAACAATGTTTTGGAATAAGGCTAGAGGTGAGCTTCTATGGCTTATTTGGCGAGAGCGAAATTGTAAACTGTTTGAAATTGCTTACCAGACCCCTAGTCTGAAAACCCTGTTGTCATCTCTAAATGTGCAGGACATTCAAATCTCCAAAGACCAGGTTATTTTATATTGAACAAAAAAGAAAATTCATGACTCCAAATTCTTCGGCTATCGGATCCAAGGTTGGGGTGCTGGAGGGAGTGATCTGGACGACAATATCCTCAAGAGGGCTGATTGGGAAAATGAAATGGCCATAGAAATTGATCAGCTAGAAACAAGGATCGGCGAAGGATATTACTACTTGGAAAGGCTTCAATCAGAGATTGATCGATGTGCTAGTGTATAAGCTTGGCATTGCTGTTTCCGGGTTTTGTTGGCCTATGTATCTGATTCCCTTGTTGTATCGGATCACCTTTTGTATCGGTTTCTTGTATTGGTTTATATCCCTGGTCAGGTCAAATCGCAGCTCCAGTAGCTGTCATGTAAACATTTTGCTCTTCTAATTCAATTCCCCGCGCTTATGGTTTTAAAGAAAAAAAAAACAACATTCAATGTTTCATTAAAATTCGTACTCTAGCCTACGAAACAAATGAGCAGGGTGCATGCAATAATCCGTGGTAGCTACTTATATATGTGTTTGATATTTTTACAATTGTCATGTGAGAAAAAAATCCTTTGTGACTAGAATTAAATATAAAAAGTCCTGTGGATCAAATATGCAATGTTCACAAATTCAATTAACGATCACAAAAAACATTTAGTTCATCTAAATTTACAATGTCTTACGATGCATATATACTAGATCTATGACTCCATTACATAAGGTGATAATTTTTAATGGTTATGCAAGCCACATTTGGTGATTTATGACATATCCAAAAAATTGCGCATGTTGTAATTATGATCTTTTTTTTATCAAAGATAGGCCTTAAAATAAAGTCCATTTTTTGATTTTTCATTCATCTCACTTATTTGTATACAAGTACCTCATATGGACACAATTGGGAGATCTATATACAAACTTTGATTAGTTTTTCAAAGCAATGTGTTTTTGCAAGAAAATATCGCACTACAAATGTTTTAAAATGAGCTTAAATTACAAGATGCCTATGAATTTGAACCCTTGAAAAATGCTTATTTGATGGGTATTGCCCTATAGATACATTATACACCTTAGGTTTTGTCCCGTAACCTCATCATGTTAATGAAAGAGGCCTTGAAAGACCAAAATTTTCCTCTTTGTCAACATTTTCAAGATTTTGGTGTTTTGATTATAACAAAAATCTAGTCCCATAACTAGGTTATGAAGCTCAATTTCTTCCTATAATAAGTTTTTTCTTATCCATACACCTTGAAATATATGCAAAATCTTATTTTGATGAGAAGTTATATTCAATTTATGAAAATTTTGTTAAAACTGCACTAAATTTCTATGATTTTTTCATCTTAAAACTTATCATTATAATCTTAATTTGATATTAATTTTGAAAAAAGTAAAATTTGGCTATGTTCTTCACCTCATAGCTAACCTAAGATACGAACATGACCTATGAATGTTTTTTCTAGATTCACCAAATAATTGTGACAAGTTGCTAGAGAAACAGGACATTTGAGTGTCCGATTACAGAACTAAATCCCACTAGAAGTGGTCAAGCCCCACGTTGATAGAGCAATATGTCCCATACCGTGCACGTGCGCACACACACACACACACACACACACACACACACACACACACACACACATTTGTCCATCGTAGTAGCATGTTCTAGTGGATTTCATTGCTCTTCTTCATTATCTCCTTCAAAATTGATTCTGATATAAGAGGACCAAAGAATCTTCAAGAAGGCTTATGTGATATTTTGTCCACTCCTTGCCTAGAAGTGCTCTTCTTTTAGGTTGCTTGGTGTAGGGACACAGGATAGTCCACCTCTAATGTAAGGACCTATGGAAAATGTAGTCTCCAACATGTATATAGATTTTTGGGCAAGGCCTTCCAAGCGGGACCAACCCTTCAACTCATCAAAAAGAATATCCCTCCTCACCCTCACTTGATGTGTGGTAGGGTTGTAGCATTTATGCCCTTTCTGCTCAAGGGAAATATGTTGGAGATCATCCCAACTTGGGCGGCCTTTATATGTGAAACCTTTGTAATGCCTTTAAAAGTCTCAAAAACCTAAAATATAACTCTCTCGTTTGTTGTGTGCACACTCGTCTTATCCCTTGCTCATCTCTGCTATGTCGAGGTCATGTTGATTAGGGAGGCTGTCATAGTTCCTGCAACTGGTATCAGAGATTTGATGGAGAAGATGGGCTCCCCAACATTCATGACTGCCGCAATATCTGTTGGGATCGGAGAGCACACACACACAGAGAGCCAGCACGAAGAAGGAGATAGACACAGTGTGTGGCGGGGCGATACTCACACTACAATGTGTAGTTATGAGTATAGTTATTATGAATGAGTAAATGAATGGCTGTACATGGGCGGCTGAACAACGGGCAGCCGGGCACACGGGCCTTTAACCCAACAATCTCCCACTTAAAGGCAGTGTGCCTTTAAAGTGGCCAAAGTACAGCAAAAGAAGTCAAGCCATACCCATCAGCGATCTGCAGTGTGCAAACCGCTGTGAGGCTAACGACTTCGTGAGTACATCAGCAAGGTTATCGTCAGTGTGTACCTTGACAAGCTCTATGCGCTTGTCCTCTAGCACCTCTCGTATGAAGTGATACCTCACCTCAATGTGCTTTGTCTTCGAATGGAAGACAGGATTCCGTGCCAACGCTATGGTACTCTGGCTATCACAATGTAGAATCGGAGCATCACCAGCCATACCAAGATCTCCCACTAGTCGTGAGAGCCATACGGCCTCCTTGGCAGCCTCAGTGGCAGCCATATATTCAGCCTTTGTAGTGCTCAAAGCAATGCATGGCTGTAAACGTGATGCCCACGAAACCGGTCCACCTGCAACTGTGAACACATAGCCGCTAGTAGACTTCCTCGAGTCCACTGACCCTGCATAGTCTGAATCTGTATATCCGCAAACAGACATATCCTTCTCACCATAACATAGGGACAACTCTGAAGTCCCTCTCAAGTATCTGAGAATACCTCTCACTGCATCCCAATGACGCTTGCCCGGGTTAGACATGTACTTGCTAACCACACCAACTGCATGAGCAAGATCTGGACGCGTAGCCACCATGGCATACATCAAGGAACCAACAGCTGACGCATAGGGAATCTGAGACATCTCTGTAGTCTCCAAATCTGTCTGAGGGCAGTCATCATGGCTGATTTTTACATATGGAGGCAACGGGGTACTAATGGCCTTCCCCCCTTCCATATGAAAACGCTCAAGCACCTTGTCAATGTACTCTTTCTGACTAAGAAAGAGCATCTTGCAAGAACGATCACGAGTGATCCGCATACCCAAAATATGACTGGCATCCCCAAGATCCTTCATGGAAAAGGTCTCATGTAGCCTATGTTTCAAGGCATCCACATCAGAAATACACTTCCCTGTGATCAGCATGTCATCCACATACAAAACCAAAACAATAAGACTACCATCTGCAGCCTTGCGAGTATAGAGGTATGGGTCCTCATAACTACGTACATAGCCCAATGAACTCATGAATGCATCAAACTTACGATACCATTCACGAGATGATTGCTTCAGCCCATACAAGGTCTTAAGAAGCCGGCATACCATCTTCTTTGAACCATGAATAACAAACCCACTTGGTTGCTCCATGTACAAATCCTCGTGCAAGTCCGGATGTAAGAAAGATGTCTTTACATCCATTTGCTTCAACTCCATGTCTTCTGTAGCTACCAAGGCAAACAACATACGCAAAGTAGACATCTTCACCACTGGGGAGAAGATCTCGTCAAAATCAATGCCCTTCTGTTGCTTGAATCCTTTAGCCACAAGCCTTGCTTTGTACCTAGGCTTTGCATCCATTGAACACAATTTTATCTTGTAAACCCACTTGCATGGTAGTGCCTTCTTACCCTTTGGCAAAGGAGTAAGCTCCCACGTTTCATTTTGGATCAACGAATCCATCTCTGACTGCATAGCCTACTCCCACTTGAGCTTGTCAACACTAGACATGGCCTCATCATAACATGATGGCTCCCCGCAATCAGTCAACAATACATAATCCATAGAAGGCACAAAACGCTGAGGCTGTCTTGCACGCCGCTCTGAACGCCTCAAAGACTGTGCAGGAGGTGCATCTGGCTGTCCCACATCTACATGATCTCCCAACAAGGGCTGATCTCCCACTTGAGGGTCAATGGGCTGCCCACAAGCAGCCATGGGACCATCATACCGATGACCAACCTCCTCAAATATCACACGCCGAACCTCAACCGTTCGCGGTGATTCTCTATACATAGAGTCCTCATGAAAAACAACATCATGGCTGCGCACAATCTTCCTGTCAATAGGATCCCACAATCGATAACCCATCTCACCAGAGCTACCATAACCCAAGAAGATACATCTCTTGCTCTTTGGATCCAATTTGCTGCGTTTTGCCTTAGGTACATGTACATAAGCTTCACAGCCAAAAACACGAAGGTGACCATACGAAGGTGGCAAACCTGTCCATACCTCTTCAGGCACTTTGAAGCCCAAAGGAACACTAGGTGAACGATTTATCAAATGCACAGAAGTGGCAACAGCTTCATCCCAAAATCCATTTGACAAACCAGCCATAGAAAGCATACTACGGACTTTTTCCTGTATAGTCCTGTTCATGCGCTCTGCCACACCATTTTGAGGAGGTGTATAGGGAGCACTAAGCTCGCGCCGTATACCCTTCTCAACACATAATGTTGTGAAAGCATGAGACATAAATTCACCCCCATTGTCCGTACGTAAGCACTTCAACTTACAACCTGATTGGTTTTCAACAAGAGCCAACCATTGCTTAAATATATCAAACACCATATCCTTCTTACGAATGGGGTATGCCCATACCTTCTTGCTAGCATCATCAATGAACGTAACAAAGTACATAGCACCTCCAAGAGAAGCATTGGGCATCGGCCCACATACATCACTATGCACCAAAGCTAGCTTTTCCAAAGATCTGTGTGGAACACTCTTCTTATGAGAAGATTGAGCATGTCGGCCATAAAGGCAATGCTCACAAAACTCAAAACCACCAAAATCTGAAACGGGAATGTAATCCGCACGTGCCAACAACTTCAAACCTTTCAGTGACATATGCCCCAAACGCTGATGCCATAAAGAAGCAGGAGGTTGCTCAGTGATCCCCACAATGTGATCAGCCACACTAGCTACACAAAGGGAATACAACGTATTCCTCTTAGCACCTTTAACCAAAACAAGGCTGCCCTTAGTGATCTTCCAACCTCCATCACCAAAAGATACATTGAAACCAAGTGAATCCAACTGACCCACACTAATCAAGCTTTTTGCAAGAGCCGGCACATGACGCACACGCTGCAAGACAAGCGTAGTAGAGTTTGGCATAGCCAAATGAATATCCCCAATGCCATGAATCTGCATAGAACGCCCATCGGCAATCCTGACAGTACCTGTGCTCGAAGCATCATAGTCATGAAACCATGACCTATGAGGCGTAACGTGAAAAGAAGCACCATTGTCAATGACCCAATCCATAGGCATACTACGCTCATGAGTGAGAAGAAAAGCGTCATCAAAATAGGATGCAAGCAACACATCACCAAGCTCTTCACTAGTAGCACTAGTCGGAGCACATACATGGTCATCTTGAGAGCTACACTCTCCCTGTGTTGCATTTAACTCCTCAATCTTGATATTGGATTTAGGCTTGTCCTTAGCATCATGGTCTTTCTTCTTACCATCTCCATTTTCCCTTTTCCACTTGTAGCAATCCTTTTTGAAATGGCCTTTTCTACCACAATGAAAACATTCCACATCCTTTTTACTTGTGCCTGCACGGGACTTGCTTCTAGATTTACCCCTGTTGGACTTATACTTGTCCATAGTCCTGCCTCTGACAACCATTGCACTAGAAGACTTACTACCTGCATTATTCTTTCGATTACTCTCTTCCGTGAGAAGACTAGACTCCACATTAGTACTTGTCAACTCATCCGCAGGAACCGAGTTACTTATGGCTGTCCTAAATGTGTCCCATGACTCAGGCAACGGGACAAGTAAAAACATAGCTTTTACATTTTCCTCAAACGTAATTTTCTGCGTAGCAAGTTGGCTGAAAATTGTATTGAACTCATTCAAATGCGCATTCATGGAAGCACCTTCCTCCATTCGCAAATCAATAAGCTTTTTAATCCAATACACCATAGAAGCAGCCGAATGCTTATCATACATATCGCAAATCCGCTGCCATAGCTCATAAGCTCCACCCTGTGCATCTTTCACATTGTAATAAACAGACTTTGAAAGGGAAAGCCTAATGGTAGACCTGCACATCTCATCCAACTCCTCCCAATCATCCCTCTCCATGTTCTTTGGCTTAACTCCCTGCAACTTTAGAGGTCGAATCTGTTTCTTCTGCACCAAGACATCCCAAATCTGATCTTTCCAATATGAGAAATTAGCATCATCCAATTTCTCAATATTGAAAACTGTGTCCTCTTTAGTGCCCATTACAACAAGAATGCAACAATGAGAAACCTGTAACCAACCAACAAACTGCCACAACAAAGTAGTGTTGCAAATCTAACAACACCTGCTGCTCAATCAAAGAGCAAACGTATAGAGTATAAATCAGCCCATAATATGGTCAAAAAACGTACGTAGAAATCCACAAACAAATGCATAAACCCGTGACACCTGTAACTCAACCGGCCTAGGCAAACCGTGCCACAAAATGCATCAACAATGAGCTGTCATAGAGGCATAAACATACTCCATGTCTGAATAACCACAATAGAGACATAAGCTGACCAAGCTTACACAAATCCGTGAGCATAAATGGATCCAAGTGAGCATATAACCAATGCACAAGCTCAACGAAGTCCAATCTCTACTGTCAACCAAGTACCTGTCCGTACTCAAACCGCAACACTGCAAGCAAGAGCAAACCCGCTCTATGTATAGGTGAACCAAATCTCCACAATATCATGCATAAAGAGTGTCTGTCAAACTGCCATATCCACATCCATCAACATACATAGATGATGTAAACCTGTAGCTCAAGAACACGCATAAACAGACTGCCCAGAAGAGTAGAAGCTCCCACTCAAACCACAACCATATACATGGCTGTCCCACAGTAAAAATACATGTTTTGTAACCACAGAAGAAACTTGTATCCAAAACTCCCTGTAACCTGTAACCTGTACCCGTACCTGTACCTGTACCTGCACCTGTACCTGTACCTGTACCTGTACCTGTAGTCGAAGAAGACAATGTCGCCAAACTTCCACTCTATCTGTGTGTATGAGGCCACTCCAAGAAGAGGCTACACACTCTCAAATGAGCTGTGGGCTCACGTAAGTGGAAGACACTACAACAATGGCACCTGTAATGGCTATGGAAGCTCTGGCAGCAGAAAACTACCAAAGAGAGCTTAAAAACGCAGCTCCTAGTCTGTAGCTCGGATGGGATTTCTAATGGCACGAATGGCTCCGAAAGGGGGGTTAAACCCCAAGGACACCTGATGAAAATACTCGCGGAGTGCTGAACCTTCCAATGCCAAGCTCAGAAAAACCTTCTGCTCTTTAGAAATGCGCGCGTGCGCGAAACCGAAAAACGGCAATGAAACAGCAGCAAGTTTCAACACACTCAACAATGATGATGAAGCTCTCAATGCTCTCACTACCAAGCTCTGATACCACTTGTTGGGATCGGAGAGCACACACACACAGAGAGCCAACACGAAGAAGGAGATAGACACAGTGTGTGGCGGGGTGGTACTCACACTACAATGTGTAGTTATGAGTATAGTTATTATGAATGAGTAAATGAATGGCTGTACATGGGCAGCTGAACAACGGGCAGCCGGGCACACGGGCCTTTAACCCAACAATATCCTCTCAAAATGCTATCGAAACTGGCTCTATTGTCATTGCTTAATCACAGAGTCCATAGGCCGGCATCGCAACCCATAACGTGGCTTCTTAGCACGCCATTGCTATCATAGCACATAAGAGCAGTAGAGCTAATGAGTGCCTTGAGATGCAGGGGGATTTTCGGTAGCAAAGGACTAAATCTGCTTGCATATTGAGATGCTCTCCTAGGAATGAAGGGCCTCTCTTAGGTGGCTTCTCAAAACAGTGTATTAACCACTATCGCCTTAAGATTTGCGCATATCTAAATGCTAAGGAATTGGGCTCTCCTCCAACTATGGAATTTTAAGATGCAAGCCTAATACAAGGCAGCGATTTAAGAGGCATCACCCACTCAATTAGCATCTCAAAAGGGTGTTATTCTTTACCTAACTCCTACACATGGCATATGAAAAAGCGAACTGGATGTTGAATAATCCATTGCCTGTTTTTCAGCCCCAACATGACATCATTTCAACCATATTTGAACACCCTTAACAATATGGCATCTCCAACTCTACTTGTATCTCAAGATGTTGCTCATTGCTTAGCACCCTACCGGTAGCAGCATCTCAAAACGCCATTGATTTCTTGGCGGTTCTGAGTGTCCAACGAGCTTGTTTGAGAAGCAACATCTCAAAATGTTACCATAATGGTGAGATTCCGATTGGATGCTATATCATATTGAGTCCTTTTTTGGGATAAATTTTTCTTTTCGTGTTCTATTGTGAATAAGAATATCAACCCTAAATCTCTAGATTTTGTTTCTGTATCATGTTATGTATGCCAGTCTAGAAGGAAAAATTAATCGCTCTTTCAGCCCTCTATCCGAGTTGTAAATGGGACTAGACATTGCCCTGACTAAGAGAATGAGAGGCTGGAGGTAAGACCTTCCCATATCTGAAGGCCCATGTTTTTCTTTAATTTCCCAATCTCATGAGGTTAACATGTAAACCAAAACCCGAAGTTAGCTAGAGTAAAGCAAAAAATCTAGGGTTTGGGCATAAAACAAAAACCCCTTGTGTTGGTAGCTTGAAAGTAGCACCAGGTTATGGGAAAAGCTAAACCCTTGGTGAGAAAACCAAAAACTCATGGTTGAGGATAATACCAAAAAATCGTTGTGTCATCAGAGTGAAGAACTATGTTCAAGAAGATGTATGATGTGCCAAGTTTGGGTTGTAAAGAATGAGGATGCAAGAGAGCTACACAAGACAAGCACAAAAGCACACAGAGATGGAAAGCTTCTTCTTCTTCTTCTCAGAAAAGAGAGTACAAAATGACTAAGTGCTAAAGCTAAAAAGTAGCACATATGTACATGCGGTCACTAAGTGTGAACTCACTAGAAGCGTACTAGGCTGGCACTATAAGTGTAGTCCAACTGTAGAATCACTGACAGAGATCCTCCGTGTCGGTCACCTAACGCGCCAGTGAGTAAATGCCGTAAGCGGCCAAGACCCGTAGTGGATGCCAGCTCAAGGTGTAGAGCTCGACATCTCAACACTCCCCCTCGAGCTCTGCATGTCGCAGAGTCCAAGCATAGTCCGGAAACGTCGAAGCTTCTCAGCTCCGAGAGCCTTGGTCTGCTCCTCTGTGCTGACGTAGACCAAGTCGATGTCGCCCGCCAACACTCGCTCTCGAACGTAGTGGTAATGGACCTCTATGTGTTTGGTCCTGGCATGGAACACTGGGTTCCTAGCCAACTGAATGTTGCTGAGGTTGTCACAATGGATGAAAATCTGCTGGTCCACCTGCACTCCCAAGTCCTCAAGTAATGTGCGTAGCCAAGCTACCTCGCACACCGCAACTGCTGCACCTCTGTACTCGGCCTCTGTGCTCGATAAAGCAACCGTAGGCTGCTTTTTGCTTCTCCAAGTAACAGCAGCACTCCCAAAAGAGAACATGAAGCCACTCGTAGGTCTCCTATCAACAATGCTACCTGCCCAATCTGCATCTGTATACCCATACAATGCTAATGGTGCATCTGCTGCATAGAACAATGCGTAGTCAAGAGTACCTTGCACATACCTAAGTGTGCGTCGTACTCCATCCAAATGTGGCTTCCTCAGAAGCTGCATGAACTGACTCTCCAAGCCTACTGTGTAGCTCAAGTCTGGCCTCGTGATAGTCAAGTAGATTAGACTACCCACAATCTTCCTGTACATGTTGACATCCTCAACAACATCACCCTTCTCTGCACTCAGCTTTGCATTCACATCCAAGGGAATAGAAATTGGCTTACCTTGCACATACCTAAGTGTGCGTCATACTCCATCCAAATGTGGCTTCCTCGGAATCTGCATGAACTGACTCTCCAAGCCTACTGTGTAGCTCAAGTCTGGCCTCGTGATAGTCAAGTAGATTAGACTACCCACAATCTTCATGTACATCTTGACATCCTCAACAACATCACCCTTCTCTGCACTCAGCTTTGCATTCACATCCAAGGGAATAGAAATTGGCTTACAATCAGCCATACCATACTTTGACAACATGTCCAAAGCATACTGTCTTTGTGATAGCCATACACCCTCTGGAGTCCTGATCACCTCAATGCCAAGAAAGTAGCGCAACTCTTCTAAATCTTTCATTTCAAACTCCTGTTTGAGAAGACCCTTCACATGGTCAATCTCCATAGCATTGTCACCAACAATAATAAGGTCATCTACATATATGGTAATGACCACAATCTCCACATCACTCTTACGTACATAGAGTGAATGATCAGCATGAGCTCTCCTAAAACCAATACTGACAAGATACTTGGCAATCCTGTCATACCATGCTCTAGAGCCCTACTTCAAACCATACAAAGCTTTGAGAAGTCTGCATACATAATCTGGGTAACCTGGATCGACATAACCAGGTGGCTGATCCATATACACTTCCTCTTGCAACTCACCATTCAAGAAGGCATTCTTTACATCCATTTGATGCATAATCCATCCTCTAGATTCAGCCACTGCTATGACAGCTCTCACAGTCGTCATCTTTGCCACTGGAGCAAAGGTCTTCTCATAGTCTATGCCATACGTCTGTGCATAACCCTTTGCGACCAGCCTTGCCTTGTGACACTCAATGTTACCATCAGCCTTATGCTTGGTTTTATACACCCATTTACAGCCAATAGCTTTCTTGCCACTTGGCAATGGCACCAACTCCCATGTGTCGTTTGCTTCCAATGCAGCCATCTCTTCATTCATTGCATCATCCCAATGCACATTTCCAACTGCATCCTCAAAACATGTGGGCTCCACATCCTGTATCACCTTAGCCATGTAGGCTTGGTGATGCGCTAGATACCCATCATAAGTCAATTTCTGAACTGGATTTCTGACTCTATTAGATCTGCACGGTCCTGGGTCACTTCTTTGCCCTCTAGCATCTTCTTGTACTTTCCTACACCAGGTGTCGTGACAGTCGGAATTCCAAATTACTCATCAAGACTTTGTTCAGAACCATCTGAATCCATGTCTACATGTGAAAAACCTGATGATGCATCAGCCATAAAGGGAGGTTCATCAACCTTTTTCTTTCCTTTTCGTGATACATTCCCTGTACCTGTTGGTGGAGTAACCTGCGTACGTAGTCTACCATTCCATGGTTTCTCAACAGAGCCACGAGAAGAGGACTCTTCTGGTCCACTCAAAACCTGTGACTGTGGCCTCACATTTTGTACAACCACATCATCTTTTACATCAGCCCCAATAGTGCCATGTGCATTACTGTACCAGCTGCTCATCTCATCAAAGACTACATCTCTGCTCACTCGTAATTCTCGTGTAGTAGGATTGTAGCACCTGTACCCCTTTTGTTCAAGGGAATATCCCACAAGAATACATTTCTCTGCTTTAGGATCCAATTTCCTACGCAACTCATCTGGTACATGCACGTAAGCTATGCAGCCAAACACTTTCAAGTGTGCCAAATCAGGCTTTGTACCTGTAAACTTTTCCTCAGGTGTTACATCATGCACCGCAGCTGTAGGTGTTTTGTTCATAATGTACACAGTTGTATTTACGGCTTGAGCCCAGAAATGATGAGACATGTTCTTCTCATTCATCAATGCACGTGCAACCTCTGCAATGTGCCTGCTTTTCCTTTCTGCGACCCCATTCTGTTGTGGAGTATATCTACATGTAAACTGCCTACGTATACCATGCATTCGCAGAAAATCTGAAAATGCATTGGAGAAGTACTCTCCCCCTCCATCTGACCTCAATGTCTTGATTTGCATATATGTCTCCTTCTCAATCATGACTTTGAAGTCTTGAAAGTGACCAAACACTTCACTTTTGTTACGCATGAAGTAGACCCATACTTTCCTTGTATGGTCATCAATGAAAGAGACATAATACCTGCAACCATGTATACTTGCAGTATCGGTTGGACCCCAAACATCTGTGTACACCACCTCAAGTGGATTTTTACATACATTGCGCTCATGTGGAAATGAGCCCTTTGATTGTTTTCCAAACTGGCATGCTGCACACACTTTATGCATACCATCCACCTTGAATTTGGGCAAACCTTTTACAATCTGTTTTGATTGCATGCTGCGCAATCTCTGCTCATTGACATGGCCAATGCGTTTGTGCCAAATGTCAACATCAGCCACAACACCTGAGCCCTGTGCAAATAATGCAGCTTTTACCTCAGGCATGTCTACATTCAGCGTAAACATTCTGCCCACACATTTGCCCTCTGTGATCAGCTTACAGCCATTCTGGAAATCTTCTACATAACAGCCATTTGGATTGAAGCGAACTTGCAAACCCTGCTCAACCATTTGTCCAACAGAAACAAGATTCTTTGTAATGTTTGGGACATGAAGTACATCTGCTAAGTACTTTGATTTCCCACTCTTCGTATTTAGAGGTATGTCCCCTACATGAGCAATGGGGTGAGCTGTGTCATCTCCTGTCTGCACATAGCCTGACACATCTGGTTTGCGCATATCTCTAAACCACTCTCCACGAGACGTCATGTGATTAGAGGCACCTTAATCCACATACCAAACATCATCTTGGGTGGAATTCTCTGCAGTCATTGTATTCATTACATGCTGCATAACAAACATGCGCTCGTTTTTACTGTCATCTGCATCTCTACTAGTAGATGCATAATTGCCCTGTTCTCTCTTTCCACTTGCTTTTCCCTTTGGACAGTCACGTGACATGTGACCTCTTTCACCACAAGTCCAACATTCTCTGCTATTTGGAGTATGTTGCTCCTTGCTTGATCCTGCACCACGACCTCTTTGACTCCCCCTGCCTTGAGACTGGTTTCCCCTGCCACCTGTATTGTTTTGATTTGATTGACCTTCCAGAAATTGGCCCCTGCAACCCCTTGGGCCTCGACCACGACCTCTACCTCTACCTCTATTGGAGTTAGAATAGAAGGCCTGTTCATAATTATTTCTGCCATGAGAAGAAGATGTGTCAAGGTTCTTCTCCTCAAGAATAAGCATAGAAATCAAATCTTGGAACACGGGGATGTCGTCTCTTGTATTCATGGAAGACCTAAAATGTACATACTCATCTCCTAGACCATCCAAGCATGCACGGACAATGTCATCGTCTTCCACTGAGACTTTAATAGATCCAAGAGCCTCAATGATACTCTTGATCTTCAAGGCATAATCATTGATTGAGAGGTTGTTCCTCTTAACCTGATTTAGCTCCGACTTTAGTTGAAGCTTCCTGGCCTTGGTGTTCACCTCGAACACTCTGCCTAAGTTTCTCCATGCAATGGAGGGGGTTTCAGCATCCTGTAGATAGCCCATCATGCCATCTGTGATGCTCATAGAAAGCCAATACATCACTTTGCTCTAGCCTTGTTGCCAGTCCCTCAAAGCTTTCCTTTGTTCTGCTGTAGCATTTGCCTCGGGAATCTCTGGTTCCTTTTCATTGTCTCCTTCTACATAGTCCCAATAACCTTTTCCTTTTAGGAAATTTGTTATTATGAACTTCCATGCAGGGTAGTTATTTTTCTCAAGCTTCTCAGTAACAATCTGACTGAAACCGTCAGACATCTTGAAGCACTAAGACAAAATAGCTGCAATCTGTAAAAACCTGCAAATCTGCTGAACCTGCTATCGTGGTACCTGTAACGCTTTCTACACTCAACCAGTGTCCACAATCAAGCGTACATACAACCACTGTACTTGTATAGTAAATCTCTATATACTGCACTTTGGAGACCTGTTCAGAAACTTGTGCGAAAAACCGCTAAAATTTTTTTCGCAGCGCGAGGCGCCTTCGGCATTTGTTTGTGGATTGCGAACGAAGGGATTGTGATGCTCTTGCTCTCTTAGCCTCTCTTGCCTGCACCAGGCTCTGATACCATGTAAAGAATGAGGATGCAAGAGAGCTACACAAGACAAGCACAAAAGCACACAGAGATGGAAAGCTTCTTCTTCTTCTTCTTAGAAAAGAGAGTACAAAATGACTAAGTGCTAAAGCTGAAAAGTAGCACATATGTACATGCGGTCACTAAGTGTGAACTCGCTAGAAGCGTACTAGGCTGGCACTATAAGTGTAGTCCAACTATAGAATCGTTGGCAGAGATCCTCCGTGTCGGTCACCTAACGCGCCAGTGAGTAAATGCCGTAAGCGGCCAAGACCCGTAGTGGATGCTAGCTCAAGGTGTAGAGCTCGACATCTCAACATGGGTGAAGGGGGTGATTGTTGGGGATTAGCCCAACTTGGGTGGCCATTATATGTAAAACATTTATAATACCTTTAAAAGGCTAAAAAAGATAACTCTCTAATTTCTTGTGTGCACACTCGTCTTATCCCTTGCTCATCTTTGCTCTATTGAGGTCATGTCGAATAGGGAAGCTGTCGTAGTTCCTACAAAATAAACAAATGTTTTTTTGCTATTGGGTCCAGCTTTGTTTGCAACTCATCTAGCACATGCACATAAGCAATACGTCCAAATATTTTGTGTCTCATATCAAATTTTTTGCTAGTAAACACCACCTTGGGTGTGATATTGTATGAAATCAACAATAGGATTTTTCACATCCAGCACTAGGAATGAGGCCAAAATTTGACTTCTTCAATCTTATGTGTACTGAATCTACTAGTTCCCTAGGTTCAACCTCTGTTTGTGTTGAGTTAGGGTGGATCAAAAGAGTATGTAGACTCAAAGTAATAATTTGATTAGAAAATGAACTAACTTGTTAGGCTGTACAAATGAGTTACTTAAATAGTAATAATACATGGATAGGTGCATCTCTGAAGGGTCACAAAGCACCTTTCTCAAGGGTCAAGGGAAAATCTCCAAAGGGCAAGAGTGGCTCTATAGAATATAGAAAGGCTATGATGGCTAGGATGTCTTTTGAACTCTTATGTAACTCACCTGCCATCTGTGTTAGGCCATGCATGTACCCTCACATTCTCACAAGGTGACTATACTGTTGATTGAACAAGAGGTCATGCCCATAGAAGTTTAAAGGTTTAGGCCAAAGGCCATAATGCAAACAATCATCCCCTTTGACTTTGGATTATACTGAAGAAAGATAGATCGCAATGCCACACAAGCTAGTAGTCACACACACTATAGTCACGCAGACTTGAAGTAGGTCTCATCTGACGTAAAGATTATCAAGTCCTCTCCTTAAACGAATAACTTGGCCAAAGGCCATCCATATCTACAATATATTATTATATTCACAAAAGTGATCAGGGATGCCATAGACATGCAATCAATTGTCCTCCTCTTATCCGAGTCTTCGTCTTTGTCCTCTACAAGGTTGACTTTGCCTTTTACCTCTATTGTTGCTACTACTATTTGGGCATTTTGATGGTGGATGTTCTTTGACGCGACAGTTTCTACAAAACATTTTCTTGTAGTAATCTTTAGAGAAATGCCTTGATTTGCCACATTCGCAACACTTTTTATTCTTGGTCCTAGTTGATGAAGCTGTAACTCTAGATGATGATGCAATGCAAGCTCCTCCATTTGATGAAACCTTATTTGTTTTCTTCTTTTCTTATTCAATTAAGGCATTGATGATTTGTTTCGTGGGTGTTGGTTCCTTTTGCTATAGCACTATGACTATGTTGTCTAAAGTTTCTCGGATAGCACTTAATATCACATCAAACTTACCTTATCTTCCTTGAGAATTTAACACTCAATGTAGGTTAATTGAGTGATGATACTCATCAATCTATTTATGAGGCTTGAAATATCCTCCCCTTGAAGCATTGTTGGTTTGTACAGGTTTCTTTTAAGGCTTATCTTGCTGATTTTTTCCTTGGCACCAAAATTTTTCTCTAAGATGGTCCAAACCTGTCATTACATCAACAAGTGAACACAATGATCATATTATTGAACTTTAATTTGGGTCCATGCTTAGGATGCAGTATACTTACCTGAAAATCTCTGTGACACTCGTATCATACCACCCATAAATAGACTGCAGATTAAGCATTGCCAACTCTGTTACCATATACATGTGGTAGTGATGTGCGTGTGAACACACTTAGGACTGACGGGGCATTTTTTCCCTTACTACGTGTATTGTATATACTCCCATCATTCTAGGGCTATCTATCTTTCCATTGCACACTAAGTAAAACACTCTCTGTTGTGTGCCTTGAGCTTCCTTCATCTTCTCCAAGTTGTGTGTGTTTTCATGCAACCCTAATTCCAACAATTGGTATCAGAGCAAGTTGTATCCTCCCAGGCTTAGTTGCCACCAGTAGCTGTTGGGGTATAGGCGTCTGTGCCTTGCCCGGCCGCCCAGAGTCTGGGCGCCCACTGACTTGTATACCTTATACATAGCATAAGTGTATAGGGGGCTGCTCACTCTTTGAGTCTCCCCACCCACATTATCTGTGTGTCTCCTTCTCTCTCTCTCACTCTCCGTCTGTAGTGCTCCCCGATCCCCTTCAATTGGTATCAGAGCGACAGGTGTGAGAGCGTAGATGGACGGCTTCGCGATGAACTCGTCGGCTATGGCGGAGAGGTCACAGGTCTGAACAAAGAAATAGAGGAGGCTTGTGGACAACCATACAGAGGCTTGCAGGAGAGCTCTCAGGAGCTTCCTAGTGCTCACAGATCAGTCCACAGTTCCTCTACAGATCAGCCCATTGTGTACAATATTTTCCCTCTTCTCGGCAAGCTTTGCAATGGCTACATCGGCGACAGATTGGAGCTTGGAGCTTCCATAGACATGGAAGCATTGTGAGATTGATGCATTCAGCTCACGCATCGAGGTGGGAAGTGAGTTTGAGCCTTTTTATGAGCTCAAAGAAGCACAAAAGAAAGTCGTTCAGTTTTTGGCAGTTTGACAGCAGTCTACTGTTTTGCTCATAACTTGAGCTACAAAGCTCCGATTCCAAAACTTTTTGGTTCAAAACGGAGCTAGCTTCAAGCTCTATGACTTTGTAGAAGGAATGGTTTTCTGATTCGAAGTGTAGGTGGGTCTGAAATTAAAAACACAGAGACTTTTTTTCAGGACAGTTTTGGGCTCTGTTGGTTTCTTTGCTGCAGACAGCTTACCCGTGCACACTGCAGGTAGCAGGCACATATGAGGTGTTACAAGATCGGGTTTGACTCCCAGGTACAGGTTGAGCCTAGTACTCCCACAGGTGTTGCCAGTTGCAGTTGAGTGGTTCTTCTGCAGTGTTGTGGCTTGCATACATGGTCTTTGAGCGGGTAATGCTCTATGTATGCTTATGTGGTGAGCAGTAGATCTTGTGAGCAAGTGCAGAGGTTGGTTGTGGATGACATGTATGGTCACCTGTGGTACTCTTTGTGAGCATTTGTTGGACACACGTTTGCAGAGCTTATGCATGTATGTTGAGTGTAGTTTGATGCGCATTAATTGCTCATTGTATTGAGCTTGCAGGACAATGGTTATTTTGTGTTGATAGCCATTGTGCGTCGAAACTCTGGCGAAATTTTCCCAGGAGTTTTATGCGCATAAGTTGATGTGATCTAGGTTGTGATTGCGATTGCACTCAGTGATTACGTGCGGTGTACTCTGCAGGTGGGAGATTTGTGCGTGTGTATGCATCGATACCGCACAGTGTGGGCTTGGTGATTAGCTCACAGTTTGACAGGCGTACAATTATCTTGGCACACTCACAGGAGTGAATATTGTGATGTATGCTTGT
This sequence comes from Adiantum capillus-veneris, assembly GCF_014529385.1. Classification (NCBI taxonomy): domain Eukaryota; kingdom Viridiplantae; phylum Streptophyta; class Polypodiopsida; order Polypodiales; family Pteridaceae; genus Adiantum; species Adiantum capillus-veneris. The sequence goes on from NC_140944.1 coordinate 152,089,554, forward strand.
GTGGCTACGAGCTAAGTAGACGGATTCGAGTCATATTGACTTGTGATTTTGTGCAAGGTTTTGCACGATTATTGGTGCAATTTTGCATCAGGTTTTGAGCCATATTTGCAGACTTTTGTTGATGCGATTCGAGCCAGTTTAGGGCTGATTTGGTTGACATTTGCTACTCATTGTTGGTTGCTCTTTTGCGAGCATTATGGCTGATTTTTCATTTGACTTCCAGCGTTATGGTCTGACACAGTTTGATGGTGCAGATTTTGTTGCTTGGAAGGAGCATATGCTTGTTGCATTGGCGGATTTGGGGCAGGATAAACCCTTGTGTGGTTTATCGGCGAAGCCCAATTCTATGCGTGATGATGATTGACAAGATCTTGATGAGTTAGCCATGTCTACGATTTGTTTGCATCTGGTTGAGTCTGTTTACTGGCAGGTCTCGAGGGAGACTACAACTCATGCTTTATGGCAGAGTTTACATGCTATGTACGCGACATCCATGTCTACAGGGGAGTCTAGTCCCACTTCTATGTCCATGGGAGAGATTGGTCCCACACGCAAGTCTCGACGGCATAGAGACTTGACATGTTGGCATTGTGGACATAGAGGGCACATTAGGCGTCGATGTTTCAGGCGTTTGAGACAACGGAGGCGACATATGCGTGATGCAGATTTGGGCATGACAGATGCTAGTGAGATCAGTACGGTGGTTACTGAGTATGCTTGTGATGGCGATGTCACATTTACATCTAGCTTGTCTTCAGACGATCTTATGTCTACGGATTGCATATCGGATTGCACATTGTCTTCACATTGGTTACTAGATTCAGATGCTACTTTCCATGTCACGTCTCATCGTGAGTGGTTTAGCACGTTTTCTAGTGGGAGACTTGGTTGTGTGCACATGGCTGATGATGTTGTGTATGACATTGAGGGTGCAGGAGACGTATGTTTGTCCTTGCCCAATGGTATGAGATTTACCCTCCGTCATGTGCGTTATGTGCCAGATCTGAGACAGGATTTGATCTCAGTCAGACAGCTACGGGATAGTGGATGTCGGGTATCGCTGCTTGAGCGATCTTTTGCGTTGCATTTGGGTTCGCTAGTGATTGCGAGAGGTGCTAGAGTTAGCACATGGTACCCATTGCACGTAGTACTGGTGCGAGATGGTCGAGTCTCAATCTTGTTACAGCCATGCAGAGAGCGAGAGACCCGGACAGTCTCTTTTGCTCATGGGTTGCAAGGTACTTTGCATGGAGTGCAGAGTAGTGAGCTCGTTGTGCACACAGTTGGGGCACGACTTGAGCAGTCACACAGAGAGGTGACAGAGTCAGACATGCATGCTTTGCTAGTGACTGAGCAAAGCAGAGAGTCAGTTGTGCGAGATACTTCTATGCAGGATAGACAGGTAGAGCGGTCTTGCTCTAGTGAGTCACGACAGGAGGACATTGTGCAAGAGTCTATGCATAAGGAGTTAGAGCATGAGAGCTCTAATGAGTCACAGCAGATTGAGTGGTCATGTTTGCAGTGGATGATTGCAGAGGAGACTGAGATGTCAGCGATTATGCAGTCATTCCTTTCTATGCTTGACAGTGAGCATGGGGATATAGTTGTGCAGGATATGTCTTCCGGCAGACACCTAGAGCAGCTGGTTTGCTCTGAGGTTGCACGATAGGTTGATGCGTCTTTTGTGGACAGTCAGAAGATGCATGTGGCTGACACGCCTTGTTAGTCAGAGATGCCTATTGCCAGGGTTATATATGTTGATGCATGCTCTTTAGAGCTAGCAGGGCCCGCTAGCATTGCATCGGCATTCGGTGGTCTCATGTATGAGATGTTGATCTTGAGACCGGATATCACAGTTGCAGTTGGGGTTGTCAGTCGTTTGTTGACTGATGCTGGCATAGTGCACGAGGGAGATATGCAGGTATTGCGTACATACTTGCAGTACGTGTGCGGTACGTCTGGTGGTGTATGGACTTACACGGGAGCAGGACAGCCGGATGCACACAATCACAGCCAGCCAGTGGGCATCGGTTGAGAGCAATTTTCTCTCGCCTTTTGTAGTCTTTAGACTAGGTTCCCTTGCTTAAAGGCACAGTCGCCTTTAAGTGGGAGGTTGTTGGGGTATAGGCGTCTGTGCCTTGCCCGGCCGCCCAGAGTCTGGGCGCCCACTGACTTGTATACCTTATACATAGCATAAGTGTATAGGGGGATGCTCACTCTTTGAGTCTCCCCACCCACATTATCTGTGTGTCTCCTTCTCTCTCTCTCACTCTCCGTCTGTGGTGCTCCCCGATCCCCTTCAGTAGCTCTAACACATGCCTGCTCATTTTCTCTAGATTAAGCGAGCTTTGGCGAGCGTTAGCAAGACTTGATTTGCTCAGATTTCTGATTCGGACTCATTTTGACCTTGTTTCCACTACAGGCAATACCACAGGCTATTTTGTCATTTTGTGTAAATTTTTTGTCAGTTCCGTTTATTGCATAATAGGTCCCTTATAGTTTTGCTATATAGCACGTGTTGTTCCTGCTTTGTTTCTCCTCTTTTTGGATAGTTTTCACATCAGATGCAACATTTACCATGGCTAACAACAACACAGATGTGTTCAAGATGTTTACTGCTGAGGATAGATTGGATGGGGACAATTACCCTATGTGGGCTTATATGATGCAGCATGTACTTGCGTCAAATGGTATCTAGAATATTGTGCAAGGCATTGATGTACGTCCTGGTTCTCAGGATGTAGGCGATGTTGAGGATGTTGCAGGTTTTGGTGGCAGGATTGCTGCTAGAGCTGTTTTACCTACGGTTGAGTAAGGTCATTGGGATGTAAAAGATGTGAAGTCTCATGCATTGATTGCATTGTCTGTAAAGTGAACTATTACTCCTCACATTGTTCAGTGAAATCTGCAAAACAAGCTTGGGATATTTTGGCTAGTCTCTATGTAAGTTGCAATGAGGCTAAGATTGCATGGTTGCGTAAAGGGCTGAGTCGAAGATTATGCATGAGGAAGATGACATGGGCGCTTTCCTTACTCGTGTCAAGGATATCAACAATGAGAAACTTATTTCTACATGCGAAGTCATTTTTTATAGTTCCCTTGTGCAAACTGTTCTTGATGCTTTGCCAAGTTCTTACTAGACTTTTGCTAGTACTTAGAGACTCATGACCCAAGGAAATCCAGAAGTTGTCAAGTTTTATGCATTATGAACATTGTTGTTGCAAGAGTCACTTTCTAGAGAAACAAGACTAGACATCATGCAGTTGAACAAGCCTTTATTACTGTTCAAAGAAAAGGTGATTACAGCAATGTAGCCACTTCTCATGGTTCTTCTGCTTGTTCCTAATGCTTCTACTGGCAACAATTGGTATGGGAGTTTTGGTGATAAAGGCAAGAAGAAGATGCGTTGCTATTATTGTAAAGCTAATGATCACTTGATCAAGAAGTGTCCTAAGGTGAAGGCCAAAGAGGCTAAGAAGAAAGAGGCCGGTTCCACTACAAAAGTAGCTATTGTTGAGTCTTCTATGAAAGGAGACTGTGATGCTGATATTGATATAGAATGGGCCTTTAGTGCAGACTGCACTTATGATCCTTTTGTCCATGATGCATGTTTGTCAGTTTTTGCAGATGCCCAAGTGTGGTACTTTGACAATGGTTCTACAAAGCACATTACCTCCCATCGTGACTTGTTTACCTCTCTCGAGGATGTCTCTCATGGGAATTCAATCACTTGGGCAACAATGCCTCTTATCATATTAAGGGAGTTGGAAAGACTGTGCTGACTCCTACGAATGGAAATTCTTTTACACATGTTGATGCACATTATGTACCTGGGATCAAGAAGAATCTATTGTCTATATCTGACTTGTTAGACTTGGACTTGTTGTGAAATTTGGGGATGATAGATATACAGTTCATAATATCAATTTTGGTGATCAGATTATCGTATCAGGCATTTTATGTTGTGGGTTGTATAAGCTCACTTTATATGAAAAGTGTGGGCAGAATTTTGCAAATGCAGTTGTGGATTCTAAGGCTATTTCAGATACAAAACTTTGGCATGTGTGTTGTGGGCTCTGAATTTTGCTAGTTTGCTGCATTTGCAAAAATCTAATATGGTTGCTTCTTTGTCCCCTCTTGAAGCACATGTCAAACATGTTTGTGAAGACTGTATTTTGGGTAAGATGCAATGTTCAAAATTTCAAAAGGATGGTTCAGTTAGGGCCACATGCATGTTGCAGCTTGTGCATAGTGATGTTTGTGGGCCCATGCAAACTCCGTTCTTGGGCAATTACCTTAACTTCATTAATTTTATTAATGATTACTCCAGGCATGCATGGGTATATCTGCTTAAAGTGAAGTCTAAAGTATTTATATGTTTCAAACAAGTTTTGGCTATGGCTGAAAATGTCTCGAAATGTACTATGGATGCCCCCCATTCCGATCAAGGGGGGGATTATATGTCTCATGAATCTAATGCATTTCTAGCTAGTCATGGGACAAAACACCAATGTATAGTGCCTTATACGCCTCATCAAAATGGTGTTACTCAGAGGAAAAAGAGATCACTTACGAAAATGTCAAGATGTATGGTCAAAAGTCAAGCTTTTTTGCATTTGTTTTGGCTTGAGGTCATTATGTGTGCCACTTATGTACTTAACAGGTGTCCTACAAAAATATTTGCAGTGTATGACTCCATATGAAGCATGGCATGATAGAAAGCCTTCTATTGAGCACATGCGTGTTTTTGGTTGTTTGGCATATGCTTTGGTGCCACAAACACAACGCAAAAAATTAAATGATAAGGCTATCAAATGTATTTTTTTCAGTTATAGTTTTGAAAGAAAAAGTTACTGGTTGTATCATCTACAAACAAAGCATATCTTGCTCTGACACGGGATGGTGTGTTTGTGGAAAATTTTTTCCAGCCCTTGCTGTCATGTACTAGAGACAATAATGTAAACTCACATGAAATTTATGATGCTTTCTTGCCTCTTTTGAGTGGTGGAAGTTCAAATATAGATTCCAATGAGCCAAATGTACACCCTATGGGGGTTTCTGCAAATGTTACACATCAGCCTATTACTGATCCAGATGTACATGATGTAATTGATGAGGAAAGGGCTGAGAATGAGCAGGCTAGAGGTATGCCAAATGGATGGTGCATACTTTGCATGACAGTAAATTGGATGCACCTTTTTCTAGTCGTACTCGTTCAGGTTATTGCTATGCATCTTATACATCAGATTGTTATGTTTTGGCTGTGTCTATCTTACATGATGTTGAGGAACCTCAATCTTTTGATGAAGCACAAAATTGAGGAAATGAGATGGGGGCCATGTAATCTGAATATGATGCACTTATAGAAAACAACACATGGACTTTATGTAATTTGCCTCCTGGCAAAAAGGCCATTGGTATGAAGTGGGTTTACAAGGTGAAACGCAAGCCAGATTGTGAGATTGATTGATAGAAGGCTAGACTTGTTGCAAAGGGTTATGCATAGCAGAAAGATATAGATTATGAAGAGAATTTTTCTCCCACTTGTTGTATGACTACTGTACATTTTCTATGTGCATTGACAACTCATTTTGGTTGGGATGTACATCAACCAGACATTGTTACTGATTTCTTGAATGGTGACATATTTGAGAAAGTTTATGTCACGCAGCCTCGCCGTTTTGCCAAGAAAAGATAAGAGGATAAAGTGTGCAGATTTGTATGAGTTGAATCAATCTCCTTGTGCTTGATATGAGAAGGCTAACACTCATTTGGTCAAACGGGGCTTTCATAACAATCCAACAAAAAGCACATTGTATGCAAAGAGTAAGGGTGATGTACTTCTCATTGTGGTTCTTTATGTGTATGATTTGCTGATTCACTAGCACCAAATGAGAGACATATTGCTGAATATAAGGCTGATTCAAATGCTACTTTCAAGATGAAAGATTTGGGGCTATTGCATCATTACTTGGGTATATAGTTTAAGAAGTATGATGGTGGTATCTCCTTCTATCATAAAAGCTACCTAGAGACATTGCTATGTAAGTTTGGACTTGAGGATTGCAGACCTATTGCCACCTCCATGGAAAGAGGTTAAAATTGAGTCTTCATGATGCTAGTGATCCTGTCGATGTCACTCTTTACCAAACTATTGTTGGTGCCTTATTTATGTATACAACACGAGGCCGGATATTAGTTTACAATCTCACAAGTCAGCATATTTATGCATAGCCTAGGGTCTAAGCATTGCCAGGCTATCAAGAGGATTTTTTGATACTTGAGTGGTACTTTAAATCTTGGCTTGTTTTATCCCAAGGGAGGATCACTGCCGCCAGAGTTACATGCGTTTTTGGACTCAAATTGGGCTGGTTGTTTTGACACACACAAGTGGTTTTTGTTTCATGCTCGATAGTTCATTTATCTCATGGTTGAGCAAGAAGCAACCTAGTGTGGCCACTTCTGGTTGTGAGGCTAGGTATAGGGCAGTGTTCATAGCTATAGTTGAGTGTGTATGGCTCAGACTTCTTATGGCTGATTTGTTTGTTGGACAGGACACTACCAATGCTATCTACACTGACAGTCAGAGCGGACTGGCAGTTGCAAGGAACCCAATTTTTCATGCTCAAACAAAGCACATTGAGGTGAATTATCACTATGTCAGGGAGAGGCTCTCAGCAGGAGAGATAATCTTGGCTTATGTGCCAACACAGGACAACCTTGCAAATCTTTTCACAAAGGCATTGTCTTGTGAGAAGTTCAAATCTTTCCGCAAAGCTTTGGGCTTACTCCCCTTTGTGGATTGATCATGTCCTCAAGGCATGGCACTTCCCTTTACTCTATGTGCCAACTCTCGTTCACTACATCACTCTAGGGGGGATTTGTTACCATATACATGTGGTAGTGATGTGTTCGAACACATTTAGGATTGTCGGGGCATTCTTTCCCTCATTAGGAGGTTTTTTTCCCAATGCATTGTACATACTCCCATCATTCTAGGTCTATCTATCTCTCCATTGCACACTAAGTAAAATACTCTCTATTTGTGCCTTAAGCTTCCTTTGTCGTCTCCAAGCTGTGTGTGTTTTCTTACAATCCTAATTCCAATAGATTTGTTGATCAGTGGACCAAATGAGAGACAAATTTCTAAATTTAAGGCTGATTTGAATGCTACTTTCAAGATGAAATATTTGGGGCTATTGCATCACTACTTGGGCAGACAGTTTAAGGAGTGTGATGGTCGTATTGCCTTGTGTCAGACAAGTTACATAGAGACATTCGAGGAGACATTGCTATGTAAGTTTGGACTTTAGGATTGCAAACCTATTGCCACTCCCATGGAAACAGATTTGAAATTGAGTCTTCATGATGCTGGTGATCCTATCGATGTAACTCTTTACCAAACTATTGTTGGTTGCCTTATTTATGTATGCAACACGAGGCCAGATATTCGGTTTGAAATCTCATAGGTCAGCAGATTTATGCATAGCCTATGGTCTAAGAATTGGCAGTATGTCAAGAGGATTTTTTGATACTTGAGTGGCACTTTAAATCTTGGCTTGTTTTATCCCAAGGGAGGATCATTGCCGCCAGAGTTACATGCTTTTGCGGACTCAGATTGGGCTGGTTGTTTTGACATGCACAAGTGGTTTTTGTTTCATGCTTGATAGTTCATGTATCTCATGGTTGAGCAAGAAGAAACCTACTTTGGCCACTTCTAGTTGTGAGGCTGAGTACAGGGCAGTCTTCATAGCTACGGTTGAGTGTGTAAGGCTCAGATGTCTTATGGATGATTTGGGTGTTGAACAGGATATTGCCCACACTATCTACATTGAGTCAGAGCACATTGGCAGTTGCAAGGAACCCAGTTTTTCATACTCTCACAAAGCACATTGAGGTGCATTATCACTATGTCAGGGAGAGGCTCTCAACAGGAGAGATCAGCTTGGATTACGTGCCAACACGGGACAACCTTGTAGATATTTTCACAAAGGCATTATCTTGTGAGAAGTTCAAAGCTTTCCTCAAAGATTTGGGAGTACTCCCCTTTGTGGACTAATCATGTCCTCACAGCATGGTACTTCCCTTTACTATATGTGCCAGCTCTCATTCACCGCATCACTCTAGGGGGGAATTGTTACCATATACATGTGGTAGTGATGTGTGTGAACATAGTTGGGACCATCGGGAAATTTTTCCCTCACTAGGAGGTTTTTCCCCTCGTGCATTGTATATACGCCCATCATTATAGGGCTATCTATCTTTCCATTGCACACTAAGTAAAACACTCTTTGTTCTATGCCTTGAGCTTCCTTCATCTTCTCCAAGCTGTGTGTGTTTTCGTGCAACCCTAATTCCAACAAAAGTGGTATGGAGAAATGAGATTTTTGCACCATTATAAAGAGGCATACGTGCAAGAGTTTTCATCATCTCACCCTCTTTATCGTTGCTCTCATGCCATAGATATGAATGGGATGACTAAGGTTGATTCACAATGTTGCCTTGAATGTTGTCGCCACCTTGATTTTCTATGATGGAGTCCATGTCAAAGAACGCATCCAGCATTTGCTCCATCTCAACTTCTTGAAATGTGGCATTGAGTATTGGTGGGGTAGATTCCATCGATGGTTGTTTGTTTGTGATAGTCGCCTTCTCTATGATGAAATTGGAGCAATATCTATTTATAGGGGTTGATTGACTGCCTTCGAACCATGAGATTGATTACGCAGATCTTGTAGTTTCTCTATGGGAAAAAGACCGTTATTATGTATGTGTTGATCACATACTTTTTGTTTTCGCACAAGAACACACCATCCTATCATCCATAATTAATCTACCAATGATGCAACAAATTAACAAATCACTCTTGTCATAAACCCTAACTCGGAATGTTGTATTTTAGAGCACTCTAATTTAGAACATACCAAGCTTTTGAAGATTCTTTACGTTTCTGGAATCCGTTTGCATTGTTTAATTTTATTTGCATTATTGAAGTCTGTTTGTGTTATTTCACTTCATTTCGGGAATTTTGTTTGTGTTTCTGAAGTCCGTTAGTGCTTTTGCAATGTGTTTGCATTTTTGAAGTCTGTTTGTGTTTTTCCTACCATTTGCCACTAGCTCTAGCTATCTCACATTCTCTAGCCATGCTCGATCTCCAGACACCTTGGTTTAGAGGTGCACGGAGATCAGGACCGGCATGTACTAATCTCGTCTTTATTGGTCAATGTCTGTATTTGAGAGTTTGACATAAGTACACACCCACGTTGACATGAAAATACATGTACATAGATCCAGTATGAACCCTACTCTACTGCATTTGGATTACTTAAATGGACATATCTAATACAAATCAATTTACACACTCTGCCATTTCTAAAGATCATTTACGTTTCTGGAATCCGTTTGCGTTTTTGAAGTCTATTTGCGTTATTGAAGTCTGTTTGCGTTATTTTACTTTGTTTTTGAAGTTTGTTTGCATTCCTGAAGTCAGTTTGTGTTTCTAAAGTCCGTTTACGTTTTTGAAGCCCATTTGTGTTTTCTCTACCATTTTTTGCTAGCTCTAACTACCTCACATTCTCTAGCCATGGTCAATCTCCACACACCTCAGTCTAGAGGTGCACTGAGATTAAGACCACTAGGTAATAATCTCGTCTTTATCGGTCAATGCCTATATTTAAGGCTTTGACATAAGTACATACTTACGTCTACATGAAAGTGCATGTATGTAGATCCAGTACAAACCCTAATCTAGTATTTGCAGACTACTTAAATGGACAAATCTAATACAGATCGATGTAGCAGAAATCGCCATTTTTGAAGATCGTTTATGTTTCTAAAATCCGTTTTCATTTCTGAAGTCTATTTACGTTATTGAAGTCCGTTTGCATTATTTTGCTTCATTTATCAAAGTCCGTTTGCGTTTTTGAAGTGCACAAGCCGTTTTCAAAGTCCGTTTGTGTTTTTTCTACTTTAACTGTCCAAACATATCCATATCCATATCCTTGCAACTAAGCCTTAAGCGTTTTTGTACAGCCAAACACATAAGCGACTATCCCTAGCTAAAACCTAAACCCTGAGCTTGCTTGAATATCGACTAGCCCTTAACGACTAGTCCTAAGTGTTGGGGTATAAAGCCCAATGTGGTCGCCCAGGTAAGTGGGCGGGCCGCCAGGTATGTACACATATTCTTTTGTAAAAACCTAATAAGAACTCACTATGCTCTACACATTACAGTAGAGCGAGTTCACCATATCGTCGTGCTCTTCTTCTCGCACTCTCTCTCGCGTCACACTTCCGCTCATACTCCTTCAACTGGTATCAGAGCTCAGATCGAGGCTCGGGGCAGCATTTGCAGGTAGCCAGAGTCACCTGCTCTGATTGGAGTGAAATTCAACAGGCGAAGACACGGCCCCAAATTCTGTGGGAGAGGTCGAAGGGTTTGGTGTTCTCAGAATTTCATTATGAGGTCATCTAGGCCACCGTTCGGCTTCGACAAAGTTCTGCGCAGGCCATTTTCGACTACGTGGTCTCAGCGGGTGCAGATCCGACTCTGCAAATTTGGGGTTTCGGCCTACGACTGCAGGTGCTGAGGATATCGGCACTCCCAGAGTGTTGATTTGTGGCTGTCTACACATCGAAGGACGGCTCACAATTCTTGGAGGCGTGTCACATAAGACACGGGCGCATCTACACACAGACTATAGGCGACATCCACTAGTTCATCAGGTAGATTGTGTTTGCTACTTGATATTCCAGATTTCATCCTGACATTGCAAGTACTTCCACATGGGATGTATTGTCAGAGATGATGTATGTCTGTTGAGGGTTTGCTGGCTGTGAGTCACGCAGCAAACAACCGCCGCAGCGGTTACAGCATATAGTGGGAAATTTGTGGAGGTATGACTTTGTGGGAAGTCTATGTATTGTCAGATTTACTGCAGCCTTTGTTGAGGGTCGAGTGAGGTTTTATTAAGCTGGGGGATTCTCGAATGTTGAGATCCTTTCGGTGATACAGGTCTTGGAGAGATCCCTCGAGCACCCTTAGATAGGCAGCTAGGATGTATTGACTGTGAGTTAGACAGTTGGGATTGCATCTTTGCTTTACTGCCGTTGAGGCATTGTCGCAGTCTATGCTTACAGGACAGTGGACAAGACAGTGAGAGACAGTACAGGTGCAGGACAGGTTTACCCGCAGCTTACAGTGTTAGAGAGCCAGTGTTTTTGAGCTATTTTTTGGTCTGTTTTTTTGGACACCAGAGCCATTTACAAAGGAGACTCTACCGAAATTTCCCAGGAAAGTAAACTATTGTGAAGCGTAGCTATGGTTGGATCACAGGACACTGCTCTTTACAATATCAAGAAGCAGGATGGAACCAATTTCCCATTGTGGAAGAAGCAGATTTGGCACATGTTGGTACAAAAGAAGCAGATAAAACCTATAAAGCTCAAAGGGATAAAACCACAAGATATGGACGAAGATGAATGGAGCGAAATGGATGAATTGGCACTTTCTACCATTATGTTGACTTTGGCAGAAAGCATTTACTTCAATGTAGCAGACGAGATGTTGGCTTATGAAGCATGGACAAAGCTGAGTGATCTTTATGAGAAGCAGAGTGCAGCTTCACAGGTATACTGGCTTAAGAAGCTTGTTGACTTGAAGATGAAAGAAGGGACACCTATGTCCAATCATCTGAATGAATTCAACACCATCTACAGTCAGTTGTCAGCTCAAGGTGTCAAGTTTGATGAACCTGTTAGAGCTATGTTCCTGTTGATCACATTGCCGGAAAGTTGGGACACTTTTCGCACAGCTTTGAGTAATTCTGCACCTCCAAATGGTTTGAACATAGCAGGTGTAGAAGGCAGTCTGCTTACTGAAGAAACCAATAGAAAGACAATGGACAAAGGCAAAGGAACAACCTTAGTTGTCAGGGGAAGGACCAAAGAAAAGTACAAAGGTGGAAAGAGGAATCAGTCTTGTAGCAAGTCCCGCAGTGCTAAAGGCAAGAGTGACATAGAATGCTACCATTGTGGCAAGAAGGGTCACATGAAAAGAGACTGCAGAGAATGGAAAGCAGAAAAAGGCAAAGAGAAAGCTGAAGACCATGGTGAGAAGAACAAGTCCTCAGTGAAGATTCAAGAAATAAATGTTACAAACATTGTTGCAGAGGATGTCAGTCTAGTGTCAGGAGACATCTACTTCTTGAAGAATACAATGGACTCAACTCTTCTTACAGCATGTGATGGAAATGCACTGAGTGACTGGATTATAGACTCAGGGGCATCACTTCATGTGTCTCCAAACAAGGAGTGGTTTACCTCTTATGTGACCACTAAAGATCATGTTCGGCTAGGCAATGGGCAAACATGTGAGATCTTAGGTGTTGGAGATGTTCAATTGAAGTTTCAGAATGGCTCTTCTTTCACGCTGAAGAATGTGAGACATGTTCCCGCAATTACAAAGAGCTTGATCAGCACAGGTTTACTTGATGATGCTGGCTACGTCACCAATTTTGAACAAAACATGTGGAAGATATCCAAGGGTTCGATGACAGTAGCACATGGAGTAAATTCTGGAGGACTTTACATGATTTATGTATCAAATGTCTCTAAAAATGTAATCAATGTAACTGAGCAGCCGAATGTTTCTTTGTGGCATAGCCGATTAGGACATATGTCCAAGAAGGGAATGGAAATCTTGTCTCGTTCTGGTTATTTGCTTGGCTTTTCATTTAATGATTTTGAATTCTGTGAACATTGTCTGTATGGTAAGCAAACACAGTAGCCACATAAGCATAGAAGCAGTAGAAGCGATACACAGTTGGCACTTGTTCATAGTGATTTGTGTGGACCTATGCCTAACCTATCTCTAGGGGGAGCTTCTTACTTTATGACACTTATAGATGATTACTTGAGGAAATTATGGGTTTAATTTCTCAAGCACAAGGATGAAGCGTTTAGTGTTTTCAAAACGTTTGTGACACTTGTGGAGAATCAGAGTGGCAAGAAGCTTAAATGCTTACGCACTGACAATGGTGGAGAGTATGTTTCAAAAGCCTTTCAGGACTTTTGTGAGTCAAAAGGTATAAAACGTGAACTTACTGCTCCTTACAATCCTCCTCAAAATGGTGTTGCTGAGAGGATGAATAGGACCATACAAGAGAAGGTCAGAAGTATGTTGTCTAATGCACAACTGCCAAATGGGTTTTGGGCTGAAGCTGTATCAACAGTTGTTCATCTTATAAATAGATCTCCTAGCAAGGTTTTGCAGAAGGATTCAGTGCCAGAGATGGTATGGTCAGGCAAAATGCCCTCATACAAGCATCTCAGAGTCTTTGGCTGTGAGGCATATACTCACGTTCCAAAGGAATTTAGGAACAAACTTGAGCCAAAGAGTAGAAAGTGCATCTTTCTAGGCTATGGTAATTCTGGTGAGATGGGGTACAGACTTTGGGACCCTGAATCCAGAAAGGTTATCCGCAGCAATGATGTTCACTTTAATGAATCCAAATATCATTCTAAACCAGAGAGGGTTGAGGAAGGCTAAGGATGGCAGTTGGCTGATGCTTATTTTGTATGTGGATGACATGTTGATTACTGGCAAGCACTTGGAAGAAATTTCAGCTTTGAAGTCAAAGATGGCAAAATCGTTTGACATGAAAGACATGGGTGAGGCAAGTCATATACTTGGTATGCGCATTGAGAGAGACAGATCAAGGAAGTTGATTTGGTTATCTCAAACAGAGTACATTGACAAGGTTTTGCAACGTTTCAATATGGAGAATGGAAAGGCATTGAGTGTTCCATTGCCACCATATGTGAAACTTAGAAAACAAGATTGTCCTGTGTCTGAGGAAGAACAGGCTGAAATGGATAAGATTCCATATGCTTCTGTAGTGGGTAGTTTGATGTTTGCAATGATTGCTACTCGCCCAAACATTGCATTTGCAGTGGGAGTAGTAAGTCGATACATGTCAAACCTAGGCAAGAAACATTGGGAGGTAGTGAAAGGAATATTGAGATACCTGAAATCTACAAAGAGTATGCGTATATGTTATGGGAGTCAGGAGCTAAGTGTAAAGGGTTTTACAGACTCAGATTATGCAGGTGACTTAGACAACCGAAGGTCTACGTCAGGGTATGTCTTTACATTGGCTGGTGGAGCAGTATCATGGCATTCTAGATTATAAGATTGTGTTACTCAGTCTACTACAGAGGCTGAATATGTTGCAGCATCAGAGGCATGCAAAGAATCAATTTGGCTTAATTGACTAGTAACAGATTTGGGAATCAAAGAAGAGATGCCTGCGTTATATTGTGATAGTCAAAGTGCTATACAATTGGCTCGCGATCTAGTTTATCACTCAAAGACAAAGCATGTGGATGTGAAGTATCATTTTGTCAGGAAAATGCTTGAGGATAAGCAACTTCAGCTTGTCAAAGTTCACACCACAGAAAATCCTGCTGATCTACTTACAAAAGGACTTCCCTCAGAGAGCTTTGCGCATTTTCGCAAGCAGTTAGGTGTAGGGTAGTACATCACTTCTCTACATCTCTTGTATATTAGCTTGTATAGTAGCTTCTCTCACACTTAAAGTACCACATTGGACTTTAAGTGGGAGGTTGTTGGGGTATAAAGCCCAATGTGGTCGCCCAGGTAAGTGGGCAGGTCGCCAGGTATGTACACATATTCTTTTGTAAAAACCTAATAAGAACTCACTATGCTCTACACATTACAGTAGAGCGAGTTCACCATATCGTCGTGATCTTCTTCTCGCACTCTCTCTTGCGTCACACTTCCGCTCATACTCCTTCACTAAGTGGCTGAGCAGCTAAATAACAAAGCAGGTAGGACTAAGTGGCATGTCTAGGCAACTGAATACTGAAGCGCCTTGCCCTAAGCGATATGAATACCAATTAGCCCTAAGGGACTAGTCCTAAGCGGCTATAAAACGAAGCGGATAGGACTAAGCAGCTAGCCGAAGGTAGATAACACTAATCGGCTAGCCCTAAGCATCTAGCCTTCAACGGCCTAATTACGGACTAGTCCTAAGCGTCTAAGAGACTGATACTTAAGAGGCTAGCAATAAGCGGCAAGCCCTAAGCAGTCTAAATATCAATTAGCCACCATAAAGTGGTTAAATAACGAAGCAAGTAGGACTAAGTAGCGTGGCTAAGCGATTGAATACCTAAGAAGCTAGCTGGAGGCGGCTAACACTAAGCCGCCATCCCTAAGCATCTAGCCTTCAACGACCTAAATATGGACTAGTCCTAAGCGGCTAAGTGATCGAATACCTAAGCAGCTAGCCTTAAGCGAAAAGATCTAAGTAGTATGAATATCTACTAGTCTTAAGCGACGAGCCCTAAGCGGCTAAATAACCAGGCGGGTAGGACTAAACGGTGTGGCTAATTGATTGAATACCTAAGCGGCTAGTCAGAGGCGGCTAACCCTAAGCATCTAGCCTTAAGCGGCCTAAATACAGACTAGTTTTAAGCAACTACGCGACTTAATACCTAAGTGGCTAGCCTTAACCGGCAAGCCCTAAGCGGTTTGAATATCGAATAGCTCTTAGCGACTAGCCCTAAGGGGCTAAGTAACAAAGCGGGTAGGACTAAGCGGCACGGGTAAGCGACTGAATACCTAAGCGGCTAGCCCTAAGCTTCTAACCTTCAATGGCCTAAATACGGACTAGTACTTCCTAAGTGGTTAATCGATTGAATACCTAAGCAGCTAAACCTAATTAAGAGGCTATTCCAAATTGGGAAACTACTGTCGATCATGATTGCCCTTTGCTACGTAATATAGACTAGTGCATCATTTTTGTTGTTATTGAGAGAATATTTGAGTTAGGAATACCTTTTGATTTTTTTGAAGCCATTAGGAATACCTTTTAAGAGAAGAGATGATAGAGCACTCACATGTGGCCTATTTGAGCAAAAAGAACTTGAAGAAATGTCACCAAATCTGTAAACACACACACACACACACACACAGACACACACACACACACACAAATGAAGAAACCTAGTACAAATCTTGAAAATAACCTTACCTTTGTTGATTGGGGGGGGGAGGGAGCGTGTGAGTGGAGATCTCGAGTCCGGCAAGCCCTACAACACCAGATTTGTAGCAAGTGAGGAGGAGGAGATGAAAAATGAGACAAAAATGTGCAAGAAGAACCTAGGGCTTTTGTTTTTGCAGAATCCATTAGTACAAGTGTCGGTAGAATCGTCAAAATGCACATCCAAATCAGCCTCAGAATATGCACCCAAATAATCAAAATACATGTTGAAATAGCTGTCAAAAATTCAAATTTTGATTTTAAAAAACTTGGTTCTCCCTCTAGAATTACCTACACATATATCGACACTTGCCACTGACGCTAGTAATTGGACATCGGTATTTAGGTGATCTCTTGTAGTGAATCTATGAGAGTTGCATCACAATTGTGTAGCTTATTGCTACTAGTGCTTAATAGGGAGAGAAATATGTAGTGTGTAATTATAACAGAGTGATTATGGACTAATTAGGCCTAGATGTAAACCGTCAGCTCTGATACCAATTGTTGAGTTAGGGTGTCACACTGTCAGACCAAGGGTAGGACCGGGTAGCATGCCAAGGGCCAGGGACTGAGTGGCTCAGTGCGGCTAGGAGCTGAGGGCTAGGCATAAGTTAAGGGGTCCTACTTGCAAGGGCCAAGGGCTATAAGTAGGGAGGTTGGGAGGAGAACGTTGTGCCAGTCCATCCCTTGGCTTCACACTGGTATCAGAGCAGGCATGGTCTTCTCATACTCTTGCATGCATGCAAAGCAAGGGTCGTGGACAAGCCCCCTAGCAAGGGAGGAGCTTTGCAGGCCGTGGGCATGGCCTCTTCAACACACAGAGATTGGGAGGAGTCTTGAAAGCCGCATGTGAAGGACCCAAAGTGTCCAAATCAGTTCAGAACGGACTCGTTAGGAGCGCGTTGCCACAAGGAGACTTTTTGGTCACATGGAGCAGGCTTGGCAAGAAGCTTACAACACTACAACAGCGTTTTTTCCCTCGCGCAAAGCTGCCATGTCGATTGATGCAAGTTTATTCGGGTTTTTCCCTTCTTTTTCCTTTTCATCTTTTGGTGGGCACCTTCCATTCCTGCTAGCTCGTCCCACGCCATGGGCTTACCCCAGTTTGCCTAGATGCAATCATGCATGACTGCATGATCACGCAATAGCCTATACAAGGGGGCCATGGTTGCATATATTGCAATGTCCAATATGAAGGCGAACAATAGCCAGTTGTGGTGGCCGGCATAAACATGCAAGGGCATGCAAGGGTATTTGCAAAGGGCTCATGGTTGCATGGCCCTGTAGCACGGACTTCGATGACCTCAGTAATATCGGGTAGGTAGGTGGGATTTAGAATCAAGAATTCGAAGGAAAAATCTCCAAGCACTCAAGGCAAAGATCCGATGTGTTGTACACAACTTCGAGACCATGTGAAGGCATGGCCTTGGTCTCGGCTCTATTTGCGGTGACAACATCTTGCAGATGTGTCCAGAAAGTTTCACTATACATAATCATGCAGCACGTCAGATGTTGCTAACAAGGACATATGGAATATGACAACATGGTTTCACCGCTCGAAGAGGACTTGTCAGTGTCGATAAGCAAGTTGCCTTTCACATTTTCAATTCTAAATTCATTGATTTTTACAGATCTCTCTGCTCTCGAAGCACGCATTAGGCTTTTCAATCATCGAGTCGCTCAATCATGTTCGGCACGTGAATTGTTTTCATGCATGGCATGTGCTATCTTAAACAACTATAAGACATTGACCCAATGACTTCTACCATTAACGGTCTGTAGTTATGATGTCAAATTTTCACTTTTGGCTTGGAATTTTTGCTAGGACATGGTTCCTGGGCAATTTTAGATCCTAAGGTTCAGGCAAGGCCTATGGCATGTCGATACGGGCAAGGCCTGTGGATGTGATCCAATGAGTTTTCTAAAGTAACTAGCAATGAATGCATGCAAAGCAGTAGTGTGCAACTCATGGTTACTTTTCCTTTCCTTGTCTTGCGTATGATAATGCTATGACAAACATCACGGGAGCAGCACTCCGTCTACAAATCCTTAGGATACCAACAATCAAGCCAATTACGTACAAGGCACATAATTTACAAGTTTTTTTGTTTTTGCTTTTCAATACGTGGTACAATTCAGCAAGGTTGATTATCTATAAATTCTCCACAAGGTTGACTTTCTTTTGCTATGCCATTGTAAACTGGCTAGAGTATCTGTTAGCTATGCATCAGAACTCCATGCATACTTAGGTGAAGCAAGGCTTCCCTTCTGGTCTTTGGCATTGTTCCACAGTTTGGAATATGTTCTTTGCATACGAACTTGGAAAATCTTGCCAAGATATTGCAGGCTTTTACATTCAATACGGGTGTATATGCTACACATGCTAACTCCCTCGAGCAGATTCGAGCGAATTATCAAAAACCTCGCCACAAATGGACGACAAGGTTAGTAACTTTCAAGTTATGTTTGTTATTGTCTATGTATTACTTTTCATTTTGGAAAAGATCTCTCTACTGTGGAAAGAAAAGTGATTGGGAAGCCTCCATCAGAAGCCACTATATAAAGCAAAGTGCTTTGCCTGTCTTCATGTGAAGTACAACTTCTATTAGGTGCCAAAGTATTGTCGATTGAATATAGGCACACATTTTTGGCACTAAGTGGATATAAGCTCATAGTATGCAACGGCGCACTGTGATGTATCCATGCTAATGTAATCGTCCATGGCACATATACCAGCGGCTCACATGGTTGAGACAGTCATTGTATCCAAGGGCTTATCATTCCATTTTTCAATATGTATGTATGACATACTACTATGATGGACGAACAAGACCGATCATTGTATACGCTTCCGCTATCACCCTAGCTACTCTGTCAAGGACGAGGTAAATAATTGACATGTTAAAACAATTTTTATGTATATTCACAAGCAAAGTGCCATACCTCAGTCACTCTGGTACAGTCATCACCACTTATACGATAGGTGGGTCCAGATATGCATTATGGTACCTCTCTCTACACAAGCGTTGTACACGTACACTGTTGTACGCTTATAGGATAAGCTATGACACAAACATGGTCTGCACTGGTTTATATGCAAGGGGCATACAACACATTTGAAAAGGATTTTCCTTAGCCTAGCATTCTCTCTCTCTCTCTCTTCAACTTCTCTGCGGAAACGGTTAACCTAGGCCTGATTTTATTGACATCTTTCTATGTCAATACAGTAATAGGAAGGGCTAAGAGCCATCAGGAGAGGCTAAGTGCCATCTATTGCCATCTACTTTGGAATGGCTAAGAGCCATCTGTTTGTAATCCATCAGAGATCGAATAATCCTATCCGTTTAAGTACCCATGATTATAATGGACAAGCAAGAGTCTTGCCATTAGTGATGTTTTAGGCATTATTTTAGCACTACACATTTTGAGTGTGAAAATCAAGTTGAGTTTTTGAACGTCTTAAGCTTGTAAGGGCCTCTACCAAGGTGCATAGATGACGCCAGCATTTCAGACAGCACGACCGTTCACAAAAACCCAAGATTATGGATTTTTGGGTCTAGAAAATATCCCGTTGTGAATACGATTCCAACTTGAATGGATCTTCTATTTTATGTATAACATTACGAGTGTCTATACAAATATAGTTTTGGGGTACGACTCAACTCGTGCTTACTAAATCACTTATTAAAGTGTTGATGGTTCATTATTGGCACCTTTACACTTGCACTTTCACGGAAAGAAGTCCACAAGCTGCCACAGGGTAGTGGACAAATTTCAAAATCCAAAGGAATGTAATGCCACGGGTAAACGCAAGGTGGATCATGGATATAGGCCAAGGGTTGGGCCGGCTGCTAGTTGAGCAGTTTTCCTGCAAACTTGAACCAAGGGGTAAGGCAACACCCAAGGTTACATGTTATGCTACTTGCATTTCAATAATTTTGAATTAGTGTTCCTGGGCCTTTGCAAGCGGGAAATTTGGGCAAGATGTGCAAACTGTGTTATTCTCGATTCACTACAACATAACATCAAGATATCGATGCAGTATATATCGACGGCCGTACCTTTCCACGCGGATATCGACGTACTTTTATCCTATCGATATGCGCGTGGAAATACGCGTGGCAAGGCATGCTTTTCCACGCGTATATTGACGGACATTACCATGAGTATATTGACACACATTTCGCTGCTAAACAATTGGGGGAAAAAAAGGGGAACCCGCACGTGCAGGGGCCATTTTTTCCTTCAACGCACGCGCTCAGATCTTGGCCGAAACCTACTGCGCAGGTATTATGAAACTCCCCCCCCCCCCCCCCCCCCCCCCCAACCCCTCTCTCTCTCTCTACATCGTGTGTGTGTAGGAAAGAGATAGAGAGAGATAGATAGATAGATAGAGAGAGAGAGAGCGGTGTGTGTGTGTAGGAAAGAGAGAGAGAGAGAGAGAGAGAGAGAGAGAGAGAGAGAGAGAGAGAGAGAGAGAGAGAGAGAGAAATGTGTGTGTGTGTGTGTGTGTGTAGAAAATCAAAGAGAGAAAGAGAGAGAAATGTGTGTGTGTAAATAAGAAATTAAAAAGCTAGAGAGAGAGAGAGAAGTGTGTGTGCATGTAGGAAATGAAAGAGAGATAGAGAGAAAAATGTATGTGTAGGAAATTAAAACTAAAGAGAGAGAGAGAGAGAGAGAGAGAGAGAGAGAGAGAGAGAGAGAGAGAGAGAGAGAGAGAGAGAGAGAGAGAGGGAGAGAGAGAGAGAGAATTAATGTATGCGTAGGAAATTAAAATTAAAGAAAGAGAAATGAAATGAAATGTTATATTAACGTCTTCAAAAGGCCAAAGTGACTATGTGACCAGAAAGTTACAATGTGGTGGATCTGATATAAAGTCAGAATAACAAGATGACAAAATGACAAAATAAAATATTATGGAATCCTAAACTGTTGGGTGTGGACTAAGCAGCTAAAACAGCTAGCTGGGATAGGTGGATCATAGGAGATCCAGCATCTGGCTGGCGGACCTCATCAATCTCCTCCATGGTCAGTAGTCTGACTGGGCGTTGTGCATGTCGAGCCAAAGTGACCTAGATCCTCTAATGTAGCCTGTGTCGATGTTGTGTAGTCTGGCCTCCGTAGTCGTGGGCGTCTCGATCTCCCTAGCTTAGTCGCTCGTTCGATCAGTAGAGAGATAGGGAAGTAGAGAGCGAGCGAGAGAGAGAGAGAGGGAAGTAGAGAGAGAGAGAGAGAGAGAGAGAGAGAGAGAGAGAGAGAGAGAGAGAGAGAGAGAGAGAGAGAGAGAGAGAGAGAGAGAGAGAGAGAGAGAGAGAGAGAGAGAGAGAGAGATAGGGAAGTGGAGAGCGAGACAGAGAGAGAGATAGGGAAATAGTGAAATAGAGAGAGAAAGAGAGATAGCGAGAGCGATTGAGAGAGAGAGACAAGGAGATAGCGAGAGCAAGATCGAGAGAGAAAGAACGAGAGATAGGGTACGTAGACAGAGAGAGAGAAATAGAGAGATAGAGAGTGATATATATATATAGATAGATAGATAGATAGATAGATAGAGAGAGAGAGAGAGAGAGAGAGAGAGAGAGAGAGAGAGAGAGAGAGAGAGAGAGAGAGAGAGAGAGAGAGAGAGAGAGAGAGAGAATTAACTAGAGATAGCTACAGAGGTAGAGAGAGAGAGAGATAGATAGTAGATAGACAAAGAGAGAGAGAGAAAGAGTTAGGTTGGCTGACCAATTGTGTGAAAAGGACAGAAACTCTCTCTATCTCTCTCTCTCTCCCTCTAGAAGAAACTATGGAACTAAAAGAGGCAAAGGGGTTTTGCCCGCTACATGCATTGCCATGTACACCTGAGAGTGCACGTATGTGTCTACCCATATAGGTTTTGACCAATAAAGACAAGATTTTGACCCGGTGGTCGTGATCTCCTTACACCTCTGGATCGAGGTGTATGGAGATTGGGCAAAACTAGAGAATGCGAGTTAGTTTACATTGTGAGGAGTATATATATTAAAACAACATTCATAATCATTGTAGATGGCAACGTCATCAACTAACATGGAGGAAAAGATTGCATGCTTGTGCACGCTCTGCAAGTATCAAATCTTGCGCAAGCGTAGGATATGTAATGAGCATGTGCACAAGTACGGAGATTTTGCTAGAGAAACCGTACAGAATCTACGATACGACTCCTATGGAACGGGCAATGATTTTCGCGACATAGCACCTTCATCTGAGAGAGAGAGAAAAAGGATTATGCGTGAAGGTCCTACCAATATAGAGCCAAGGATGGATGCAGAAAAGGGCTTACACACAGAAGACGACGGCATGGAGGAGATGCTGGATGTCTTCTTCTAGACAAGCGAGGAGAACGCTAACGAAGTAGCACTGGAAGCCGTGCGCCTATCTCCTGAAGACATGTTGAGGAAGTTGGCATGTCAACCAATCTATGGAGGGACCAAAATATTTGTGCTTCGTACTTGTCTGGCGTTTTTGAATCTCCAGTCAGTGTACGGATTGTCAGATGCAAGCGTCACTGCTTTGTTTAGGTACGTAATTGACAAAATAGATTTTCCGATTGCAACGGTGACGTGCTTGGAGAGCTTTTTAATTTAATGTGGCTTAAACAGGTTGTTGCAGGAGCAACTTCTCCCGGTTGGCAATGAAATGCCCCCCTCCAGGCCAGACGCAAAGCAACTATTGACCTCAGTTGGCTTGAACTACAACAAGATTCATGCATGTCCAAATGATTGCATTCTTTTTTGCAACAATGAATTCATAGATTGTCTGTTGTGTCCTAAGTGCGGAGCAATGTACTACAAACAAGATGCAGCTGGCGAGACAGTGCCAGCTAAAGTGTTGCGGCATTTCCCTATTATTCCTAGGATAAAAAGCATGTTTCGTTGTGGTTCCATTGCAAAGTTGATGCGGTGGCATTCTACGAACAGATCCACTGACGCAACATTTAAGGTGCCCGCTGATTCAAAGGCTTGGAGGCACATTGAAGATTCCTGGCCACATTTTAAGAGTGAACCACGCAATTTGCGTTTGGGCATGGCAATGGATGGCCACCACCGTTATCTTCCAGATGGCCATCACTTGCGCGAAGGTCAGCTTGGTCGCATCGAATGTCGTCCTATGCATGTACAAGAGTGGCGTCGTCGATGGGAGCAACATGAGGGGAAACCTATTCCAGGAATGAAACGTTTGTCCATTCTCCATACGTTGCCATAATGGGGTGATCTACTAATTAACCATTTGCTGGATCCAATGCATATATTCAAGAATGTGGGAGAGCTCCTCTGGAAGACAATCATGGGAATGAAAGACAATCGAGCTTCACGAGATGATTTGCAGTCAGTTGGAAAGATGCCAGAGCTGTGGCCTTTCAAC
The DNA here is from genome assembly GCF_014529385.1 of Adiantum capillus-veneris. Taxonomy (NCBI): domain Eukaryota; kingdom Viridiplantae; phylum Streptophyta; class Polypodiopsida; order Polypodiales; family Pteridaceae; genus Adiantum; species Adiantum capillus-veneris. Next base: position 152,113,001 of record NC_140944.1, read on the forward strand.
AATGCAGCTAGCCAAACAAAACTTCCAAGAGCGCCATGGGTATTGCTAAAAAGCAAAGAGCGACAAGTTAAAAGGGTGATTTCAGAGTTCAAGACGCCAACAGGATATATGCGATGTCTCAAGACAGCATTCACCCGTGGCGATCAACTGTCAGGACTGAAATCGCACGACTGGCATAAGTTCTTGCAATTCATTCTTCCAATTGCGATCAAGGGGTGTTTAACGGAGGAAGTGCGGATGTGCATATACAAGATTTCAGAGCTAGTGCGGTGGATCTCTTCCAAGGAGATACGGGAGGAATCTATTGCAGTCGCAAGGGCTAACTCCATTGAGGCAGTCTGCATGATTGAGAAGTATCTACCCACGAGCTGCCTAACTATCTACCCACGAGAAGTATCTACCCATGAGCTGCCTAACTATCCAAATGCACTTGCTTGTCCATGTAGTAGATGAGGTTGCAGTGGCAGGTACAGTCCACAGCCGTTGGATGTTCTTTCTAGAGCGGTTCATGAAAACACTTAAGGGTTTTTTTCGCCAAAAAGCGCATCCAGAGGGGAGCATGGCAGAAGGATGGCTGGTGCAAGAGTCTCTTGTCTTGACGATCGAATTTCTATCCGTTTCTAACCCAGAAATGCCTCGACTGTGGAGCGATGAGGAGGATGCAAGACTGGTGGGAGAGGAGCCGCAAGAGCAAGGGGTGCTGAAGAAAATGAACGACGCCATGCGAGAAAAGATCATGAAGTTCTGTATACTAAATTCAGCGGCGATGCAAAAATGGCTTGAAAGGTACGAAGAAGAGAAAGAGAGACGCAATACGGAGCGACACGATTTCAGGCGAAGTCGAACGACTAGAGGCTTACCCTTGCCATACTATCTCGCTCCTCTACCTGAATTCCCTACAATGGCATGGTTGGACAAGACAGTGAGAGCAGCTCAACAGATCGGAGAACCCATATCTCTAGAAGAGGAAGAGGTGGCTATTGGATGTGACTGGAAGTATCATACATACATGGCACTGTGGTCGCATGGAAAGCATTTCAGAACACAACAAATTGACAGCAAAAGAAACATGTTTTGATAGGATTCTTAGTACTGGGTAGCCAGAGGCACGGGTACTACGCCTCCGGGCTTCACACCAGAGGGTCCGACATCTATGGGGGGGACGCCTATGGGGGGGGGGATGCCTATGGGTACGATGCCTACGAGGTATCCCATCACGGCCGCTTCAACACCTAGGGGTGCGGCAGAGGTGGGTACGTCCTCATCTCCGCAGCACAGGCGCACTTGCCGATCTCGGCAATCGTTAGGTGGAGGTGGTGGTTGCTGTGGAGGAGGGTCCACAGATGCTTTGACCCCTCCTTGCTCACGACTCCCGTCCTACCCAGGCACACCTCTCAATACACCTCTTGGAACACCTCGGACACCTTGGGGGGCACACGATCCTAGTGCCTCCAAGCTCTATACTGTACGGGCAGATGGTTCTGTTGACATGGATAGAGTCGGGACTGAGATGAGACAGCGGATTCGCAAGCTCGCAGAGCTGTAGTTTTCGACCAACATTCTGACGCCTTGGCCTGCTGACCAGGATGTGGACAAAGTCAGTTATATAGTGGAGAACATCATGAGAGAGTACCATCCTGCTCCGGGTTCAAAGGCTGTTCCGAGGAGGTGGATCAAGGGTGTTGCACGGGACACCGTGAAACATTGACAAGATGCAGCTCGGCAGGCTTTCAGGACCAGCTCGCTGAAGCCTTCAGCATCCCACACGAGACGTGGCAGCAGATCAGGGAGGATGAGTGGACAGCGGATACGCGGTTCAGACAGCAGCGTCAGGCCGCGCAGATATGATAGATGACCAGGGGGACATCTCATCTTGGCAACGGAGGCTACGACACCTTTCGCTATGAGTTTGTGAGTTTCCAATCCAATCCTAGCTATGGCGTTTTTTTAAACGTGATGAATCATGTATTCTTATTACTTTGATTTTTGTATAAACGCAGAATCTTGCGATGCATCAAGCCCCGATATGCCAGGAGGAGACAGATGGTGTAATGGCTATGGGCCTTATGACGTTGGCTTTCCATTGGTATTTTGTTGCTGCCGATTTTTGTAGATGGTTTGGCTCTATCTTGTTTGCCACCGCTGGTTTGTCTTTCATCGGCATCCACATATGTCGGTTTTCCTTTTTGAAATGCCTCTGTCTGCTTTCCATTGTTTCTTGTACTGAAGGTAATTCTTTTTGCTTTTGCTTTGGTATCCAAATGTGAGTGACATTTGGGTTATGGCTAAGCATTTTCTTCGGGATCCATATCTGTTTTATGACCCTGGGTTGTGTTTGAACCATCTACTTTGTTGGAATTTTGTAGTTGCATTGTTCTTTGTCTGCTATGGCATTTCTATCCTTCCGCATCCATACTTGTTTACCTTGTTTTGGTAGCCTAGATCTTTGCATTGCGGCCGGTGACTTCATATGTCTGTAATTAGCATGGTTGGCTTTTACTTGATTGTTTGTCGTGGGTATCATGTTCTGTAATGGCATTTGTGCTTTGGGCTTTGTTTCCAGTGATTGCATGGCTTGATGTTGATCATGCTGGTATTGCTGAGAAAAAGCTATCACCTGTTGTTCATGTTCATGCTGAAGTTTGACTGCCTTTGCTTTCCAATCTATCTGCACATTGTACTCTTTTTGCCAAGGTTGCCCCAGCATCATTGGGTGTTGTGTGCTTTTATCTGTCACCACATAGAATTTGTGTGGGTAAATATATTGATGTAGCTGTACATGCAATATAGTCCATCCCAATGTTTTCAATGGGTGTGATGTGCTATTTTCCAGCACTTGAGGAGTAGGATGAAGTTGATCTGTGACTTTGAGCTGTTGGTATAATCCGTAAGAGATTAGATTTGCTTCAGCACCCGAATCAAGCAATGCTGTTGATTCAACTTGATTGCTGCCCACTTTGACCGCAATTATTGGCTCCACTGTTTCCTCCTCCAACTTCGTCAATCGAATGGCATTAATTCTCAATGGTGGTCCACTTTGTTGTTGTTTTTGTCGTAGAAGCCGTCTTTTTGCAATGCATTCTTGTGCTTTGGCTTGAGCTTCCTCCCGTACTCTCTGTTTTTCCTTCATTCTTTGTTTTCCTTGATGAATTTGTTGGAGCATCTCCTGTGTGAGTGGTAGATGATACCTCCTCAGTCGATATCCACTAATCCAGTTTGGCATTTCTTCACCTGCTAATGTAGCAAGCTTGACAACTCCACTTTGTGATAGATCACTAATCACAAATGGTCCCATCCCTCGCTTTTTAAGTTTCTTGGCATGTTGCTTCAAGGTATAAACAAGTACGTAATCACCTGTTTTGAACTCTTTGGTACGCACATGTTTGTCAAAAAATTCCTTTTGTCTTCTCTTTTTAGCATAGATTGAAGCAACAGCTCGTAAGCGGAGTTCATCTAGATTTTCAAGATCATCAATCTTTGAAGAGAGCTCATGCCCTGTCCATTCCAAGCTTTTTGCTACTCGTAGAGTTGGGATTAAAAACTCTATGAGTAGTATAGCATTTAGGCCAAATACCATGTTGTATAGTGTTGTTCCTATTGATGTTTTGTAAGCTACCCTGTATGCCCATAGTGTTGAGTGTAGCTGTTGATCCCAATCTATCCTTGATTCTGACACTATTTGAGTGAGAACCGTGTATAGTGTTTTATTTGTGGCCTCAGCTTGCCCATTGGCCTGTGGATGGTATGGTGCGGATTTCCTATGTATGACCATGAATTCCTCTAGTAGATATTCAATGACTTCATTGAGAAAATGTGTTCCACGGTCACTGACAATTTATATTGGTAACCCGTAACGTACAAAAACATTCTCATACAAAAATTGTGCCGTGGTGCGTGCATTAGCTTTTTGTGTTGCTTTGGCTTCGACCCATTTTGTGAGATAGTCCGTAGCCACAATGATATACTGGGTATGGGTGCGATATGCAGGGGGTGATGTAGGTCCCACAAAATCAATGCCACATTTTGCAAATGCTCTTGCTCCCATCATTGGCCGTAATGGCATCTCATCTCTTTTTATTGGCATCTTGGTGCGTTGACATGCATCACAACGCTTTACAAACTCTTCAACATCCATGTGCAATGTAGGCCACCAAATTCCTGCGGTTAAGACAATTTTTACCATCTTATCGCCCGAAAAATGGCCTCCACTTATTCCGCTATGTGCATGATCTAGAATCAACAGGTATTCGCTTTTACTTGCACAGATTCTAAGTTGATTGTCCTTTCCCCGCTTATAGAGTTGATTCCCAATTAACTGAAAGTCACGTGCTTCCAGCTCCATAGCTTTTTCCCGTGCTCTTGTGATGTTCCCAGGGAACGTCCTGGTGGTTAAGAATTCAATGATATATTGACTCCATGCAGGTGCTATGTTTACCTGAAACAAAGTTGCGTGATCCACTGGTCGTTTGGCACTATATATAGTACAATTGGTAACATAAGAATGGTTATCCGCATACATAGTTGGCCAATAAACCCCTAATTGTTTCAGTCTCTGGTGTGTCTTCACTGTCGAACAATGAAATGCACAACCTTGGACATGTGCCTCTTCAAGGTAGCACTCGAGTTCTTCCGGATTTATACATAATCGTAGGATTAGGTCAGATCCAAGATGATACAACCGTCCTGCTATCAACTGGAAGTTTTTTGTTTGTCGAATTATTTGTTGTTTGGATCTGCATTCCGTATTATCAAACCTAATTCCACAGGAAAGAATGCTAACAATTTCTTGAGACCATTTGGGTACCATTTCAATGTTGAAAAGATAAGCATCTGGTATGTCATCATCTACTCCTTCAGGAGCTTCCCCGTTGTGTATTCTTGAAAGATGATCCGCTCATAGATGGGTTTTACCCTTTTTGACCACCACTGTGAAGTCAAATTCTAGCAATATAATAAACCAACGTACGATTCTCCCTGTATTGCAAGGTTTATTTACTAGGTACAAAAGATCTTGATGATCTGTGAAGAACACAAATTTGTTTGCAAGCAAATAATGCCGAAATTTCTTTACAACATAAATCATTCCTAACCCTTCCCTCTCGGTGGTTGTGTAGTTCTTTTCTCCACTGTTTAACTGTCGGCTCGCATAGCAAACTGGAAAATCCATTGTTCATCTGCAGGTTGAGCTAGAATACTTCCAATGGCATATGCTGGAGCATCAATGTGCACATGGAATATCTTTTCCCAATCTGGTGCCTTTAATACAGGTGCTGATATAAGGTTTTCCTTCAAATTTTGGAATGAAGTTTCACACTCCTCGGTCCACTCGAAATTGACTATCAAACGATACAGAGGTTGTGCGATAACTGTAAAGAAAGAGGATGCAAGAGAGCTACACAAGACAAGCACACACCACACAGAGATGGAAAGCTTCTTCTTCTTCTCACAGAAAAGAGAGTACAAAATGACTAAGTGCTAAAACTGAAAAGTAGCACATATGTACATGCGGTCACTAAGTGTGAACTCGCTAGAAGCATACTAGGCTGGCACTATAAGTTTAGTCCAGCTGTAGAATCACTGGCAGAGATCCTTTGTGTCGGTCACCTAACGCGCTGTGAGCGGGATGAAAACACACACAGCGCCTCTATAACGACCCGACACACACTCTTGGGAGGATACACACACACACTATGGGGCAGCACTAGGCTTAGACAACACACCTGGCCGAGACAGGGAACACACCTCTGGAGTGAGAGGAGAGAGACTATCCACTTGCCCACTCCACACAGACACACACACACACACACACACACCCAAAAAACTCAGCTCAAAAGAGGAGAATTTCTGATGTTTAGATACAATTGAGCTTGGGCCAACACCAATGGGGCAAATAGCTCACACAATATGGGTAAAATAAGCCAGATACAATCACAAACTAGAGCAGAAACTTCGCTCATAGGAGAAACTTACACAGAAAAACAGCAGGAAAAGAGTGAGGAATTTGGCAAAATGGACAGCGCCATCCCGTTTGGAACGGCGCAAAACCCCAGTCTACAATGTCAAAGTGCTCAAATCCGACCTCGGATGAGCAGTTTACGGCCAAAACAGGCTCCAAAATGAGCAAAAACACACCTGCGGCTGTTCCTCCTCTCTTCTCCACGTTTTATCTGGTCTTCTCTCTCTTTTTTCAGTTCCCACACTTAGCTTTATTACTTGGGCACCCTTGGCCTTTTAGATGACCTCAAACGGACCTCGAACAGGCCAAAAAATGACCTCGCAGTATGATAGTTGTCACCTTTTTGCATCATCCGCACACCTGGCACTCAGCTTTTTTCCAATAATGCATCTCGCCACCACGTGAAGTGGCCCCAAAAAGTGGTCCTAATGATGACCTTTCTGCGTAACTCTCACAAGAAAACACCCACGTTGTATCCGTCCTCATCTGCGTGCAAATATTGACCTTGTTCGCCCTCCTGACGCCACTAGATGCCATCTGACGCACCAACTGACCTCACGTCGTCGGCCCGTGGATAGCTTCCTCGAGAAGTTTTACATGCTATAAACTCCTCATTATTGTAGAAAAAACACAGTGGTATTGGTAATAGTGAAAATCGATGCACTATGTACATGCTATCCTAGTTGTACACATGTGGGCCCCACATAACCACCTGGCTAAGGAAAATGGGCAATCCTTTATTTGATGCACCATGCATGTGTATGTACATATGCGCAATCCCTTGCTCCAAAAAACTCCTGACATAATTTGCCCATCCCCTAGCCTGCTAGATCATTCATGATCAGCAGCAGCAAAGAGAGATATGAGACTCGCCGCATCACAGGTCTCCTCATCCCTCACCAACACTGCTTGATCCACAGACAGCTCATCTTGCTCCACCATCATCAATCTAGCATGATACAATTTAAGACGCAACCCATTTACCCTTGACTTATGTAGAACACCATCCAGGTTAGCCAGCTGATATGTGCCATTTGGAAAACACTCCACTACCTTGAAAGGGCCTTCCCACTTAATTTGAAACTTCTTTTGGAAGGTGTTGTCCAGCTTACTATTGTAGCGCAAAACCAAGTCATGTTTCTTGATACCCTTACTTTTAACCTTTTCATTTATCTTTGCCAAAGCCTTATCTTGCATCTGCCCATAATGCTCCAATTCGCTCATCCTATCCAACTGGACCTCTTGTAACTGCAAGAGCCTCTCTTTGAATGCATCACTAGGCGACCCAAGCAACTTCTCTAACATCTTGACCGCAGGCAACTCTACCTCCACAGGCAATAGTGCTTCCTTTCCATACACCAAATGAAATGGAGTAAACCCTGTACCTGTCTTCACTGAAGTACGGTAAGCCCATAATGCACTAGGCAATTCCAAATCCCAATTCTTTCCTTGGTGCTCTGTCACTTTAGAAAGAATTTGTACCAACTCACCATTGAATCTTTCATTTAAGCCATTACACTGCGGGTAATAAGGAGTGGTATGCTGGTGCCTAATCTTCATCTTTGTGCATAAGAAGTCTAGCAGTTTAGCTCTAAATCCTGGCCCCTTATCTGAAAGTAGCTCTAATGGCACCCCAAACTTGCAACATATTTCATCATACACAAATTTTGCCACATCCTTTGCAGTGATCTGTTTTACTGCTATAGCCTCTGCCCATCTAGAGAGATAGTCCACTGCCGTCAAGATATAGCTTTTGCCCCTGCTTGTGATAGGTAACGGGCCTATTGCATCAATCCCCCACTTTTCAAACACATCAAACGCCATAATGGTTTTTCGTAGCTCTGGCTCCAACACTCTCTTCCCAAATGCTTGACATCTATTGCAAGACCTACACCAATGGTGAACATCCTTGTGCAAACTAGGCCATACATACCCCTCTTGCAAAATCTTATGCAAGGTGATCTTTAGAGCAAAATGGCCACCACATGCGCCTTCATGATTCTCTTCCAACACTCTGTAAAGCTCCTCCCGCCAAGGTACACGTCTCAACACGAGATCAGCCCCTTTCATGTATAAGACATCACCAATCAATTTGTACCTATATGCTCTACGCACAAAGACATACTTCTTAGACTTCTGAATCTCCTTTGGAATGATTCCTGTTAGCAAAAACTCCTCTTCTTGAGCCAAACTTTCCCGGCCATGATAAAGAGGTAAATTGGTCCTCAACACGAATAGCTCCCCAATCATGCCTTGAGATGCTTCATGTGCCTCTCCATTTAGAGCATGTTCAATGTGTCTGATGCTCCATGCTTCGAACTTTTTTAACAGGCCTTTAATTCTGAAGCACATTTCCTTCAATGAGGTGTTCTTGCTCTTCCACACACCCAGCACTTGCTTCACCACTAACAAGGCATCACCTTTTATGCTCAACCTTCGAACCCCATGCTTCAAACAAATGTGTAATCCGGATTCCAATGTAGCATATTCAGCCTCATTGTTACTATGCGCATCCAATTTGAACCCTCTCTTGCATACTAGGTTCCCCTCTGGATCATAAAGTGCTATACCCCCTGAAGCTGCATCATGGCTCTTTCTGTATGAACCATCAAAGAACAACACATGTGCATTGCTGATCTGTGGCACTTCTTCAACTACCTTTCTCACCACCTCTTCCTTAACAATAAGGGGATTCTCCTTGTAGGTCAACAAATCAGCTAGGGTAGCCCTTGTACTGTCTTCCACTAGAAAAGAGAACTCAAACTCTTGCAGCTCAATTACCCATTTCTTCACCACATTTGACATGTTAGTACCATTAATTAACTGTGGCAAAAAGGCATAACTCGTCAAGAAAACAAAAGGCCGTGGTAGCAAGTAATGACGAAATCGTCGACAAGCAAATATTACACTGGACATCACTAGCTCTACTTCCGATAACTTTCTCTCCGCTACCAACTTCACTCGGCTTGCACAATACACTGGACTCATATAATGGCTGCCCTTCCCCTTTTGCAATAGCATGGCTCCAATGGCATCATCCCCTACTGATGGATTTACATAAAAAACTTTCTCCCAATCAGGAGCCTGCATGGCTGACAACCCCCCTAACACCTCTTTCACCTCTTGAAACACTTCTTCACACTTGTCATCCCATTGCAATGGATCATGCTTTGCCACTTGCTGTAATGGATAAAGAAGCTGCGAAGACAATGGAATAAACCGTGCCATGTACTTCACTTTGTGTATAAAGGTTGCCAATTGCTTCGTACTCATAGGTGATGCCATTTTCTGACACCATATGGCCCAATAACTTCACCCTTGGCTATGCTAGATGACATTTCTTTGGATTTAGTTGTCCTCCACATTCATCATATCGAGCCAATACCATCTGCAGCTTCTCATGGTGTTCAGCCCTACTGCTATAGACACAGAAGTCATCCATAAAAGCTTTAATACAACTACCAATGAATGGTTCCAACACCCAATTTGCTCTCTCTTGATAGAAGGAAGGTCCATTTGACAACCCAAATGGCAATACTGTGTAGCAATAGCAGCCCCATGGCGTAATAAAAGTGGTCTTTGTGCGGTCTTTAAGAGAAATCTTCAATTGAAAATAGCCTGAAAAACCATCACACACACTGTACCTCTCATAACCTGCCACTGAATCCAAGATCTGATCGATGAATGGAAGAGGATATGAGTTCTTCTTAGTGGCTGCGTTTAAGGGTTTAAAATCCACACAAATTCTCCACTTCCCATCCTTCTTTGGACTGACTACAACTGGACCCACCCATTCTGTGGTCTCCACTGGAACTATGAACCCTGCCTTCAATAACTTGTCCACCTCTACCCGCAAGGCTTCCATTTGCTCTTGACCCATCCTTCTTAGCCTTTGCCGCACTGGCTTAGCACCTTCTTTCAGCTCTATATGCATCTCTTTGCCCTTGAACCCTCTGATCTCTTCATATGAAGTAATGAAGAAATCAGGAAAACTAGCCAGCATGTGCAAATATATATCCTTCTCCATAGCTGAGAGGTCTCCACTGATCATTTGTGTCATCAATTCCTGCTTCTTTGACAACTCAACCTTGGTTTGCATCAACCCTTCAATCACTTCATAAGCCTGTTCACTTTCATCTTCAACCTCATTCGCAAATGCAACTAAACCAATCTCCTGGATTTCTTTGTCCATCAAAAGGAATGCAACATCAGCATCCTCATCACTGCTGGTAGTGCTATCACTGTCCTCATCTGTCACCGTGGAAGAGTCTTCATCACTAGACTCATCCTCATCTTCATAAATCTCCTCTAATCGTTTCCTTGTGTCCATATTATAAAGCTTCTTGGTACCTGTCTTTCCATAGAGGCTAATCGTACCATGTCGCCAATCTTGAACAGCTCCCACTGCACGTAACCATGGTCTTCCCAGTATAATAGGATATGCTCCCAACCCTGCTGGCATCACATGAAAATCAACCACTGCCTTTGCATCATATGCCTCCACTTCTAAGCTCTTTACAACACCTAAGCATTTTACTTTTTGATGGTTTGCCAATCTGATCCAAAAACCTGACACCCCAGCCACTGTGAGACCCATCTTCTCAACGCATGAGTGTGTTATGACGCATATTTGGGCTCCGCCATCCACATAACCTTGTCCCAAATTTTTCCTTTTATGCCACACATCTACTATTGGACAAATGTCTGGTAGCTCGTCCATTGCCAACACCTTCATTGAACCTCTCTCTGGCTCTTTCTCCATTGGGTTAACCATCCTCTTCCACTATCGCTTTAGCTTAGGCACCATCTCTATAAGCTGCCCAAAAGTAACATCTACCTTCCTGCTCGTCAGATCCTCCTTCAAGTCATAGCTTAATTGCCCATCCCCTAGTGGAAAATCTGAAACATGAAACTTTTGACGAGCTCTCCTTTTCCTCTTGGCCTTGACATCCTCGCCTTCATGGCTCTTTCCTTTCTTCTTACTAGGACCTGAGGCACTTCTTCCTTCCTTATCCTCTGTGGTCCTCTTCCCAATAGGCATCACTAATGTATCCTCTAGCTTTGATGCCTTCTCCAAGGTGACTACACTTAGCACTTTTGTCTTTCCCTTTTCCTCCTGGGTCAGTCCACTGGTTCCTTCGTCTCCCTTAATTTCAATGCCATAATCATTTGACCTAGTTAGCACCTGTCTTGGCAATGGATACATGTCTCCCCCCATCCTTGGTGGCTTATCACATTGCGGGCTGATGTGACCCAACTCTCCACAATTATAACATGTGGGCGTCTGCCTCCAAAACCTACCATTGCTTTGTCCAACACCATTCCTAGGCCTTTCTTCACCTCCTTGCTGATTTGCAAACCTCCCTCGACCTCAATTATTTCCCACTTGACCTAGCATGTTTAGGCTGAGATTCTTCATCAAATCTACCATTTGCCTCATGTCTTGCCTTAGCCCATCATCTTGCACTGCTGTAGTGACCACTGCTGGCATAAACTGAGTAGTAACAGGAACTACTGGTTCATGATGAACCCCTGACATGCGCCCTTGTAAAGACTCTATAGGCTGAAATTCAGACCTCATTGGCAAAGACTCCACCCCTAACTGGCTCATTTTCCTCAGCTTCCACTCTTTGTTCCTTGCTACCTCTAGTGCATCTTCATATGTCCTAGGCTTCTTTAGCTCCACTCTCCAACGTATATTCTCCCAAAGACCAGCCAAGAACCTGTCCTTCTTCATCATGTCAGGCGGGGGTACCTGTGGTGCTAAAGCCTTGAACATTCGCTCCCATGCCAATGAAAACTTACGTATGTACGCATCTACTGGCTCACCTTCCTTTTGCACCAAAGCCTGTACTTCTTGCCACACCTTGTCAGGATATTCTATCTTCACAAACTCCACTTCCAACCCAAGTCGTAGATTGTCCCAACTCAACCTTACAGGTGGATCAGCCACACGCAACTCCTCTTCAAATGCTTTAGACCAAACTCGTGCATCACTCTTCAAACAAATTTGGAGAAGGCGTAACATTTGCGTAGGGTCATGAATCTGGTTGCTAATGTAGGCAACCTCCATCTTTTCCAAAAATTCTTCCACATCTTCATCACTTCTTCCATGAAACTCAAGATAAGAGAAAGCCATGGCTACCCAAGTTACAATGCTTTGAGAACCCCTTCGAACACACGTGCCAGAACCCAAGACTTTTGACTACCCAATCCCCAGAAACTTCAATGGAGCTCAACTTTAGATAAGGACAAACACATGCACATCAAATGAGTTTTCATAGTTAATCATCGGAATGACAACAGGCAAAGGACATTCCAGGATCTCTCTCAATCTTCTTGGCCCAAACATAAAGACTATGCGCTGCTGGAAAAAGATCTTCCTGGACACATGAACATTAATCTGAATTCTTTGAGTTAAATGAAAAGGAGTGAACTGAGGGCCATTTTGATCATCCATTAAAGCCAACCATGAAGCTCCCAAGAAGGCACACCTGACTCAACCTCTGATTTTGCCAAAATTTCAGCAACATAACAGCATAAATGGCTCAAAATACCAAAAAACCAGCCATCATAACTTGGGAAAATTTCAACAGAGTTTCCCCAGAAATAGAGCATTAGGAACCCAAAATATAGACTGTATATGTATGCATAAACTGTCAACAATAGAACCCGAGCATCAAGTAGGACTCACTAGTACATAGCCTATGGTGAGGTCACGAAAAGGGTGCTCCAGCTACCTGTATCACCGAAAGGATCTCCACATTTGAGAATCCCCCAGCTCAATAAAAACCTCACGCTATCGACCCTCACACGAAGGCTAATGCAAATCGCGTATAGTCAAGTCTCAGAAATGACTATCTTCTAGACCAAGTCTCAGAAATGGCTGGGACTGCCAAATAAAACCATATATGGCTCCACAAAGGCGTACCATGGCAGTTTCCACAAGTAACGTACAATCCAACAGACAATGCGCTCAAACAGGCGCCAAGTGATGCATACCCACAACAACTGCAAGTGACATCACTGCTAGTATATCACTGTACTCCAGCTACCTGTACCTATGTGAATCACCTGTACATGTACCTATCCCTGTAACCTGTAATCTGCAACCTGCAACCTGTAATCCCGAATCTCTAAGTTTGAAGCTCGAAGCAGAAGGTACTCGAAGAAGATCCTCCGTGGGGGCGCCAAAAGAATGTGAGCGGGATGAAAACACACACAACGCCTCTATAACGACCCGACACACACTCTTGGGAGGATACACACACACACTATGGGGCAGCAATTGGCTTAGACAACACACCTGGCCGAGACAGGGAACACACCTCTGGAGTGAGAGGAGAGAGACTATCCACTTGCCCACTCCACACAGACACACACACACACACACACACACCCAAAACACTCAGCTCAAAAGAGGAGAATTTCTGATGTTTAGATACAATTGAGCTTGGGCCAACACCAATGGGGCAAATAGCTCACACAATATGGGTAAAATAAGCCAGATACAATCACAAACTAGAGCAGAAACTTCGCTCATAGGAGAAAATTACACAAAAAAACAGCAGGAAAAGAATGAGGAATTTGGCAAAATGGACAGCACCATCGCGTCCAACACGGCCCAAAACCCCAGTCTACAATGTCAAAGTGCTCAAATCCGACCTCGGATGAGCAGTTTACGGCCAAAACAGGCTCTAAAATGAGCAAAAACACACCTGCGGCTGTTCCTCCTCTCTTCTCCACGTTTTTTCTGGTCTTCTCTCTCTTTTTTCAGTTCCCACACTTAGCTTTATTACTTGGGCACCCTTGGCCTTTTAGATGACCTCAAACGGACCTCGAACAGGCCAAAAACTGACCTCGCAGTGCATAGTTGTCACCTTTTTGCATCATCCGCACACCTGGCACTCAGCTTTTTTCCAATAATCCATCTCGCCACCATGTGAAGTGGCCCCAAAAAGTGGTCCTAATGATGACCTTTCTGCGTAACTCTCACAGGAAAACACCCACGTTGTATCCGTCCTCATCTGCGTGCAAATATTGACGTTGTTCGCCCTCCTGACGCCACTAGATGCCATCTAACGCACTAGCTGACCTCACGTCATCGGCCCGCGGATAGCTTCCTCAAGAAGTTTTACACACTATAAACTCATTATTGTAGAAAAGACACAGTGGTACTGGTAATAGTGAAAATCGATGCACTATGTACATGCTATCCTAGTTGTACACATGTGGGCCCCACATAACCACCTGGCTAAGGAAAATGGGCAATCCTTTATTTGATGCACCATGCATGTGTATGTACATATGCGCAATCCCTTGCTCCAAAAAACTCCTGACATCGCCAGTGAGTAAATGTCGTAAGCGACCAAGACCCGTAGTGGATGCCAGCTCAAGATGTAGAGCTCGACATCTCAACACTCCCCCTCGAGCTCTGCATGTCGCAGAGTCCAAGCATAGTCCGAAAACATCGAAGCTTCTCAACTCCGAGGGCCTTGGTAAAGATATCTGCTATCTGCTCCTCTGTGCTGACGTAGAGCAAGTCGATGTCGCCTGCCAACACTCTCTCTCGAACGTAGTGGTAATGGACCTCTATGTGCTTGGTCCTGGCATGGAACACTAGGTTCCTAGCCAACTGCATGCTGCTGAGGTTGTCACAATGGATGAAAATCTGCTGGTCCACCTGCACTCCCAAGTCCTCAAGTAATCTGCGTAGCCAAGCTACCTCACACGCCGCAACTGCTGCACCTCTGTACTCGGCCCCTGTGCTCGATAAAGCAATCGTAGGCTGCTTTTTTCTGCTCCAAGTAATAGCAGCACTCCCAAAAGAGAACATGAAGCCACTCGTAGATCTCCTATCAACAATGCTACCTGCCCAATCTGCATCTGTATACCCATACAATGCTAATGGCACATCTGCTGCATAGAACAATGCGTAGTCAAGAGTCCCTTGCACATACCGAAGTGTGCGTCGTACTCCATCCAAATGTGGCTTCCTCGAAAGCTGCATGAACTGACTCTCCAAGCCTACTGTGTAGCTCAAGTCTGGCCTCATGATAGTCAAGTAGATTAGACTACCCATAATCTTCCTGTACATCTTGACATCCTCAACAACATCACCCTTCTCTGCACTCAGCTTTGCATTCACATCCAAGGGAATAGAAATTGGCTTACAATCAAACATACCATACTTTGACAACATGTCGAAAGCATAATGTCTCTGTGACAGCCATACACCCTCTGGAGTCCTGATCACCTCAATGCCAAGAAAGTAGCACAACTCGCCCAAATCTTTCATTTCAAACTCCTGTTTGAGAAGACCCTTCACATGGTCAATCTCCATAGCATTGTCACCCACAATAATAAGGTCATCTACATATATGGTAATGGACACAATCCCCACATCACGCTCACGTACATAGAGTGAATGATCAACATGAGCTCTCCTAAAACCAACACTGACAAGATACTTGGCAATCCTGTCATACCATGCTCTAGAGCCCTACTTCAAACCATACAAAGCTTTGAGAAGCCTGCATACATAATCTGGGTAACCTGGATCGACATAACCAGGTGGCTGATCCATATACACTTCCTCTTGCAACTCACCATTCAAGAAGGCATTCTTTACATCCATTTGATGCATAATCCATCCTCTAGATGCAGCCACTGCTATGACAACTCTTACAGTCGTCATCTTTGCCACTGGAGCAAAGGTCTCCTCATAGTCTATGCCATACGTCTGTGCATAACCCTTTGCGAGCAGCCTTGCCTTGTGACGCTTAATTTTACCATCAACCTTATGCTTAGTTTTATACACCCATTTACACCCAATAGCTTTCTTGCCACTTGGCAATGGCACCAACTCCCATGTGTCGTTTGCTTCCAATGCAGCCATCTCTTCATTCATTGCATCATCCCAATGCACATTTCCAACTGCATCCTCAAAACATGTGGGCTCCACATCCTGTATCACCTTAGCCATATAGGCTTGGTGATACACTAGATACCCATCATAAGTCAATTTCTGAACTGGATTTCTGACTCTGTTAGATCTGCGTGGTCCTGGGTCACTCCTTTGCCCTCTAGCATCTTCTTGTACTTTCCTTACACCAGGTGTCCTGACAGCCGGAATTCCAAATTCCTCATCAAGACTTTGTTCAGAACCATCTGAATCCATGTCTACATGTGAAAAAACTGATGATGCATCATCCATAAAGGGAGGTTCATCAACCTTTTCCTTTCCTTTTCGTGATACATTCCTTGTACCTGCTGGTGGAGTAACTTGCGTACGTAGTCTACCATTCCATGGCTTCTCAACAGAGCCACCAGAAGAGGACTCTTGTGGTCCACTCAAAACCTGTGTTGTGGCCTCACATTTTGTACAACCACATCATCTTTTACATCAGCTCCAATAGTGCCATGTGCATTACTATACCAACTGCTCATCTCATCAAAGACTACATCTCTGCTCACTCGTAATTCTCATGTAGTATGATTGTTGCACCTGTACCCCTTTTGTTCAAGGGAATATACCACAAGAATACATTTCTCTGCTTTAGGATCCAATTTCCTACGCAACTCATCTGGTACATGCACGTAAGCTATGCAGCCAAACACTTTCAAGTGTGCCAAATCAGGCTTTGTACCTGTAAACTTTTCCTCAGGTGTTACATCATGCACCGTAGCTGTAGGTGTCTTGTTCATAATGTACACAGCTATATTTACAGCTTCAGCCCAGAAATGATGAGGCATGTTCTTTTCATTCATCAATGCACGTGCAACCTCTGCAATGTGCCTGTTTTTCCTTTCTGCAACCCCATTCTACTGTGGAGTATATCTGCATGTAAACTGCCTGCGTATACCATGCATTCGCAGAAAATCTGAAAAATCATTGGAGAAGTACTCTCCCCCTCCATCTGACCTCAATGTCTTGATTTGCATATCTGTCTCCTTCTCAATCATGACTTTGAAGTCCTAAAAGTGACCAAACACTTCACTTTTGTTACGCATGAAGTAGACCCATACTTTCTTTGTATGGGCATCAATGAAAGAGACATAATACCTGCAACCATGTATACTTGCAGTATCGGTTGGACCCCAAACATCTGTGTGCACCTCCTCAAGTGGATTTTTACATACATTGCGCTCATGTGGAAATGAGCCCTTTGACTGTTTTCCAAACTGGCATGCTGCACACACTTTATGCATACCATCCACCTTGAATTTGGGCAAACCTTTTACAATCTGTTTTGATTGCATGCTGCGCAATCTCTACTCATTGACATGGCCAATGCGTTTGTGCCAAATGTCAACATCAGCCACAACACCTGTGCCCTGTGCAAATAATGCAGCTTTTACCTCAGGCTTGTGTACATTCAGCTTTTACCTCAGGCATGTCTACATTCAGCGTAAACATTCTGCCCACACATTTTCCCTCTGTGATCAGCTTACAGCCATTCTGGAAATCTTCTACATAACAGCCATTTGAATTGAAACGAACCTGCAAACCCTGCTCAACCATTTGTCCAATAGAAACAAGATTCTTTGTAATGTTTGGGACATGATGTACATCTACTAAGTACTTTGATTTCCCACTCTTCGTATTTAGAGGTATGTCCCCTACATGAGCAATGGGGTGAGCTGTGTCATCTCCTGTCTGCACATAGCCTGACACATCTGGTTTGCGCATATCTCTAAACCACTCTCCACGAGACGTCATGTGATTAGAGGCACCTGAATCCACATACCAAACATCATCTTGGGTGGAATTCTTTGTAGTCATTGTATTCATTACATGCTGCATAACAAACATGCGCTCGTTTTTGCTGTCATCTACATCTCTGCTAGTAGATGCATAGTTGCATTGTTCTCTCTTTCCACTTGCTTTTCCCTTTGGACAGTCACGTGACATGTGACCTCTTTCACCACAAGTCCAACATTCTCTGCTATCTGCAGTATGTTGCTGCCTGCTTGATCCTGCACAACGACCTCTTTGACTCCCCCTGCCTTGAGACTGGTTTTCCCTGCCACCTGTTTTGTTTTGATTTGATTGACCTTATTGAAATTGGCCCCTGCAACCCCTTGGGCCTCGACCACGACCTCTACCTCTACCTCTGTTGGAGTTAGAATAGAAGGCCTATTCAGAATTATTTCTACCATGAGAAGAAGATGTGTCAAGGTTCTTCTCCTCAAGAATAAGCATAGAAATCAAATCTTGGAACACGGGGATGTCATCTCTTGTATTCATGGAAGACCTGAAATGTACATACTCATCTCCTAGACCATCCAAGCATGCACGGACAATGTTATCGTCTTCCACTGAGACTTTAATAGATCCAAGAGCCTCGATGATACTCTTGATCTTCAAAGCATAATCATTGATGGAGAGGTTGTTCCTCTTAACCTGATTTAGCTCCCACTTTAGTTGAAGATTCCTGGCCTTGGTGTTCATCTCGAACACTCTGCCTATGTTTTTCCATGCAATTGCGGGGTTTCAACATCTTGTAGATAGCCCATCATGCCATCTGTGATGCTCATAGAAAGCCAATACATCACTTTGCTCTATCCTTGTTGCCAGTCCCTCAAAGATTTCCTTTGTTTGCTGTAGGATTTGCCTCGGGAATCTCTGGTTCCTTTTCATTGTCTCCTTCTACATAGTCGCAATAACCTTTTCCTTTTAGGAAATTTGTTATTCTGAACTTCCATGCAGGGTAGTTATTTTTCTCAAGCTTCTTAGTGACAATCTGACTGAAACCGTCAGACATCTTGAAGCACTAAGACAAAATAGCTGCAATCTGCAAAAACCTGCAAATTTGTTGAACCCGCTATCGTGGTACCTATAACGCTTTCTACACTCAACGAGTGTCCACAATCAAGCGTACATACAACCACTGTACTTGTATAGTAAATCTCTGTATACTGCACTTTGGAGACCTATTCAGAAACTTGTACGAAAAACCCAGCATCTGGTCGTGGATTGCGAACGAAGGGATTGTGATGCTCTTGCTCTCTTAGCCTCTCTTGCCTGCACCAGGCTCTGATACCATGTAAAGAAAGAGGATGCAAGAGAGCTACACAAGACAAGCACACCACACAGAGATGGAAAGCTTCTTCTTCTTCTTACAGAAAAGAGAGTACAAAATGACTAAGTGCTAAAACTGAAAAGTAGCACATATGTACATGCGGTCAGTAAGTGTGAACTCGCTAGAAGCGTACTAGGCTGGCACTATAAGTGTGGTCCAACTATAGAATCGCTGGCAGAGATCCTCTGTGTCGGTCACCTAATGTGCCAGTGAGTAAATGTCGTAAGCGGCCAAGACCCTTAGTGGATGCCAGCTCAAGATGTAGAGCTCGACATCTCAACAATAACCGCATACATGTATATGAATCTTCGATAATATCTGAAGTGTCCCATGATGGATTGCACTTGTTTTACATTAGTAGGCCTGGGCAGGTCTACAATGACTTTGACTTTGTCTAGGTCTGTGGTTATGCCATTTCTTGAGACAATGTGTCCTAATATTCGTCCTTGCTTAACCATAAATACACACTTTTCCGGGTTAAGACAGATTCGATATGTCCTGCACTTTTCAAAGACCTTTTGCAAATGGTCCATATGTTCCTCTCGCAGAAGAGAGTGTACACACAGGTCATACATGTAAATTTCTAAGAATATTCTTAGGTATTCCTTGAATGCGTGAGTCATTAACCTCTGGAAAGTGGCTGGTGCATTAGTTAAGCCAAATGGCATAACTCGATACGCATAAATCCCCCATTCTGTGGCAAATGCTATTTTGTGTTGATCCTCCCTTGCTATTGCCAGTTGGTTGTATCCTGAAATCCCATCCAGAAAGGAATAAGCCCGTTTCCCGGCCACTTGCTCAAGTACATGTTCTGTAATTGGCAAGGGATAATTATCCCTTATGGTTGGTGCATTCACCTTCTTGAGCTTTACACACACTCGTAGTTTTCCATTCTTTTTGGGAACTACCACAATGGGTGACACCCAATCTGTATGTTCGATTTCATAGATGAATTCATCTTCCATTAGTTTATCAATCTCTTCTTTGATTCGTTTAGCAAATGTGTCATTATATGTATAAGGACGTTGTTTTCTAGGTTTTGCATCCGATTTTAAAGGAATTGTATGTTGGCATATCAATGGATCAACTCCTTTGAGGTCTTTATAGGACCAAGCGAACACATCTTTATACTTCTTGAGAAGTTGTGTTAGCTGTGCTTCCTCCTCAGGCTCTAAATCGTTAGCTATATAGACCGGATGAGGCTTTTCACCTGATTCTGCGAGGTCTATCTTTTTTGCCTTTTCAGGCCCATCGTAGGATTCTTGGTTGGTTCTTTCCGTGACTAGTGGTGTCATGATGATTTTTCTGTCATGGATAGTAAATTTTCGATAGTGTGATGGTACATTCATGTTCCCCTTTTCTGACTCCCCTTTACCATCACTATCTTCTTCCGTAGTCCATATCTCTCTCAAAGACCGTTTCAGTTCTTGGTATTTCTGTTTACGCTCCAGTTTGGTCCACTCTTGGTCCTTTGTTATTTCTTTTTTTGAATTTTGAGATTTTTGTGATTGTGTTTCGGTTTTAGCTCTTCGTACCTGTTTTATTTCCTTAAAGCATCAAATAGTGAGTTTTACCTTTTATCCTGGGCATCACGTTCTCTCTCTCTTTGTTTCCTGCTTGTTTTCTCCTATAGCGTTCTTAGCGTCTATGATGTTGATTAGCAAAATCATAAAACTTGATATTCTCGGCTTCATTTCCACGCTCACTTGAGGTGTCTGAACACTCATTATCTGCATCATCATTTACTTCCAAATGTTCAGAGGAGTTGTAAAGCTCTTCTTGTTCCGGTGGTTCTACCATCTCCTTTTCTGGTATAACGCTTACCATGTAATAGGGTAACACATCATAGCCATCCTTATCACAAAATTTTGTTGTTGGACTGTCGGTAATGGTACAGACATCCAATGTTGCCATTATGTGTTCCCATTCTAGAGGTTCCAAGGCATCTTCAGGAAAAGGTTCTGGAATATACTCCTTGTCCTCAATTGCTCCTTGTACTCAATTAATCCTTGTCCTCAATTGCTCTTTCTAAGATGCATTCCTCTCTTCTTAAGCTTCCACAATGTGAAGATCCGCACATCCATAGCTCTTTTGGTTGCCCTAACCATGCTGGTAGTTCTGATCCTGCTACTGTAGCCGAATCAAACTCTTCCACCGGTGTTTGGTTCACATCCTTATAACTATGGTCTTTCAGGTGTATTTTAGTTGTCGTTTCACCATTTCTGAGGTATATGTGGTCATAACCCCAATCTTGGACCATCTTCAATTGTCGCATGAATGGTCGTCCCAAGATTATCTCATAATTGTTCTTTTTGTTGAAATCGACTATTGCAAATGTATGCTCATACTCGATTCCGCACGAAGTGACAATCACTTTTTCTAGGAGTCCCAACGGCTTCTCCATGAACCCATCTGCCAATTGCAGTTTCATTATGGTAGCTCTCAAAGCTGGTTTTCCCCATTTTTTCCAGATTTCTTTGGTGGCGATAGCAACTCCCGCTCCACTGTCAAGAATAGCTTTGGAAACTACTCCTTGGAATTCTAATGGTAGCGTAGTGTTTCCGTCTTCTCCCTTGCAATATTCTCCAACCTTATTCAATGCTACTAGCCTAGTGTTTATTTGAGGTCTGTCCAACTCTCTGATTCCTTCTTGTAGCTTCAAGGTGGGGTCTTTCACTCCAAATTTTTCTAGGCATTTTCCTACTGTGGTTCACATTTTTGGCCTTAACCTTAGGAGTTCTGCTAACGTGATTGTGCATACCACCGGAGTTGATAACAAATCAATAAATCCTTGTGAATCCATCACCTTGTTAGAAGAAAGTCTTTGGGATGGGATTGCTCTTACTTCCGACTTAGCTTCGTACTCTCCTAGGTAAGAGGGTAAAGTTCTCAAAGAGTCTGGTTGGCTGTGCCCCGAACTAATTGATCCTTGATCTCCCCCTTGTGAATGTATCTCAAAGTTCATTTGCGACGTTGCCTCAAATTCTTCAATAGGAGGTAAGATCACATTATTTTCTTTTCTCGAGCTATTCAGGTGGTTACTCATCCTATTAGCCTCGTTGGCCTCACGGATTTGCTTCCACAGATCATCTAGACCTTTACAGTCCTTACCCATTTCTGCCAATATTTTAGGCTGGAACCCGTCACTTGCCCCATGGGTGGTATTTGGCACTATGATAGGCTCTCCTCTCGACTCATAGTCATTAGTGAGTCTTTCCTTTGTTTCCTCATGTTTCTCTAATGTTGGTTGGATAGGGGTTGGAGCTGGTGCTTCATGACAATTTGCCAGTTTACCCAGCGGGTCTTCCATCAATGATTGAGCCGTCTTGATCATCTTTTTACACATATCCAACCTCTATTTTTCTAGTTCTGCATATGGATAAGTCATCCACCTTTGCTCCTGGGTTTGGTTCTTTTTAAGTCGAACTTCATAAACTTTTAGAAGTGCATCCAACTACTCGTTTACCTTGTCTGCCACCAGTACAGATCCTCCTGATCCTGCACTTTTGGGCTCTGCTATTTCTTTGGGTGCTATGACTGTTGTGGTGTGTGAGCTTAAGCTAGCTAGATCCACTAACCGCTCCAATTTGTTCTTTGTATGTTTCAACTCCTCGGATAGGGCTGTTTGCTCTCGTTCCTTCCTGGCCGTCCTACGCGCCTGTCTAGCTTTCCAAGTGCTTCTCTGATTTTTCATTTCTAAACTTCGGGCATCGGTTTTTGGTTCTTCAACTATGGGTTCATTCGTCCTTCTTTGGGCTTGGGCCCATGTTACCGCCTGAATAGGTATGATTGTTTCATTTTCCGATCCTCCACTGGAAGGTACTATTTCTAACATGTTCAAAGTGGTTTTTGCTCCTTTGTTCGGGTTTTTAGGGCAATCGGGAATCAAATGAGTAATTCCATT
Organism: Adiantum capillus-veneris; assembly: GCF_014529385.1. NCBI lineage: Eukaryota > Viridiplantae > Streptophyta > Polypodiopsida > Polypodiales > Pteridaceae > Adiantum > Adiantum capillus-veneris. The sequence goes on from NC_140944.1 coordinate 152,135,946, forward strand.
ATGGGCAATACGCATTGACTCTAATGATTTCATCATGAGGACAGTCTCTCACCCAATGGTCTCCACCACACTTGTAACAGGGTCCCGTGGGTTGTTGAGGTGCTCCTTGAGCCCCTCTTTGTTGGTAAGCATGTATCTGTCCGCCCATGCCTCCATTGGCTATGAACATCAGTGTTCGTTCATTTAGGCTATATCTTCCTTCTCCTGCGGCCTGTGCAGCAGTTGGTGGTCCTTGATTCCCTATCATGCTCCATGGTTCTGGCATCAAGGGTTCTTCCGGTGGATAATAGACAGGGTTTGCCGCATATCCATTGGGATCTTCATAATACGCATGCATAGGCACCAAAGTCTTTTCCTCTGATTCAGTTACTGTTGGTGTGTATCTTATACCAACTGGTCGTAATCCTGGTAGGGGTGGTTGTTGCCCCACACCGGTTGTGGTCTTTCTACAACTGAGGTCCTGGTAAGTTGCCTGCTTGATATCTAGGCATCGGTGGAACTTGAGGGGAAGCTACTGGAGCTTGGGGAGCGTAAGGTCTCTCTCTCACATATCCCTTGTTATAATAACATTTCTCGGTCCCATGGTTTGTCCATTTTTGTTCAATAGCACACCACTTGGGTTGTTTAGCCTGGGGTTTGGTGTACAAGTTGATCTTTTTTAGCACTTCATCTACAAGCTGCTCTTGGTTTACCACTACTTCTCCTTTCGGTTTTGTCTTGGAAGACTTGCTTCCACTTTGCTGTCAAGACAAACCGTCATCAAGGTCCTTGAACTCCCCTTCTTTGTAGACCGCACAATTTTCCACAAGGTACAGAGCCTCCTTGGTCAACTCATTCAACGTCGTGCTCCTTTTCATATGCAAGTCTTTCTGGAGATCTGCATTCCTTAGTCCTTGGATGAATATCAGCATAAGTCTGGACTGAGTTGGTAGTTCTTCAACAGGACAGAACTTAACATATCTTTTTAGTCTTAGGGTTACCTTTCGTACAGATTCTCCATCTTTCTGTTTGAATTTATGGATTTGTGAGACGGTATTATGAGCTATTCCCCTTTGAGAGAATTCCTCAATAAACTCGTCAAACACTTCCTCCATCGACTCAAAGTCTCTACGCTCTATAGAGTCAAACCAAGTGGCAACATCATCCTCTAGGGTTAGTCCAAACCCTGCAAATTGGGTGGGAAAATCTAACATCTCTTCTGCTCTAATTACACGCACAAACGCTGCTACATGATCTCTTGGGTCTCTGCTTCCTGTGTATTTCTTGTTTACCCATTTTTGCACTTGAGAAGGTCTAATTCTACGATGGTCTACAAACCTCATCATTGGATCACCCCGTCCCAGTCGATACACCTCCTCAGGCCTTCTGTAATAGGCTGGTCCCTCTCCCAATGGTGCTCCTAAGCCATCATTTCTAATGGTTCTCGTTGGAGGTGGTTCTTCTCTGCGAACTCGTTCTATGGGTGGTCCTCCAGGCTCTGTCGACCCTTGTTTCTTTGGCTTACTCTCTGCTTGATACCTTGAATAGAGTGGTGGTTCTTGCAAATCCCTGAGCCCTCGTGCGGCTTGATAACCATCTCGGTTTCGGTCTGGTTCCATTGTTGCACTCTGTCAAAGCCATGCCTGCAATGATGGCTGGTTTTCTGGTTGGTCTTGGTTGTTGAATGCTTGCGGTCGGGTGGAATGTGAGGTAGTGTCATACTCTGAAAAAGGATTCATTAACTTGCTTGGGGTGTGCACGGCTCTTGGCACTTCCTCAGGGGCATATGCTGATGCTCCTCGACCTATTGCTCTATCTACTTCCTCTGGGAGAATACGTTGGTATTCTCGCCCGTATCTATCAACAAAAACTATGCCCTTCCCCGTAGCACTTTCATAAGAGAATAAGTAAAGAACTTTGTCTTTGCTTAATTCGTTTGCGTATGGTTCGTTGCTGCGAAAGTAAGAGACTATACCCTCGCTTTCATGTTTGTAGATTCCCACATTCTCGTTATAAGTTGGAACCTTGGTTGTTTTCTTATCATACATAAAAATAGCTCCGGGTCGATCAATGTTTGGTGGCGGTTCTTGAGTTTCTGAAACCATTTTCCCTTTCGCCACGTTATCTCCATATCTGTTGTAATCTTCAGGGTTACTAAATATTAAATAGTGGTTCCCCTTTTCGTCTCGGAATCTATCTCCATCATCATACACTCGGATTATCTCCAATCTTTGAGCTGGCCTCTCTTCGATACAAATGCACTTGCGGCCTCGATAGTCAGAATAGACTAGGGCTCCTCTCGAGTTTGTTCCCTCTAAGAAGATCACCGTGAGCCTGGAATCATTCAAAGGATTTTGGGAGGTGTTTCCTCCTCGCATAGGTCCATCATAGGTGAAACCTCCTGGCTGTTGACTACCCATCATGAAGAAAGATTTGTCTGACGAAGTGTCAGTATTACTACCTTCCTCAATAATCAGTGCTAGCAGATCTAGCCTTGCCTGAGTTACACTCTCTTCAGTGGACACTAAGCTACTTTGGTCACCTGCCACTTTCTGGTCTCTAACAATGTATCTTCCTGATCTCAAATTCATCAAACTTATCAATGCAATTTATCAAAAATTCAACCACTCACCTGGAAATGGGTCAGTTTCTGCACAACTTCTTGCTTTGTTGCTGAATATACCCGTACACAAGCGTTTTAATTTCGGCAATCGAATCAAATCATTTATCTGCTAGAGGTTATCTTAGTAATGATTGGTATAAATGGAGAGTTAATCTCAACCACTACTGTATTTTATACACTGCTCATGTTCTGGATTAGGTTTGCTAATCTGAAACAGTACTTCCCTCAGATGTTGGTCAATTTACACGAAAAAGTCTGAATTCAGTATTCGTCAAATGGGCAAACAAGGTCCAAATTCACTTCTGAAAGAAGTTCTAGAACCCTTAAGCCAAATGGAACCTCACTGTCTATGCCAGGTCAAATTTTCTTTGCAGTATGCCCCAATAGACATCCTACACGTAGGATATCTCTTGCTGTGTTTTGCTTGGATTTTTGCACTGTTGTTTCCTCTTGTTGTGCTGAGCTTACAGCTGCTTTTACTTTTTGATTTGGACACCTATTAGCTGGTCAAAGAGTCAGAAATTTGTTCCGATGGCCTATTGATGGTAGTGATCAGTCTAATCAACTCCAAATTGGACCAAAATTGACTAGGAGGCTTGCCTTAGGCTATATAACACCTTACTATGCTCAAAGTCAAAGTCTGGCTTCAATTTCTTGCATTAGACATCCTACGTGTAGGATGTCTTTTTCATCAGAATGGCTTCAAACTCAAAACCCAGGCTCCCCTTGAGTTGCTGATCACTTTGGTATACTCAGAATTCAGTTTGGAGTCCAAAATAGCTCAGAAGACATCCTACGCGTAGGATGTCTTTTTGGCCTGTTTGACCCTAGATTTGTCCCACAGCTTCCCTTTGATGTCAGTAACCCAGTGGTATGCTTAGATTTTGTTTTGGATGTCAAAAGTCCCAAATTTCAGCTGTTTTTGCTTTTTTAGTCAAAAGTGCTAAAGTCCGCTTTGAACCCAATTTTCTTACCCAAATGAGGTGAAACCCCTTTCAGTCACTCAATATATCATACAAGACATGCTCATGCAGCCATCTTATGGTTTTGGTCCCAAAATAATGTTTTGGCACCATTTGGGTAGGATGTCTGGCAATTTCAGTCTATCTGACCTTATCCTGTCAAGATATGGCCAAATTTTCACTTTCCAGTTGAAATTAGGGTAAACCCTACCTCCTGAACACACTGGTCAACTCAAAATCCCAAAATTCCTCCCAGATGGGCATGTAGACATCCTACGTGTAGGATGTCTCCTGGCTTAAAATTAAAGTTTTTTCTGGCAGGAATGCTCCTGATGCTCTGTACATCTATCAGAAACACTCACAGTAACTTTTGGACTTCAATTAGGCTTTCAAACACACTTTTGCGTCTTTTACAAAACTTGTAATGATTCTACCAAGCAAGTGTACATGCATGAAATGCTCTAGATCTTGAATCATGATGTCCTACTTACTCTACTCTTACCTATCATGTGAAATGGTGATAATGGTGTTTTTGGTTGCTTTTTGGCCTCTCCGGACTCTCAAGCTCTCCTCTCACCGCTTCTACCACTCCAACTCCTACTCTAGAACTCGACTACTACCTAAAACTACCTAAGTCAACCTCATCTACCTAAGTCGAAGGATCTAAGCCAAACACACACGCTTCCTAGACTCCCTCTAAGACCTAGAGAGTCCTCCACCCTCTGATCCTATCTAAATGTAAAGCGAGACTCTTGGCAAGCCAAAAATCCCAATCCTCAAGGATTAGTCTCGTTCACCTACCTAAGGTTTTCGTCCCCGGCAGCGGCGCCAATGTTGGACGGATACGCCGCGACGGACGTCAGCACAGCGAGAACTCACCTAACATGTAATGTCAGCTAAGGACAAAGATCGACCCGCAGGCGCGTGGAAGCAAGCATAAGGTGTCAACCTACACTCAACCGACTCCTAACTAATTCCTACAGAGGTCTCTACCAATTTTCTAAGTCACAGCCTTCAAGAGTGCAAAAGAGGAAACTTCCTACAACGCTCCCTAGAGCCGAACACCCATCAAACAATCTTGAAACACCATAGAACTTGAAGGAGACCCTACTAATACCAATAGGTCGCTCTCCCTAAGGTCTATGAACCAAAATCCCGACCCAAAACACCTGGTGCAGAAACACGTAGGATGTCTGGCCGAAATCTGCAGGTCTTCGTTTCCAAAATCTAAAGTGCCTAATGTGTAGTTCTATTCAATGTGAACGCGTGGATATGCTGCAATGCAAAATCGGACAACGTATGCTCACCCAAACAACCGACGAAGCTCGTAGAAGGAGCTGACAAAGCCGGACCGTACGCGCGCAATGTTGGTATCGGCGCGTAGCTCTAGTCGGGGGCAACACGCTGCACTTCTCCGCACTCGATTCCGACCTCCGGAGCACATGTAGCGTCAAGATGAAGCTCACACTCTCTCTCTCTCTCTCTCTCTCTCTCTCTCTCTCTCTCTCTCTCTCTCTCTCTCTCTCTCTCTCTCTCTCTCTCTCTCTCTCTCTCTCTCTCTCTCTCTCTCGTACACAGTACGCTCACTCACAGACTTCAAAACTTGTTTAAAATGACATAAGGTTTTTCATTAAGGTCAAAAAGTGGTATATATACCTTACAATTTCTCAAACCCTAAAGTTCCAAAATCAACCATCTACTCAATCTAACTATCAAAACTGGGATACAATCTGGAAACTTCTGTAAGTCCCAATAATTACAAGGTGAAAAATCAGGTTTTCCTCAATGAATGAATAATTACAAAAAATAATAGTCCTCCGAGTAGTTAGATGCCGTGGGGTGTGTCCAGCTTCTAACACACACACACACACACACACACACACACACACACACACACACACATTGCTCGCTCGATTTTCTCCTTGCTCGAAAATATTCGCTCGCCATACGGTAGGACTCGTAAGGGTCATGTTTTGTTTTCCGATGAGCAACTAGCTTCTGGTGAATTTGGTCATTTGAGTGTAGCTTGTGTTAGATGCGAGTTGTCTATTGTTTTCCAAGAGATTGACACCCTCTTGTAGCCTGTATGCACTAGTTGATTCAGCTTCGTCCCATGGATTTACAATTATGTTTGTGGTTCTTGCTATGTCTGCAATAAGATAGGAGTGAGGTTAGAAACCCATCCCACATAAGAAAAAGGTATTCTATGTGTAGGGTCTATGTGTTACAGTTTAAGGCAGTGAGATTAAATAGTTTTTATGTGCATTGCAATCCCAACAGATAGACAAAGAGAACATTATTCTCATACTTGATTGATAATGGTGATAAACACCAAGATGGGAACCATATAAGGAATCAAGCACAAAATCATTGAACCATCAAAGCATAACCTTTGTGATGCCAACATACAAATCACTTGAAGTACTCCCGCCCATAGCATTATAAATATGAATTTTATAAAAGAAATTTCTATGAATTTTTCAAGTAGAGAAAAGGGGTCTCCAAGTATATGCTCCATGTGTTACACCTTGAGTAAAAGGTTAAATAATTTTTATGTGAATTAAAATCCCAATAGCAAAAGAGGATATAATTCTCACACGTGATTAACGGTGTTGATAAACACCAAGTTGTGAACCAAAAATTGAAAACAAACTTAAATTTATTCAACCATAAAATCATGTACTTCATGATATCATCATACAAATCACTTGATGCATTCCCACATACAACTTCACTTCCCGCTATGTTATTGTAAATATATGAATACGGAAATAAAACCTTGTGATTGAGAACAATAAGTATTGCATAAAAGATAGCAAATAGAAACTCTTTGAACTATGATATATAACACCTCAGAAGGTGTGTCAAGTGATGCTTTGGAACATGAGGTTAAAGGGTTTTTCCTTTGTATATCATATGTGTGAAATAGTATACTATGGTAGGGCCAGTAGTTTAGAGTTTGGTGGGATACTTAGAAATCAGGTTTTCTCTTTGTTTAGCTCAAATAGTGAATTCTTTTTATAGGGCACAATTTGATTGTGTATGGATTGTGTCCTCCATGTTAAATACAAGATTCTCTGCAATTTCTTTGTGAGTAGAGCTATTTGCATGTATTTATGCCACCCACTTGTTAATTTTAGTAGAGCTCTCCTTGACTAGATACTTTACTTGCATATACCATGGAACCCTAGCATCAAGTGGGATTTGTCCATAGCTATTGTTCTTTGCAAATGATTGGCTATCAACCTTAAGGTGTAGAAATTAAGTATCAAAGGAGGTCCTATAATAAAATGTTATCCCATTGAAAAAACTAAATATAGTTCTTTTGAGGATCCACACAAATCCTATAAGGTGACTCATCAATGACCAATGTATGGTTAGGGTCCAAGTGGAATGCTTTTCCATGTTTTGACAGAAACTTGAGTATGGATTCCACTACATGCTTTTATGGGTATTACATGAGAGAGAGAGAGAGAGAGAGAGAGAGAGAGAGAGAGAGAGAGAGAGAGAGAGAGAGAGGGAGAGAGAGAGATTGTGTGGGAGACTGGAGAGACTAGGATGCATACATGAGAGAAACGATATGTTTGTTCTTCATTAAGAGACCATCACCAATTTATTTAAACTCTAGATTATCATTCCTTCAAGAGATGTCAATCTTATCACTAACACTCATGTCCATAAGTCTTGGTTTTGAATAATTGTCCGAATCTCTAGTGATAGCTTGTTGTCAACTAGGCTAGATATTCAAATAGCCAACATGAAGATTTTTTTCATTTTCAGTTTTTTTAATCATACACAAGGATAGACATTAGCTATCTTCAATTCTATATTGTTCTTCATGCACTTCCTCTTAACTTTGGTTATCATCAATCGTATCCTTTTCTTTTGAGCTCTTACAGATTCTCAACCATGTCATAAATCACTTAGATAGATTTAGATCTTTCTCAAAATTTGTTGCTACCTTAGTCATTAGGAGTGGTGAACAAACAAAAACTATTATACTTCTCTTCATGGAGTGATGCTTCATTATTGAAAATAAATTTGGAGAAAGGATCAATAAAAACTTTATTTTTCTAAAGAACATACCTAGAATCAAGTCCACAAACTACCTCATACTACTGCCCTAATGGTGCCTTGATCTTTTGCAACATCTTCCTATATGTACTCACCTTCTAAACTAGACCTTGATTGTCAGCACTCATGAATTTCTCCCCTATTGTATCTTCTCTTACCAACAATAAATAGTGCTAGAAGTTATAGAGATCCTTTGTACTTGTGTACAAACCTATCAGCCCATAGCATTCAACAACCAAGAACTAAGTATAAAACTTGAGTGAGTTGTAATCGTAAATTCAATAGCTATATGATTTCATTTAGCGATGGATTCCACCACGTTTTGCAGCATACTAATGTGCTCTTGATTGATAAACCTGCAATAAGAAGTTCCTACACAAGGTTTGTACACATTTCAATAATTCCTTGAAGAACATTTTTAAATGCCTATAGATCCCAAGTTATATATTTTGCAAAACCAAGCAACAGATTTAGAAAACAAATACCAAATTGAGACCTTCACCTTAGGACATTTACATATTAAGAACCTATGGATTTCTTGCACTATAAATCCTCCATAGACGTGCATCTGACACTAAAAACGAGACTTCTTTTTTTCTATCAACAAGCCAATCAGGTGTTATTAAAGCTAAGCTCAAAAACATGGGAGTCTTTGTCCCATGATGAAGCTTATCCTAGAGCCATTCTTTGCAAATGCCTTGCAAATCTTCATAAACAGCGTTAGAGATGGAAAATATTTATTGCACTCATTTAAATTGAAAAAGGATCCTTAGAATACTCTTTCTTGAAGAATCTAAGAGACATTTCTTATTTTACTAATAATGGATGGCTTATGATTGGACTATCACACAGAGCTTCACTTCAAAGTAATTCTTTCAAGAAAGACAAAAACATATAAAGTTAAATAAGCTTAGTCATCTAAAAATTTGAAATTCATAATCAAATTTAAAAAAATGAGGATGATGCGTAAGGAAGACTTAATTATCAAGGGTCTTGGATTTGAGATAAGGACAATCAACCATTATTAATGCAATATGAACTTTTGTAAAATTAAGAAAAATAGAATTTAGTAGTTGTTATCAATATACCTACATGAACCTTGGTCTTTAAAGTTTGGATTTGAGATATGGACAGTTGTCCAAATCTTGTTTGGGACTCAAATTTGGACACTAGTCCAAATCTCATCATCCTCTAGGCTTTCAATATGTATCAGACATGTTAAGAGTCATAAATCTAACCGGATCCATACTTGACATGATATTTAAATGATGGTCTAAATCTCATGTCAAGTATGGAGCCGATTTAGGGTTAAGATTTGGAGGATTTTCCAAATCCCATCCCCTAGGATTGTGTATTTGTTAATTAGGGATGTTACGATTTCAACCACATTGATCAAGGGTCTTAAAATTGAGATAAGATTTTAGAATTAGATAATTGACCAGTAAGCACATCTTGTAAGCATAACATATCTTGCGATGGGACAACCCCGTCTAGAATGTAGAGAGTAAAAAATAGAATCTTTCAAAATATGAGGAATCTCATGGCGTGCTATATATCAATAGAAAGAGCTTGAAGAGTTGATTCTAATTGTTAAATCTCCACCAGGTTTAGAGTAGATTTGCAAAAAATTTATCGCACACCCATTTTGGACATGCGAGAGGAAGTCAGACTACTTATAGGGCCCCTTTGTGAGTCCAAATTTTCCCTAATGAAAGGTATGCTGATTAGCATACTGTTTATGCCCACTGGCATAAACATTATGCTGATTAGAAAACACAGCAAACTGAAAGCTAGCATCTCTTCTCCTTGAAACCAGCAAAGGTATGCTAATTAGCATACAGAGTATACAGAAAGCTATCATTTCTTCTCCCCTAAACAAGAAAGGGTATGCTAATTAGCATTCCACTCACAGCATAGTATACTAATCAACATACATTGTATACAAAAAGCTTCCATCTCTTCTCCTTGAAAACCAACAAAGTTATGCTAATTAGCATACTGTTTATGCTAACTAGCATATATAAGTTTATGTTACTCAGCATAAATAGTATGCTAACTAGCATTAGCATACACAGTATACAGGAAGCTGCCATCTCTTCTCCTTGAAAATTAGCAAAAGGTATGCTAATTAGCACATTGTTTATGCTTTGGTGTCTCCTAGATTCCTCACATGGCCTTTGTAACCATGCCTTCAATCTAGGTGCATTCAACACTTGGCCATTATAAAACTTGTAATTTTACACAATGTTTGTGGGATGAGTCTATAGTAGATCCATCACTTGGCCAATTAGACTAAGAATTTTGAAGTAGGTGTATTATAGATCCACTACTTGCCCAGTATAATGAAGTCTTGAATTGTGGATCCAATTGTTGTTGTCTCCTAGATCCACCAATTGGCCATTCTAACCATGTCTTAAATCCAGGTGCATTCAACACTTGGCCATCATAACACTTGTAATTTTACACAATGTTTGTGTGATGAGTAGATCCTAGATCCAACACTTGGCCATTTAGACTAAGAATTGGGAAGTAGGTGCATGAAAGATCCACCACTTCACCATTATAACAAAGGCTTGAAATGTGGATCCAATTGTTGGTGTCTCTAGCATAAACAATATGCTAATTAGCATACCATTTATGCTAACTAGCATACCCACAAAACACAATTAGCATACCTTCTTATTATCATAATGTGCAAGCCACTGGCCTTCTTTGTATACATCTTTCCAAACCCTGATGTCTTTCTTATAAGCTGGGTGTACCTTCTTTTACAGTTTCCATTTACATTTGTGGGCTACCTGCCCAAACCATATGGAGTCCTATTGTAAAAAGCGTAAATTGTAAGACACCAAAGGAGGCGGACTTTGAGCTTGTTTGATCACCTCTCTTTTCTTGATGAGCTCAGATCCTCTAGGTTTAATGAGACATGTTGTACAAATGATCTCTCTTAAACTGAGACCCCTCTCTGATAGACACCAAAGCCATGTATACACAAAGCACACAAGAGACAGAAGATACCCAAGTTTTTGATAAAACTGCATTATCTCCGAGCAAGAAGTATATTGAAGAATAGTGATTAAAACTTAAAAGCTGAAGTGCATGCTATTATAGATTGATTTTTATATCTTTTTGGGTTGATTGTGTACACCTTGCATCTCTTTGGGATGTTCTCCATGGGTATTTTGATACATCGTACAAGATGTGAAAGTACATGGACGACGGACTGCTTGTGGTCTAGCTTGAAGGTGTATGCATCCAATTTCTCATAATACAAACATTGCACAACATATGAGCCTCTATCAATTGCTTTACCCACTCATCAAAGTACCCCTTCTCCACCTTCTCCTTTGCTGCAACACACTTGACCAGGTAGAAATCCACATTGTCGACATTGGTCGAAGCATCTGGATCTACAGCAAATGTGTTGCCAGCACATAGAGTGCTACTCAACACATCATGATGAACTTTGTACGTGAAGTCATCATAGGCGTCTGCTTCATCTACCGGCTTAGAATCTGACACAGCCTCATCAAGTAATGGTAGTAGAGTATGATAATCCCAAGGCTACACGTGAGCTTTATTGATGCAGCGATTCCATCTTCCGTGCATGCATGCATCACAGAAGCATGCCAAGGCTCTTGTTGCAAGGGCATTTGGATCTCCAGGGTTGTGACCACAAAAAGCATGTAGAGAGTGATTTTTTGCCACAATGGCAGAATTCCACTTCACCTCCCTCTTCACTTCCCCCTCTTTAACCTCCCAGAACACACGGTTGAGCCGTAAGGAGATGACAAAATTGAGAGTTAGCTCAACAACAAAAGGAAGCGGAAGAGAATTCCACTTCACCCCCCTCTTCACTTCCCCCTCTTTAACCTCCCAGAACACACGGTTGAGCTGTATCGTAAGGAGATGACACAATTGAGAGTTAGCTCAACAACAAAAGGAAGCGGAAGAGAAATCACAATTCATAGAGCAACAAGACCACACAGACTTACACTCTACACCTGAACATTTAAAATCCTACACCACAAAGGAATGTAGGTTGTGTATACAAAGACCCAAAGAACACTTATCAATGGAAGCAATAAAGTCTATGATGGTCCCGCAATAGTTAAGGAAATAGAGTTAGCAGACCCAGGTGAGGAGTCCAAACCTGTCTCCTTCATTGCCCAAGATCTCAGAGAGATTGAGGAGTATGTACTTATAGAACTTATCAAGGAATTCAAGGATATATTTTCTTGGTCTTATCAGTATGCAATGTGTTCCACCTTTCGTGGTTCAACACACAATTCCCATGAATAGGAGGGCTAAACTAGTCCAGAAACAACCCTACACAATGAATCCTAAGTATGCAAAGATTGTTCAAGAAGAGAAATAACTTTGTATGCTATTTAGAACTGAAGGCCTCGTAACTAGCATACTCCATATGCTACCTAGCAAACTCCATGTTCTAACTAGCATAATCACTTTCTGTTAGACAACGTACTTATCATGCAATTGAGCATACTAGGTATGTTGAGTAGCATAACAGGTATGTTAATTAGCATACATATTTTGTTAACCAACTAGCTCTGTATTTTATTTAGAACCCAAGGCATGCTAATTAGCATACTCCATATGCTAACTAGTACAGTCCATATGCTAACTAGCGCTGTCCATATGCTACCTAGCATAGTCCATAAGCTAACTAGCACAATCCATATGCTAACTAGCACAATCCATACGCTAACTAGCATACTCCATATGCTAACTATCATACTCACTATGCTAACTAGTATAAACATTGAGACACCCATCATGATATTGAGAATACTAGGTGCTAACTAGCATAAATGATGTTAGTTAGTATACATATTTTGCTGACTAGCTAACTCTGTATGCTAGGTAGAACACAAGGCATGCTAACTAGCTTACTCCATGCTAGCTAGCATACCCAGCCCAACTGCTAGTTCTAACTAGCATGACCCTTGTCTTAAATAGCACACCCATCATGCTAGTGAGCATACTAGGTGTTAACTTACATAAGTGGTGTTAGCTTGCATACCTTTTGTGCTGACCAACTAACTTTGTATGCTATTCAGAACTCAAGGCCTCGTAACTAGCATACTCCATATGCTACCTAGCAAACTCCATATGCTAACTAGAATAATCACTTTTTGTTAGATAGCGTACTTATCATGCAATTGAGCATACTAGGTATGTTAGCTAGCATATCACATATGTTAATTAGCATACATATTGTGTTAACCAACTAGCTCTGTATGCTATTTAGAACCCAAGGCATGCTAACTAGAATACTCCATATGCTAACTAGCACAATCAATATGCTAACTAGCACAGTCCATATGCTAACTAGCAAAAGTCTACAGATCAGTATGTTATTGATCAACTTATACAAATTACTATGCACTAGAGATGCAATGTATAAAATCCATAAGTTATGGTACAAGTATTTGAATGATCACCTGAGGATCGTCTAGGAGGGGCACAGGGTGTTTGTTCTATTTACATTTTCCTCCCCATCCTCTTTCGACAAACATCCTTCTTGTTCAATGAGGCTCAAGTCTCCACTTTCCAAAATGTGTAGACCAATTCCTTAATTTCATGTGTGATAGGTCTATGATGGTGTCGATTGTGACATGCAACCAATGAAAATAATGGACCATCAACATCAAGCTTTGCTTGTCGTGATCTCACCTTATGCAAGGTGCGACAATTGACATTCGGGACCCTGGTAATTTTTGCAATAGGCATGTTTTCCTTTGAATTCAACATCATCTACAATGCTGCATTATTAAAAAACAACTCCTCATTAGAACCTGGCTGCTTGACGGTAGCCAGTGTGCTACGGACATTGGAGACAATTGCGGATTGTACAGCAGCCTCCTCCTCAAAAGACTCAGCATGAATCACCCGAACATGCGGATGTCGAGCAATAATATTCTAGATTTCCCACTTTGCTTTTGTACTAAAACCTTTAGTCCTACTCTTGAAAGCTCTCACACTCTCGGAGGAGATTTCCTTTTTCTCCTCATCATTGAGGGCAGGGTGTTGTCGTTCAAATTTCATTTGTTTCTTCTCCCATTGTTTCCTTTTCTTACTCTCTCTTATTCCCTAATTACAGAAAGAGCTTGATCTTGGGAGTTGTAGTTCATTGCCTGTAGTGGCTCTCTTCTACTTTTTCCTGAGAACTATAGACGTGCATAATATGTTACTTACTTAAAATCACTTAAATGTATAGCTGTCAACACTTGATGTTGTAATACACACATACTATGAACAAATTCCCTCACAAAACTATAGATGTGAGCAACAAAACCAATGACTTCATTTGGAGTGGGTGGGCTACACATAAGATTTTCTTACCATCACATTATAGTACGGCTCCATTTCCAGCATTGGAGCTAGTGGCAATAATGTTGGCTGCTAGTTCTGCATATCTGTAGGTCTGTGTTCGGAATGCGAGAAAGAGCTCAGCTTTGACAACTCATCTCTGAGACAGGATGCCCGGTGCAAGGAACAAGAGAGAGAGAGAGAGAGAGAGAGAGAGAGAGAGAGAGAGAGAGAGAGAGAGAGAGAGAGAGAGAGAGAGAGAGAGAGAGAGAGAGGGAGAGGGAGAGAGAGAGAGAGAGGGAGAGGGAGAGAGAGAGAGAGAGAGAGAGAGAGAGAGAGAGAGAGAGAGAGAGAGAGAGAGTCCCCACATCATTTTCAGTAGAGCTGAAATAGAAGCACATGAGGAGGGAAAATAATCTTTTTATGGAACATTTGAAATTCAAAGGACTTGCCCATCCATTTTCAGTATATGCTAATAAGCACAAGTAACTAGCACTGTCCGGGACAACATATTCAGTGTGATAGGTTAACATGCTTCTATCCTTCAGTGATTGGCACTTGAAACTCCGAATCTCCTGCTAGCCCTTCTAATGGCTGTGTTTCCATATCTGCAAAGGAGACTGATGGTATGTCTGTGATTGGCCGTTCATTGATTTCTGCCTCCTCTTGAGCTTTTGTACGTCCGTCTCTCAGGAGCTGGTTAGCTCTTTTTAAATCCTTTATCTCCTTGAGAAATTTCTCTTCTCTTTGTACCCGCATTAAGGCAAGGTCTTGTCTTTGTGCCTGTTCAAGCTTCAACTCGAGTTCTAGGTCCTTGTTTCCGTTTTCCAAAGTCTTGTAGACTTCATCTGTCCCCTTGAGTGAAGCTACGGCTAGGTTTTCCTTGATCTGCCTTAGGAATGCTGCTTGGTCATTGAATCTTTGCTCAGATTAATGCAATGAGGCATTGGCTACATCTATTTGCACTTGGATCTTTTGGACTGACTGAGTAGTGATTAAAAGTTCATTGGTCACTTTTGCTAGCTTTTGGTCCTTGCTTTTGCATGCATATGACAGCTTCGTGAGGAGCTCCCCTATATCTTCCATCTCTTTCTACTGCCTTTCCTTGAAAATTTGGTGTTGTTTTGATTCATTTTTTAGCTCTTTAATCTGTCCTTGGAGATCTTCAAATGATGATCATCATGTCCTCTATCTCACCTTGTAGAGCATTTATTACCTGTTCTAACTCTTTAGCTTTGGCACTGCGGCTAAGCACTGTTGTTCGCATTTTTATGTCATTAGCTGCATCTTCTTTGCATACACATTAACTTGGATGATCACTTCATTCGTCATTTCCCATTCTTCAGGCTCCACCTAAGGCTGCTTAGAGGCTCCAACAGATTCGGCTTGCGACTCTTTTGATTGTGCAGCAGATTCGGCTTATGGCCTTGTAGCTGGTTCAATTGATTCTTCTTGAGGCTTCATGGCTGTCTCAACTGATTTTTCTTGGGTTGTTGTAGAAGGTCTAGCTTTAGGTTTTTTATGTTCCCTTGGACTGTTCAAAACTAGCCTCTTCTTGTTGCTTCTCTTTTACTTTTGCTTCCTCGCCTTTAGTGGATTTAGCAGTTGGTGAAGGGCTTGTACTAGGCATTGGATGGTGTTCTTGTTCCATAGTGGGTGAAATGGGTCTTGGAGACATCTCTCCTTGTTAGTTTTGTGGTTTTCACTTTGTTGTGCATCTTTTTCTTGCCTTTGTTGCGCAATCGGTTCTTCTCTTGCTTTCCTTTGCGCTTCTAGAGCTTCGCTTTAAGGCTTCGGCTTCTGCATACGTTTGCTCAAGAAAATCCTTCGAATCTTTTGGGACTTTCTTTGCAGGGTTCTTGGTCCTTGGACCTTGATCTCCCTTGGACTTCATGATTTCGGGGTTTCTCCTCCAGCTTGGCGGCTTCTTTCATAAGACTCTTTTTCCCTCTCGAACCTTGCTTTCTTCTGCTAAGCTTCTTCTTGATGTGCTGCTACTGCTTTCTTCTTCATTTATTCTCTTCTTGCCCTTGTTTCTTCATTTTCAAAGCTTTCACTGCTGTGGGCTTCAGACAAGCTTTCTGCTGATTTCTCATCTGATTTATATACCCTTTGCTTTGTCAATCTAGTCGTTCGTGGAGAAGGTTGGGCTGATACTATCCATGTATTCTGATCTAGGGCTGGCGCGGCAAGTTGTCGGCCATTCCAATAGCACCCAGATATGTTATCTTTCCTTCCTTCTTTGTGCTCGTGAGTGTTGTAAGCATGTACTGCACGTGATCTATAGCTTGCCTTGTTGTTTACTTTAACACTTGTGTGAAAGTAGTTGCAATTGCATGATTTGGAGTTTTGTATTGTGGTGGTCTCTTTGAGAGGAAATGGAAATGTTGATGATAAAGACGGGCGAGATCCTCCACTTGCTTTAGAATGAGGTTGGACAAAGTGGCAGCAGCTGTATCCTTGATAAAAGTTCCTGCTGTCTTCCTATCTCGCGGCCCTCATTGTCATACCCTTTAAGTGCCTCGACCACTATGTCTTTTGTGGATAAAAACTTCAACTTTCTGACCTTGCTGATCTGTGATTTGAGCAAATCCATCTTCTTTTATTGTGGGCAACAGCTCGTAGGCTCTTTGGAAATCTACTCCACATGGCTCTTGGTCATAGAATTCTTGAAGTCCCAGTTTTCTGTTGGCTTCTTTAGTGTTTGGCTTTGCGGCTACATCATAAACTTCCTTGGGTAGCATTTTTAACGCCACATGGTGTCCATGTTCACTCTTGAACCTGTCGGTGAAGACTGTGGTGTTGTTTTCTTCAAGTTTTTCGTAGATAGGTAGATTGCCTTTGCCGTTTTCACAGAGCTTGGTTCCAACTAGTATGGTGGTAATTATTGTAGCTTCTCTTTCTGAGTCATCCTCTTCTTTTCTTTTTCAGCCGCTTGCATTGCACCTAATAGGAGAATATAGTGTCAAAGTTAGAAAATTCCACAATTTTCTGCTCTGAAATGCCCTATGTCTGAATTGCTGGCAAATGATGTCCATTTTGCTTCAAATCAATTTTGGAGTATGCATAGATACATAAAAACATGTAAGGATCCAAACCCTGCAATCCAGACAAAATTTGCAACTAAAGCAAATAATTGCGATTATTTACAGTTGTTGGGAAATTTTTCCAACTTTTGCATTTTTGATATGATAGGCTTGAAATATATGTGATTTAGATGCTTTGAGTGAAGTGTGGGCTTATTTGAGTGCATTAAGTGGAAATGGTGCTAGATTTAGGCTTCAAACTTTGAAATAGTAGATATGAAGGGATTTTGGGTTTTTGTGATCCAAATGTGATTAAACTTGATTGGTAGGCTTGGAACATCATGTACTTTCGTCCCCTAAGGTCAAAGTTGAAATTTGGACTCATTCTGATAAAAAAGTAAATAATTGTGATTATTAACTTTTTCATTAAATTGGACATTTTTTGCTGCAAGTTGGTTTTAGACATGATATAGAGCCTCTACGTGAGATATGGGGTGATTTGGATAAAAACATGTGACAATTAACTCAATATTTGGATAGAAGAGACTTTAGTGCGTTTTTTTGACAAAATCAAAGATTTTCTTGATCTTTTCGGCTCAAAGTTGGTATGTGGCATGAGAAGCTAGATGTGTACAAGTGATAGGTGAAGTGACAAAATAGTTTTCAAGCCAATTGTACACAAAAGTAAATAATTGCGATTATTAAGTACACTCACATTTTTTGCATGAAAAGATTCTTTTTTTACCTACACATATTTATTACACCTAAAACAAGTCCTAAAACAAATTTGATAATATTTGCTCTTGTCGGCATCAGTTTGTGCTCTTGTGGACTCTAAAATCATCGGTTTTTTGTTACTGTGTAGAGTTGTTTGGTCACTTTGGAAGCCATGGACTTGTCCGCTACATAGTCCTGATGTTGCCCATCTAGTTTGGGCTCATTCGGAGTTAGTTTGACTTCATATGTCAAATTTGACACTTTGTAGTCATCGAGCTGTTTCCTACTGTTTGAGAGCTTGCCTTGACTATTTTCTTGAAACCATCTAGGTACATTGTGTATAGACCTTGTCTATAAGCTACTCGTGGAGTCAGAATCCAATTCTGGCATTTGGCAAAAACCTAGATTATTTACTTGGGACCCTCTCGACCCCTGTCAAATGGTCATCTAATGATATGGAGGTGTTCTACTATCTAGGGGCATGTTACAGTTCAAGTCTCGTCCGATTCCGTTGGGCTGACAGGCCGCTATGGTTGTTTTTGTGTCGTAGAAGTTTGTGCATACCTGGGATTCTAGGGTTTTTTCTTGGTCCTAGACTTGCTACACGACCGTATAGAAACGTTCTTTGATAAGTTTAGAACACACCCCTCATGTCTTGTGTGAGACCGCGCTGAAAATGGGCGATTGTGGACTCCAAAAATTGTGTACAAAGCAGATAGAAAGCTCTCTCCTCCAACAGTGACTAGTGGAAATGAGGTGATTTTGGGCTACCTTGGATATCTATACTCGGACTTCCCAAAGTATTTTTCCCTAGATTACCATGTTAGTCCTACTAGGCTGTGAAATCTATGTTAGACTCAAAAATTTCCTTAATCGGACTGCGTTAGCTCATTCTGCAAGAATTTGCAAAAGTAGGCCTTGCTGGTCTAATTTAGGCTTCCCGCTTCCATTTGCCATTTTTATTGAAAGTTTTTGTGCCTGTCCATCTTGTTCTTCTGATCATTAGCGTATCTTTAGTTTCTCCATCCCAGCTCATTTGCTATTTATTATTGATTTTTGACCTGTTTATTGAAAAAATCAAAGAAAATAATACAATGTACTAAAAAAGCAAAGTGAAAAATCAATAATTAAGAAAATTTATTGAAAAACATTGTTTTATTGCTTTTTGGTGGATTTTTTCATTTTTAAGCTCCAATATCAAGAAAAATTGATGAAAATAAGCAAGAAAGGGTGATTTTTGATGTATTTTCTAATAGTATCTACACTGTTTAAACTCATAGGGGAGATGTTATCAGTTAAAATTCCCCTGTTGATGATTTCTAAGGGTACTATTAGGTATTATTGCAAAAAATCACACGTTAACATCCAACATTTTCCTCCCTCATCAAAAATTGCCCTTAATTACTGGTTCCCTTCCACCCCTCCTAGATGAAGTACTCTGAGACGATTGTGTGGATGGGTTAAACAATTATTTCTATGCATAGCCATCGTTGGATCTACAAGGCTTTGAAGGTCAATGCAATTTAATTCAACAATGTTGTGCAAGAGTTGGGTCTTGAGTAGTTAACTCAAGGGGTTTTCATGGTCGAGGTTTCCTGTTGATGCTTTCTAAATAGAAAATTATGTAACTTGTGTTCTCTTTGTTTAGTTGTACCATCTAGATGCTTTGGCACATTGATTTCGTGAACTGTGGGTATCAATGATGACGGTTACTGTGATTTAACTCTCCACTGGTATCTTGGTTTTTCCTTGGTGAACTGTTGTGGTTGCGTTTCTTGAGATTTAAGCTTCCACTGCTTCATTGGCTTTACAGTTTGTGGAGAAGATAAATGTGCATTTTTCCTTCAAACCCATCTAGTGCTAGTTTCTCTTCTAAAAGATGTTATTCGCTGACTTTTCAGATGTGAAACTTTCGTCGGTACGGTAGATGAGCACCCAAATTTGAGACGGCTTGTCCTTGAGATGTGCTTTTGGTACCCACATTTTCCCAACTCCTTGCATGCTACTTGTAGCATTTTCTTGTTTAGAGGATGAAGATGATTCACTACAAGAGGTCACTTAAATTCCGACGCCAAATTATCGGCGTCAATGGCGGGTGTCGGTATATGTGTAGGTAAGTATGGAGGGAGATGAACAGTTAAAAAAAATTCATTTTTGAATTTCTGACGCCTCTACCGATGTATCTTTTGACGCCTGTATAGATGTCTTCCGATGCTTGTTTCGATGTATCTTTCAATGCCTGCACCAGCACCTATATCGATGAACCCTACAACGAACCCGTGGGTCTTTCCATCGCCATTTCTCTAGTTTTTGCACCTCTTCTCTTGCTTTCCTCCTCCTCAGCTACTGCAGATCTGGTGCCCAACAACTTGCCGGAGGTGAGAATATTGCTTGTGGACTACTCCCTAGCATTAAGGTGAGATTATTTTCAAGTTTGCTTGTAGGTGTATATACATAGTGTGTGTGTACGTTTTTGCAGGTTTAAAGACATTTACAAGACCCTTTCTTTCTCAAATAGGCCACATGTGAGTGTCCGAATGTTTTATGCATATTTAATTAGTTTAAAATTACATTGTATATTGACAAAATAAAATTTCATTCACTAGGCTTTCAATGCTTTAAATTCTTATGCAATTTTGTTTAGAAATTATGCTTTGGAAAAAAATTGTTTTGAAATTACGGTTTGGGGTAATTTTGATTTGAAATTAGGCTATGGAAAAATTTTGCATTGAAATTATTTTTTGCAGAAAATTTGTTTCGAAATTATGCTATGGAAAATTTTTGTTTTGAGATTATATATGTTTTGAAGAAATTCTGTTTTGAAAGAACGCTACCATCTCATCATCATCATGTGATTGATGAGGTTTAGGTTATAGGTTTCGGTTAGGTTAGGGTATAGGTTATATGTTAAATTATAGGTTATAGGTTAGATTAGATTAGGTTTAGGTTATAGGTTATAGGTTAGGTTTGGTTGTGTGTTAGGTTAGCTTATGGTTAGGTTAGGTTATAAGACATTATAGGTTAGGTTATAGGCTAGGTTAGGTTAGGTTAGGTTAGCTTATAGGTTAGGTTTAGGTTAAGTTATAGGTTAGGTTATAGGTTATAGGCTAGGTTATGCTATAGGTCATGTTTAGGCAACATGTTAAGTTATACTTCAGGTTAATTAGGTTAGGTTATACGTTAGGTTATAGGTTGTACATAAAAGGTTAGGTTAGGTTATAGGTTAAGTTAACTAATGTTTACATTATAGGTTTGGTTTAAAATAAATCTGATGCTCCCAACTGAAACATTGACGGCCCATAACCATGATGTCAGTAGCTTACAAAATTATTGCCAAGTCAATTGCCCTAAGACTCTCTCCCACTCTGGATAAGGGTATCACTCCTCACCCCAACAAGGTTTTAGCAAAGAAAAATTTATTTAAGATAACACCTTGACAACAATGGTTGGATTAGAATACACACCATTCACCATGTAAAATTGTGTCGGTTATAGGTTGGGTTAGAGCTAGCAACCAATAGTAGAAAAAATGCAAACGAACTTCAGAAATGACTCTTGTACTTCAAAAAACATAAACAGACTTCGATTAGGTTGGCTTATAAGTTAGATTATATGTTAGGTTTAGGTTAAAGATTAGGTTTAGATTATAGGTTAGGCTATAGGTTATGTTAGATTAGGTTATAGGTTAGGTTTAGGTTATAGGTTAGGTTAGATTATAGGTTAGGTTAGAGATAATGACAAATTAGTAGTAGAAAAAATGTAAATGGACTTCGAAGAGAACTCGTGTACTTCAAAAAATGCAAACCGACATTGGTTAGGTTAGGTTATAGGTTAGATTATAGGTAATGGTCCTCAAGATCATTTGTTGAGAGCTCTTGAGGTGTGTGGCTATGGAGTCCTTGAGCTTCTCCTTGATCATGTGACTTGGTTAACACTAATCAATGCTTAATTTTCTTTCACTATGTCTCTCTCATGCTTCTTATGATTGCCTATGAGGCTTAGATTAGCTAGATCATAACTAATTAGTGGTTAATCCCTATCTAATCTCGTGTGATTGTCCTCTTTTTTTGTGTGTGCATGTAGGTTTGATTGGAGTGTGGTGCTCGATAGATCTATGTGTGTGTGATTGTGATTAGTGTGTTTTATGATAGGATTCGTGTGCATCTTGGAATCGTTAGTGTGTGTGATTGGGTTGATTAGAGGTGAAGAGAAGTGGATGTGGAGATTGCTCTTCATTGTGGCTTAGCTCCTCCATAGGTCGAGAAGCTCACCTCATAGAGTCAACCATTAGTGTTTCCATGATTAGCTCACTAATCGTGTGAGTGTTTCCATGCCCTAGCCGGGTAGCTCATCCCTCCAGATTGATAATTTTTTTGTTCATTGGAGCTATTGCAATGATTGAGAGCACTCTTTGGTGAGAGCTCTTGAGGTGTGTGGCTATGGAGTCCTTGAGCTTTTCCTTGTTCATGTGACTTGGTTAACACTAATCAATACTTAATTTTCTTTCACTATGTCTCTCTCATGCTTCTTATGATTGCCTATGAGGCTTAGATTAGCTAAATCATAACTAATTAGTGGTTCATCCCTCTCTAATCTTGTGTGATTGTCCTCTTTTACTTGTGTGTGCATGTAGGTTTGATTGGCGTGTGGTGCTCGATAGATCTATGTATGTGTGCTTGTGATTAGTGTGTTTTATGATAGGATTAGTGTGCATCTTGGAATCGTTAGTGTGTGTGATTGGGTTGATTAGAGGTGAAGAGAAGTGGATGTGGAGATTGCCCTTCATTGTGGCTTAGCTCCTCCATAGGCCGACAAGCTCACCTCATAGAGTCAACCATTCGTGTTGCCATGATTAGCTCACTAATCGTGTGAGTGTTTCCATGTCCTAGCCGGGTAGCTCATCCCTCCAGATTGATAATTTTTTTGTTCATTGGAGCTATTGCAATGATGGTACCCCCAACATTTGGCACCGTTGCCAGGGACGATGGCCTATGCTAGTGTAATTGTGGCATAATCGAATGTGTTTCCTCACTAATTTCCCTACTAATTTCACTTGAGTGTTTATGTTTTTGTGGATTTTGGATGTGTGTGCACTAACCCCTTGCTAATTTCACTAATTTTTGCTAACTTTCTAATTTGCTATGAAGGATTGGAGCATTCGACCATTCAATCGATCTTCGAAGAAAGGTAATCAAGGTGGTATTCTCAACCTCCCTAGAATCTAAAGATGTGTAGAATTGTGTAGAGATCTCACCATGATGAAATTTAATGTTGATGCAATGCAATGTTGGTTCTATGTTGGATTGAAAATTTTCCGATTGTTCATTTTCATGCTGTCGTAATGTCAAAATTTTTAAGATTTGGTGCCGTATGAATTTGACAAGTTTCAATTGCTAATTGGTGAATGTGTATTGCTAATTGTGTGCCTAATTGAGTTAATTTCATGCTTGGATGGTAAATTGCAAGTATGTGTGTCCTAAAATCAAGAGTGTGTGCATTCTAATTGAGTGTATGTATGCCTTATTGACTTATTTGTGTTGTGCTCATGCCCAACTAATGATTTATGAAATCACATTGCAATTTTGATAAAATTTACGCTTTTGTGTGCGCACCTGAAGTTTGGTAAAAGCTGCCAATTTTATTAGTGTGTGTGCCTAAAAAGTGTTTAATTTACATGAATGATTTAATTTTTGATTGCATATTTGATGTGTGTAATGATTAACTGCTTTTGAGCTCAAAATAGGGATTTACACACTCAAATTTCGTCGAATTTTGACCTAATTTTGTCAATTTAATTACCTAGTCTAGATTTTATTGATGAAATTGTTTGGCAATTGAATTGATGACATTTTTGTGATTTTATTTTGCTACACTAATCCCCTAGGTGTGGAGAATGTTTAGAAAATTTTTGGGTATTTTTCAGATAAGTTTTGCAATTTTTTGGTAGTTTTTTTGCTAATTTTTGCATTAATATTCACTTAATTCCATAAAAATTTGATAGTTTGCGTTCTTTACGAGCTGTTTTGAATGTGTGTTTTTGGCATTCTTTTGAGCGCAATTGGGCCTTCATTCGCTAAATTTTGAGCTTTTTGCTATATTTCGGGAGTCGGGTTGACGATTTTGTCGAATTTGGTGTTTTCAATAAAATCTGCTATTTTTGGTGTGCTTTTGCATGACAAAAGTGTTTGGTTGTAAATGACGATGATTTTCTAAGGTTAGTAGAGTTTTCCATGAATTTTTTGGATTTTTGGGTGAATTTTAATATTTTTGACTAATTTTTGCCCTATTTTTTACATTTGTGGACGTTTGAAAATAAATTTTTTAATAAAAGCCGGTTCGAGCTTCGACGTCCGTGCTGTGCGGCGCATTAACTTCCGTGTCGGATAGATCTTTAAGGTCTCTTGGGAAAGTTTCCTACGAAATTAAAATAATCTTCTTCTGTCGATTGCTCTCATTCCCTGGCACATAAACACTTCCCACCCCACACTCTCACTCTCTCTCTCTCTCTTTAACTTTCTCTCTCTCTCTCTCTCTCTCTCTCTCTCTCTCTCTCTCTCTCTCTCTCTCTCTCTCTCTCTCTCTCTCTGTCCTCCCCAACCCCCATTCACGATTATTTGCTCTCACTCTCTAACTCTCTCTCCCCCTCTCCCACAACTCACGATGATTAACGTTATCACTCTAACCCCTCACACTCTCTCTCTCTCTCTCTCTCTCTCATTGTTGCCGCACCTTCTCTCTCTCCCTTTTTGACTTACTTACACACACACACCCTCTCCCCCTACTCTCACTTTCTCTCTCTTTTCTTTGTACCCCGTGCTAAGCAACGTGTGACTCTATCTCTCTCTCTCTCTCTCTCTCTCTCTCTCTCTCTCTCTCTCTCTGTGTGTGTGTGTGTGTCTCCGTGCACTGCCTTTCGTCGGCGCCTTCAACGTCTATCAACCTTAATCACACTACCAACCCCTGCTCCTTCGTACCCTCTCTCTCTCACGAGCACCCGCCCATACACACACACACACACACACTCCGCGCGTCTCTTTTCTCTCGTTTCTCTCTCTCGTCTCCAGCCTGTGGCTGCGTGCCAGGCAGAATCCGCCTCCTGTAGTGCGTACTGCCCGCTAACAACCCCTTGCTCCCTCGTCTTCTTCACGCTACGCACCGTTGCCAGGCAGGGGTACAGTGGCCACGTCAGGAGGTCAATGCCAAGTGAGGTAAGCAGTTAGTTTAGTTTGGTTAGGTTAGGTCAGTATAGTTACATTAGTTAGGTTGTTTATTACATAAAAGAAAAATTAATTTAAAAAATGATTTAAAATTTTATAAAAATAAAATAAATAATAATATAGAATAAAATAGAAAAAGGGCATAAAAACAATAAATAAATATTAGAAAACAAATAAAATCACACAAAAATAGAAAAATAAAAAGCTCACAAAAAGCTCATTAAAAAATTAAAAAAAGGATGAAAAATTCACAAAAAATAAGTAAAACATAAAAAATTAAAACCTACTAGAAAATCCATAGCAAAAATCACAAAAATAGTAAAAAACTCACAAAAATTTCAAAAATTGACAAAACAAATTCCAATAAATTGCAAAAAATTCATAAAACCTTCAAAAAACTCCATTAAAATTACAAAATTCACAAAAAAAGAAAATTCACCAAAGAAATCACAAAAAATTTATAAAAAATGAAAACTTTTCCAAAAAATCATAAAAATACATAAAAATTTAGAAAATTCAAAATTTCATAAAAAATTCAGAAAAATAAAAAAAAGTCATCGAAAGTGTCAGAAAGAGCCCGAAAAAAGATAGAATTAGCAAAAAAGCATCCCTGGAAAAAATCATGCACGAGCAAATCAAAAGCCAAAAGGCAAAGCCGGAAAAGTGTATCGCAAAGCGAGCAAAAAATCGAGAATAGCAGCCAAGAAAAAAATCGAGCAAACAACAGCAGAGTCAGAAATAGCTGAAGGATAGCCGAAAAAGATGAAAATGACCAACTCAAATCTATGAGCAACAGAAACAAATTTCTTGCTCGGGTTTGGAAAGTGCAGCCACAATTCAGTCAAGAAGCTAGCAGTGAGCGTGCACGCTATAAACTGGCTAGTGCAAGCAATTGCATTGAAAATCGAGCTTCTAATTGGACGAAGAGGGACACAACTCACATGTGATTGCAGATTACGCTAGTACGAACAACAGAAATTCTGCTAATCAATACCAAAATTTGGTAGGAGACAATTTTTACAAAACCAGTCGACATGGATTCAAAGCGAGTCAAGAATTCAAGTACAACAGAGCAAGCTAGTAGTAGTGGTGACACAAGTACAACTACAACAGATTTTAAAGCTATATGGCTACAATGGGGATAAAGTTTTGTACACAGATTCCGAAGGCCATAGATACATGATGAGCAACAAAAGCAGCACAGTAGCCAAGATCCTATTGATCAGAGTAAAGCCAGATTCAGATAACTCCTAGATGTTCACAGACTTCTGTGGAGCCAGGTATTGCAAGCTCAAAGAGGAAGTGCGGATAGAGGTGCAAAAAATCAATCCAAGTATTTATCTAGAAACCTACACAAGCCAGCAAAACATACGGTTGATGCATATGCAGCAGGGTCATTGTACATGGATTACAGTGGTCAGATCTATAAATGAGAGCCAAAATTGCAAGATCCAACAGATCAACCAAACCAATAGAAGCTAATGGAGAACCAAGCCAAAGACGGTATAAAAGTCAAGATGGAGCAGTCTACAACTTGATGCTTAGTGTTTTGAAAGAAGATGCTGACAACTTGGCGAGCACAAAAGCTGAAACTTCTCAGCTAGAGCTTCACATGACAGAAGCAAATGAAATACCACCATTCATGGCATATTGCTCAGATTCTGGACAAAAAGGTGGACACTTTTCTGAAGATTATCCAAGAAATCTAGACAACAAGGACACATCAACCGCCAAGCAAGGTACATAGAAAATTGGAAATGCGAGTCTCAATGTAAGTGCATTTAACTCGTCATTTTTAATGCAATCAGATGATTCTGCATTACCATTAGAAGCACCAGTAATTGCACTGCAAGTTCAAAATCAACATAAAGATGCACAAACACCTGAAAAGCTTAAAGTTGATTCTTTGAACAATAAATTCCTGCATGAATTTAGTCAAGGTGTCCAGATATCACCGAACGTTGAAAAGATTGTTAGGTTTGCAAATGATTCTGCATCCACTGACACAAGTGTGCAATCATTCACGAGTTTAAAGGACACATCAAACAAAATGATGTTAGCATTGTATGGCACCCATAATTCATATGCACACTATGCAGACCAAAAACGAAAACTGTAAAAAAAAGATCACCCTGTGTTTGAACGGCCCACATACCAGTTTATAGAAATGCATCCAGTGATAGATAAGAAAGGATGGTTCATTTTGGAGGAAAGAATCTATTATAGCCAATCCTCTCTAGAGTTAAAGGATATTAATAGAGTAAACCCAAAAATCTATTTAGAGCCAAACTCTCCTCCATCAGAAATCAAGCTTCGATGTTGTGACCAAACGAACATATACTTTGACCAGAATAGCTTATGTGGTTTCAGGACCCAAGGCATCATAGATGCTAGACTCTCGTCTATATGATAGGAGACCCATGGGATAAACAATATCAAGGCAAACATAATTATTTCTATGACTTGAATTGGGGAATAATTTGTCATGTTTCATGGAGATACATAGGAAACGACACAGAAGTTTTACAAATGCCAAATGTCAGTAATGCTACCCAAAGTGTACCTTCACAGTCCCAAAAGGTGAGACTAAATCAGAGGAGCCAAATAATTTTGAACGCTGACAATGAATCAAGCTATAGTGATCACCCTACGAAGGGGGGAGCTGTAAATCCATCAATCTTAGCTGATGTACCAGGAAATGCTACACCAATTAGAAGCCCTAGAGCCTCTAGCCAACAGACCCCACGGATGGCCCGACTGAAGTCAAAGACTATCTGAAGATGATGCAAAGCCTCAAGCTACAGGAACAGGTGATAGTAAAGTCAAAGTCAATGGGAGCTAAAGTCCAGAAAGCTACACAAAGGTCACCACCAAAATCTCCTCGAAAGAAACAGATTCTTCCAGAAAGTACAATGGATCTTTTAAGGTCATAGGTTACCCAAATGCAGGTGGATAACGCTCATAAATTGCAAGCAAAAAGTGCAATATTATAGCCAATGGAGACAACATTGATTGAAGCAGGTGGTCATAGCAAAGAGAATACAGATAAAGCTCAACCAAAGGATGCTGCCACAGCGAAAGAGGTCAATTCAGACACAAATCTTGAGACGATCAAGTGCAACATTGTTGGTGAGAACGAAGGAAAGCTGTCAAGTGAAGTAAAGCTAGATTTTCAGCTAGACAAGAACCTCATGTTTTTTCGCACTTGGAAAAGATGTGGCCAAACACAACTGGAAGATGCTCCTGAATTTGTGAGCATATCTGGAAACAAACAAGCAAAATGCTAGGGAATCATCTCCAACACCATTGAAGTAAGTTCACATATCATCATAGCTCAATTTCATGTGATTACAACAAAGGATATGCCAAACAACATCATAATGGGAATCCAAATGGCCCAGAAGATGTTAGAGATACAGAATGTAAATAGGATGCAATCATCACAGACAACAAAGGAGGAAGAACAAGACTGGTCACCCACGAACGATAGCACAAAATCCTTGAGCACAGTTAAAATGGAAACCAATGCCAAAGTTGAAGATGATTCATCTCCATTGAACAGAACTTCAAAAGAGCTTAAAGAAAATCAGGCAATAGTAAGTGAAACTCAAACAAGGCAAAGAACAACCACGATAGCTATTGAGCAAAGAATGCCACCAAAGATAGACGTAAAGAAGAACAAGGTTACAAACAACCATGAAGCAATAGGAAGTCCAAAGATCAATCACTCACTGCCAGCAGAATCAATAGATGTAAGTCAGATTGGAAAACCGAGTCTCAAGTCACCCTCCATAGAAACACAGTTAGATCAAGATGAGACCATGGCAAAAGCAAGACAAAAATCTTCAATAGAACCAACAATGAAAATAGCTATAGTTATCAATAGTGGAAATGGAGCAAGTGTTAGATGCAATGCTCTACTACTGGATAAAGAAGCAAAGTGAAATATGGTTGCAAAAAACACATGCAGAGCATTCTAGAGATTACTCCATGCAAACATGATAGCAAAACAATGCTAGGTTTGCATATAAGTAAAAAAGAAATGGTTGCTACCCTTAGCATCCAGCAACATGTGAATCCTTCAAAGGAAATGCTTGCAGATGTCATCCTTGGACATCAATGGTTAGACAAACACAAGGCCTACAAAGAAGATAAAATGCTATTACTTTCTTTTCCAAGAGGTAGCAAGCAACATTTACAAGTACCATTAATGCTAGATTCAGAGTTGCAAAAATCACAAGAATCAAAGATAAATCTTGTAGACAAAGGTAAGGCCAAAGTGGACCCTCCATAGATTAGAAAAGAAGGTGTGATAGCATATGCGTCTACATCAAAGAACCCTCATGAATCAGCTTCTTCAAACAAGTTAGGCTTTCAAAACTTCAAGTCGATTGCTTACCCAACTGAACCCTCTAAGGAGACACCAAGAAAAGCAAAGATACATCAGCCAAAGTACTCAAGAAAGAAAAGGAAACTCAAGCAAGTGTTTGTTCCGAGCAATTTAGTCAAGGTCATTGATCCGATTTGGGTTAAAGATGAGAAATCAACACAAAAAGACAAACACATGGTATGGATAGCATCCCAATGGAGCTTAAAAGAACAGAATTAATATAGAGGTAGCAAACAGATATGGGTGCCAAAACCTCAGGTAAGAGCATATGAAGTAACAATAAGTCCCTCCCAAGAAAGAAGGCCCACAAGGTATCAACTTCAACAATATCCTAGGATACCTAAGAATCAGGTATACGATGGAATAGCATTGAAAGATGCTAAAGTCTACCACAACTCTCAAGAGTATAAGAAACAAATATGGATCTCAAAGATTCTTCCTCCTAGACAAGGATTCTACACAGGTTATACAAGGATTTGGCTACCAGTCAACCACAAGCCAACTGCAACTACACCAAACCTTCATGAAGATCTTAAGAACTCAAAAAGACATAGATCAAGGCAAAGTCAACAAAGGAGATACAAATGTCATCAAGAGATTTGGATTCCTAAGTCTTCCAATTCTCCTAGTCAAAATCCAAATGCCAACAGTGAACAAAGGCCTACAACAACATCAAAGACTCCTATCGACAGGCCTAATTGGAGAATCAAACAAATAATGGAGTCTTCACAGTCAAAGAAGGACAACCTAACCAACAAAGATTTTGATTAAAACATGATAAAATAGGTATGGCAAAAGAAACCTTCAATGCCAACTTGGTCCTTCACTAATTCTCTTTTTGAGGATTCAAGCTTAGTTTTACCTGAAGAAATATGTAGTAAGCTCAAGAATGTAAAATGTCAAGTCGCCAGGGTGCAAAAAACACTCTTTGGCATAGTCAGAGTTAGGCTGTCGAGCCATAAAATGAGCAAAGCATTAATCCCAAAGATTCAAGTCATATTAAACTCTCTGCTAAGAGTCGTAGTTATTAGGCTTATGATCAAGCTGGAAGAGTTGAGCGTAAGAGTCAAATTCTATGAACTTACAATTGGTGGAGTGTCGTAGAGTCCAACACTCACGCATAGTGCACAGTAAGATGAGAGCACATATCCTCGTCAACAAAAACAATTCTTAAAGGGATGCCAGCTTGCAAAGCCATGACATATGCTTTTATAACTACACCATCTTTCTAAAGAATCCCTCAAAATCTTTCTTGCACAGCATATTGTTTTCCATGCATTTCTATTTATGCATAAATAGGATGTCCCATCATTGGACATATGCATTAGACACTCTTTCCTGCTTCCACCTATGCACCTTGAGTGGACTACAACAGGAAAACCAATGTTCCATCATGATACCCTTTCATATTTGTTGTTTTTTTAATTCTATATCTATCAGCAAATGATCCCTTGAGTACTTTATTAATATTTCCCATGGGAGTAAGTACTCCAATAATGCGCGTATTCCAAAGGCACTTTTTTCCCATTGGGCTTTTTCCCTTTGGTCATCCAGGTACCCGAGGAATTCACCATGGAAAACTAACTGCACCATGTAAGTGCAGGGGAGGGGTGTTTTTTTACAAGTTACATAAGCATATAAGTTAGGGGCAGTCCCCCAATAATTTATCTCTGAAGTTTAAACAGAAGGGAGGGGGTATCATATATATATATATACATATTGGGGGGTGGGGGAGGAGGGGGAAGAAGTGAGAAAAGGGAAAAATGAGAAGAAGATTTTTTGTTTCAAAATCATGGATTTTGAAAAGATTTTTCCCTTGAACTTGTGAGTCAGTACCCTCTAAGATACACGCAAGAACTAACATTGCTTTGTATCAATCGCTTGTTTTGTGATTATAGTTCATTTGTTGAGGGATGAAAGCTATAAAGAGTTTGTATAGATGCAAATTTACACAAAGAACCTAACACAACTTTATAGCCATGTTTTTTGAGTAATTTAGATGGGTTTGAATTGGACGAGTAGCTAGAGTGCAAGCTGATAGAGCACATAGTTTGAATGTCAAATTAAGATACATTGAGGGTACATCTAGTTATCAACAAAAGTGGTTCCTTAGTACGTTGCTAGTCACTATGCTACATACTCTTTCACTAGTTTTACTCAGCTAGATCATGTGAGACCTAAATTCTATATGTAAGATAGGGGTATGATACTTTTCTTCATTGATTGTCGTATAAGCGTAGAAAGGGGGGTCATATTCCCTAATATGAGTCATATATAGGGGTTTTATCAAAATTTTCCACTTGCGGGTGGCATCCCATTTTGTATATAAAGTGAATCCCCAGGTCTAGGTATTAGACCCTAATCTAGAACCTCATCATTCTAATTTCCTTGTACATACTTTTCATAGATAAATAACAACCTAATCATCATGCTATTACAATGGAAAAATGCAACATCATCTCTCACATCAGACATATTCAGACCAATTAAGATACGCAGCAAATTGAACCTCATCAACAAATTCAATAACAAATGAAGACAATCAGCCCATCAACAACCAATCAACACCTTCCCTTGCCTCCATGGACACTTCTCAACAGTGCCCGAGGATGGGCACTAAAATCGGAAGGGGGGAATGTTAACAAAAAGTTGCTACAGACCAAAGATGTATGAACGTACATCAAAGGTCAACATGAAGAAAATATTGGAGCTACACATTTTTTATGTTTTCCCAAAATGGTCACGTATTGTAAATTCCCGATTTATTTCAAGCCATTGTAATATTTAAATGTGTTACGGGCTCAATGGGAGTTCCAAGCTGTAAAAAACAGGTTAGTTAGTGTGCTTAGGTAGAAGAGTCAATAAGTGATGGAGCCCTAAGGCCTTGGGTGCCCGAGCATTGCATATTTTTACCCTAGGTACATAAGGCAATGGGTAAAGGAAATTAGGGTTCTCAAGATCATTTGTTGAGAGCACTCTTTGGTGAGATCTCTTGAGGTGTGTGGCTATGGAGTCCTTGAGCTTCTCCTTGCTCATGTGACTTGTTTACCACTAATCAATGCTTAATTATCTTTCACTATGCCTCTTTCATGCTTCTTATGATTGCCTATGATGCTTAGATTAGCTAGATTGTAGCTAATTAGTGGTTAATCCCTCTGTGATTTCCCTCTTTTTCTTGTGTGTGCATGTAGGCTTGATTGGAGTGTAGTGCTCGATAGATCTATGTGTGCGTGCTTGCGATTAGTGTGTTGCATGATAGAATTAGTGTTGTGTGCATGTTGCAATCACTAGTGTGTGTGATTGGGTTGATTAGAGGTGAAGAGAAGTGGATGTGGAGATTTCCCTTCATTGTGGCTTAGCTCCTCCATAGGCCAAGAAGCTCACCTCATAGAGTCAACCATTCGTGTTTCCATGATTATTTCACTAATCGTGTGAGTGTTTCCATGCCCTAGCCGGGTAGCTCATCCCTTTGGATTGATAATTTTGTTGGTCATTGGAGCTATTGCAACGATGGAACCCCCAACATTAACTCTTCAAAACTTGATAATGATCATAATGGATTTTCCCACTTTACAACTTAGGATTTATACCTAGGGCTCTCTTGGCCAGTGGCTGACCATATCGGAATCAAGCTCATTACAGACTCTATAACTCAGCTTCTTAGAGCTTGTCCATCTTTAATCAGAGATGGTCATAATAATTACAATGCTTTTGGAAAAAGAATGGGAATACAACAAAATTTTAGGCTCATGGAAGAAGGGTTTG
Organism: Adiantum capillus-veneris; assembly: GCF_014529385.1. NCBI lineage: Eukaryota > Viridiplantae > Streptophyta > Polypodiopsida > Polypodiales > Pteridaceae > Adiantum > Adiantum capillus-veneris. The sequence continues at coordinate 152,169,032 of NC_140944.1, forward strand.
ACTTGAAGGAAGGGTGCACGTTTGGCTTGACTGCTAACATTTCCCCCTTCCTATTCTTTACATGTCCTCTTGCAAACTACTTTGGTTTGCTTCAGATTGCTTTGCTTCACATGGACATCTGCTAGACCACGGGATGTTTCTTTTTTAGTAGTCCAGTTGTCGCTTTTTGAGAGTCCATGTGAGCTATCTAAACTTCTCCACCCTTGCTTCTATCTCTACTTTTTCTACCAGCTTCGTGAATGGATTGTTACTCAAAGTGATTTAGTATACAATGTGATGGGCGGGTTGATTCTTTGTATGAACGCCTCTTCAAATGTTTTCATGTAGTGTGAGGGCAAAAACATGATGCGGGCGTACAACCCCATGATGATGTTTTGACTTGGAATATTTGTTTCTAGATTCTAGTGTAGTCCTCGGCTTCCTTCTGAGAATACTTGCCAAGGATACTCCACTGCTTCTATGTATTCAATTGTTGTGATACACGTGATGATCATCTTGGAAAATTTCACTAGCATTTGGCAAGCCAAGTTCAAAACATCCTTCATGTGATTGATGATGCCTCTTAGATTCTAGACCATATATTTATTAGCTGGTCAAAAGTTTCTTGTTGGCTTTGTGAGAGCCGAGTAGTTCAATACTGTTGTTCTTTGACCTTACTAGTTGTAGAAACTAACCCATGATCACCTTCTATTGATTGGGCAGTAAGTCTGATTGATCTTTAGATGTTGTAGTGCATTTCTGTAATACGTCTCATTGATTGAACACTTTTTCAACCATTTCTTTCTCCACAAGGGCTGGTTGTCGAGGATTGTTTGAATTTGTGTAGCAGTTTTACTGGGACATCCTTGTAATCCTCTTCGTGGTTGAGCTCGAGACTAGGAAGCATTTTCCTTTTCCATAAGAGAGCCTCTTGTCTCATTAATAGAAATGCAATCGTATCGTGCCCATGGTTCTTGACTACTTTGTCAGGTGTGATCATCAGAAAAGAAATAGACTCTAGTAGCTTGAGTTTGTACTACATATATTCTTTGTGAGAGGGATCACGCACTTCTGAGATCCATCGTTGAATTTCCTCATGGGCATCTGCTTGATCTTCTTTATCATTTGTATCTACAAATTCATTTAATCATGCTTCTATAGAAGCTCTAGGAAGTTCTATAGGAGGAAGATCCATGGTCCTCTATTCCTGCCAGGTTGTCTGAAGAACTTCTACTCTTGTTTGGGTGGGCTTTCATGGCACTAATGGATAGATCTTTTTGCTATAATCCCACAACATGTGCGGTACTTGAGTAGCTAGCTCTTATTTTGACTTTGCTAGCTATTCCCATAGAATTCCAATCTCATCTTATTTTTTCTTTTGAATGGCCTTACAATGTGCTATCATGATTCATGTCATATTGTTCTTGAGCTAGGTCCACCTTGAGATCTTTCAACTCTGGTATTGCCAAGGCTGGTGTTGCTGAAGTCAAAGTAGGGGATAGGATGACTTGCATTGCTAGTAGATATGTAAGTATTTTGCTAACAGCCCCATAGGATTTGCCTAATTTTGCATTCTTTTGCCTTTCTTTTTACATTTCTTCTTCTAAGAGTTTTTGCTTGACCTGTAAACTTGTGCTAGCCTCGTTAAAGGCTTGAGATTCTTGATAGAAATGAGTAGCATTTGCCTGATCCCTTTGTAGCTCTCATTGGTTACCTTGTAAATGTTCCCTATTGTAGCCCTTTATTGACTTTAAGTGCTTTGGCTACTTCTCCCTTGGTATCTTCAAGGTGTGGAGTGCTCTTTGACATTGGAACTATAGATTGATTTTTTTCAGATGGCCTTCAATGTCAAAAGAGTCTATTAAGTCCTTTCTTTTTTCTATTATGGCCTGCGATCAAGGAAACCTCAACTTTGGTTGTGTTGTTTGAGGTTGTCTAGAGGTGTCGGCTTTTATCTTGTCATTGGCCTTTACTTCCTTGTCCTTATCACTTTGTTCTTGAAGTGTTAGTAGAGCCTACTCCGTCTCTTGGAATTTCTACATCTGTCCCTTGATTTCTAGGTGTTGTTGGCAACACTTGGTCGATTGTTTTCTTTGGCATCTCTGTTGTCTATTCAACCTTCTATCTATCAACTTTCTATAAGTTCTTGAGTAGGAGGTGGGGTTGTTGGTTAATTTGATGTTGATGGGATGTTTTTGGCATGGATTTCCAAAGGATCCAAACCACCCTCCTCTTGTGTCTCTTTCCCTTCAATGTAAGTCCAGTGGACTTGGTAGATTCATCGGATGATTAAAGATCATCAACACGTTGTCGCTTGGACTCGTGCTGCTCCCTTTGCTCTGCTTTCCACTTGAGATCCTCTATAATCCTTTGTTGCATTTTGTCAATAGATTCTAAATCTACTTGAGCCGCTTGTCTTTTGTATTGCTTGATTGGCTCTAGTCTTTTTTCTATTCTTTGCTCCAATGACTTATCTTGGTCACTTTCTCCTTCATTGTCTGCATTAGCTCCCCGCTCCCTCTTTTCTTTTGTTCTCTTTTTGCAAAGCTTTGCTCTTAGTTCATGAGCTTCTTCCATGGAACTTTGCACTTGAGAGATTGGAATGGGATCTCTATGCTCACTTGATCTTCTTTTTAGTTGAACCTTGCAAATTGTATAATCCTATTTTTCTTCCATCTCCTTATATTTTTCCTCTGATGATTTGTATTTGGAAGGTGTATCTTCGCTCAATTTTAGATCCGAATCAATTTATTTGTAGTCGACTTCTTTCTCCTTGATATTTTTCCAGTGGATTTATTCTTTGGAGGTTGTATTGCAGAAGGTCTTGCCACTGGTTTAACTACACATTTGGATTTATGGATCAACTCCAGTTGTTTCTCTACAGGTGGTAGCTCATCAATCATGTGCAATGCTTGATAGGAAATCATTGTATGTTTTGTTACAGTCACTGTTTTCTAGATTTGTATCCACCAAGTTTTCTAGAATATATGTTCTTAGATCGCACTTTATGGTCCTTTTCTCTTATAGCCCTATCGCCATCACCACCATAATGTGCAAGTTGGGCTCTATGTATCTTCGCGGCTTTTGTACTTTGAGGTGTTGGGATATTAGCTGCAATGGTAGCTCTATCCTTGAATACTGCCCATGCTGCTTCACAAAAGCTTTGTCATTATGAGTAGCCTTTGTCTTTAGGAGAAAATTATGGTTTCCTGGTGGCAAGTGCAATGCTTGATTTATCATATCCAAAGTGATTTGGACCTTGACTTTGGCTCCATCTTTGTCAGTCATCAGTAGTGCCACCCTATTGTACTGGATTGGTAACATCAACTCTCATGGGCCCGCTGGAAGTCTAGTCCCCAGGCTATAGTAAAAAAAAGTGTTCGTTTGGAGGCATCTTGATCCCTCAATCACTTCTTGTTGTCAGTGCAAATCTAAAGCTCCTTAGGGCGATGGTTGCCTTTAATTTTGTTCCGTCAGCATCTTCAAACCTTCCAATGAAGATATTTCTTGAGATTTGTGCCATCTCCTCAACTGATACATGTGCTTTTTCATTTGATGCAATCTCTATGACCTTGTAGGGTGGGGCTTCCCATAGCTTCCTAGGTCATCTACAAGGCATTTTGTGATCAAACAATGAAAAAATGAGCTCCAAAAGTTAGCCAATAAGTTTTCAAGAAAAGTAAAAAAAATGCAAACTTTGACCATAAACTGAAATTGGGTATAACTTGATCAAAACAAGCCCAATTCGGCCCAAACTTCACTAGTGCATCTAGGCTAGTTACATGCATTAGGACAAATTTCTACATGCAACATTTGGCTTAGTGGGTCATGGATCGCGATACATGCTCAACAACATTTTGGAGTTCTAGTTATATTATCTGATTGAGCATGAGTTGGGGATGCTATGGTTCATTTCTTTTTGGATTTGGATCATAGGTTGGAGTTTTTATACCAAATTTTGGAATTTTTCTTAGACGTAGAGATTTTTAGCATATTTGCAAGGATTTTAAAATCCAAATGACTTGAACTTTAGGCTTAGGTTATCCTTGATGTTTGGGATTAGGTGATGTGGTTTGTGCTTAGTCAACCTTCAGGGGGTCATGTATCAGGATCCATGTTGGGCAGCATTATGCGATGAAACTTTGGACACTTGTCCCTATAGTCTATCCTAACACATTGGATAAGTTCTTTTCAAATTTGGACAATTTTATCTCTTATTTCCTCAAATTTCCAAGTTATGGCCTGATTTGGTCCGACTTTGCCATATGTCTTTTTGGCTAGCATCTTTGATCTCTGAAGATGATCAATTTGCTTGGCATTTGTACCATGTTATTATTTGGGGTTGAAGAAGTTCTCAAATCTCGTCTACCTATTGAGTTTCAGCTTATTTGAAGTCTATGTGGATCCTCTAGACCTTTTGATAAGTTTGACTAATTTTGCAAGCATTTCTTAGCATTCCTCAAGTTACAACAAGTTCATAATTCCACTAGATTTCAAAACCTTGTTCCAAACCACAATTTTTGCACTTGAGACCCTGAAATCACTCATTCTAACAATTGAACCCATTGACATATCGAAACACTAAAAAGTTGTCATATTTCATAACCATTGGCCACTACATACATTCTAAACTGAGTCTTTGCCAAATCTGTTCCAAGGGGTCATGGATCGTGATCCATGATCTGATACCATTTTAGACCAAACCTTGGGGTTAGCTTCTTGACATGTTTCATAAGCTCAGGGTCCACAATTTATTGAATTTAGGTGAAATTTTCCAACTCTGGGTGATCATGACCCTTTGGAGACTAAAATCCCAATTTTGCTTGGTTTTGTGTGGTTTCCATGAACATTTTATCCCATATTTAAGGGTACACTCCCCAAGTCATGGTCAAACTTTCTATTTTGAAATTTCCAAGTCTAGGGCATGTTGGGGTCATCGATCACGATCCATGGTCAACAAAATTTTCTATCTACGATCACAACAATTTTTAGGTGCTTTCACTAGAAATCTTTGTTGGGGTATAAAGCCCAATGTGGTCGCCTAGGTAAGTGGGCGGGCCGCCAGGTATGTACACATATTCTTTTGTAAAAACCTAATAAGAACTCACTATGCTCTACACATTACAGTAGAGCGAACTCACCATATCTGCGTGCTCTTCTTCTCGCACTCTCTCTCACGTCGCACTTCCGCTCGTACTCCTTCAACTGGTATCAGAGCTCAGATCGAGGCTCGGGGAAGCACTGTAGGAGGCTAGAGTCACCAGCTCAGATTGGAGTGAAATTCGACAGGCGAACACACGGCCCCAAATCCTGTGGGAGGACCCGAAGAGCTCGGTGTTCTCAGAATTTCATTCTGAGGTCATCTCGGCCACCGTTCGGCTTCGACAAAGGTTTGCGTAGGCCATTTTCGACTACGTGGTCTCGGCGTGTGCAGATCCGACTCTGCAAATTTGGGGTTTTCGGCCTACGACTGCAGGTGCTGAGGATATCGACACTCCCAGAGTGTTGATTTGTGGTTGTCTACACATCGAAGGACGGCTCATAGTTCTTGGAGGCGTGTCACATACGACACGTGCGCATCTACACACAGATTGTAGGCGACATCCACTAGTTCATCAGGTAGCTTGTGTTTGCTGCTTGATATTCCAGATTTCATCCTGACATTGCAGGTACTTCCACATGGGATGTATTGTCAGAGATGATGTATGTCTGTTGAGGGTTTGCTGGCTGTGAGTCACGCAGCAAACAACCGCCGCAGCGGTTACAGCATATAGTGGGAAATTTGTGGATGTATGACTTTGTGGGAAGTCTATGTACTGTCAGATTTACTGCAGCCTTTGTTGAGGGTCGAGTGAGGTTTTATTGAGCTGGGGGATTCTCGAATGTTGAGATCCTTTCGATGATACAGGTCTTGGAGCGATCCCTCGAGCACCCTTAGATAGGCAGCTAGGATGTATTGACTGTGAGTTGGACAGTTGGGATTGCATCTTTGCTTTACTGCCGTTGAGGCATTGTCACAGTCTATGCTTACAGGACAGTGACAGGATAGTGAGAGACAGTACAGGTGTAGGACAGGTTTACCCGCAGCTTACAGTGTCAGAGAGACAGTGTTTTTTGAGCTGTTTTTTGGTCTGTTTTTAGTACACCAGAGCCATTTTACAAAGGAGACTCTGCCAAGATTTATGCAGAATCTGAAGCTTTCTTGGTTCATTTGACAGGTTGATATTGGTTCAGAGGTCAGTTTACAGGGGAAACTCTGCTGAATTTTTCCCAGGAAAGTAAACCACTGTGAAGCGTAGCTATGGCTGGATCACAGGACACTGCTCTTTACAATATCAAGAAGCTGGATGGAACCAATTTCCCATTGTGGAAGTAGCAGATTTGGCACGTGTTGGTACAAAAGAAGCAGATAAAACCTATAAAGCTCAAGGGGATAAAACCAGAAGATATGGACGAAGATGAATGGAGCGAAATGGATGAATTGGCACTTTCTACCATTATGCTGACTTTGGCAGAAAGCGTTTACTTCAATGTAGCAGACGAGATGTTGGCTTATCAAGCATGGTTAAAGCTGAGTGATCTTTATGAGAAGCAGAGTGCAGCTTCACAGGTATACTGGCTTAAGAAGCTTGTTGACTTGAAGATGAAAGAAGGGACACCTATGTCCAATCATCTGAATGAATTCAACACAATCTACAGTCAGTTGTCAGCTCAAGGTGTCAAGTTTGATGAACCTGTTAGAGCTATGTTCCTGTTGATCACATTGCCGAAAAGTTGGGACACTTTTCGCACAGCTTTGAGTAATTCTGCACCTCCAGATGGTTTGAACATAACAGGTGTAGAAGGAAGTCTTCTTACTGAAGAAACCAATAGAAAGACAATGGACAAAGGCAAAGGAACAGCCTTAGTTGTCAGGGGAAGGACCAAAGAAAAGTAGAAAGGTGGAAAGAGGAATCAGTCTCGTAGCAAGTCCCGCAGTGCTAAAGGCAAGAGTGACATAGAATGCTACCATTGTGGCAAGAAGGGTCACATGAAAAGAGACTGCAGAGAATGGAAAGCAGAAAAAGGCAAAGAGAAAGCTGAAGACCATGGTGAGAAGAACAAGTCCTCAGTGAAGATTCAAGAAATAAATGTGACAAACATAGTTGCAGTGGATGACAGTCTAGTGTCAGGAGACATCTACTTCTTGAAGAATACAATGGACTCAGCTCTTCTTACAGCATCTGATGGAAATGCACTGAGTGACTGGATTATAGACTCAGGGGCATCACTTCATGTGTCTCCAAACAAGGAGTGGTTTACCTCTTATGTGACCACTAAAGATCATGTTCGGCTAGGAAATGGGCAGACATGTGAGATCTTAGGTGTTGGAGATGTACAATTGAAGTTTCAGAATGGCTCTTCTTTCACGCTGAAGAATGTGAGACATGTTCCCACAATTACAAAGAGCTTGATCAGCACAGGTTTACTTGATGATGCTGGCTACGTCACCACTTTTGGACAGAACAAGTGGAAGATATCCAAGGGTTCTATGACAGTAGCACATAGAGTAAAGTCTGGAGGACTTTACATGATCTATGTATCAAATGTCTCTAAAAATGTAATCAATGTAACTGAGCAGCCGAACGTTTCTTTGTGGCATAGCCGGTTAGGACATATGTCCAAGAAGGGAATGGAAATCTTGTCTCGTTCTGGTTATTTGCCTAGCTTTTCATTTAATGATTTTGAATTCTGTGAACATTGTCTGTATGGTAAGCAAACACAGCAGCCACATAAGCATAGAAGCAGTAGAAGAGATACACAGTTGGCACTTGTTCATAGTGATTTGTGTGGACCTATGCCTAACCTATCTCTAGGGGGAGCTTCTTACTTTATGAAATTTATAGATGATTACTCGAGGAAAGTATGGGTTTACTTTCTCAAGCACAAGGATGAAGCGTTTAGTGTTTTCAAAACGTTTGTGACACTTGTGGAGAATCAGAGTGGCAAGAAGCTTAAATGCTTACGCACTGACAATGGTGGAGAGTATGTTTCAAAGGCCTTTCAGGACTTTTGTGAGTCAAAAGGTATAAAACGTGAACTTACTGCTCCTTACAATACTCCTCAAAATGGTGTTGCTGAGAGGATGAATAGGACCATACAAGAGAAGGTCAGAAGTATGTTGTCTAATGCACGGCTGCCAAATGGGTTTTGGGCTGAAGCTGTATCAACAGCTGTTCATCTTGTAAATAGATCTCCTAGCAAGTTTTTGCAGAAGGATTCAGTGCCAGAGATGGTATGGTCAGGCAAAATGCCCTCATACAAGCATCTCAGAGTCTTTGGCTGTGAGGCATATACTCACGTTCCAAAGGAATTTAGGAACAAACTTCAGCCAAAGAGTAGAAAGTGCATCTTTCTAGGCTATGGTAATTCTGGTGAGATGGGGTACAGACTTTGGGATCCCGAATCCAGAAAGGTTGTCCGTAGCAATGATGTTCACTTTAATGAATCCAAATATCATTCTAAACCAGAGAGGGTTGAGGAGATTAGAAGAGTTGTCTTCCAAGAAGATGGACCTGCAAGTGCAAGACAAAATGTCAGGGCTCAAGAGGAGCAAGGACAGGATAGAGTGGAACCACAGGTTGAGGCTGAGCCTGAGCCACCTATTGTGCGTAGATCTGGACGTGTCACGCGACCTCCTGATAGGTTTGTTCCATCTATGAACTATGTCATGTTGAGTTATTGCAATGAGCCTTCATTACAAGGAAGCAGTGCAAATGAAGGACTCCGGGAATTGGCAATTGGCAATTGGCCATGCAGTCAGAGATGACAGCTCTGCATAAAAACAAGACATGGAAGCTAGTTAAATTACCACAGGGCAAAAAGGCTCTACCTTGTAAATGGGTTTACAGGTATAAGATCACCGCTCATGATAGTCAGCCAAAGTACAAAGCAAGGCTTGTTGCCAAGGGCTCTAAGCAAGAACAAGGCATTGACTTTGATGAAGTCTTCTCTCCGGTGGTCAAGATGACTACATTGAGATGCTTTCTTGCATTGGTTGCCATATTAGATTTGGTGTTGCACCAAATGGATGTCAAGACAGCGTTCTTGCATGGTGATTTAGATGTGGAAATTTACATGCAGTAGCCAAAAGGGTTTGTTGAGAAAGGCAAGGAATATTGGGTATGCCAGTTGTTAAAGAGTCTTTATGGCTTAAAACAATCACCGAGGGCATGGTACCATAAATTCCACAAGTTTATGCTTTCTCAAGGCTACAAACGTAGTGAGTTCGATCACTATCTATATACAAAGAAGGCTAAGGATGGTAGTTGGCTGATCCTTATTTTGTATGTGGATGACATGTTGATTGCTGGCAAGCACTTGGAAGAAATTTCAGCGTTGAAGTCAAAGATGGCAAAATCGTTTGACATGAAAGACATGGGTGAGGCAAGTCATATACTTGGTATGCGCATTGAGAGAGACAGATCAAAGAAGTTGATTTGGTTATCTCAAACAGAGTATATTGACAAGGTTTTGCAACGTTTCAATATGGAGAAGGGAAAGGCACTGAGTGTTCCATTGCCACCATATGTGAAACTTAGCAAACAAGATTGTCCTGTGTCTGAGGAAGAACAGGCTGAAATGGATAAGATTCCATATGCTTCTGCAGTGGGTAGTTTGATGTATGCAATGATTGCTACTCGCGCAGACATTGCATTTGCAGTGGGAGTAGTAAGTCGATACATGTCAAACCCAGGCAAGAAACATTGGGAGGCAGTGAAAGGAATATTGAGATACCTGAAAGCTACAAAGAGTATGCGTATATGCTATGGGAGTCAGGAGCTAAGTGTAAAGGGTTTTACAGACTCAGATTATGCAGGTGACTTAGACAACCGAAGGTCTACGTCAGGGTATGTCTTTACATTGGTTGGTGGAGCAGTATCATGGCGTTCTAGATTACAAGATTGTGTTACTCAGTCTACTACAGAGGCTGACTATGTTGCAGCATCAGAGGCATGCAAAGAATCAATTTGGCTTAATCGACTAGTAACAGATTTGGGAATCAAAGAAGAGATGCCTGTGTTATATTGTGATAGTCAAAGTGCTATACAATTGGCTCGCAATCCAGTTTATCACTCAAAGACAAAGCATGTGGATGTGAAGTATCATTTCATCAGGGAAATGCTCGAGGATAAGCAACTTCAGCTTGTCAAAGTTCACACCACAGAAAATCTTGCTGATCTACTTACAAAAGGACTTCCCTCAGAGAGCTTTTCGCATTTTCGCAAGCAGTTAGGTGTAGGGTAGTACATCACTTCTCTACATCTCTTGTATATTAGCTTGTATAGTAGCTTGTCTCACACTTGAAGTACCACATTGGACTTTAAGTGGGAGGTTGTTGGGGTATAAAGCCCAATGTGGTCGCCCAGGTAAGTGGGCGGGCCGCCAGGTATGTACACATATTCTTTTGTAAAAACCTAATAAGAACTCACTATGCTCTACACATTACAGTAGAGCGAGTTCACCATATCGTCGTGCTCTTCTTCTCGCACTCTCTCTCACGTCGCACTTCCGCTCGTACTCCTTCAATCTTTGGCATCATTTCTTTTTTGCATAACCGGGATGGGGGTCATGGATTACAATCCATGTTACACCTCCCTTGTCAACTATGATTGCACAGCTTGATTCTGCCCATTGAGTGGAGTCCCTGGGTGAAAAACTTATTGAATTTGGATTTCATTTGGTTGCCCAAAAGTTCCTTGACACTTCCCTCAATTTTTGACTTGTTCTTGATTGATTCTATATTTTTAAAAATTGTTTATGTGCAATTTGGATCATATACAACTATTATTGTACTAATAAGAAGCATACCTTTGAGATCCTATATAGTATGAGTGTCTCAAGTGGCTATAGTAGGCAAAATTTTGACAAGGAGCACCAGGTCACAAAGCTCTCTCTCTCTCTCTCTCTCTCTCTCTTTGCAATGTCTGGCTAACAATGAGGTTTACCTTGCTATTTGCCAATATGTGCATGACTTCTTTCGAATGCAATTTATATATTTACCTTAGTTGGTCATCTTTTCCATGACATACCACCTGCAACGTAGACGACTTGTCATTTGGACGTCTGGTCATCATTTGGTCGTGATTTTGTAATTTTGGTTAGCCCAAAATTTGATTTGTGCCAAATCCTTCCATATTTGACATGCTCAAAGCTCTTGCTTTGTAGATTAATTGTTTTTTTTTTAGAACTTGAATCCAAGATACTTGGCTCTGTTTATTAAATTTTTATCATTATTAGGTTAAAAAGGAAACAAAATGATAAAAAACTATTATTATTTGACCAAAAATTCGGCCAAAAATATTTCTCTCACTCGTATGTACACACTTTCATCTAAATATTTGGTGTATATAAAATGATCAATATTGCTCAATATTTTACCATATAAGAGTATAGTTTTGCAAAAAAATATCAAAAAATAAAAATATAAAGCGTTAAACACTCATATTGAAACTTGTTATCTTGCAATGTGTTACATTGGCTACTATAACAACTGTTGTTACTCCCCCTTTTCCATTTTGAGTCATCTTGGACAAAGGTTTCTGTAGTGTGCATGGGCGACAACAACGTGTCTATGCATGGTCATGTAATATGGCCCTATCATGCTTAGAGAAGAGATGCCATGGGGAACACCGTGTTGTGCAAGCTGTGGATTTTGAACCAACTAGTCAATGGTTTTTGTTGTCAAGGATTCCTGCATTTTACATTGTCCGAACAATAGTAGTTGAAGATGAGTTGCCCGTTCCAAAGTGGTTGTCTTGTTTGGTTGTTTGTGTAAGGGAATGCTCTCCAATATGTGAGTATGTTGTACTTGAGATATCCACTTAAGTGTTGGTTGTAGAGACTGTTCCATTGTTTGTATATCTGATGATTTTGGTCTCCATTCCCATGTGACTTTCTTTGGTGTGTTTTGTTTGGGGAAATTTTCTTTTAGAATCCATTTGTAATTTTTTGGTTGACCTGAAAAATGTTGATTGGTTGATTGAAGTGCTTCCAATGGTAACTTGAAGCTTTGCTGGCTTTGTCATATTGGGGAATTCATTGTACTTTTTTCTCTGCAAGGCTGTTTAGCCAACATTGTTTCTCGGGGGGGGGGTCACTATGTATAATTTTTGTATATCACGTGCGTTCAAGGACTATTTTTGAAAATCCTTATCTTGTGACTTTTTGCAAAAATAAAATACACCCTTTTTCTATTCAATTTGTAAATTTTTTCTCCAATTATATTTTATGGTACCCCTCTGTATGTGAAAATGTGAGAAAAAGTAAAAGTGAATTACCCCTTTTGCTGCACTCACTTGATAGTCACATAATTATTAAGTGACCCCCCCGAGCATTATTTGGATCCAAACTTTATGTACCCGTCCTTGGCATTTACTAAAAATCTTTGTTGTAGAAGCAAGTCGTTCTTGCTTTATTTCATTGTCACTTGAATCTGTTTGGTCATCCTAGATGTGGTTGGTTTGCGTGAATGGCGCATCACAGTGTGTGGTTGCCAAACTTAAACTATGAGCTTATATCCAGTTAGTGCAAAATATGCATTCCATTATCCTTGATCTGAAGTCAATTGATAGTCTCTTGGCACACAAGAAAATCCATGCTTTGCATGAAGTCTGATAAAGCACTTTACTTTGCACAATAGAAAAACCTTTTCCAAATGAAAGGCTAGGTTACACAAGAAACAAGCATATACTTGAATTTTCCTAAATTTAGTGTTGTCGAATGTCCCTTGCATGCCCTATTGGCTTGGTCCATTCCAACTCTAGTGCAAAAAATATGCAGACATGTTGCAAAGTTTCCCCAAGTTCGTATGCTCATAGCATATGCCAAACTTTGGAACTTTGATGTAATATGTCCTAAAGTGAAACCTTGATTCCTAGAAGACCATCAATAAGATGAGAGAGAACTGATCCTGAGTTCTCATAGCTAACAGTTGCTAGGGTTGGCACACATGTGTCAAAGAGAAAGAGAATTGACCTTGTCAAAATTTCATAGAGAGTCGGTCTTATCAAATTGTGCATCTTATTGAGAATCATGAGATTGCCCAATATTGAAAAAGATAGCGTCTACAACTTAGCTGTCAAATGTCATCTATTGCCAAACTCATTTTTTTGTAACCACTTTCTTTGGTAGCAAAAGGCATCGCATCCTATGACATGATTGTGCTTTCTGTACTTTGTGTACTTATTTTACATGATGTGTGGCAAGCTATAATTTCTTTTGAGTGATTATGCAGCCAATGTGTATACATAGGGAGCCATGCTCCTGAAAGACTTTCATAATTCATGGATCCTTTCTTGGTGTATGGTACGGGATTTTCATCCAACAATACCTCTTCAAATATCCTATCTTGCAAAGTCACCTTAATAACTAGGACCATGAAATCCACATCAGAAGGATGAATCATATTCACACCTGGTTCCCCTTTCTGTCGAGTCTGAATTCCATAGTGCTTCCCCAGCAACTTGTGCAATAACCTTTCCTTAAATGCTGGTACTATGCAAAGCATTTGATCCAAAGATAAGTTCAAGGGAGAGTTAATAAGTACCTCAAACCAATATGGTTCAGATACCTCCACCTTCTTTTGTTGTTGCAGTGGTTCATCGGAATCGGAATTCTCCTCCAAAACCTGATGCTACTACTCCTTCTGAACATGTTTATTCACCTGATCTCTTACTCCTCTATGCTGCTCCCAGTCAATTGGACCTTTGTCCTTAGACCTTGTGACAGCCAATACATCAATCCCTGGCTCCAGATGCTCTAGATGGTTGCAATCAATTTCCACATTGTCATATTCCTCAAGCTGTTCTGTTGTTGTTGATCAAGTATTTGGCCCTTGATAGATTGGAATATCTATAATGATGACATTAGTCTGTGCCTGTGGTTGATTTTGAGGAGGTTGTGGAGGACCTGCTTTCTGGTTCTCCTGATTAAAAGGCACTATCGGAATACCCCTTTCCTCTCTATGCTTTACCCACAATGCACATCTGAGACCTACCCAATGATTAGGGTCACCACAATAGACACAAGGCATTACCCCTTGGGGTCTTCTCTAATTATTATCCTGATTTCTACCAGGTCCTCTCTGATTCCCATGTCCTGGTGGTTTTCGTCGGAATGGAGCCACCTGATTTGCCTCTGCTGAAGCATTACCCCGACCAGTACCTGAAGATGGTTTATTCCTCTGTTTAGGATTGTACCAGCACTGAGCAGTGGTATGCCCATCCTTCTCACAGATTTCAAAAAACCTCTTGTCCTTAGGAGCTATGATTGAATATCCAATAATCTTCAATTGCTGGATCAGATCAACCTCATCACCTGTCTTGTCCTTCTTTTTCTTAGCAGGACTCTTTTTCTTCTTTGTATTCTCTTCATCACACGAACTCTCTGAATCCGAGTCAGTAGAAGAAGATGTATTTGACTTAGAACCCGATTCAGAACTCTTAGCTCCTCTTTTGCTAGACTTGGCCATGCCAAACCTCTTCTCAACTCTAGATGGATCTTGTACAAGGTTATTAAATCATCCTGCAATGTCAATGCTAGCTACTGCATTTTTAATCCCACTTCTTAAACCCTTCAAGAAATAACCTGCCAACATTTCATCAGTCGGTCGCTCATTTCCCTACAGTCTTTCAACAAAGATTTTGAATTTTTGAGAAAAATCTTCTACTAGCATTGTACCCTGTTTGATACGACGCAGCTTTCTTAAAATATTAGTAGGAGTTTTCTCCTTTCTAAATCTTTGTAAAAAAGCTAGACTAAGTGCATTGTAAGTAGGAAAGTGAGCTATACCATACAGGCTGAACCAACTCATGGCCTTTCTTTTCAATGTGGTTGCAAATTGTTGAAGTTTGATAGGATCAGGGTACATAACCTGATATCCACTTGCTTGCCACCTTGTTTCAAATTGGGCTACATGACAATCTGCATCCTCCCTCTGAACTTGGATTATTTAATATGTGGGTTAGAAGGTTGTTGAGCCATGGGGATAGGAGTCGGGAGTCTTGCAGGTCTTTGCCTGTTAGAAACCCTCAGTGGGTCAAAGTGGAGTCGCCTTCTACTTCTTGCAGAGCCTTCTGTCAAGAGTAACGCTCCAACAAATTGCCTCACTGCCCTTCCCACTGCTTCTCCAGAACCCTCCCCATCAGAATTTACCAGTGGTTCTTCAAGTGATTGATCAGTCCCATCATGTTCATGTATATCATCATAATGGAAAGGATCTATATTGCCTGCCCTGGCCTGAGCCCTTGTGTACTATACTTGAGTGTGTCTCCTACCCCTCTCGGACATGCATTATTCCAGAAAATACCTTCATAAATAGAAATGGAATACCTGATAACTGCATACGTCCTAAGCACAGAGAACATAACCTGCAGGATTGTCAAATGTGTTGTGGTTCATCAACACAGAGAAAAACTGGTTCATAATACTCTTATCCTCTCATAACTCGGATTTAACATTCAGAAACAGTAACACGAGACAGAGTATATGGAATGAGAGAAGAAATAACTCAAAATAGAGAGTAAGAGTGCTTCATTCATCAAGAACAAACTAAGATATCTCAGTACAATCCTCCCTTCAGAGCGTACAAAACCGACTTATACAAACTTTTCCAAGAAGTTATAACAACCTCAGTCTTGATACAATATAATTGTAAAATATCCGATTGATCAACATCCAACTAACTACAATCTGACTTACTACATATCCAATGAAGCATATCCGACTGACTAACAAAACAGATCTGACTAACTATTAAACTAACATACTAATATGCCTGTCAACAGTAGGGTTGCCTTGGGATGCAAGTTACTTCCATTTCCAGCCTGTGAGTGCCCAGAAGCCTATAAATAAGGACCCTTGCTTCACATTTTTGACAGACTCGGAGCCTTGGCAAATTATCTCTCATCTAGAGGGACCTCTACGCAGAAATCACTAGAGAGCAAATCTCTAGTTGGTTAATCAACGGTAATTAGCGCTAACCTTTTTTAATTAGTAAAACTATGTTAACCTATTTACATTCTTATTGATTAAGTAAAGATTAAACCTATGTATACTCTAAAATTATCTCCTAATTCAAAATTCTCTGTTGATTATTGAGATTAAGCTTAGGGACACTAAACTAATTAATTATTATATTATATTAGGCTTGAAATTACTCATTTTAACCATAAATTAATGATATTTATACTAATTAAGTTTAGATTAAGATGAGCTAATTATCAGAGTTGTGTTAGACAGTCATTATGCTAGAAAAATTATCTTTTGATTTTTTGAGTAATTTTTATAATAATTTACGCAAAATTACATTATTTTTAAGAGAAAAGTAAAGGGGGAAATGATCAAGCTAATCCAAAATTATTTGAGATAATTATCAGAGATAAATCATATCTTATGGAACCCGTGATAATTATCTTAACCTCAAATAATTAGTTTAACTAATTCTCTGAGCAGAATTACACTATTTTCTGGGAAAATAGCAAACTAATCCAAAATTCTTTGAGATAATTATCAAAGAAAAAACACAGCTTATGGAAGTGGTGATAATTATCTCAACCTCAAATAATTAGTTTAACTAATTGTCTCAGTAAAATTACGATGTTTATAGAAAAAACTAAAAAGGGAAAATTAGCAAACTAATCCAAAATGATTTAAAATAATTATCAGAGGGAAAATACATTTTATGGAGCATGTGATAATTATCTTAATCTCAGATAATTAGTCTAACTAATTATCTCAACAGAATTACACTATTTTTAAGCGTAAATAAAAGGGTAAAAATAGTAAACTAATGCAAAAAGCTTTGAGATAACTCGGCGATTCCACAGCAGACCACGAGGCAGCCTGATTCAGGTTCCATGCTTTGGTCCTCGCCGCTAGGGGGACAGAGGCCTTGGTTTCAGCAGTTGGTTTCTCTTTCCCCCTCTGTGGTAGGGCTGAGACAGAGTGGTCCCTCGACTCAGTGCTGGGATGGTTGCATACACAGGTTCTCGAGTTCTCTCATCACATGGGAGAACTTGGAGTTACATATTTGTTGCAGACCAATGGGACCTCGCCACTCGCATGCCAAGGTCAATTAGTTGAGGAGACCCGATGGGTCAGTTGCTTGTGAGCCCGAGGATATGCGTGGAGTTGCTACTGACTTTTACTGTGAGTTAATGTCGGCTGAGCCCCAGTCAGTGAGCCCCAGTCAGAGTGGCAGGATGCATGCAGGGAGCAGGTTTGGGCACAGATGCCTTGTCTTGTGACAGAGGAGATGCGCTAAAGGCTAGGGATGCCACTTCAGCTAGAGGAGCTGCACACGGCTCTTAGGGCCCTCGCTTGTGGTAGTTATCCAGGTGAGGATTGGTTGACTCCCAGATTTTTCTTGGAGTATTGGGACCTACTTGGCCCAGATCTTTGTAGTGCCTTTCAATACATTTTTCACACAAGAGTGATGCATGATAGCATGAGTGAGGGCCTGATTTACCTCATTCCAAAGGAGGGTGGCTCCTTGGATGAGATTCGACAGTGGCGCCCCATCACCATCCTCAACTAAGTCTACAAAATTATTGCCAAGGCTCTGAGTTTGAGGATTCAACCACTTTTGGAGAGCCTTATACATGGGACTCAGATAGGTTTTGTCAAGGAACGCAGTATCCTTGACAACATCTTCACTTTTTGGGAGGCTTCTGCCCTGGAACGGCTCCGTGGGGAGGACCTTGTGATTCCTTCTCAATTTTGAGAAGGCATACGACAGAGTTGACTGGGACTTTCTAGAGGGCACTCTATGCAGGATGGGCTTCTCAGATGCTTGGATCAGATGGGTGCCAGCTTTGTACAGACAGGCTCACAGTCAGGTGCTTTTGGCAGGAGGTAGAGGTGAGCACTTCATGCTCACACGCTCGATCAGACATGGTTGTCCTCTTGCCCTTTTTCTCTTTTTGTTCTATGGGGAGGCGATGAGCAAATTTTTGGTGTCCCAGCAGTTTGGTCTGTGGGGCTTAGCACTCCCTATTCGGGGAGATGAGCTACTGGACGCTGAGTTTACCGATGACTGCCGATGACTCAGCCTTGTACTTAGAGGGCCAGGAAGCCAATTTGCACAGATGTGAGCAGGCATTGGAGACCTTCTGTTGTGCATTGGGCGCACTGATCAACTGGAGAAAGAGAGTGGCTTTCTCGGTTGGCAGTGCTCATGTGCCAGATTGGATGCCAGGAGAGGGTTTCAGGTGGATTCCCCCAGGGACTGCAGTTCGGTACTTGGGTTGTCAGGTTGGTTTGGACTTCTCCCCCGAGCAGCAGATTGCTCCTGTTCTCCTGTCCATCAGGAGAAAGCTGTTACATCGGAGCTCAGTACGACTTTCGCTGGCTGGTAGTGTAGTAGTTGTCAACCAGGTGTTGTTGGCGACTATGTGGTACATCACTTCTTGCTGGATCTTCTCGAGTTCTTGTATCAGCTAGGTAGAGAACTTCCTTTAATCAAGTCGTGACACTCAGATTTCCCGAGCCAAGGTGGCTTGGTCGGTCATCACACTTCCTTGTTCTCAGGGAGGGCTTGGGATCATTGATCCAGCACAGCAGAGCAGAGCCCTTCTTGGGAAGTTCATAGTCAGAGGACTTCTTCTAGGTGAGGAGCCTTGGAAGGAGTTCTTGCTGCAGAGGCTTCGTGCCAGGGTGCCTCAGTCAGGAGGCCCTTTGCAACCTTCGACCAGATGGATCTTTACAGAGATGCGCCGAGTTGGTTTGAGCAGGAGACTGGAGGACCGCTTCGCTGTGAGTTTGCTTCGATCTTGGGAGCTCTTACGGCGTGGCCTGGAGCAGAGACAGTCGACGTGCACGGAGGAGCACCTACGGCAGCCCTCGTCTCGAACCCCATGGTTAGCACTCAGAGAGGCCACTTGGTTGGTAGTCGGCCTCATGTTTCTTTGGGTCCCATGGCAGCAGGTCCAGCGCTCTCTCTAGGTGACTGGCTAGAGTTCATAGGATTGTCAGAGGAGGTGCAAGGTTTCCAGCTACTACAGGGCATGAGAGGGGTGCAGAGCATGTGTCAGGACATCTCAGAGTCAGTTCCAGCTGAGTGGCTCACGCCTCTCGAGCCGGTAGCACCCCGTCGGATGGGAGCCTTCACACGACTGGAGGTTCTCATTTCAGTCAGGGCCTGCTCAGAGTCTTTCTCAGTCCTATTCTTCGAGCTTCAGGGTGGAGGACGACTACAACGAGTTGCAGTAGAGGCCCCGCAGGTAGCAGAGTGCTGTTTTCAGAGGATCCGAGTAGTGGGCATCTGTGGGAGGACCTGTGTCATAGACCCTGACCCATCAGTTCTTGAGACAGGACGTTGGAGGCTATGGGCTTGGGAGTGTTGTCCGCTAGCACGAGTACAATGGGATCCTGGTGAGTGGCTATGGAGGGACCCCTTCTCTTCTGCAGACCACCTAGGAGTCCCGTTCTTTCAGTACACTGTTTGACTGGGACTTCATATACTAGCAGCACAGAGAGAGGCCCTCCCTGCTGCAGCACGTCATTGGCAGGAGGAGGGTCTCATAGTCGAGTTGTTGGCAGACTTTTGGGAGAGGTTGTGGGATTCCAGACAGTCGAGGTGAGTCACCTTGTTTTAGTGGCTGGTCGCACATAGAGCCACAGCAGTAGGGAGCTAGCTAGTGCATAGTGGTCTCTTGGCCACATGTGTAGCTTGTGACCATTTGGTGTAGAGTCAGCTTCACTGGCTTTGGGACTATCCCTCGGCCCAGCAGGTGTGGCTACGAGTTCTTCGTCCGATGCCTGCTCTCTCCACGGCTCGATAGTACACTTGTAGGGCAGTGGCTTGGTCCACCCTCACGGGCCCGGCACTTCAGTTTGAGCTATCTTCCACCAGCAGGATGATAGTGATGCGGGGGGGGGCGATCTACACTCCAGCCTGCTACAGAGCTTACTCCATAGGAGTGGTACAGTGAGAGAGAGGAGTGTTGGGAGCTCATCAGTGGCCTGACACTTTGGTTCATCTGGTGGGCCCGCTGTTTTCGCATCTTTGAGCCTCGCCCTGTGCCACCAGCAGAGACTGTTTGTGATTTTTGGCTAGAGCTGATCGATACTCTCAGAGGATAGCTTGAGGGACTACAGGGCAGCTCTGACCGCATGCGGGAGCGCCGCGAGGCTTTCCTTCGACTCTGGCGCCTTGGGCCTTTCTACACCATAGTCCAGGGGGTGCTCAGATGGCACTACCGTCCACCTGTGTGGCTCTTCCCTCCTCCCAACTCTTGATTTAGCCTCATTGTATATATGTTGTTTTTTCATTGGGAGAGTCTCCCCATCATGCTCGTTGTAGCCCTCTCTTGGAGAGGTGGTTGTAGCCCTATGGCGGTTTTCATTAACTAATAGAAGGATCTTTTTCTCGGAAAAAAAACTTTGAGATACTTATTAAAGGTAAAATACATCTTATTAAACCCATGATAATTATCTTAACCTCATATAATTAGTCTAATTAATTATCTTAGCAGATTTACATTGTTTTTAAGGAAAACTAAAACGGTGAAAATAGAAAACTAGTCCAAAAATCTTTGAGATAATTATCAGAGGTAAAACTCATCTTAAGAAACCTATGGTAGTTATGTTAACTTCTAATGGTTAGTTTAACTAATTATCTCATCAGAGAAACACTATTTTTAAGAGAAAATACAAGGGGGAAAATAGAAAAATAATCCAAAAAACTTTGAAATAATTATCAAAGGTAGAATATATTTTATAAAAACCATGATAATTATCTTAACCTCAAATAATTAGATTCACTAATTATCTCAGTAGAAAAACACTGTTTCTAAGGGAAACTAAAAGAAGGAAAATAGCAAACTAATCCAAACAAGTTTGAGATAATTATCAGAGGTAAACCCCATCTTAAGAAACTCATGATAATTATCCTAGTATCAGATAATTAGTTTAACAATTTATCTTAGTCGAAAAACACTATTTCTAAGGAAAAATAAAAGGGAGAAAATAGCAAAATAATCCAAAAAGCTTTGAGATAATTATCAGAGGTAGAAATTATGTTAAGAAACTTGTGACAACTATCGTAACCACCACAGATAATTAGTTTAGCTAATTATTTTAGTAGAAAAACACTGTTTTAAAGGAAAGTTTAAAGAGAGAAATTAGGAAATCATGTTATATGATTACATGCTATTTATCATAGTTAGATTACATAATAAAAAGGTTATGATAATTATGTCAAGGTTAGAAACTTAGTATAGATATTTAGTTTAGTCAAATTATACTAATTTTAGATAAAAAGTAAAGGGAGAAATTAGTAAATCATGTTAGATGATTACATGATATTGATATGGGTTAGATTACATGATCAAGAGGCCGTGAAAATTATGTCAAGGTTAAAAAGTTAGTATAGATATTTATCTAAGTCAAATTATACTAATTTTAACTAAAAATTAAATATGAAAGTTAGATAATTGAGTTTGAAAACTCAAAGATAATTACCATAGGTCAAACACATCCTAGGTTATACCATAGGTTATACCATAGTTAATTAGTTATACCATCCTAGATTATACCATAGGTTATACCATAGTTAATTACCATAGGTTATACCATAGATAATTACCATAGGTTATACCATAGTTAATTAGTGAGTTTAGAAATTTATAATTGGCCCAAAGTCCTATTTTTAGCAAAATATTAGTTAAAATAAATAGACATTGCAATCAATTTTTTAAAGGAAAATTATAGTGAGTGTAAACCTGTGATATAAAGTTGAAGAAATGAAATCTTTAAGAGAAGATAAATAGAAATAATATTAAGCTCAAAATAAGTAGATTCCAAGCTTAAAATTCGATGGGGAAGTTAGGAAAAAGATATAGAAGATTATAAGAAAATTAGAAGAGCTTAGAAAACCCTTAGGGAAGGTGTGGAAAAAGTTATTATGCCTATATAGGTAAATAAAAAATACTAGGTCAAAAATTTACCAATTAAGACTATAAATTTAACCTAGATTTGGGTAAAATTGGATACAAAGGTTAAGTCTAGCTTTCCGATAATTTACCTAATGATTAGACGTCCTTTTTATAAGGATAAGAAGTAATGGCACCTAAAAGGACACGAGCAAATCCTATATCTGATGATAAGGACGTAGCTCCAAAAAGAATTAGAACATCGCACGACGACGAAGCTGGGCCTAGTAGTAGGCCTACAGAGGAGAGTCTTTAGACGCCAGCGTAGCAGCAGATAGCCGATCAGTCCCAGGTGGGTTTCCCATTATTCAATTAAGTCTTTAAATAGTTTAAGTTCTATATAAGTTAGCATTGCATACGTAAGGAATGAGAGAGTCAGAAAAGGAATAATTGACCAAAAACGGAACGTAAATTCCAACGTGCATTTGTTTATAATGTAGGAAAGAATTGTTTGGGTTAGAACTGGTTGAATTAGGAAAGATATGATTGATCATCCTTAAGACAGCTTGTCTCAAGACACCTTCGACTTCTTGGTATAAATTGATGATAATGATGGCTTTCCAGCCATGGATAAGTCAATTACCCCCATGAACGATGAATTTCTACTCCGTGTCATGTCTTGATGTTTCTACATAAGTTAGGATACCGTTATTTATCCTAGGGGAGACGCCCAGTTGTATGGGCAACTGGTTTGGTGTATGGGCACTAGGAACCTTGGGTGGGGGCTTATCCACCCCGGATTCTGAATAAGGAATGGGTGCCGTTTTTTTCACCCTTAGGTGGTCTTGAGACAAGAAGAGTACTGGTCATGGTTATTATGGACAATGTTTTGATTGACAGTACCCTCCCTTAAGCTTAAAGATGTCTATTTTCTAAAAGAATTCTTTCAATGCTCTCTTTAATAACTGATTGAAGGAATTACTGTGACGGAAAGTTAAAAGAAACTATTATTTTAAGTGTTAGAACAATGTGATAGTAATTGGAAAACAAAAGAATCATGTGTGAGTGCGGGGTGATAAGTGGGGATTGACTAAGGTCGTCAATCATGGACGGGTGGACCTGATTAGTCAGGTAACTATTCATCGCTGCGCACTAAAAACGTTTGGAAAATATCTTCACTTGGAAGAGGAGTCCACCAGCCGCCTGTGCCCTCACATATCTTAGGGGAAAAAAAGCGTTGGTTGAGGATACCTTAGCCCAATTTGTGGAAGTTATAGGGCCAATATAGTATTTTGGACTTTTAATATGTTGTCCCGTTTCCGCTGCGCAACAGGACTAGGTCTTCTTCTAAGGCTATAGACCCAAGCCGTTGTCAATGGTAAAGGTCTATTCCTTGGATTTTTCTTGTTTAGAGACTCTGATTTTTATCCGACCAAGAGACCTGTCAAGGATCTCATCCCGATCTTGGTATTGGCGGGTTGGGGATCTCCTCCACCTTCATAGCACGGTCCCTTGGGCTTGGCTGTTGGTGGTGCTCCCTTTGATTGGCGTGATCTAGGCTTGTAGTTTTTGTTTTCTATGAACATGAGTGTGTTTTCATCCATCATGAACTAGTTTCTAGATGTTTGAGCCACATACAAAGATTTAGGAATTTCATTAGCACTAGCCCAATATGGTCTTTCTTCTGGAGAATAAGTTTCTCCCTCTATCTCTCTCACATGACTTTCAATTGGCTCCTCATAATAGACAGCTAGTTGCATCAACAATTGCATTACAAATGACTCTGCAGGCTGCAAAAAATGCACAATGGCTCAATTATCCTATGGTAAAGGTGATTATTGCCCCAATACTGGTTGTGGTTTGTCCCTCCTTGTATTGCATTGTTATGACATTTGATACCTTGGAGGTGGTGGAAATTGTTGCACTATAGGCGGTCCATACGGCCTTTCCCTCACACAGTTACGAGTATAAAGACACTTGCTAGTGTCATGGTTTGTGTATTTTTTCTCTATGGCAACCCACTTCAACATTCCTGGAGCATTAATTTCTTGTGGAAATTAGGAATTTTCATATAGGTCCGATTCATCATGCGGACCACTTCTTCAACTAATTTTTCCACATTTAGTGTGGTTGCAACAGGAGTAGAATGCTTTTAGTAATCCCACTAGATGTAGAAGATGCACTGCTAGGATTCATCTCTACATCTTTCGCTACCTCACCATAAGTCTTGCAATTGGTACAAGGTTTCCCTTGTGACTTGTTCAAACGTAGTACATGCTTTAGGTGTAAAACCTTTTTTAGAGTTTTGTTTCTGAAGCCCTCAATAAAGATAATCAATAATCAATTGTCATGTGGAAAGTCTTGTGCTGGAAATGTTTTGATGTATTGTTTGAAACATAGTGAATCTTCATTCACTTTTTCCTTTTCTTTTTTCCTAAAAGCATTAACCTGAGAAACCGTGTTGTGTTTCATTCCTCTTTTGGAGAATTCCTCACCAACTCTTGTAAGAGGAAATCTCTACTATTGAGTGGTTGGAACCAAGTTAACGTGGTTCCCTCCAATGGTAACCCAAATCCCTCATAGTGTATGGAAATTTGCTCCTTTTTTTGCTCTTAAGACTTGCTTAAAGATGGAAACATGTGCATATGGATCTCTTGATCCGTTGTACATTTTTGCCATGCACTTATCCACTTGATAAGGTTGCATTTTTTTATTTTCTGCAACCATGCTCATCACTCTAGGTTCACCACCCATAGCATCCCTCATTTCATAGCCACTCACAGGTGTCCTCGAAGGGACTTGTTCATACACCCTTCCCTCAGGTCTTATCTCTCAACTTTTTGCTCTTATAGCACTCTCCTACTAAAATGGTATCCTCAAAGTCACTACCTTGATGTGTTGACATAGGAACCTTGGGATCCAGGGATCACATTGGTTTAGGGGAAGATACATGAGGGCGACTAAATGAGTCTTCCACATGAGATCTCAAGGGACTCCCTCTTGTCATTTTTGGTTTTTTTGTTTCTGAAACAGTAGGTCTGTGCGAGCTAGGGGTAAAATGGTACTCATGGAGTGGTACCCCAAAGTACGTATATCTCTTGTGCTCATTACAACCCACTAAATAATACTTCCCATCATACTTGTCCAGCATAATTATTTGCATATCTCTCTCAACGTCAAATGTAAACACATACAAGCATTTCTACTAAGTTAACTTCCTCACATTGGGCTCCTCACATATATAGTAAATCATTTTCTCTACATTGTCCTACTTGTATAAGCCCATGTGGGTGTTATCTGTGTTGACACATGTAGCCATGTTTACTCGCCTAAGCTTGGCATTCAGAATGTTCAACATTGGTGGTTTCTGTTCTAGCTCTTTCTCAACTTTATCTTTGGTGCCTGTTAATCCCCATTTGTCCACAATGAAAGGATTTTGCACGACTATAAACATGTTTCCTTTTTGGTCAAAGTATCGATCTCCACTATAAACTAGTGGCACTACGAACTTAAGCTCACTTGGTCTCTCTTCAATTTTCACATAGTATCGATCCATATCGTCTTTATAGATCTGAGCTCCTTCCTCATTGTAAAACAAATATTGTAAGTGCAAAAGTTTTGGGGTTCGTGCAGGATGAGATGGCCCCACTTCCATTTTGGTATCTTCTTTAACACTCACAATTTTGGCTCCCTCATCCATATAGCGATATGATATTTTGGATAAACTGTCAAGAAGACTCTTTTCCACGATTGTCTGTAAGGTGGGTAGGGTCCCTTCGTTGACACCACCCTCGGTGGAAATATGGCTCACTTGGTCTCTATTGCTAGGGCTTCTATTCCTACACAATTTTCTTGACCGCAAACACATCAAGAAAGTGAAGTTAAAAAAACCCTGACTTTCTACCTTTTATGGTGTATTTAGTCCCTTGACCAAAGACAACTCCACACAACTTTGATCCATTGAACCTGTACAAAATTCACTTGGTGGCTATAACCTTACAGCCACTAGATAAGTCACAGTCTTGGGGGGTGCACTATGTAATCATGTTAATATATAACATGAGTTCAAAAGGAGGGGTTTTAAAATGAAAAAAATTTAGCCAATTTAACAGATATACATTAAAATAAAGGTTTTTATGTTCAATTTTGGAAAAAAATCCTAAAATAAGGGGTCATTTTATTCATTCAAACATGTTAAAAGCGGGGGTTTTTAATATCCCGCTAACGCATGTTATATAGGGGGGTACTAAACGGTGAACCCCCTAGGTCACAGTCTACAGAAAACAAAATTTGATCGAACTTTTGAGTCCATGTTTATTGTATTATTTTTTAATGTTTTAATACTTAATCTGTATGTGGTGTTTGCTAGAAATGTTGCAAGCTACTATCTCAAAAGTTCTTATCCGTAAACAACATCCTTCCTACATCAAGAGATGAAGTGAAAAAGGTGTTGAACAAGCTTGGACTCCATTAGAACACCATGCACGCTTGTCCCAACAATTGTATTTTTTATAGAAAGGAATACAAAAATGAAAAGACATGTCCAAAATGTAAAACATCTTGTTATAGAGATACAAGTAGGCATATCCTTCATAAGGTTCTTTGATATTTTCCGTTGGCATCCCGTATACAACACATATTTGGAACCCCAAATTTGGTGATACCTATGGACTAGAGAGAAAATAATGCAAGTATGGATGGGATTATGAGAATTTCCTTGGATTGCCCTGGTTTCAAACATATCGATACAAAATGGCCCAGTTACCACATCAAGACGGATTGAAAGGTGCATCAAATCAATCTTGCAGGTACAAAGAGTTATCGAGGTGACAGTCCCCATTTGAGTTGCTAGAGTTGCATTGAATCTTTGCATTGGGTGTACATTTCATTCCCGCAATCAAAAGCAAATACCAACTTGGAAAAAACAACAAGGTAACTGGCACTCTTTCACGATGACCATATGCTTCTTTCAGCAATATTGCTACCTACCTAGTGGGAAGTAGACAGCCATAATGTTTTTGGCACAGTTTATCCCAGCATTATTTCTCTAATAAGCTAGCATTTTTCTCTAGCTGGCCAACCTTGAGATCGCCATTGCAAATCAGTCCAAGCGCCAGCAATTGGCAGCACATTGGCCTAGCATTTTTGCTCTCAACCAAACTAGATTAGCCAGCTCTTTTAGATTTTAGCCCGTACCAAGCTGTTTGTAGCAGGTTAGCCAATGGTTTTAGATTTCAGCCCATTGTCCCTCAACAAATCGTCTCAAAGTTTGTGTCGGTGATTGTCCCATTGCGGTCAAGTACTTTGGTAACCATTTAGCTTCTCTTCGGCCATTTCCCTTGTCGTCAAATGCTCCATTGTTGTACATGCAGCATCGAGATCTGCATTGTTAGCCCTTCGTTCCTCTCCCATCGGGTATACATTTCAGCCCATAGGAGGCCATTAGCAAACCACATCAAGACAGATTCAAAGGTGCATCAAATCAATCTCAAAGGTGCTTCATTACAAATTGTTGTTGTGTGGCAACAATCCCCTTTCGAGTTGGTAGAGTTTCATTGAGTCTTTGCATGGCATGTACATTCCATTTACACGATCAAGAAAATACCACATTAACAAAAATAACAAGGTAGTAGACGCTCTTTCATGATGACCATATGCTGCTTCTGTCACTATTGCTACCTAGCCAGTGGGAAGTTGGTAGGCATAGCGTTTTTTGGCACTGTTAAATGCAATGTTTTTCCTCTGATCATCAAAAACTCAACTCCAGCTAGCTAGCCTTGGGATTGGCATTGGAGATTAGCCCAAGTACCAACAATTGGCAACACATTGGCCTAACATTTTTGGACAATCATTGACCTCTTTAGCAAACAAGCTCATTTCATTGCACGAGGAAAATCATCAAAGCAGATAGGATGGAAACTCTAATCTTATAGAATACCTTTTGACTGCATGAGATGCCCCAATCTATAGTCAATGACCAAGATCCATGAATGATCAACAAATAAGCTCATTTCATTCTCACAAGGAAAACCATGAAAGTAGATAGAATGGCAGCTCTATTTTTACAGCATACCTTTTGACTGCATGGGATGCCCCAATCTATAGTCAATAAACAAAATCCATGAATGACAAGCCTCTTTTGGAGAGCTCTTTTTGATAACATCAACACAACATTGAATTTCTCATCGTCATTTCATTTGCAGACAGATGGTCAATCATTTACGTTTGGATTCTCCAAACTCATCACACTAACTCCTGACATTATCAAGACTGTCGCACCACATGCAGTTTTGATTACCACTTCCCCTCCGCAGACCACCTTGTTTTCATCAAGATGTTGAACCTTTTTCTTCAAGCTTTACAATTTTCAAATTGATGTTTAACTCCTGGATTCCCTTTACAAGCTCATCCATGAAAGACTCCTCTAGCTTTGGGGTCTTCTCCTTCAACATCACATGGATCTCTTCTTTTTTTTCTTTCACATCTGTATTCATCCCGACTAATTTGTCCAACCTTTTTTGTAGCTTCACCACCATATTGACCACTTCAATCACTTCTTTACAATCTGGCGTAGTCGTAGCTCCCATGCTAGATCCTCTAGGAGATCCACTAATTTGCAGTTTTAAGTCTGCAGCCTACATAATCAATTTTACCTTTTTAAAATTCAAAGCAGTGTTCGGTGGTAGATAACTGACCAAATCTTTTCTCAAATTCTTGTAGCAACTTGGGTGCAGAAAGCCCCTTATTGTTGTATTGCACCTACTTCTAAAAACTTTTCGGCGTAGCATGCTCCTTATCTTCGAGAAAATATTTGTCTTTGAGAGCTTTCTTGAACGCCACCCATGTCCCCCCATGCCGATCCGAAGCTCCTAAACCCGTGCCCGTAGTTCATGCACGACTACCAACACAAAATTTTCCACTATTGCTTGCTCATCTTCTCCCTTATCTTCCATAGCCTGTTCATATATTTGTTATAATTTGGTAACATCACGGCCTTCAAACCACCCCACTTTATCTCTCACTGTTTGCCTGGCTTTACGAATTGGAGCTTTCATTTCTCTTTCCGAGCTTTGAGTCATCATCTACTGATGGTGAAGATGTTGTTGATGCATAAGCACAAAAAATTGCTATATCAACAAATTGGCCTGATGACATGGCTAGCTCTACCTACTCCGGTCAATGTTGCATCGGGTTCACCAAATTGTCAGAGTGCGCGGTTCTCCACAGTCAACCAAGAAAGCACCGGGACTTTGGCTATAGACTGGAGCTTAGCACATGCTCAAACTCGGATAAAAGAGTGCAGATAGACTTAATTCATGGCTTAAGACACATAATGTTGATTAAAGAGAGTTTAAGAGAGACAAAACTGCAAATAAGAACTCTAATAATTGATTTGATGAAAAGAAACAGAGATTCAAGAATCAAGAGATTTTGACAACTGATAGTAGATACATCTTAAGATTTTTGATTTCTCTTTTACAATTCCACTACATATGCCTGCTTTGGTATGCCTTTTGAATTGCATCCCTTGGATCAAAAAAATTCCCCAAATTGCATCGTCATCCAGGCGTTTCGTGCTCTTGATACTTTTCTCGCCCTTCCCTTGTATTCTCTGATTGCTCTCAAGAACCAACCTTTCCTTCCATAAAACCACTTCTTTACACTTGGCTTTTGCAGACTCATCACACTCACTCCTGACATGATGAAGACTGTCGCACCACATGGAGCTTTGATTACCACTTCCCCTCTAAGGATCACCTTTTTTTAATCGAGATGTTGAACCTTTTTCTTCTAGCTTTATATATTTAAAAATGATGTTTAACTCATGGATTCCCTTTACAAGCTCATCCATGAAAAACTCCTCTAGCTTTGGGGTCTTCTCCCCTTTAACATTAACTTGACTTCAGCCCTAATTCCCTTGCTCGATCCTCAAGGAGATCCACTAAGTTTTTTTGCAATTTTAAGTTTGTAGCCTGCACAAACAATTCTACCTTTTTAGAATTCAAAGCGGTATGTTTCGTGGCAGATAACTGACCAAATATTTTCTTGAATTCTCGTAGAAACTCGGGTGTAGGAAGCCCCTTATTTCCGTGCTGCACCCACTTCAAAAAACTTTTCTTCGTAACACGCTCCTTATCTTCATGAAAATATTTGTCTTTGAGAGCTTTCTTGAACGCCACCCACGCTACAAACGGAATGCGCGGTTGCCCTACAAAATACCCAAAATAGCACATTGCAATCCATAAAATGGACTAATTGACATACCTGGTGACGAAGGAAATTTGGAATGGCAGCCTCTACACCAAAACAAACTCCATTGCGCCACAAGGGAAATGAGATGAGGGCACCACCTAGTCTTGGAAGCGTGGACTAGGACTGCTACACAAAAAGAGAGAGAGAGAGAGAGAGAGAGAGAGAGAGAGAGAGAGAGAGAGAGAGAGAGAGAGAGAGAGAGAGATCACTATGAATGAAGAATTAAACTTAGTGTGTGTACAAGGAATGGATAACTTCAAACACTCCCAACACAAATAGCATGTAGATTACTAAACAACCACTCAAGGATTAGCCAAAATCACATCAAGCACTCTCACACACACATAAAAGATTTCTCTTAATTAACATAAGTAAGAGGAGGGGAGGTTACTAGCATGAAACAATTTGCACTCTAGAATGTGCAAGAATAGAGTGAATGAATGAGCTTTATGGACTCATGGTGAGTGATACAAAGACTCAATGGGGCTGAGGGAGGCTTGAAATTACAAAGGGGAAGGCCTCTTTATATAGGAAAGAGAGTGATTAGGAGTGAGGTTAAGATCCAAGTGTAATTTGTACAAATGAAGCTTGATTAGGGACATTCAACCAATGAAGAAGCTCCTTCCAAGTGATTTGTTGACCAATTTGCAACTAATTGGCTCCGTCATCACTTGTGTTGTCTTCACTCCTTCCTCCATAGCTTGAGTCCAAGAGCTTCCTTATTTTAAAATATAAAGAATCTAAATAAAATCAATACATATCTAGTAATAATAGGAAGGGGTTGAATGAGAACTTATGAATTACAACAAGATTAAGCATGACTTGAGAGGTGATTAGAAGAGGAATTTGTGATGGTTTTTTGAGCTTGAGAGAGAGGAGGAAGGAGGGGAGGGTGAGAAGACTAATGGCCGATTTTTAGAGAAGGTCTCAATGTGGAAAAGGAAGGGTGTGTGTGTAAAGGTAGAGGGGGTGGTCTCCACCACAGTTGAAAAACTGGCGTCCTCCATTTTGGCCATATCTCCTAGACCGTAGATGCAAAAATTATTAAAAAAATATGGTCAGAATCTCCAGCTCATCAGCTACAACTTTGATGAAGACAAATTTTCTTGGATCGGAGTGGAAGTATTGTTTAAAAATCCAGCAAAATCATGTGTCTGGTTCCTTCCTTTACCAAGTCTTCCACTTGGGTCCCATCTGTTTGAATCATCATATGGCTCCAAAGCCATGATGATATGAGCCACTCATGACCCTTGAATCATGGGTGCATGGCTCCACAACCACATCATATCTTTTCTTTTCACATTTACATATTTTCCCTTCCCTTTACCACTAGGTTCTCCCTCTACCTTTCACCTCCGGTGAACTAGTCAAGAAAAAATTCCCATCAAATCATTTTTTTAATTTTTCCAAGAGGTTGTTCTCACTCTTTCTTTTATTGTAAAACTCTAGAAGCAAGGAAAACCAACAAAATATAGTAAACAAAAATTTGTGATAGGCTCGGATCATAGCCCCCCCAAACCTGGCTAGGGGTATTTATGCCTCTAGCCTACTTTCTTGAGCTGACCTTATCCTGATGTGATAAGGCTTTAGATGCCATCCATTTGTCCTGGTCTTGTGTACTTTACCATCAATGTCTTGAAGTCTGTAAGATCCATTTTTGAACTTTTTGGTGACCAAGAACGGGCCTTCCCATCGAAAAAGAAACTTTCCATCCTTACGAGTGTCGAAGTGATTGTCATATCGAAGCACCAGAGATCCCTTTTTGATGTCTTTGGATGCTTTCTTTTTGTTGAACTTTTCTCTTTGCTTCTCTGCTTCTTGAGAATAGTGGTTGATGGCTTCTTCACGATCCAATTGCAGC
Organism: Adiantum capillus-veneris; assembly: GCF_014529385.1. Classification (NCBI taxonomy): domain Eukaryota; kingdom Viridiplantae; phylum Streptophyta; class Polypodiopsida; order Polypodiales; family Pteridaceae; genus Adiantum; species Adiantum capillus-veneris. The sequence continues at coordinate 152,201,039 of NC_140944.1, forward strand.
CTCTCTAGATCCATGATCCTTTGATGTGCTTTCTCCTTTTGAGAGCCTACCTGGCTACCCAATATTCGAAGACTTGTTCACTTCACTTCAATGGGCAAAAGCGCCTCCTTTCCATAAACCAAATGAAAGGGTGTGTACCCTAATGTGGTTTTGAAGGAGGTTCTATAGGCCCATAGAGCTCCATTTAGGTGTTTGTCCCAATCTTGGCGCCTGGCATGTACCTGTTTGGTGAGAATTTTGCAAATGATTCCATTTACCTTTTCCACCAAACCATTGCACTGAGGGTAGTAAGGAGTAGAGTGTTGATGCTGAATATTTAGCTTCTGCATGAGTTCTCCTACCAAGTCTGCTCTAAACCCTCGTCCTCTATCAGATAGTATTTCAAGAGGGGTGTCAAACCGGCAACAGATGTGGTCAAAGATGAACTGACTCACATCCTTAGCAGTAATTCTATTGGTCGGCATAGCCTCAGCCCATCTAGTCATGTAGTCTACTCCCATGATGATGTACTCTTTACCTGAGTGAGTGCGTGGTAGAGGCCCTATGGCATCAATTCCCCACTTCTCAAAGGGCCCATATACCTTTATTGGGTTCTGAGGTTCAGCTATGAGCCGTCGTGGTCCTGCTTTCTGACATTCATCACATGTTTGACACCAGTATTTGACATCACGATGAAGACTTGGCCAAGTAAACCCAGCTTGTAGAACCTTTCTACTAGTGACGTCGTGTGCAAAGTGTCCTCCGCACATATCATCGTGACAAGCTTTTAAAATCTCTTCAATTTCACTCTTCAAAGGCACTCTCCTAAGCACACCATCCTTACCAAGACAATACAAGTTATCATTTACTATGTGATACCTGGTAGCCTTCCTAGCTAACTATCGCCTTTCCCCTGCATTCAAGTGTTTAGGAGCCTCTCCTTGCTCCAGAATGTGCATAATATCTTCTAAGTCCTCCTTGCCTTGCTGAAGTGGAAGTTTGATGGCCACTGCTCCCACTATTGACTCATTTAACTTCGATGATGCTAGGTGGTCTGCATCCTTGTTCTGGTCTCTTGGCACATGATGTACTTGTGCCTCCCTAAATCTCCTCATAAGAGCTTTGGCTTCTCTCATTTTAGTAGAGAGACTGGCATTTTTGCAAGCCCATGTACCTTGCATTTGCCTTACCAAAAGCATGGAGTCACCAAAAGCATTTAATCTCTTAATTGAATTATCGAGACACCAACAAAGGCCATGAATTAGAGCTTGATATTCTGCTTCATTGTTGGAGTGGACATCTTCTAGAGTGATCCCTTCACCATGGATCCTCTCTCCCAATGGAGATAAGACCACGATGCCTGCAGCTGCCTTATCCTTGGTTCTCTTGTATGCTCCATCAAAGTAGAGGCTATAAGCATTGACCAAAGCCTCTAGAGCTGGAGGTGGTGGAAGTTCCTTTCTCTTCACATAGAAAACTTTTTCATAGCACTTGTTTGTTAAAATGTCGGCTAAGCATGCTCGAGTTGTTCTTTCAACCTGTATTGTATAATCAAACTCTTGAAGTCGCACCACCCACTTTGCTATTTTGTCAGAGATTTCCATATGTTGTAGTGCATAGGGAAACATATCCTCCACAGTGATAATTACAAACCTCTTCGGCAACAAGTATGGCCGAAATTTGGTTACCGCAAACATGAGAGCTAACACTAGCTGTTCCATCAGGGTGTACGCCTTCTCTGTGTTTTCCATGAGGCGGCTAGCAAAATACACAGGCCTCATAAAGGATGTTTTTGGATCTTTTTGTAGGAGGGCAGCACCAATGGCCTCTTCTCCCACACTAGGGTTTACAAAGAATGTTTCTTCCCAACAAGGTTGGAGGATTACAGGGAGTGGCCCTAACATTTTTTTAATCTCTCTAAAATGCCCATCACTTTCTTCACTCCAAACAAGCGTCTCTTGACGTCAGCTGTTGTAGAGGAAATATCACTTGGGAGAGTAAGTGTATGAATCTACTCAAATATCTTAGCTTTTGCAAGAAAGAGATTAATTGTTTGATGGAAGTTGGGGAAGGTAGATTTAGCAATGTTTCTATATTTTCAGGATCTACCTCAATTCCATCAATGGACACTACATGCCCCAATAGTATAACCTTGCTTTCCCCAATGTGACATTTGTCCTTGTTTAGTTGTCCACCCAGCTTAGCTAAATGAGTAAATCCTTCATCAATCTTGCTGAGATGCATACTTTTGGAGCTGTAAATACAAAAGTCATCTATGAAAACCCTTATGGACTTACCAAAGTAAGGTTGGAAGACCATGTTCATGAATCGTTGAAAGGTGGCTGGAGCGTTGGTGAGACCAAAAGGCATGACTTGAAATGCAAAACAGCCCCATGGTGTGATGAAAGTAGTCTTTTTCTGGTCCTCCTCTGCAATGCGTATTTGAAAGTAGCCAGAGTAGCCATCACACACTGTGTATCGCTCATGGCCTGCTACTTCATTTAGAATCTCATCTTGAGATGGGAGAGGGAAGTGGTCCCTCTTTGTTGCAGCATTTAGTGGCTTGTAATCCATGCACACTTGCCATTTACCATTCTTCTTTGGCCTCACCACTACTGGGGAGACCCATTCTGAATCTTCTACTGGGTATATGAATCCTGCTTCTAAGAGTCTATTCACCTCGGACAACAATGAATTTTGTTGCACAACTCCTAATCTTCTTAGTTTTTGTACTACTGGCTTGCTCCCTTCTTTTAGATGGATATGATGCTTCACTGCAGTGACACCTCTAATGTGAGTGTAATCAGAAATAAACAATGATGCATGCTTCTTGAGAACATTTACATAACCCTCCTTTTCTTCTTCCTTTATATCCTTGGATAACATCTTCTCTAGGCTGTCATCCCACACATTCTCCATTTGGATCCTTGGGTTGTCTTCTGATGAGGTAGTTTCCTTTATGGTGACGCCCATGACTTCGAGAGTGCTATCACTCTCTTCACTTGAACTCTCTTCCTCATCCATGGATGAGGAGCATCCACTTGAGCTCCACTCATCAGCTGACGTCTCTATTTCAAGGTTCTCTTGTCACCCATTCTTCAAGTTATAAACCACCTTCCGACTATGGCCACCCACGCGAGGCCTCAACTCCAAGTCTCCTGTTGCCCAATCTTGCCTAGCTCCTATACCCATGAGCCAAGGTCGTCCTAAAATAAGGGGGTATCCTTCTCCCTTTACTGGCAATCACATAAGCATCAACCTCTGTAGTGATTCCAAAAACAGAAACTCTCAAAGCTTTCATTACACCCACACAAGTGACAGAGACATTATTGGCCATTTTTTCCCTAAAGTTTGATGATTCCATTACCTCTAAACCCAATTGATGCATTAGCTTTTTTGTCATGACACAAACCTCTGCTCCACTGTCAATGTAAGTTTTTGGAATCCGTTGTCCCTTGATTTGAGCCTCCACCAAAGGCACTATATCCTTGAGACCATATGCTTTGATTACACTTACTAGCTTACTTCGCTTTGCCCTCGTGCTCACCATTTTTGACCATTGTCGTTGAAGCTTTGGGGAGATATGAAGTAGTTGTGGCCAAGTAATCTTTGGTCCTTGTGAACTCACATCAGCTGTCAAGTCATAAGGTTGTGTCCGAGATCCCATAGGGAAATCAGAGATGTCAATTTGAGACCTAGTACGGGTCTTTCTCTTCTTGGCTTCATCTTTAGTTGCCCAAGATGTACTTGCTTCATTGCTTGTATCCTTGCTTGTTTCTTTACTTACTTCATCTTGGACACGCACACGTTTGATAGGCATTGTAGCCACTTCATCTATCTTCATCTTCCCTTTAGCTATTTCTTCCTGGTTGCTTCTGCCCTTGAGGACCTCCTCCATCCTTATGATGCTCACATTTGGTTGAGTAGCAGGGGCTGGAGCTTGAGCATGAGGTGGCTGCAAAATTTGAGGTTGCGGTTGCTCTTGTGCTTGAGCTCTAGCACGGGGAGGACTTACTTGTTGTCGAGGACCTCTGACAAGGTAGTCATATCTTCTGGGATGAGGGCAATTATACATGCCGTGGCCATTTTCCCCACAATTGTAACACAACATTTCCCTTGATTGACGTCGCATTGGTGGCCGATTCCCACCATTTCCCTCAATAGGCCTTCTTGCACCCTGCACAAGATTTACTCTCAACCCCTCTAGCTGGTTTGTGAGATTGTTTATTTGTTGGAGCATATCTTCTTGTTGACCTCTATTGAGGTCTGGTGCATTAGGCACATTTGGAGGTATGTGAGAAGCTTCCATAGTTGTGATATTGCCTCCCAAAGCTAGCTGGCCAGCTTGGGCTTGATAGAGAATCTTTCTATTCTTTTCCCTAGCAATTCTTAAGGCATCTTCAAAAGTATTTGGAAATTTTCTCTTTACCTTCTCCCTTATCAAGGGGTACAATCCTGAGATAAATCTATCCTTTTGGAGGCAATTAGGAGCTCGCTCACCAGGGTTTAGTGAGTCTGACCATTGCCCCCAAAGTTTCAGAAAACCTTCCTCATAGGTTGCATAACCATGAGGGTCAACTTGATGAAGGGCCAGAAGCCGTTGCCATAGTTCTTCTGCCGAATTGGCTCGTTGAAATCTTCGTAGGAAAGCCGCCTTCAATCCCTCCCAATCAGCTCTTTGGGTTGGATCTAGAGCCTAGAACCAGACCCTAGCTTCTTCTTTGAGCACCAAAGGAAAAGCTCTCAATTTCAATGCTTCGTCATCCCTCCTAGAGACAAGGAAAGCCATCTCCAAGTTATCCAAAAAATCCCCAACATTTTCCCCACTACGCCCAAAAAAATTAGGGAAAGCCATCATAAAATGGGTTGCCTTCCTCTCAATACAGCACAAAGATGAAAACGTCTAGGCCCAAATCATATCTTATTAAGGGTAGAATAAATGGATTGATAGATGCATTAATCTCAGCTAGACGACGAGGGCCTAGTAAGTTCCTTATGATGTTTTGGAACCTAAGCTTTGTGCTAGCTATTATATACACAGTTTGTCTAGCAAGAGATTGGAAAGGTCCATATAAATCCCTATGATTCATGGAGTATGCTTAAAGCAAGATGAAGATGTGAACATCAAAAGATACATTATACTCCAAAATAGGAAATATTATAGGGTCAAGGGACAACAATATCTCTCTCAACCTCTCAGCTCCAAAATAGAAGACCAATCTTTGTTGGAAAAAAATCTTTCTATCAATGCGCACATTCACCCTAATATTCTAAACTGATTGAAAGTTGTAGAAAATGGGATTATTCATTGGTGCATTAAATACAAACTTCAATGAAGCACTTCATTGAAGTTGATCTCTCTTGGATCCCACCATTTGAGAGATGTGAAGAATTTGCTCACCAGTGATTAGCCTAGCTTTGGTGTGACCATCTTTAGCTTTGTAGAGTTCATAGGGTTCAATGGCTACCCTCTCAACCACCTTGAGCCTTCTTGCTAGTAGTAGTTGGAGTGCATCACCATATGTAGCCTCTTGCCAATACCGCACCCCATTGATGTGTAGCTCCCCCTCCAAAAACTTGTTAATACCCGAGTTTGAGAGTGCTTTCACCACCTGAAGTCGAGGCTTCAAAGGAAGTGCCTTCACACTAGCCACAAAGCACTCAACACAATGCTTTGACCTAGGGACTTGATGACTACAAGATTTTCCTTGAAGCAAAGAAGGGTGTGTGTAGTTAACTCCCTTTACCCGCATACGTGCCGTTTGTCGATAAAGACGCTTCTTTTCTCGAGCTTCTTGGGGAGACCATAGTGGAAGTCTCGGAGAATTTGATGCATCTTCCTTCATAGGATTGACAGAGCGCTGCTTGAGAACTCCTCCGTGGGGGCACCAATTTATGACGAAGGATTGGCATTAGAGATTAGCCCAAGTGCCAACAATTGGCAGCACATTGGCCTAACATTTTTGGACAATCATTGACCTCTTTAGCAAACAAGCTCATTTCATTGCACGAAGAAAATCATCAAAGCAGATAGGATGGCAACTCTAATCTTATAGAATACCTTTTGACTGCATGGGATGCCCCAATCTATAGTCAATGACCAAGATCCATGAATGATCAACAAATAAGCTCATTTCATTCCCACAAGGAAAACCATGAAAGTAGATTGAATGGCAGCTCTATTTTTATAGCATTCCTTTTGACTGCATGGGATGCCCCAATCTATAGTCAATAAACAAAATCCATGAATGACAAGCCTCTTTTGGAGAGCTCTTTTTGATAACATCAACACAACATTGAATTTCTCATCGTCATTTCATTTGCAGACAGATGGTCAATCATTTACGTTTGGATTCTCCAAACTCATCACACTAACTCTTGACATTATCAAAACTGTCGCACCACATGCAGTTTTGATTACCACTTCCCCTCCGCAGACCACCTTGTTTTCATCAAGATGTTGAACCTTTTTCTTCAAGCTTTACAATTTTCAAATTGATGTTTAACTCCTGGATTCCCTTTACAAGCTCATCCATGAAAGACTCCTCTAGCTTTGGGGTCTTCTCCTTCAACATCACATGGATCTCTTCTTTTTTTTCTTTCACATCTGTATTCATCCCGACTAATTTGTCCAACCTTTTTTGTAGCTTCACCACCATATTGACCACTTCAATCACTTCTTTACAATCTGACGTAGTCGTAGCTCCCATGCTAGATCCTCTAGGAGATCCACTAATTTGCAGTTTTAAGTCTGCAACCTACATAATCAATTTTACCTTTTTAAAATTCAAAGCTGTGTTCGGTGGTAGATAACTGACCAAATCGTTTCTCAAATTCTTGTAGCAACTTGGGTGCAGAAAGCCCCTTATTGTTGTATTGCACCTACTTCTAAAAACTTTTCGGCGTAGCATGCTCCTTATCTTCGAGAAAATATTTGTCTTTGAGAGCTTTCTTGAACGCCGCCCATGTCCCCCCATGCCGATCCGAAGCTCCTAAACCCGTGCCCGTAGTTCATGCACGAAAACCAACACAAAATTTTCCACTGTTGCTTGCTCATCTTCTCCCTTGTCTTCCATAGTCTGTTCATATATTTGTTATAATTTGGTAACATCACGGCCTTCAAACCACCCCACTTTATCTCTCACTGTTTGCTTGGCTTTACGAATTGGAGCTTTCATTTCTCTTTCCGAGCTTTGAGTCATCATCTACTGATGGTGAAGATGTTGTTGATGCATAAGCACAACAAATTGCTATATCAACAAATTGGCCTGACGACATGGCTAGCTCTACCTACTTCGGTCAATTGCATCGGGTTCACCAAATTGTCATAGTGCGCGGTTCTCCACAGTCAACCAAGAAAGCAGCGGGACTTTGGCTATAGACTGGAGCTTAGCACATGCTCAAACTCGGATAAAAGAGTGCAGATAGACTTAATTCATGGCTTAAGACACATAATGTTGATTAAAGAGAGTTTAAGAGAGACAAAACTGCAAATAAGAACGCTAATAATTGATTTGATGAAAAGAAACAGAGATTCAAGAATCAAGAGATTTTGACAACTGATAGCAGATACATCTTAAGATTTCTGATTTCTCTTTTACAATTCCACTACATATGCCTGCTTTGGTATGCCTTTTGAATTGCATCCCTTGGATCCAAAAAATTCCCCAAATTGCATCGTCATCCAGGCGTTTCGTGCTCTTGATACTTTTCTCGCCCTTCCCTTGTATTCTCTGATTGCTCTCAAGAACCAACCTTTCCTTCCATAAAACCACTTCTTTACACTTGGCTTTTGCAGACTCATCACACTCACTCCTGACATGATGAAGACTGTCGCACCACATGGAGCTTTGATTACCACTTCCCCTCTGAGGATCACCTTTTTTTAATCGAGATGTTGAACCTTTTTCTTCTAGCTTTATATATTTAAAAATGATGTTTAACTCATGGATTCCCTTTACAAGCTCATCCATGAAAGACTCCTCTAGCTTTGGGGTCTTCTCCCCTTTAACATTAACTTGACTTCAGCCCTAATTCCCTTGCTCGATCCTCAAGGAGATCCACTAAGTTTTTTGCAATTTTAAGTTTGCAGTTTATGTCCTGTTAAGTGACCAGTTTCCTTGAATTATGTCAAGAGTTTCAAAATGGATTTTGAGGTGCTATCTGTCTAGAAATTTGTCTCATGAGCTGAAAAAAACTCGACATTTTTTTGGAATATCAATTCCATCTTTAACCTTGTGCTTGCACAACATTTCACAACCTAAACTGTGCGAAAAAACGGGTCCTGTTTTTGGCTTTTTTCAACTTTTTGCAACTATACCACTCTAGAATTCATGTTTGTGAGGTCTATAATGCTAGAGAACTATCTTTAGTAGTCCTCAACATGTCCTGATGCTTCTAGGGAGAAATAAATGTTAAAGTTGTAAGTTATTACCAAATTACAAAAATTGTCAAATCTTGTTTTTTAGCCAATTTTAGCTCTTCTATGATTTTTTTGGTGGCTTTCATGATATCCAAATGCAGTTTTGATTTTCTATGTCGCATATGGTAACATATAGCTAATATTCCTTGAGTTTTTGGGCACCTAATACCCTATTTTGTATAGTAGACAACGATGGTTGATTTTTTCAATTATAGAAGAAAACGAAACATTCTAGTATATCAAGTATAGCTTTTTCAATATTGTTAGTTTCTTGTGACAACTACATGGATTGTAGGTAGTAACCATATATAGTCATAAGGATCAAATTTGGCTAGATATTGAATAGTTTCTATGGGATTCTACAACTCATAATGTTGAACCCAGTTTTTTCATGTTTGCTATATTTAGCACTTCATCTTTGTCCCCAAGATTCCCCTTGGTAAGAGATGTATTATTCTTTTGACATGCTCCATGGCTCCTTATGAACCTAAAGGACAATAGGGAACTAAGAAAACATGCATATATTATTTGTATTGAGTGTGGCTATAGAAACTTTGATGATAGGTTTGCAGAAGGTAAAAATTCAACGTTTTTGTACCTATTTCTTTTGGAAAAACAAAAAATAGTGAGTGAGAAGCAATCATATGTTCAGATCACCAACCCATTGAAGTTAACTAGGGAATTCATCTCAAGTCCTACAAAAATCCCTAATCTTATTTTTATGCAACAAAACGTAAGAAATGACTATTTTGATGAAAATGTACTGGTCCATCAACTTTGGAGGCTTGGTGTGACCAAAAGATGAGAAATTTTACAAGTTTCTTATTTTTTCCATGTGTAGTAGGCCTTGAACTATAACCTCATGAAAGGATTTTACAAAATGACTATGGTTTTGGAGGTTTTTTTCAAAACCCTGAAAGGACAGTTTTATGTCCTGTTAGGTTACCAACCTAGTGTTAAGATCCAAGTGTAATTTGTACAAATGAAGCTTGATTAGGGACATTCAACCAATGAAGAAGCTCCTTCCAAGTGATTTGTTGACCAATTTGCAACTAATTGGCTCCATCATCACTTGTGTTGTCTTCACTCCTTCCTCCAATAGCTTGAGTCCAAGAGCTTCCTTATTTTAAAATGTAAAGAATATAAATAAAATCAATACATATCTAGTAATAATAGAAAGGGGTTGAATGAGAACTTATGAATTACAACAAGATTAAGCATGACTTGAGAGGTGATTAGAAGAGGAATTTGTGATGGTTTTTTGAGCTTGAGAGAGAGGAGGAAGGAGGGGAGGGTGAGAAGACTAATGGCTGATTTTTAGAGAAGGTCTCAATGTGGAAAAGGAAGGGTGTGTGTGTAAAGGTAGAGGGGGTGGTCTCCACCACAGTGGCGTTCGTCATTTTGGCCATATCTCCTAGACCGTAGATGCAAAAATTATTAAAAAAATATGGTCAAAATCTCCAGCTCATCAGCTACAACTTTGATGAAGACAACTTTTCTTGGATCGAAGTGGAAGTATTGTTTAAAAATCCAGCAAAATCATGTGTCTGGTTCCTTCCTTTACCAAGTCTTCCACTTGGGTCCCATCTGTTTGAATCATCATATGGCTCCAAAGCCATGATGATATGAGCCACTCATGACCCTTGAATCATGGGTGCATGGATCCACAACCACATCATATCTTTTCTTTTCACATTTACATATTTTCCCGTCCCTTTACCACTAGGTTCTCCCTCTACCTTTCACCTCCGGTGAACTAGTCAAGAAAAAATTCCCATCAAATCATTTTTTTAATTTTCCAAGAGGTGGTTCTCACTCTTTCTTTTATTGTAAACCTCTAGAAGCAAGGAAAACCAACAAAATATAGTAAACAAAAATTTGTGATAGGCTCGGATCACTGGCAGATCCCATAAGCGCATAATCGCGTGATACACGAACAAAGAGAGATAGAGAGTGAAAGCGCACGTACAAAAGACGCACCTCCTAGAGCGGAGTGCTATGCCAGCACGACATGAGAGAAGAGCAACGCAAACACTGGGTGCAATCTTTCCCCGTGCAAGAGTGAGTATTTCCCTCTTACACGTATTTATTTATAGATTTCTTGAATGCCGAAAAATGAGTACAAACTGGCCGGCTGGACATAAATGGCCAAAGCTCATAAAGAGCACTTGAATAATCAAATATATATAAAATGTAATATCGTTTTTCATAATCCATTATAATATGTTGATGCTTTTGCCATCTGTCAGCTGCAATAAATGGATAAATATGAATTCCATAACATACCTCTCCGCTGGAAATCTTTCTGCGTGCAAGAGTGAGCATTTCCCTCTTGCATGTATTTATTTATAGATTTCTTGAATGCCCAAAAGTGAGTACAAACTGGCCAACCGGACATAAATGGCCAAAGCTCATAAAGAGCACTTGAATAATCAAATATATATAAAATGTAATATCCTTTTGCATAATCCATTATAATATGCTGATGATTTTGCCACCTGTCAACTGCAATAAATGGAAAAATATCAATTCCATAACATACCTCTCCCGCTGGAAAGCAACTTTCTTCAGTTGCAAAGATAAGAAATTTGCAAACGATACTTGTCAAAATAAGTGACTAGAAATTTGTGTCAAAAAATTAGCATATAATAAAAACAGTGAAACTAAACAACATTGCATATGCCTGCCATCATCCAAATGCTACCTATTCTAGTGTCCCTTACCGCTAGGATAAGCAATATATGTCACATTTATCATTCAATAATAAATTCTCATCAATCTCAAGTTCACTTTCATAAACCATTCCCAATCCAAACATTTTCCAACATATACCCGTTTCAAATCCAAATTCTCATCACTGTCATTATATACCCGAGTTAACAAAATCATACGAATTACAATGGTGGCCAGCAAGGATTTAATATTTATGTAATTACATCAAATTTTGTGCGATCACAATGTCTTATTGACACATTTACATGATCACAGTAAACATGATCACACAGAACCCGGTTAATGGTGACCTGCAAACCCACAAAATTCCCGTCGGGCTTTACAATATCCCCGATGGGTTTATCATTTTCCCTGCGGGCCCGCTGGGGATACTGAAAATCCCGGCAGGCTATTAGCGTTATATATACGCGGGTCCGATCGGGCCCGCTGGGTGTATTTTTGTCTTGCTTTCCTCTTGAGAGAGAGAGAGAGAGAGAGAGAGAGAGAGAGAGAGAGAGAGAGAGAGAGAGAGAGAGAGAGAGAGAGAGAGAGAGAGAGAGAGAGAGAGAGAGAGAGAGAGAGAGAGAGAAGGGGGGGGGGGGGGTCGTGTGGGAGCGTGCTCTGCATCGCAGTGCGTGGCAACAACAGAGTACCTGACCACACAATCCGGGTATGTGTTGTGTGTGTGTATGCGTTGTGTGGTAGCGTGCCTTTTGTCGTAGTGCACGGTAGTAATAAGGTACCTTACCACACAATGGGAGTGTGTGTGTAAGCTATTCTATGGAACAATGCTTATCACGGGGGCATCACCTCGGTGACGCAGGGAAGATGGTGTCCTTGTGGTAAGTATTGGCTTACTATCTGGGTACTACCTCGGCAATGCGGCGAATCTAGTATCCTTATGGTAAGTCAACTTCCCTTCCCTTTCCCAAAAAACATATGGGCATCGATCGGTAACGCTTCTATATGATGTTCGTATTAGGCCCTTGTTTTTCCATAGATGCAGGCAGCACTCGGTCGATAATGCGGCTAATAGAGTGTCATTTGTTAGAAGCATATGTTTTTGCATAAATGTGGCGTTCAAGTCGTTAACCCTTTCGTAAAAACGTCATATAGTTTGTATGTGCATGTGCAGTTAATTTTTTAAGTATTAAGTATATGAAATACTTGGTCAGTAACGTAGCTTTGAAGAGTATTTCATATACAAAATGTATGAATTGTTTGATTTTGTTGTTTTTAACTGTCCATTGAAATTATATACTAGCTAATCATATTCAAAAGAATACTTTATTCATCAATCAACGCTATTTTAAATTTTCCATTTATATAGAATACTTTATTAATCAATCATCGCTATTTTAAATGTTCCATTTATATAAATTACATGTAAAAAAGTATTTGCACACAAATTGCATGTTTAATATTCTTTTTTAATCTTTTTAAAGGACTCTCAAGCATTATCGCTATTTTTAATGCTTCATTTACATAAATTCTCAGTAAAAAATCTAAATGCACACAATTTACATGTTAAATATTCTTTTGTGTCTTTTTAAAGAACATCAATTATCATCGCTTTTTGATTGCTACATTTACATAAATTCTATGTAAAAAAGTTTATGAACACAATTTGCTAGTCCAATTTGTATACTTCCAATGTTTTAAATGTTTTTGAAGTTTTTAAGTTGGTGTGTGCTTTGTTTGAATTAGTATGTGCGCACGGAGAAAAATATAAGTTAAAAATTCAATATATGTTGAAATGTGCCAGACTGTTAACATGTATTGTTTGATCTGAATGAAGTCCTTATAAACCACTTGTTTGAACTGCTTGTTACACGTGTAACAGATTGAAATTTTAAGTGAAGATTATATTTAATCTTTATCAATATTTCCTTGCACATTTGTTAAAGTCTTCAAGTGGTGGTTAAGAGTTTATCTGAGATAGTGTGAGAGTGTTAGTGTCATTTGCAACCATGAATTTGTATCTGATATGCTGTTTTTTGTATTGTCCAGTGCAAATATGACGCCAAATCAAAAGAAATATATTATGTGTACCATTCGTAAAGAATATAATTTGGCAATCTCATCATGTGCAGTTGATCGCATACAGCAGATTAGTGAAAGCGATGTCTACATCAAAGACATCACTAGAGCTATATGGGAGAACACAGAGCGCAGGTTGTGACTTGAAGACCAATACGAGTTGTTGTGTCCAGCTGGGATACGAGAATTTGACCCCCACCACAAGGTCAGGACAGTGTTGGGCAATATGAAAGTATGTTGCAGAGACTTAAAGGAAGATATCCCACCTGCTTGCGACATGTCAAAATTAGAGCTCTGGGATAAATTGTGGGAAGAATAGAAGGTAAAGGCGAAGCATGTGAAAGCGGAGGACCAAGCGGCCTTACCCAAGAGATTGAAGATGGCCCAAGATGCGCAAGAAGCTTTGGGAGGTCGATCCGATGCTAGCGGCACCGGAACAATCATGCGCACTGCTTTGAATACAAAGTGCGCTCATCTTGTCGGCATCCCTCACAAAGCCTTGGTAGAAGGTATGAGGATTGGAGCAGGATCCTTCGGTGTGTGCACATTGTACACCATCAAAGGCATCTCATTTTTTCCATACCACATTACATTGTGGGAAAATGTTACAAGGGAGGGAGTGAGGCAAAATTTGATAGCTTTCAGACAGAGCAAGGAATGCAAACTCTTCACCCCTCCATTCTAAGGTGCATTGGATTTACTACAGAAGATCCTTGGATCACGATATTCCCATACTACAATGAAGGTACCGTGGGCGACATGATGTGTCGCTTACCATTCGCTCACGGATTGTTCAGCAACACATGCACAGGCTACAACATGCTGGAGGTCATTGCCTGTAGCAAACAACCTTGTAAGCAAGATAGACACGGTGCGGATCAAAGCAGTGATCGAGCAGATGCCAACAATTTGTCATGCCTTAATGGAGGGCGTTACAGCTGCCCACTTGACCGGTATAGTGCATAGTGACCTGCACCTGCTCAATGTAATGTTGGACTTTACTCACACCAATAAACCCCGCGTCGACATCATTGATTGGGGTATGATGCTGAGAACACCAGCTAAGCGCGTAGCGAATAATTATCTGTCTCCAAGCGCACAGTCGGACGAAGCAGTTTTGAATGCACAGAGAGCAGGGAATGCCAAGATGGCTAAGCGACTGTGGATTGCTCCCGAACTATACGATCCACGGTGCGCAGATGCATACACAAAAGCGAGTGACATTTATGCATTGGGCTACCTATTTGACATGCTGGCAGATTTTTGGAGTGCAGCCAGAAAAGTTTATTTTGTAGAAGAAGTTTTTCACCACTCGAATGAAGATGTTATGAGGGCTATTCGAATTAAAGTAGATTTTTTTGGATGAAGTTAAAAGAGCGGGACCAAAGAAGGAAAGCTTCTGATGTGTTGATATTTTTTAAAGAACATTTAAAGACAACCCTAACCCTATCCAACATCCACTTGTTGAACTTGCACCATCATTTTATCCAATTTAAACATTTCTATGATATACATATGTCTTGTCCAGTGTATTCTTTTTTTTATTGAAGTGTGTTATCTGGTTTGAAGTGGTTCACCTAATTGAGTCAATTATCTTTAGTCATTTCAAATTTGTCATTTAACTGTTAGTATTTCAAATTTGCCTTGTGGTTCAATTAGTCGCATTTGTTGTGGTTTGATTTAGTGGATTCGCGCACTGTCCAAATGAGTGAGAATATATATTTTCCAATGATATTGAATATTTGTCTATTTGTTGACTGCAGCTCTAAGAGAAAATGGCTGATCAAGAACCAGATATTGGCACCCAATCACTACCTGATGATCAACAACAAGCGGCTGTTAATGCATTTCAGCGCATGAAGTCTCTGGCACACGGCATGTTGGTACAACAAGCGACGCACTGCTCGTCGACTCTCAAAGTGGGCAAATCCAAACCATATGCAATGGAAAGAGATCAATAAACAAGTGACAAAGGACATGATCAAGACAATATGGCCATGTGAGGACGCAAAGATCAAGAAAAGAAGGTGGAAGGTTTCGAAGTGCAACCATGATGTGATCAAAGATAACGCTGAGAGGATTCATTTGGAGGTTTATCGCCATCCCCTGCACAATGCATATTGTGCACTATATTTTTCAAAAATGTTATATGTTCACTTTGTGCAACAGCGATCAGTAGACTTCTCGTCAAAGGAGACAACTGTTGCCACTCATGATTTAAGGGAGAGTTGTGTCACTTTCACCCGTGATGAGTTGGCATTGATAGTGGAAGGCGCCGACCTACAGTTAAAGAGAGAGAAGGATATTTACATGACACAGTTGGCAGAGAAAGATGCAAAAATAACACGGCTTTCTATAGCCACCCAGACACCGTAACCCTCACAAGTTCGGATGGAGAAAAGCATCCACCGCTTAAGTCAGGACGTTCAAAATCTGACACAGTGAGTGAATCGAACTTTTTTGCCCTCAATATGTGCTCTCTTTGTCCTATATTTTATCTTGTGAGCATTTTTGCTAAAATTATGGCCGTAGGTCTTACACCTCAACTTTGATGTAGTCTTTCCATTGACCAGTTCATCTACGTAGTTCCACTCATGTCCTTTCACCATTTTCTTAAGATCTGCAAACTCAAACAACACTACTTACTAAATACACATGTAAAACGGAACTCTCATGCCATTTACATTACTTTACTTGCCATCATTTTCAGAAAAACATAAATTTTCAACCTCTTTAAATTCTAAATACCAATTTTTTTTTCAAGTATCAGCTTTCACTCTATACATGATAAATAAATCGTTTAATCGATCTCAATAACTTCCAAGTATGAGTAAACTCTACACAAAGCATGATATCTTTTAAAATACTACCTAAATTAACTCTACAGTGGCAAGCAATCAAAATTCACTACTTATCTAAATCTCTTCTAGGTGTGGGAATACCTCTACACAAAGCAAGAGATTATTATTTAATCTACCTAAATTGTTTGCAGTGTGAGTATTACTCTACAGATGACAGACAATCATTAGATAAATGTAACCTAAGCTAGTTCTAGGTGTGAACTTAGTTTGACACACAACAAGTAACTCCTAGCTTCAACTATCTAACTTAAGTTACTTCTAAGTGTGAACATAGTTCAACACAACGCAAATAGCTGCTAACTTTAACTATCTTAAATCACTTCCAAGTGTGAGTTTCCTCTACACACAAGGCCAATGAGACAACTCAGAACTAGATACTTCTTATGATGGACTTGAAAATGCTAAGAGGATTGAACTAGATGAACTAGGGGAAGAACCAAAGCCGGCTTACATAGCCACAGACCTCACAGAGGAGAAAGAGTAGATTCTAATATTTACGCTCAAGCAGTATAGAGATGTGTTTGCATGGTCTTACAAGGACCTTAAAGGAGGTAATCCAAACATTTACTATAATAAAATACCCATTAATAGTGATACCAAACCCTGTAGAAACACCCATATACTTACATAATAAAACATTTACGAAGAAAATCAAAGAGGAGATAGATAAGCTTAAAGGGTCAAAGTTTCTCTAAAAGATCGAACACACAGATTTGGTGTCACTAATTGTGGTAGTACCCAAAAATAATGAAAAATTACAAGTGTGTGTAAATCTCAAACAGGTAAATGCTACCACCATAAGAGACAAATATCCCTTACTTATCATAGATCATGTGATTGAGAGATTTGCATGCAAGGAAGCTTATAGCTTTCTTGATGGCTTTTTGGGCTACAATTAGCTTACTATAAAGCCCAAGGATAAGCAAAAAATAAAATTTGCAACAAAATGGGACAGATTTTATTATAGAGGGATGCCATTTGGCTTACCAATGCACCTGCCACATTCCAAAGACTAATGAGTCATGCATTCAAACAATTTCTAAGACAATTATTAGAAATCTACATATATTAATTATGTGTGCATTCTCTCTTGCGAAACTAACATGTTGAGCATTTGAAGAAGATCTTTGAGAAGTGAAAGACTTATGGTATTTTCTTGGATCCATAGAAATGTTTCTTCATGGGGCAAGACAAGGGAAGATTTTAGGGTACATTGTGTCCAAAAATGGCATTTCCACAGATCTTGAAAAGATGCAAATCATTGTTTATCTTCTAAGACCCACAAAATCTAGAGAGGTAAAAGCTTTTATGGGCCATTGTGGTTACTACCAAAGGTTTATCTATATGTACGTAGTCTTGTGTCCAAAAATGGCATTTCCACAGATCTTGAAAAGATGCAAATCATTGTTTATCTTCTAAGACCCACAAAATCTAGAGAGGTACAAGCTTTTATGGACCATTGTGGTTACTACCAAAGGTTTATCTATATGTATGTAGTCTTTGCAAAACCTCTTTATGCTATCATCACCAAGTCTGAGTGGAGTGAAGAGTGCAAAAAAGCCTTTCAATAGTTCAAGCAAAGATTGATTTATGCTCCAATTCTAAAAGCTCTTGATTGGGAAAGATGTTCCATGTCCACATTGATGCATCAGCATACACAATCGGATACATCCTAGTCTAACCTGGAGAGAACAATATGGGTTATCCCATATATTAATCTAGCAGACAACTTAATAGTGCGGAAATAAATTACACAACCATAGAAAGAAAAGCATTGGGAATGGTCTATGCCATCAAAACTTTTAGACACGACCTTCTCGCAATTTTTTTTTTCCCCCACTATTGAGCACTATTATACTTGGTGAACAAACCATGCAATACTAGACTGTTGACGGCTACGGCTAAAACACTGGAAGAGCCCAATTTTTGTAATACTTATTCTAACAAACTTGTTGTGATTATTTTGGGACTCGATTGAGTTTTTAGATTGTAATTTAGTAATAATGTGGAATCTCTAACCCCACAGTAGATGCTAGGAGGTAATGTTGGTAAGTTAGAACCTCCAAGGCTGACCTATTAAAGCCAATTTTTGTAAACCTAATATCACTTTTTGAATGAGTCAACTTTTGGGGCTCCACTAAGCATACATGATTGCGTGTTGTGTTTTGAGAGAGAGTGACATCTTCTTCTTCTCCCTATGTGCTCTGCAGTGGATACATTGTGAAGGCAACATCACCATTGTGCTAGCAATGGTGAGAGCTACACTTCAATGCCAAGCTTGTGTGGTTTGAGTCTCTTCGCAAAGAGCTCTACCACCACAGGATTTGAGGTGAGTCTTCTCTCCAACCGTGCATCCATTTAGTGACTGCTATATGTCATTACGACCACGACGGGATGAGCTATGCCTTAGACCTAAGCAAGTCGAGGATTGGTGACCATTAAATTTTGAATTGTCTTTATATGCGATTTTTGTACCGGGTGTTTATGGGTGTTAAGTTGGATTAAAGACCATAAGATGGTGTCCTCTAGGTGTGTAGAGGTTAGCCCTTGAGTTTTGTGACGATTCGACGAAAATAGCTTGCATTTTGGTGAGCAGTGGCTTCATAGGAAAGGTAGTGGTTGTGTTTTCTTAGTGTGTTTTAGTTGGTTTCCTTTGGTAGTGATTGTCTTAGAAGGTTGAGTGAGTGATTGACAACCACCTATTTGTTTCCATGCACATAAGAGTCAAGCTTCATCCTTGGTTGACATCTTGTTGTTTATCCTAGTTCTCACTTTGCTATTCCGAGCAGTGTGTTTCTCAACAACATTGGCGCCGCTCTCGAAAATGAGAGCCCTTTAGGTAGGTGACCTTCGACTAGTCCTACAAGATAAAAGTACCTCTAGTTACTAGAGTCTTGTTATATCACTTTAGGAAGGATCAAGTATTGGGACTCTCTGGATCTTAGGGAAGTGCTAGGGAGCGTGTGTCTCACCCAAGATTTTCTATCATAGGTGGTATTAGTATTAATTAGTGTTGGCTAGATTGTGAGTTATTTGTGAGGAGATACAAAAGAAATGGTGATTTTTTTTTTCTACTCATAAAATAGTCCTTATACATGGTTTGTAGGAGTAGTTGTAAATAGGACAAATGATTGTTATCTAGAGCTGTCCATCTCTGAAATTTTTGCTTTCATGCTTGGTTGCATTTACAATCTTGGAAAATTTGATTTTTGGAAAGAAATGCAATAAACAAGCTCCATTCAACAATTGGGCATGCGTGAGTGTTGCTGGGTATAAAAGAACACATATGCAAGAGATCTGAATGAGAAAAGTGCAATTTTTTATCAATAGACATCATATGCGTATGATGTCTAGGCCGTAGTTGGAGACCAAATTTGACAAATAGACTAGACCAGAGTGTTCAAAAGGGGTGTTATACCCTAATGACACTTTGAGACTAAAGTCTTGGCCAACATTTGCTCCCCAAAAGGCAAAAGTCGTGAGTGAAAAGCGTAAAATTAGGAAACTTGTGAGTTTGTGCATACTTTTACATGGGGAATTGGTAAAATTACTCAAAAAGTAGTACCAGAGACTAGAGGATGCTTATGCATGAGTTTTGTACAAAAATTCACCAACAGACATTATACATGTATAATGTCTCAAGGGTAGAATTAGCAAGTAAGCTAGACTTTTGACAGCCTACCCACAATTTGCAAGTTAAGTGGAACACATGAACTAAGTTTCACTTCAATTAAGCATATAGAGTGAGAATTGAGAGAGTTTTACTCTTTTTGATAAATTCCTTGACAAAAGTGAGGATATTGTGAAAATTACTGATGCAAACATTGCTTTGAGCATACATGCATGTTGTAAACATCAAGGGTACCTAGGACAAAAACATAACTCTATTCTGAGCAAAAAGACATCATTCGCGTATAATTTCTAAGGGCAATATCTTGAGCAAAAAGGTATCATTCTAGTGATTCATTGTGATTAAGAGCAACTTCAAAGAAAATAGGAAAACTTACATTGCAATTGAAGCAAGTTAGAGGCTTGTAAAGATCTAGAAATGGAGTTGATCAAGAGGAATGCTTGAATTGATCATATCTAGCTCAATGAGGGTTAAAATTGACAATTAAGACTTCTAGACGTTTTTGGTGTAGTGAAGGACCTCTGGGATAAAATGTATTCCATTTGGAGCAAAAGGAAATTGTATGCAATGTCATGCATTTTTTGGATGAGCATAAAGTCCCTATGTCATGCCAAAAAGCTTGCCCACTAGCCTCATTTATATATGTGTATATAGCCCTGCAAGTCTTGGAAGTGACCATGTAAAAATTCATGTAGAAAGGTGTGATTTTTCCAATCTTGAATGCTGATGTTTTGGGTTTTTTGAGTCCCCAAGACATTTTTTTTAATAATAGTTTTAGCCGTGTTTTATAGCTCGTGAATCGGACTTGTACATCATGAGTGATGAGCATCCGAAGTGGGCGGTCTCAACTTAGAAAGTGGTTGTGGGTACATGTGACAAAGGCAGCTAGGCCAACTTGATGATTAGAATAAGAAATGTTGAGGTTTGAGAATTACAGAAGTAGTCGAGGACTTGGGATCCAAGCCCTATGTTACGGTGTATCATTCGATGATCGGAGCAGCAAGTTATGCTTGGGGGAAGTTTGTCCGAGAAGCTCTCCTACTTGGGAGAAATCTGGAAGTTTGTTGGGCACAAGGGATTTGAGAGGATTGAGGAGGAAGTTTCCATGTGGTGGGGGGATTATCCCACATGGGAAGGGAAAAGTGGAGAGTGGGGGGTATATAGCTTAAAGTGGGAGCCAACTATGAGTGTATCACCTTGTGACTCGAGCTCTCAAGACTTGCTATGGAGGGGCTCTGGGATTTATGGGGGAGAAAGGGTGCCTTATGTGGGTTATCACTCAGATGGACACGCATCTACTTCATATTTTGGTCCCCGACCACTTGCCCCTACCCCATTCCCCTGGTCAAAGGGTCACCGACACCTCATTTTTTGCCCAAAAAAGGCAAAAAATGAGCCAATTAAAAAATTCCTACAAAGGAAGCCTTATCGACTGAGAAGAGAGAGAAGATTTTTGGGGAATAAAGATAATGGAGCCCCCATTTTAATAGATACAACACCTGCAAAACTTCTAGAGAGCTCATTTTTGAGCAAGAAAGAGTACATCCCCATGTTTGAGCGGCCATAACTCTTTTATCTCTCATTTTTTTTTTGCCTATGGATACTCTACGAACATCTCCACAAGACGAGCTTTGTCATGATTTCCTTAATTTATCCTAACTTTGAGTGTATTCCATGCTTTGAGTGCATCCAAATAGAAAAGTGAGTGGAAGCAGATTAGGTTAGCTTAGTGTCAACTGAGGAGAGCATGGACTAGAAAAGGATTGATCCACTAGCACCAATCATATAGGACGCAAGTGAGAGTGACACCTCTTCAGAGCAGTCTTTTTACCTCATGGCTGACCAAAACATCATAGTTAACCAACAGAACCAAGCAAAAAGAGGTAGACCTCTAGGAATCCCACTTACACAACAAGGTATACAACCCTTTTCTTACAAAGACCAAATGACCATGGAGCTTTGGTGTATGGCAATGCAAGGGGACATAAAAGCATATGCATAGAGGAAAAAGCCATAGACAGAGTGTAAGCCCTTGTGGTTGTACGATGATGGGGAAACATCCTGTGATGATGAGGGAAACAATTACCTCATTGTTAAGGACCCAGAGAACTATAACAAATACAGGGACAATGTTGCAAAAGGTAAGATGATTTTTAAGATAAATGAAATGCCTCCTCAGATAGATCTTCCTAAGGCCATCCTGGTATTGTACGCAAATGGTAGGTCCAAAACATATTTTAGGTGTTTAACACCCTACACTTTTGAGTTAAGCACGGAAAAGACTTTATACTTGTTTTGAATCAGGTGAAGGGAGTTTCGTAATGTATGTTGACAAGTATGGTGTGCGCTCCTTGCCGCACTGTCGAAGCAAGGGACTTGCCAATACACCGTGTGCGAGCCACAAACGGCTCCAAGCACACAACAAGCCTAAACTAGCAAGCTCAAGAGAACAAAGGGTGTGTCACTCACCGCTCTACGCTCGCCTTCGTGGTGGATTCCTCGCCGCAATGAAGAAGAAGCTGCAGTCGTGCCGCGCTCAACCACTTCGCCGCCGTCGTGCCTTCGTAATGCTCGATCGCACACACACTCTCCCTCTCTCTCTCTCTCTCTCACACACACACACAACGAGGTGAAGAAGAAGAAGATGGAGATGGAGATGGAGCAAGAGCACTCTTCTATTGCACAAATGAGAGAATGAGTAAAAATTAGGTTTAGTTGGCTTTTATAGGAGCTCACCCCATTCACACTTGGGCGCCCATGCTTAGCCAACTAACCCTAGCATGTTCGTGTTAGAGTGCGCCTCTCATCGGCGATCACTCTACCTTTTCCTATTGGTCCGACAAGCCCGGTACCTGACTCTACCAAATACATAATACGCGTCCATCGTAGGTGATAGGATGTCCGTGTGCCGTGAGGGTTAACATGCCCCCCTTCCTGATGTAGATTCCGTCCTCGGAAGCTATTGAGTTGAAGCTGGTTCGTCGAGGTGGAAGAGCATTTGAGATGAATGTCCTTAGCCTTCTTCAGTCACTGCAAAATCAAACAACATTGGCACAGTAATTGCATTCTCTTAAAAAGCATATGCAGTTTTAGGTAGACAAATTGATTGGTAAAAGAATTTCAAACAATTTGTTAGCAATGAACATTAAATTGCAATGTAATCAAATGCATAAACAGATGTAAAGGTAAAAAATTAAACAAGTCTGGGGTCGCTAATTTGACGGTCGAAAGGCACTAGAGATCGAATATTAATACCATGGGTAAGCTTCTTAATTTTCTGTGGTCAATTAAGTTGTTTAATCGCGAGAGCCAAGTATTCATGTTCGAGGGCTGATTAGAGGCTATACCTAAAAGACTTTGTAGTTAAGCTACCATAAAAGGAATTTCTCATGAAATCATCGCCTGACTGATTACCTTTTCTTTGACCCCCCAAAGTCTTTTCACATTGATTCAATTTTGATGTGTGTGCTTATTTTGTATGCCTTGGGTTTTTTGCTTTTCAAGGAAAAGCGCCCACACTGGGAACCTCTAGGGCTCTAGTACCATAGGCGATACATGAAATGAAGTACCAATTTAAGCAGGGATTTCTCCTCCAGCTTAAAATTTTACATTGTGGCACTTTGATTTTTTGCTTGTTCATTTTCAGCATTTAAATTTTGTAACTTTGGGGGGTCATATAACATTGTTACCCTCCCCAGGCTCATCACATTAGTAAACTCCCTTTATAATACTTAAGCTAAAGGTCAATAGGGTTAAGCCCACTAGAAAGCCCTAGTACATTTCATACAATGCTGCCTAAATCGGATTAAGAACCTAAGTAACCATTTCTTATTAGGAAGGCATTCCCCATGGTATTAAGAGAAGATTTCTAATACCTAGCTTGGTCAAACTAGCTTAATCGGACTGCTTGATTTTTACACCTAAACAAGTGATTATGACAAAACATTACATTGAATTAAATGTTTGATACTAAGCAAATGCGTTGAATATTATGCTACCAATCACAATCAAAGCAGACAAACATGGATGCAAAAAGATAAGGGCAATGCTAATGGACAAGAAACACCTGTTTATGTTGATGGTCGCACTTGATCTGAAGTGTGAATGAGAGAAAGGTTCCATGAAGGTCCAAATCCTATCAATAGCAACACGCTCCTGTACACACTAGGAAACAAAAGGAATACCTCCAGGAGGCACATTAGTGGGAAAAGAGAACTTCGCTAATCTCTCAACTCTAAAACAGAAACACTCCTATCGTACTAATCTTACCTTACCCTCCATCACTCAAGTGATGAGGATCAAAGGTGTTTTATGGCATAGGTTTCTGTTTCACTGTACCAGATGTGACATGTGTAGGTCTGAGTCAATGTTTTGACTTTTATTGTGCATACTCGTTTGCTAATTGCTCTTGCTCTTTATTTTTATTTTTTTGTGAGTATAAAGCTTTATATGTACATTCCCTAAGATAGGAGATTAAGAGGTCAGGGAAAAAGGTTGAGAGGGAAGCAAGTGAATAATGGATGTCAGCAAACACTCCCCCCTTCCTTGGGTAGATCATACCGTTTGAAATGAGCTTGTCACCCTTTGAAACCAATTGTTCCAGTTGGTAATAGGTGAGGATTTTTGCCAGTAGTTTTCTATTACCCTAGGTGCCTCGTCAAGTTGCAAGGGTGGTAAGGTACTCTCCCAGGATCGAACTTGAAGTGGTTCATCAGGTGATTCTTGAACACTGGGAGGTGTGGATTCTTTTGTAGCTTCATGGAGGTCCACTACTTTAGATGGAGGCTGTGTAGAAGCTTTTACCTCTATGGATGTATTACATGAGGAGCTAGAAGCTTCATGGGACTCCCCCCTTCCTGAGCTAGGTGGAACAAATCGTTCTTTCTTTGGTACCCAAACTAGCTCGGGAGCGGGTGTGTAGCATTCTGTGCTTTTTTTCTTTTCACGATCATTGATTCGTTTTGGATCTACGGGATTGGGCTCACTTGGGTCAGGTGATAGGTAAGAGCACAATCTACGTTTTGGCACCCAGATTTGATCATTTCCTTGATAGTAGCCTTGGGCTTCCAATAGTCGTTTAGGGATCCATCGCAACATTTTATTACTTTTCTTGGAGCGAGTGGTACGTTTCTTACAAGGCTTCTGTCTTTTAGCACTAGCTATGGTCACTAAAGAAGCTTTAGGGACCCACTTGTATGTTTTCTTTGTTACATTAGGATGAGTCTTGTCAGAAGCGATATGCATTGCTTGTAGCATATTTAAGGGTACATGCATTTCATCCCCCTCAGGTGTTACCCAGGTCGTCCCCCTATTCCCCCAAGTGTCTATGGTTGATGCTAGGTGGACCCAATCCACATTGTCCGATTCCGTCATACCCGTTAACACATCCATGTAAGGAGAATCTTGGCCAATTTCTGTATCCTTCTTACAAGTGTAACAATATTGTAGTGGGGCCGAGTGAACTGTGGTGTCAGAGCGATGATCAATAATGGTTTTACTCCCTAAGGGGTGTACCTTACCAGTCACCAAATCCACTCTAACGACAGAGTCTTGGAATTGCAAATAGACATGATTTTTAGACCAATCATGAACCATTTGTGCTTCCCTCATGAATGGTCGTCCTAAAATCATTTCATATGACATAAGGTGTTTAGAGAAATCCATTACAATGAACGTATGTCGTACCTTGTGTCCTAGAACTTTGATCTTAATATCCTTGAGCATCCCCATAGGTTTGGCTATGGTACCATTTTCCATCTTTACCACAATGTTAGTAACACTGAGGCGGGGTTTTCCCATGGATTCCCAACAATCTTTTGTAACGATGCTAACTCCCGCACCACCATCAAGAATTCCCTTTATAGTTAATCCCTTGGTAGTGATGGGTAGGGTCGCATTAGACTCGTCGCCTTCAAAATACTGCCCTAATTCGTTAATGGGTACCTCGATCACAGACTCGTGTCCATCTAAGTCAAGTGATTGCACATGATTTTCCTCATCAATCATAATCGAGTCAGGCCTATTTGGTTGCGCAAACTGCGGTAATCCCGTTCGTAGCTCTCCATTAAGGAATGCTCGAAGTGGAAGGAATAACTCAGGATCTCCATACAGCTTTGCTATGATCGTGGTTCGGACCTCAAAAGACATGAAGTCCACTAGTTTGGCAACATTCATTGGCATTTTGCAGGGTGTAGGTCCTTGACTAGGAACTGGTGAGGATGGAATCTCATATTCCTCAATGGGATCAGGTATTCCTTCGTTAAACATCCTTTCCAACAAGAAAGGTGTATCCTCACTTTCTGATGTCCCGTCTTCACTCCCTTCTTGGATGATACTAGATATGGCTAATGGTCTATGGTTCATGTGAGGTGGATGAGCTTGCGTGGGAAACACTGTGTCATGAATTTTGGCATGCATGGGTTCTGGTTCTAGTTTCCTTTGAGTCTCCTCCACTAAACCTCTTAGATGTTTCACCTGCTTAATCTCATCTACTGGGTTTGGGTACGTCCCAATCTTCTTTTTACGATTCTTCCCTTTTTGCCCCTGCGGTTTATCTTGGGGGTCTTGGATTGGATTTGGAAACACTTGTGGTGTTTTCAGAGGCTCTTTATGATTTTCTCTTATTCGGTTTTCATTTGGTTCCATGTTACGGTTTTCTTTGTCGGTCTTTCCCTTTGTGGTATTGGTTCTAGTCTCCATTGTCTCGATTGAATCTGAATCATCCTCGAGGTCATTCATATACACGGGGTCATCTCCTGTTCCTATGTTTGTTTTGGAACTTGGCTTTGAATTTTCCGTATTCTGCGACTTCTTCCTTCGTTTCTTCTTTTTCTTTGCTTGGATAACTGACGCGGTATCTCTCTCTTCGAGGATATGGCCTGGCCCTTGAAGCATGGACCGTGTAATCGCATAAGCGGGTGCGACGGGTGGTATTGGCGATGTCACACTAGCAATTTCGACCAAATTCAGGGGTGTGATTTTAGGCGCATTTGGGATTTAGGGGCATTGGGCAATCAAGTGATCTATGCCACAACGATTACATGTGAGTATTGGCATTGTAGACGTGCTCCCTTGATTCATTTGCATCTGTGCAGCATTCTTTTGCAGCCTAATAGGGCACTCCGCTGCTCGATGTGGTCCACCACACTCGTAGCATTGAAGAGGTGGCCTCCTAGCCTGGGTGTTGATATTTTGACCTCTGGATGCGAGAGCAGCGGCTTGATAAACCGGCTTGACTTGCCCCCAACAATCTTCCATGTAGTATATAGGACACTCTTCCAATGTATCAAGTCCGTAGGCAATACTAGTGTCCATTTCCTCCTCACAGCCATCTGCATAAGCATTTGATGGCTCGCAACCCACTTGGTTCATAGGGGCGACTCTTGGATGCGGGGGCTGCGGTCCTAGCACAGGAGGTGGTAGCGGTGTAGCTTGTACATTATTTTGAGATCTAGGGACCATGTGTTGCGGTAGTTGCTCAACAGGTGGAGTAGGCATCAATACAGGAGCTCGAGGTGCATCCGTCCAGGCTACAGGTGGTCTATTTGCCATCATACGTTTGATCATTAAACAATCCTTAGCTTGGTGACCATACCTACCACATGCGTTGCAAGTTCCATTAAATTTTACTCTAAACGTAGGGCACTCACTAGTGCTATGTGGACCTAAGCAAATGGAACACCATTGTTGCTCCCTTCTTGGATACATGTGACTATTTTGAGGGGGTCGATTATCCTTAAGAGACTCTTGGATTGCCTTGGTGAGGTCTGTCAAGAATGTCTCAAATACCTTTGGCTCATTGGCAATGGGCTTTGCAGTCATGGGTTGATACTCAATGGCTTGTGAGCTAGTGGATCTCGTGTCGGTAGACACCCTCATGCCTGCTATCATCAAGTTGTCCTCTAATTGGATTGCATTGGCAGTGACATCTTCCCAGGTTGTGATACCTCTAATCACTAGTCCATTATAGATTCCTTCATTCCTCAACCCTCGAATGAATTGATCAAGCAGTTCGTTATTGTTGAAGCGCTCATTTACAGGGCAACGAGAGTTTAAGTGCTTTAGACGACTAATGAAGTCCCTTACTGACTCTCCTTCCTTACGTTCGGCCTTCTGTAGCTGAGATGCTACACCCCAAAGCACACCTTCTCGTATGTACTCCTTTAGGAACAACCTTCGAAGGGTAGGGTAGATTGTTTTCTCGTCCACCCTTAGGGTTCTATACCAATCTCCAGCCTTCCCACTTAATGTCAAGCTTAAGGCATTGCACTTATGTAGTTCGTTGCGTTCCCCTAAGGAATCACATACTTGTTCAAACACTTCAATGTGTTTCCTAGCATCTTCGTCCCCATTGAATTTTTGCGTGAGTTTGGCAATTTGTACTGCCTTACTTCTAGGCTCTCTATCAGATGCGTGACGCATATTTTCTGCGATAGATCGACCTATGGTTTGAGCAAACGCTGCCAAGTCACCTATGTGAGGAGGCAGGGCCGGTGGAGGTACTCTTGGAATCATATGTGGGAGAGGAACGGGTACCGGTCTTGGTATATGTGTGGATGATGCAGGATATGGAACATAACCGGGCATAGGTCCACTCGGATAAGAGCTAGGGAGCGGCACTCGAGGAGCATGAACAAGTGGTACAATTGGAGGTGTGGGGGCCATGTGTGCATAAAGGGCTAGAGGCACATACGGTCGAGGCCCCATATTAGGTACTACGACACTAGGTAGTGGCACTGCGCTAACCGTAGATGTCATCGGTACATCCTCTCTCAGGCTTATCCCTGGAGTGAGCACTGTGTTTTCCTTGATAGAGGGTTGAGCCAAGTTAGGGAAGCTAAAGTTTTCGCTCGGAGGCTCAGATTGCATAGAGACCCCAGGTGAAATGACGTAAGATGTGTCCATGGGGCTCATTAGAGGAGTCTCCATTTGTGATAGAGTAGGCTGTTGAGCCTTGCTCGTATCCAGAAATCTCATGGGGCCAGTTGAGAGTATATTTACCCCTCTGTTTTGCCTTTCTGATTGAATAATGCCATGGATAACATTACAGATCATTTTCTGTTGATCTTCGATGCTCGTGGCACTAGAGGTGGATTGTACAATCTCTATCCATCCTATATGGTAGGTGTGGCCAGAGTGTAGATCCGTCAACACCTCAGTGTGGAGGTCGTATGTCCAATGATCATTAATGAACAATCCTTCTAGAGTCGACGTGTTAACAGTTTCTTGTGTGGTAGAAGCAATGTTGCTCCCCGTGGTTTTACTTGTCACCAACGGTACTCTAGAGGGAACTTCTGAAGGAGGCAACTCAACAGGGCCTTCTTGGTAAGAAGTTGGTAGGATATCCACATGGACACTCTTTGGGGGTGTGGGGTCCACGTGCGATGTGAAAGGAGAGTCCACTTCCCCACCCCCTTCGTGTGCTTCATTTGCATCAGGTTCCGAGCGAGTAGCTCTACCTAATGTTTCCATGAAATGGCTAAACATACTAGTACTAGGCTGTGGAGCTTCGGGAGGTGCATGGCCTTCTCTCTCAGTGTTTTGGGTAGGGTATGCTTCCATGATTTCTGAGTCGGAGGAGGAATCACTAGCGGCTATTTTAGGGTCTTGGGTGGTGCTACCTTGTGTCCCCGCTGAGGGTCTAGATCCTATCGTGGATGGGTAATGGGTGTCCGTATGAACAGAGGCACTACCAACGTGCTCTAACACTCGTCCAGAGCGTAATTGCATGTGCTTTTGATACCCTAAGGTGTCAAAAAGCTGCTCTAGGAGGCCTTGTGACTAGTTTTTAGCGTGTTTTTTGTTTGTTTTCTTACTAGATTTTTTAGAGCGTGTCGTGGAATGGGCCGTGTGATAGCTCGAAACGAGCGTATCAGTCAAAGGGTCGTGCCATGCTTTACAGCCCTCCGTTTGGTCACTCTATGCCCTCGGAATCCCTAAAACTGTCAATTTCCAGTAGGGAACTAGGCCCAAACTAGAAAGTCTAAGGGTGCAAGTGGGAAGAGAAAGGAGGAGAGTGGAGGACTTGTCCCACATGCTCTCATTCTCTCTTGAGGGAGTAGGGTATATATATAAGAGTGAGTCTAGTACATATCATAAGACTGAGGACTGAAGCTTGGGCTTGGGCTTGGGCTTGGGGAAACGATCCCGATCTATCTTTTATACCAACCAACCCGTCCGTTTTAAGAGTCACGTTTTTTATTTTCGAAAAATTTGACCGCCCGCTCACTCGCGTTTTTATTTCACTTTTTTTTTCCAGAAATTTTTTTTGATGCAGAAAATACAGAAATTGAAAACGCAGTAATGCAGAAATTGAAAATGTAGAAATGCAGAAATTGAAAAACGCACAGAAATTGTAGAAATTGAAAAAACGCAAGAAATGCAGAAAATTGTAGAAACTGAAAACGCCGAAATTGAAAATGCAGGAATTGCAGAAATTGAAAAAACGCAAGAAATGCAGAAAATTGAAAAATCACAGACAATAGCAGAAATTGAAACTTGACAGAAAATGCAGAAAACGCAAAAAACAGAAATCTCCACACACTCCTTCCCTGCCTTTCCTATGATAGAAATTGCACCACAAGGAAGCGTAAAGTGCTAACCGAGCTTAGTGTAGGGCATATCCCCGGCAACGGCGCCAAAAATGTGCGCTCCTTGCCGCACTGTCGAAGCAAGGGACTTGCCAATACACCGTGTGCGAGCCACAAACGGCTCCAAGCACACAACAAGCCTAAACTAGCAAGCTCAAGAGAACAAAGGGTGTGTCACTCACCGCTCTATGCTCGCCTTCGTGGTGGATTCCTCGCCGCGATGAAGAAGAAGCTGCAGTCGTGCCGCGCTCAACCGCTTCGCCGCCGTCGTGCCTTCGTAATGCTCGATCGCACACACACTCTCCCTCTCTCTCTCTCTCTCTCTCTCTCACACACACACACACAACGAGGTGAAGAAGAAGAAGATGGAGATGGAGATGGAGCAAGAGCACTCTTCTATTGCACAAATGAGAGAATGAGTAAAAATTAGGTTTAGTTGGCTTTTATAGGAGCTCACCCCATTCACACTTGGGCGCCCATGCTTAGCCAACTAACCCTAGCATGTTCGTGTTACAGTGCGCCTCTCATCGGCGATCACTCTACCTTTTCCTATTGGTCCGACAAGCCCGGTACCTGACTCTACCAAATACATAATACGCGTCCATCGTAGGTGATAGGATGTCCGTGTGCCGTGAGGGTTAACATATGGACAGGAGCATGCGCCAATAAAGAAAGCAAAATTAGCGAGAATGATAGGCATAGGAATAATTCGAACAGATTCAGTTGCAACTCAAGGCCTAAACCCTACCCTTAGCAAGTCTACAAATCCCTTTGAGAAGTGGAAGATACAGCGAGGTTTACATCTAGTGAAGCTAGAGGGGTTGACGTGCCAATTTTTCCTTCATATCTGAACCCAAACCCTAAAACCTTGTAGTCCTGGTTGCATCCGGTAGTGACAAGGGAACAAGAATTCTATAGAGGAGAAATCCCTATCACAATAGGACCATATGTAATCCCCATAGTGTCACCAATGCCCACTTATTCTTACTCTTATCCCAAGGAGGGCAAAGGACTGACAATGATGCCGACCACAATAGGATTCCCCTATATGGAAAGGATCAAGACAAAAAGAATATTCGCAACAGTAAAAAACCTGTTGCGGGTTGGAAGAAGCATTTGACACCAGATCAAGACATGAATGAGGACCTATAAGAGGAGAGGGATGAGGAGATCCTAGAGTAATGCTGGTAGATCACAGACATGCTAGACCCTCTCAAGTCTAGAAATGGGTTAACAAGAAATATTCATGGAAAAGAGACCCTACAAACCACGTGGAAGCATTCTTGAGAGTGATCCAATTAGAAGAGGTCAGGGACTTTGATTCACAGTTTGCCAGATTTGGACTCACCTTAGAGGAAGATGCCACCACCTAGTTTGATTCTATTAAAAGACGGGATTTTGAAACCATCCAAGAACCTATCACTCCATCGGGGAATGATACCAAAGAGACAGATGAGGAACCCTCGGTTGAATTATAAAATCCTACAATAGCAATGAATACCATAGATCTAGTGTCTGAGGGCTTCCATTCTACAATACATGAGGCCTATAAAGAGGACCATGGCTTAGATGAGCTTTGAAGACCGATAAGAGAAGCAAATGAAGCAGTGTGACTAACTCAAATAGATAACCAAATCAATAAATGAAGGGACATCTTTCTTCCACCAATAGAGGAATTTGAGGCAGGGACCCAAGCGGATGTGGATATACATTCTTATTGGGGGGGATATAGGATGATCCGTAAGATGTTTAGAGATTCAACTGCAATCTTTGTGAAAACCCTAACTTCATACATGGGTGAGTACAAAGCAAGGTCTAATGTGAAGGCTGTGCCAACACAAAGACCTTCTTAAAAAAAAGATGATGGACTCAAAAGGCCTGATAGACATATTGTCAACACCAGTGACTTGCACCATCATGTTAGTTGAGCTTCTTAGGATACAATCAAACATGTGGGCGAGTGTTGGGAAATGCTTATAGGAGTTTGGAGTCAAGGACCCAAATCCAAGGATTCAAGAAGGGATTTGAGAACTAGAAAAAGTTTAACACATTGGCAATTCCTGATAGTGGAGCTGGTGTTGCTACTACCACCATGGAGATTTGGAAAAAAATAGGCAAAACCAGCCTTAAAAGCTACCAAGATGACATTTCAACTAGCCGATGGATATATTGAGATACCCTTAGGGATTCTAGAGAAAGTGATTGTAATTTCTTGTGGCATTGAGTATGAGCATACTTTTGCTATAGTGGATTTTGGCAAGAAGAACAATTATGACATCATACTTGGACGACCCTATATGAGATAGCTCAAGATGGTTCAAGACTGGGGTATGATCACATATACCTCAGGCAATATGGAAACCACGACACGCATAAATCTAAAAGACCACAGCTACAAAGACGTGAACCAAACACCAGTGGAGGAATTTGATTCAACTACATTAGCAGGGTTGGAGCTTCTAGCTTGGTTAGGCAAGCCCAAAGAGCTATGGATGTGCGGTGCATAAAATTGTGTAAGCTTGCAGTGAGAAGAGTGTATAATGAAAAGAGCACTTGAAGATAAGGAATACGTTCCTGAGCCTTTTTGAGAAGAGGATCTTGAGTCATTGGAGTGGACCCAGATACTAGAAACCCTACATGTGTGTGCTATTTCAGATGGCCCCACTACAAAGTTCTGCGATAATGACATAGATTATGTGGTTTTTTAAGTACTATATGGCAATATGGTGCAAGGGGAAGACAAAGAGCCTCAAAAAAACCCAAGAATGATGAGGTGGAGAAAATAGTAGAAGGAGAGTTTTATGACTCCCTAGAGCAATTTGAACGCAAGGATGATGTGGACAATGAGTGCTTGGACAACCTGAGTGACCAAGAGGAAACAGGAGTAGATGTTTGATTTTACGAGTTTTATTGGCCAATCATGAAAATGGATGTTCAGGAGTACATTATTAATTGTACTTATAATAAGGCTAAACCATGTGCAGAGCATGTGACCCTATTTCACGTAACCATTGCACCAAGATGGGTCCAATACATAAGTGACTACCTAACAACAAGGAGGTTTCTTGAAAATACCTCTAGGGCAAGATAGAGATCTATAGAAATAGAGGTGCAACATTATGTACTAATTGAAAATAAACTCTATAAGAGTGGGAAAGAAAATCAACTTTGGCTATGTGCATCTACAGGTATGTACTTGCCAATCCTAGAGCAAGCACATGAAGGAATTAGTGGAGGCCATTTTGAAACGGACAAGATGACAAAAATTGTCTTGATGTGGGAATATGATGGCCTACATTACATATGGATTCCAACGAATACGTCAAAATATGTGATTCTTGCCAAGGTTGTCGTGCCACTTTGCATGCAGAAGCTGAAAAACAAAGTTTTGTCTGTATCTATGAACTTTGAGGAATCTATAAACTATGTAAGAACTGTTTATGGCATTAGAATAGCAAGAATGTATGCATTATGTGGTTTATTGTATACCAAAGTAAACAGATTGGGCTAACAGATGAAGATTGAATGAAGGACTGGTTTTCTACTTAAAAAGGTAGAGTTTGAAATACTGAGTAAACTAGTCCAGACAGCTCATCAAACGAAGCCCTAGTGAGAAAGTTATGGTAGTTTGAAGCTGGAAAAGGTTGCAAACTTGAGACGGACAAGGTAGGTGATTCCATGTAGGCCAAGCCAGATGCAGTGTATAAAGCTATAGTGCTCAAATTATAAAGAATATTTTTAGATTGCAGATCAAAGTTTTGGATTGCAGGTTATGGTCATTTGAAGTTTTGCCGGGGGTCGGGTTGGTGCCCACTTGACCGCATGGGAAGTCGTGCCATCTGCCATCTTTTGGATCCTCGACAGGGTTCCAAAGGGTAGTATGGACCAAGGTGAGTCAACAAGAATTGACAGCACTTTAATCCAAGCTTGAATCAAAAAGTTGTTACAGTTTGAAGCCGACGTTCGTTCCCAACGTCATGGTACCAGGTTGTTTTTTGGCAATTTGGACAGCCTTGGGAAGAATGCCCAGAAAAATCTAAGTGTGGATGGCATGGGAAGGTTTGAAGTCAAGGGCCAACTCTATTGGTTGTGCTTTGTGGCTAGAAGATTGGGTACCTGAGCATCAAATAGCTAGATGCTAAAGTTAGGGCAAAAACATGGGTTTTTTAAAGGTTTTGTGGTGATTTTTTTTGGAGTCTGGAGGATGGCTTTCATCGGAGTGCCACATGGCGGGTGTGTAAGCCCACATGCGGCTGCACAGGTGGTTGCAATCAGTGGTTTTGGGCACCCGATAGGTAGTGCATGGTGACCAGTTTTGTGGTGCACGACGGCGGACGATAGTGTTTGTGGCAGTGCCATTTTGATGATGACGTGGCATCCATGCTAGGGTGGGATTTCATGCCCAATTAAGGGCCACATTTTTTAAGGGTTAACCCCCCCCCCCCCCCCCCCCCACACCCTCTCACTAGCGATATTGCTAGTGGTAGGAGGGGGGGTTCGTATGAGAGAGGAAGGGTGTCTCAAGGGTTCATGTAAGGAGGCGGAGATGGAGCATCTTGGGGACAAGTTAAGTGGGTGGACGAAGCTAAGGGGTGGATCTTGTGGCTGAGAGAGAGAGAGAGAGAGAGAGAGAGAGAGAGAGAGAGAGAGAGAGAGAGAGAGAGAGAGAGAAGAGAGAGAGAGAGAGAGAGAGAGAGAGAGAGAGAGAGAGAGAGAGAGAGAGATATTATAATCTTAACCATGTGGCGGCCATGCAAAGATGCCAATAATGAGCATGCCAAATGGGTGCAATGCAAAGAGATGCTATATTGAGCTCAAGTTGATTGTACGAGGGAAAAACACCCAAATTTTTTTTCTTTCTTTTGGACTTAGCTACTCTATAAAAGGGGATGCACAAAATTTTAGGGGTTTCTGTTTTTTGGGCCATTTTCGAAGGTTATTGGGGGGGATCTTTTTGAGAACAGACTGTAGCAGAAGGAAAGTTTTGTTCTTGAGAGAAGTTGGAGAAGACAAGGGAAGGGTGGGAAAAGTACCGAGAGCAGAATGATTGGATGGCGGTGCAATCTGGGGAAGTTTTTCAATCTGAGGCAATTTAAAAGGCATACCAAAGCAGGCGTATGCAACGGAATTGTAAAAGAGAAATTAGAAATCTTAAGATGTATTTGCTGTTACTTGTCAGCATCTCTTGAGATCATCTCTATTTATTTTCATCATATCAATTACTAGCGTTCTTATTTGTATTCTTCCCTCTCTTAAACTCCTGTCTATAGCCAAAGGCCTGGTGCTTTCCCGATTAACCCTGGAGAACCGCGCACTCCGACAATTTGCTGAACCCAACGTGAAATTGACCGGGGTCGACGGAGCTAGCCATGTTGTCAGGCCAAGATAATGGGATGCAACAATTCCCTATGCTTATGCATCACCAACATCTGCACCATTAGCATATGATGACTCAAAGCTCAAAAAGAGAAATGGAAGATCGAACTCTTAAAGCCAGGCAATTAGTGACAGATAAAATGGGGTGGTTTGAAGGCCGTGATGTTATTAAATTTGTCAAATATATGAACAGGCTATGGAAGACAAGGGAGAAAATGAACAAGCTGCATTGGAAAATTTTGTGTTGGTAGTCATGCCTGAACTGCGGACACAAATTAAGGAGCTTTGTACTACGCATGGGGGAACATGGGTTGTTATGGAATTTATATTTACCCATTTATTGTACCTGTCAGGTGGAAAAAGTATCAACATATAATAATGGATTATGCAGAAGGTTATTACATTTTATATATATTTGATTATTCAAGTGCTCTTTATGAGCTTTGGCCATTTATGTCCGGCCGGCCAGTTTGTACTCATTTTTGGGCATTCAAGAAATGTGTAAATAAATACGTGCAAGAGGGAAATTCTCACTCTTGCACGGGGGGAGATTGCACCCAGTGTTTGTGTTGCTCTTCTCTTCTCTCCTCTCTTCTCTCACACCGTGCTGGTGTAGCACTCCACTCTAGGAGGTGCGTCTACACGTGCGCTCTCGCTCTCTATCTCTCTCTATTCGTGTATCACACGATTATGCACTTATGGGATTTTCCAAGTATGTCAATTATTCTATTTTAAGGATTGCAATGTTTTATTTTTGGGTATTCTGTAGGGCAGCCGTGCATTCCGTTTGTAGCAGTGGTATCAGAGCAGAGACCATCACTCTAGGCAAGATACAGATTATAGGAAGGGAGAACATGACAATTTTGGAGCTAAGTAGTTTTTAATTACTCATTTTTATTAATAATGATCTTTATACATGTGTACTAATTAACTAATGCAATATGTAATTTAGCTTGAGTGATTACATGTATGTTGGAAACGGGAGGTGTTTGGACAATAGAAATTGCCAAGTTGTAATAGGTTCGCATATACTTGCCAAGATACGAAGATGTCAATAGAAGAAAGGGAAGCACAATATCATATTGTAGGTAAGTATTAGACTAGATATAAGAAGTAGATAGGGAATTTCAATGTTCTATGATATTATTGAACCGTGACACTCGGATTAGGAGCTTGATTAACATTAGCAGCGTGGGAACAATACTCCAAATAATAATTAAGGTCTTCGAAGGATTACGAGGGATCAAGTTAACACAAAATCCAAAAAATGAATATAGGTCGGGAAACAACGGCACTCGTTCGTGGAGGTGGTGTCTATGAGAAAAACGGCCCAACATCAGGCTAGTGCTCACCATTTACAAATTGCGTGGATCTTTGGTCTCATCACACAGTTAATTGGATGCTCTCTCCTCTCCTCTCTTCTCTCACACCGTGCTGGTGTAGCACTCTGCTCTAGGAGGTGCGTCTACACGTGCACTCTCGCTCTCTATCTCTCTCTATTCGTGTATCACGGGATTATGCACTTATGGGATTTTCCAAGTATGTCGATTAGTCTATTTTAAGGATTGCAATGTGTTATTTTTGGGTATTCTGTAGGGCAGCCGTCCATTCCGTTTGTAGCAGTGGTATCAGAGCACAGACCATCGCTCTGGGCAAGATACAGATTATAGGAAGAGAGAACTTGACAATTTTGGAGCTAAGTACTTTTTAATTACTCATTTTTATTAATAATGATCTTTATACATGTGTACTAATTAACTAATGCAATATGTAATTTAGCTTGAGTGATTACATGTATGTTGGGAACGGGAGGTGTTTGGACAATAGAAATTGCCAAGTTGTAATAGGTTTGCATATAATTGCCAAGATATGAAGATGTCAACAGAAGAAAGGGAAGCACAATATCATATTCTAGGTAAGTATTAGATTATATATAGGAAGTAGATAGGGAATTTCAATGTTCTATGATATTATTGAACCGTGACACTCGGATTAGGAGCTTGATTAACATTAGCAGTGTGGGAACAACACTCCAAATAATAATTAAGGTCTTAGAAGGATTACGAGGGATCAAGTTAACACAAAATCCAAAAAATGAATATAGGCCGGGAAACAACGACACTCGTTCGTGGAGCCACGTGGTGTCTATGAGAAAAATGGCCCAACATCAGGCTAGTGCTCACCATTTACAAACTGCGTGGATCTTTGGTCTCATCACACAGTTAATTGGACGCTCTCTCCTCTCCTCTCTTCTCTCACACCGTGTTGGTGTAGCACTCCACTCTAGGAGGTGCGTCTACACGTGCGCTCTCACTCTCTATCTCTCTCTATTCGTGTATCATGCGATTATGCACTTATGGGATTTTCCAAGTTTGTCGATTAGTCTATTTTAAGGATTGAAATGTGTTATTTTTGGGTATTCTGTAGGGCAGCCATGCATTCCGTTTGTAGTAGTGGTATCAGAGCACAGACCATCGCTCTGGGCAAGATACAGATTATAGGAAGGGAGAACATGACAATTTTGGAGCTAAGTACTTTTTAATTTTTCATTTTTATTAATAATGATCTTTATACATGTGTACTAATTAACTAATGCAATATGTAATTTAGCTTGAGTGATTACACGTATGTTGGAAACGGGAGGTGTTTGGACAATAGAAATTGCCAAGTTGTAATAGGTTTGCATATAATTGCCAAGATATGAAGATGTCAACAGAAGAAAGGAAGCACAATATCATATTGTAGGTAAGTATTAGATTAGATATAAGAAGTAGATAGGGAATTTCAATGTTCTATGATATTATTGAACCGTGACACTCGGATTAGGAGCTTGATTAACATTAGCAGCGTGGGAACAATACTCCATATAATAATTAAGGTCTTCGAAGGATTACGAGGGATCAAGTTAACATAAAATCCAAAAAATGAATATAGGACGAGAAACAACAGCACTCGTTCGTGGAGGTGGTGTCTATGAGAAAAACGGCCCAACATCAGGCTACTGCTCACCATTTACAAATTGCGTGGATCTTTGGTCTCATCACACAGTTAATTGGACGCTCTGTTGATGAAATGAGCAGCGAGTCAAGGAGTAGCACTAATAATGGGAAATGAACAACTTTAAATTGGTCAGCAGCAAATAAAAGCCAAACAAATTGTGCTCTACGTCGGGCTTCAAGCATCAATTGTGTGTGTGTAGTTCTGTGTGTGCGCACACCCAATCGGGCAAGGCAATCTGTTGACAATCGGGAAATCAAGCCTGGGAGAAAATTTTGGAGTTGCCAGCCCTTGAGGGTGCACGTCTTGCAAGCCCCCTAACTTCACATCCACCTCTTCTGCCCTCTACCCCGCCTCACCTCCGCCTTGTCTTTGTCAGAGGATGCACATGCTATAGCCTTAACACAAGCATGGGACGGAAGCTGTCATTTGGCCTGCACCACTAGTGTGCGCATGCAAACGGGAGATAAACTCCCACCCCTGCAACACTTCAGCCCCAGCTTTTTGATCACCAAGATTAGCACTTTGAACTAAATTGAATTTCTATTGAGAGCATTTGACATTAAGCTATGACCATACTCACACGAGCTGAGGTACTTTTAGTAATCAAACTTTCTAAGTACTTTCATATACTCCAAAGTGGTGTCAAACAGATAGTAAATATTTTTACCTTTTATGTCTTTTCTGGTCCATTGGTCACAAGCACAGAATCGCCAATTTAGGCAGTGTGTAGATACTCATCTTGGTGCAGATCCGCAGATTTAGGTAGCACATTGATAAACTACAGATTCATAATTTTTAAACAATATCCAATGCAGATTTGCTAATTTAGGCAGCATTAGTGCAGATTTGCCGATTTAGGCAGCATGTCTTATTGGTGTAGATTCACTGATCTAGGCAACACCAATCACAAAATCATGCGATAGTGGTTGGCCACCAGGGATTTCATTAACGTAATCACGATTGGGTGATTACGTAAATAACTCTAGTATTTACACAAAAAAATCACGTGATTATGTTAATTGTTAATGTGACTTTGATTTTGATCTGCAAAAACCTAAAGAGCCGGTTAGCCCTCTGGGCTTTTTCATTTTCCCGTCGGGCCCGCCGGGAGTAATTATATATAGTAAATAGTGTGCTAACCCCGGTCTTTTAGCTAGGAAAATCATTGGGGAGTGTATCTGAATGTCGGGTATTGTCATCTCCTTGTGAATTGACCTAAGGTTACAGAGTCACAAGTCCTTTTTTTGGGCCGAACGTGATTCTTAATTCGGTAACCTCTTATAAAAAATTTTAATTTGTTTACTGACATAATGGTATGAAACCAAAACAACTGAAAACTTGGAGAATCATGCTCATTGTGAAGAAGCCATTGGTCCAAATGAGGGCTGTAATTGGTTTTAGAAGATGAGCATATGTAAATGACGAGTCGATAGTCAAGGGTCAGATGTTCTCTACTAGTGTACTGGGCATATAAAGATCCTTGAAGTCTTGCATTTGAGTTGATTTACAGTATAAGAGCTACAATCCTTGATTGGGTTAAAATAGATTTTATATATTGAATTGGTTGCATGGGTGGGCTACAATCCTTCACTGGGTACAAGTAGTCCCCAATTGAGTGATTATATTATAGATTTATTTGTGTTAGTTCATGCATTGGTTTATACAGAGAGTGCATTATGTATTACAATAGATTATTAGTGCATGAAATGACCAATCATATATTTTATTGCTTTCGTTTGTT
Organism: Adiantum capillus-veneris; assembly: GCF_014529385.1. Taxonomy (NCBI): domain Eukaryota; kingdom Viridiplantae; phylum Streptophyta; class Polypodiopsida; order Polypodiales; family Pteridaceae; genus Adiantum; species Adiantum capillus-veneris. The sequence goes on from NC_140944.1 coordinate 152,241,390, forward strand.
TTTTTGTAGCAAATGAAATTAGATGTGTCTTATTGTTGGCAAATCAAAGTGGACATATAAATTATTATAATAATCATTGCATAGAGAGATTCATAGCATTGTTATAGTTACTAGTGTGGCCGGCGGCCTTCGACCGCCTCTCTCTCTCTCTCTCTCTCTCTCTCTCTCTCTCTCTCTCTCCCCCCCCCCCCCTGCGTGCACACTATCCTCACTGCAGCCAGATAAAGCAAATTGCGACACGTGGCACTGGAAAACCAGTCTCCTTAATATATAGTATAGATTATGCCATGCATAGACTACATTGCAATGTGTATGGTTGCTCACAATATAGGTGATCGATATGTGGATTGACTAGCGTGCATTGAAAATCTCATATTGTGCATGATGGTTACTTTCATATTGAATGGTTTTTAAATTATAATATATATTGAAAATAAGAAAAATGTTTCAAAAACTGAACATCTTGTTCTTTTCTCTTCAGTTTGAATTTAAAAGCAATGGAGCAAAATGTGGGCACAAGTGGTAGGAAGAAGCCAAAGAATCAAAAAGCTCCTGGCAAAGAGTGGGATTATGCTCACAACATATGCGGCCGATATATGGAGTGGCAATGTAAATTTTATCACACAACAAAATCAAGTGGTGCACCACATAGTAGGGATCATTTTTTGGGTAGCGCTAAAAACAGTTGTAAGAAATGTGAACGTTCTCAGGCACCTGTAGTTGCAAAGCGTTTGAGAGAAGAGATCGCCAAAAAGGGTGGCAAGAGACAACAGATATATAGCTCTATGTCTTCGAGTCAAGAGTTCCCAAAGCCAAATATTAACTCCGCAGATCCCGTAGTGACGCCAACTAATCTTGGAGAACAACCTGCGCAAGGAGAGGAAATTCCAGGCAGTGTTCCTTTTAAACGTCACAATGAAGGTGGACTTTGTCAAATGCGTCAAAAATCATTACATCAACGCTTTCGAGTGCAGTCTCTAGAAGAAGCACAAACAACACTCGCCAAAGCAATATTTTTTACTGGAAGTGCTTTGGTCATGGTAGACAGCAATCATTGGAAGGCTGCTTGGAAGAAAATCGGTGATTTTGGTCCAGGATCTCAATGCACTGTTGGTGTATCTCAATGCACTGTAGATGAAATAGAAGAGAATTTGATAATAGATCTGGAGGTTGAATTACAAGGAGAACCACAACACTCAGACTTAGAACCAGATAACAACACAATTGATTTAATATAGCTTGAGAGTAGAATGAGTAAATGTCAAAAACCATTGTAAAAGACCTTGTATTCAAATGTGTTTTGAGTAATTACAATGCTTCATATTTGCGATAGTACATAGTTTGTCACGATATTACATAGTTTTTCAATCTCAATTGTGTTTCCTTGAAGCATCATCTGGAAAATCAATTGAAGCAAAGTATCCAGAGATTACATGGGTTCCATGTGATTCCCACACTTTGAATCTTCTCTTAAAGAAATTTGGAAAAGTTCCTTCTATTGAGAAAACTCTTCTAGATGCAAAGCACTTGGTTAAGTTTATAAAAGAGCATTCATTTTCTTACGCTCTATTTAGAATAAAGTTCCCAAAAAAAAATTTACAGTTTTTTTTGTGACCCATTTTGCGAGAACGTATTACGTTCTCTATACACTACAGCAGGTTGAAGCAGCCTTTGTTGAAAAAGTGGCAAATAGAAGATGGGACATTTTTCTTGATAAATATCCCAAGTATGAACCTGTTGCTTCCAAATCCTAAAAGCTTGTAAAATATCTTGTTTTTTGGAGAAATGTAGACAAAATTATTAATGTCACACAACCCTTCACTCATTTGATACGATTAGTGGACAAAGAATCCTCGATCTTTGGACGGGTTTACTAGTACATGCATGAAGCCTCTTGCAGGTTAAAAGATTGTACATATTATGCAGGAAAAGAGAAATCCATGATGATGTTTTTTGTCAAAAGATGATGGGAGCAACAACATACTCCTTTACATGGAGCAGGGTTCGTCTTAGATCCCAAGTTTGAGATGCACAATCAATCTTCAAGCAATGAAGTGATCATTGATTTCAAGAATGTTTGTGGCCAACTATTAGGCAATGTGGATGAACAGGTGGAACACTCACAGAAGACGACCTGTACTAGCAGAGATGGAATATTTTGGGATCCTTGGCATATAGATGCTATCAAGACAATGAGCGTACCAGTATAGTGGGAAGAGTATGGTGGAGAAAAAGTGGAACTTCAACATGTGGTTGTGAGTATTTTTTTTTGTTTCCTCAAGTGGTAGATGTGAAAGAAATTGGTCTTCATTTGCTTTCATCCATACTAAAAAACAAAATCAATTAATTCCTAAACAAGATTCGAACTTGGTGTATGTATTTTGTAGCATGTGACTTATGCATAAGCCAACGAAGCTAGCCACACGTGCCATCGAAGAAATATTTGGACACTTTCAAACACACAAAGAGATTAAAAATGAGATCAACTTTGATGATGAAATGGAATGGAACTCGAAAGATATTGATTCGGAATGTTCAGATGTCGAAGAAATTGATGACATGGTGCCTGTGATTGAGGGGATGGATGAGCTATAATGTTTATAATATATTCTCAATTAATTTTTTAATGCAAAATTTGTGTGGAGTTTAGCTTCACAATCTCTCTCTCTCTCTCTCTCTCTCTCTCTCTCTCTCGCTCTCTTCCTTCCTCTCTCATTGTCTCTCTTTCTTTTCATCTTCTTTCTATCATTGTTGAAAAGAGGGAGGGAGACACAATAAAATTTACACAGTTGCAACATCCGATATGTTCATTTGATCCAACAAATAGAGATTTACATATCAAAAAGAGATTTTAGTTACAAATCTTGAGATTAAAGATAAAAAAAGAGCTCATTATTGTTTGGGATATTTAATTTAGATCATGGACTGGATCCCCTAAAATATCAAATGCGCAAAATTTTAAAATGTTGACTTGGACCCTCCTTGCCTATCTCTTCTTCGATTACATGCCCATATCTTGCCTCTCATACCATGCCAACTTTCTCCCTAGCTGTGATATACGAGCGTGCAGTATGGATGGGGTCTCTCCTTGAATTTCCAAATCCACGCCTTGGGTTACAAGCTGCTCAATGATTGCGATTTCTTCTAGAAAATATGTGTAACCTCTTTTGCGAGGAGGGTCTTCTAGATTGGCTTCCAAGGCATGAATCTTCTTGGATGGGCATCCATTGCCAATGCCTCCTGTACTAGGATGATTGTTCCAATCTACTTTGAGCCGCAATACATAATAGTATTAGCATTGTTGCACAAAGTAAATTGCCACTTGATTATTATTTGGTGGCAATCTATAGACTTGAAAAAATCTTGAAAGGATATTTCTTGCAAGGACAGTGTGTTTCAAATCTAAAAATTTTAAGGGAGTGGAAGCCTTAGCTTTTCCACTGTCTCAAAACAATGTATTATGTACAAAATTATTTAGGCATAGCTGTCTGCTTCCTATAATTCATGTTAGGAAATATGACGTGGCTAAGTAGATAATTGAGTACATTACTTAATGGAGAGAGATAACTTACACACACAAGAGATTATAGAGTAGAGAGAGAGAGAGCGTGCACATGATATACGTGATTCACCCAATGTGGGCTACGTCTACAGGAAAACAACCACTCAATGGCTTTAGTACTTCAAACAAGAAGTAAGTTACAAAGGGATTATACCGTTTTGGAGCTCCGACCATGCTTCACTCTCACCACCTCACATCAACTTCATAAAGCACCACAATTCTTCACAAATCTGTTTTTGTGTGTAGAAGAGTCCTCCTTTTATAGGCCAAAAGGACTGCTCTCTCTCATGAGAGGCAGCCATGTGTAGACGCCCTTGTGTAGATAAGTCCAAATCGGACCCTCCAATCCGCCCATGTGTGGCCACCCTTGAGAAGACAACTTCGCTTTTGAATTCGGCCACCAGCCACCACCCATTGACTTCTACCACTAGCCACCGGTCATTGACTACCGGCCACCGATCAATTGGCCAAATGACCGGTTGTTTTTCAACCACTTTTTGGCCGCCGTCCGGCCATAATATTTCGACGAAAAGGAATATTCCGGTAAGTGATTTTGTTTTGTGGCCGTGAAAAATTTTGGTTTCTGGCAGAGTGATTTTTTTTTCCAGTGAGTGATTTTTCATCACACACAATGGCTTCTCCTCATAATGGGGGCCTTACAAATGTGCATTTTTCCACATAAAATTACAAGGGTTAAATCAAGCTCCATAATTAACAATTCAGTGGCTCCCCTTGAAGTTTTGATTTTTCCTATTGGGATGCAACCAAAGTGCTGAGATCTCCTTGAGACACCCGCATCTCTTCCTCTTTGTAAATTTGTTGTGCCAATGCGTGATTAAGCAAAGGATTATTAGGTTGTTGTGTATTATGGTCGGGAGAAATATCTTCTACATCTAAAATGCAAAGCAATAAACTTTAATGAGTGAAGCCTTAGCACTTAGAAAAGAGAGATGGTTTAAAGGATTTTGGCGATCCAACTTGAAATACTTTAAAACCCTAACTTGGAGAACTTTAAAAAATTAAATGAAAATACGATTAAAGATCTAGTTTGAAATATTTGCACACATTGCACACCATTAATGGCAAAAAATATTGTTACTGGTTTAATCATCAACAGGCCTCAAGCAAAATTTGGTTACAGCATGATAGCCAACATTATGGGCTCCATTCAAAAAAAGGATTAAATCCTATATTTTAGGCCTATCTAAGGGTTTGGATAATTTTCCGCTGGAAAAATGTTTGTTTCCATTTCGCAAAAAATTGCACTTGAGAACCTTAGAGGGCTCTGAAATACACACAACCAAGAATTTAAGAATATATGAGAGACTATATATATCAGATGCTTTGGTGAAAGGAGGAGGATTGGTGGTGATATTTTTCGGGGTAGTCCACGGATAATCTTGCTGGAATTGAGCTCTCATTTGAGGGTTGAGATTTGGCAGCTTGGGAAATGTTGACAAAGTGTTTGGTGGTGTACTTTGTCCTAATCCATGATCCCATACACTCCTCGCTCAGAAAAATATAGTGGAATATTTCTAGTGTGTAGAACATTGTGAATGAAATCATGACGTGATGTTCAGCAACATCCAAGAGGGAAGGATACCTAGCCATCTTTGCAGTGTGACACGATGGCCAACAATAGCCAGACATGGAGAATCTATTAAACCGAGTCTTCCTTTACTGGATGCAGTGGTCAATAACAACAACCACGAAGAAAGGATGTAAGATAGCTAGTCCCTCCCTGCAGTGCGATAGCTAGTCTCTCCGTGCAGTGTGACTTGGTGGTCAGCAACAGCCAGACATGGGAAATCTCATTGCACATCCTAAGCTACTCCGTGTAGTGCAACATGAAGGTCAACAACAGTCAAGGACAAAGCATCTAAAACCTAAACCCCCCTTGTAGCATGTCACAAGGGTCAACACAGTCAAGGACGGGTTTCTAAACTCTCTCTCTCTTTGCAGTGTGACAGGGGGGTCAACATAGTCAAATATCGCACTAACCTGCAAACTAACACTCAGGTACGAGCAAAGCTCCACAACAACAGCAATAGCAAACACAACATCAAAGAAAAAAACATAAAATTGAAGCAGAAGTGATTATGTGACTCGTCTCTCTCTCTCTCTCTCTCTCTCTCTCTCTCTCTCTCTATATATATATATATATATATAATATATATATATATATATATATATATATATCCTGGATTTCACTGTCTGCAACAGTTTGAACAAACTATTGCCGATAATACGGGTATACATTGTACAATACCTAATTATACGTATAATTTTTGTTGTACGGATATATAAATGGAACTTAACTTACAAACCCTACTTTTGAACATTCAATTTTCTTTTGATGGAACAATCATTATCTCTGCATGTGGATTTATTCATGTGTAGCTCATAATAGGAAAGCTGTTTGAAACACACCCAAACATCCATCCATAAGACTCAAGATTCAAAAGATTTCTATTCACAAGAGTAGGTCTCTGTTTTGCTCATTCAAACCCTTTTAGGTGCCCAATTTTCTTTATCATTTGGAAACCTTACTGGTCCACGAATATGGCAAGGATGTAGTATAGCTACTTGCACCAGACACACTCTTTTTCTAGAGTGGATCAATGGCCGACATAAATGATCGTTTGAATCTCCATAAAGAGATAAAACTAGAGCATCATAAATGATTTTTGATGCTGTCGTGTTTTCTTTGTCTCTACCACGACTGAAGCCTTAAAATACATGAAGCAAATAAAATTAAGGTAGATCTAGAATAGATATAACTTTGACATATATGATTGTAAATGGGAAAAACAAAAGATTTCACTAAACAAAAGATCTAACAATATCTAACTCCTCCCTGAAGTATGACAGGGTGGTCAGCAATAGCCAAAGACAAAAAATATATTAAAACCAATCTCCTTGCAGTGCACCATGGAAATCAGCAGCAGTCAGGGAGGATGAAGGATTTAAAATATCTAGCCCCTCTCCATAGTGTGACATTGTGGTCAGTAACAAGCAGAGATGAGAAATTTATTGAATCTAATCAATCTATAGTGTGACGTGATGTTCAGCAAACATCTAAGAGGGAAGGATACATAGCTATCTTTGCAGTGTGACACGGTGGTCAACAATAGCCAAACATGCAGAATCTATTAAACCCAGTCTTCCTTTAGTGTGATGCAGTGGTCAACAACAACAACCACGAAGAATGGATGTAAGATAGCTAGTCCCTCCCTGCAGTGCAATAGCTAGTCCCTCCGTGCAGTGCGACTTGGTGGTCAGCAACAACAAGACATGGGAAATCTCATTGCACATCATAAGCTTCTGCGACATGAAGGTCAACAACAGTCAAGGACAAAGCATCTAAAATCTAAACCCCCCCGTGTAGTGTGTCACGAGAGTCAACACAGTCAAGGAAGGGTTTCTAAACTCTCTTTCTCTCTCTTTGCACTGTGACACGGGGGTCAACATAGTCAAAGAGATCGCAGTAACCTGCAAACTAAAACTCAGGTACAAGCAAAGCTCCACAACAAAAACACTAACAAACACAACGTCAAAGGAAAAAACATAAAATTGAAGCAAAAGTGATTACGAGACTCCTTGCTCTCTCTCTCTCTCTCTCTCTCTCTCTCTCTCTCTCTCTCTCTCTCTCTCTCTCTCTCTCTCTCTCTCTCTCTCTCTCTCTCTCTCGATGTCAGTGTCCGCAATAGTTTGAACAAACTATTGCGGTGTCTTTTTTTATAAATAAAAACATATTTCAATCAAAATATGTGTCGATCAATATATGTTTTATTCAGAGATATGCCTATAATACGGGTATACATCATACAATACCTAATTATACGTAAAATTTTCGTTGTACGGATATATAAATGCAGCCTAACTTACAAATCCTACTTTTGACAATAGAGTGGGAATCCTGGTAATGCACATTCAATTTTCCTTTGATGGAACAATCATTATCTCTACATGTGGATTTATTGATGTGTAGCTCAAAATAGGAAAGCTGTTTGAAACACACCCAAACATCCATCCATAAGACTCAAGATTCAAAAGATTTACCTTCACAACAGTAGGTCTCTATTTTGCGCATTCAAACCCTTTTAGGTGCGCATTTTTTTTAATCATTTGGAAACCTTACTGGTCCACGAAAATGGTAACCACTTTTGATCAAAAATTTAGGGAGCAAGGATGTAGTATAGCTACTTGCACCAGACACACTCTTTTTCTAGAGTGGATCAATGGCCGACATAAATGATCGTTTGAATCTCCATAAAGAGATAAAACTAGAGCATCATAAATGATTTTTGATGCTGTCGTGTTTTCTTTGTCTCTACCACGACTGAAGCCTTAAAATACATGAAGCAAATAAAATTAAGGTAGATCTAGAATAGATATAACTTTGACATATATGATTGTAAATGGAAAAAACAAAAGATTTCACTAAACAAAAGATCTAACAATATCTAACTCCTCCCTGAAGTATGACAGGGTGGTCAGCAATAGCCAAAGACAAAAAATATATTAAAACCAATCTCCTTGCAGTGCACCATGGAAATCAGCAGCAGTCAGGGAGGATGAAGGATTTAAAATATCTAGCCCCTCTCCATAGTGTGACATTGTGGTCAGTAACAAGCAGAGATGAGAAATTTATTGAATCTAATCAATCTATAGTGTGACGTGATGTTCAGCAAACATCTAAGAGGGAAGGATACATAGCTATCTTTGCAGTGTGACACGGTGGTCAACAATAGCCAAACATGCAGAATCTATTAAACCCAGTCTTCCTTTAGTGTGATGCAGTGGTCAACAACAACAACCACGAAGAATGGATGTAAGATAGCTAGTCCCTCCCTGGAGTGCAATAGCTAGTCCCTCCGTGCAGTGCGACTTGGTGGTCAGCAACAACCAGACATGGGAAATCTCATTGCACATCCTAAACTACTCCCTATAGTGCGACATGAAGGTCAACAATAGTCCAGGACAAAGCATCTATAATCTAAACCCCCTTGTAGCGTGTCACGAGGGTCAACAAAGTCAAGGACGGGTTTCTAAACTCTCTCTCTCTCTTTGCAGTGTGACACGGGGGTCAACATAGTCAAAGAGATCGGACTAACCTGAAAACTAACACTCACGTACAAGCAAAGCTCCACAACAACAGCACTAGCAAACACAACTTCAAAGGAAAAAACATAAAATTGAAGCAAAAGTGATTACGAGACTCCTTGCTCTCTCTCTCTCTCTCTCTCTCCCCCCCCTAGATGTCAGGATCCGCAACAGTTTGTTGAAACTGTTGCGGTAACTTTTTTTATAAAGCAAAACATATTTCAATCGAAATATGTGTCGAGAAATATATGTTTTATTCAGAGATATGCCTAAATCCTACTCTTGAGAATAGAGTGGAAATCCTAGTAATGCACATTCAATTTTCTTTTGATGGAACAATCATTATCTCCACATGTGGATTTATTGATGTGTAGCTCAAAATAGGAAAGCTGTATGAAACACACCCAAACATCCATCCATAAGACTCAAGATTCAAAAGATTTCCCTTCACAAGAGTAAGCCTCTCTTTTGCTCATTCAAACCCTTTCAGGTGCCCAATTTTGTTTATCATTTGGAAACCTTACCGGTCCATGAATATGGTAACCACTTTTGATCAAAAATTTAACGAGCAAGGATGCAGTATAGCTACTTGCACCAGACACACACTTTTCTTGAAGTGGATCAATGCCCGCCGACACAAATGATCGTCTAAATCTCCATAAAGGGATAAAACTAGAGCATCATAAATGATTTTGTGATGCTGACGTGTTTTCTTTGTCTCTACCATGACTGAAACCTTAAAATACATGAAGCAAATAAAATTAAGGTAGATCTATAATAAATATAACTTTGACATATATGATTGTAAATTGAAAAAACAAAATATCACACTAAACAAAAGATCGAACAATATATAAATCCTCCCTGAAGTATGACACGGTGGTCAGCAACAACCAAAGGCAAAAAATATATTAAAACCAATCTCCTTGCAGTGCACCATGGTAGTCAGCAGCAGTCAGGGATGAAGGATTTAAAATATCTAGCCCCTCTCCATAGTGGGACATGGTGGTTAGTAACAAGCAGAGATGAGAAGTTTATTGAATCTAATCAATCTATAGTGTGACGTGATGTTCAAGAACATCCAAGAGGGAAGGATACCTAGCTATCTTTGTAGTGTGACACAGTGGTCAACTATAGCCAGACATGGAGAATCTATTAACCCAGTCTTTCTTTAGTGTGATGCACTAGTCAACAACACAACCACGAAGAAAGGATGTAAGATAGCTAGTCCCTCCCTGCAGTGTGATAGCTAGTCCCTCCGTGCAGTGCGACTTGGTGGTCAGCAACAACCAGACATGGGAAATCTCATTGCACATCCTAAGCTACTCTCTATAGTGCGACATGAAGGTCAGCAATAGTCAAGGACAAAGCATCTAAAATCTAAACCCCCCTTGTAGCGTCTCACGAGGGTCAACACAGTCAAGGACGGGTTTCTAAACTCTCTCTCTTTGCAGTGTGACACGGGGGTCAACATAGTCAAAGAGATGGCACTAACATGTAAACTAACACTCAGGTACAAGCAAAGATCCACAACAATAGCACCAGCAAACACAACGTCAAAGGAAAAAACATAAAATTGAAGCAAAAGTGATTACAAAACTTCTTGCTCTCTCTCTCTCTCTCTCTCTCTCTCTAGATGTCACTGTCACCATCAACAGTTTGAACAAACTGTTGCAGTGCACATTTTTATAAAGCAAAACATATTTCAATCAAAATATGTGTCGATCAAAATATGTTTTATTCAGAGATATGCCTATAATACGGGTATACATCATCGTACAATACCTAATTATGCGTATAATTTTTTTTGTACGGATATATAAATGCAACTTAACTTACAAACCCTACTTTTGAGAATAGAGTGGGAATCCTAGTAATGCACATTCTTTACTTTTGATGGAACAATCATTATCTCTGCATGTGGATTTATTGATGTGTAGCTCAAAATAGGAAAGCTGTATGAAACACACCCAAAAATCCATCCATAAGACTCAAGATTCAAAAGATTTCCCTTCACAAGAGTAAGCCTCTCTTTTGCTCATTCAAACCCTTTTAGGTGCCCAATTTTTTTTATCATTTGGAAACCTTACTGGTCCACGAATATGGTAACCACTTTTGATCAAAAATTTAACGAGCAAGGATGCAGTATAGCTACTTGCACCAGACACGCTCTTTTCCTAGAGTGGATCAATTGGTCGACATAAATGATCGTTTGAATCTCCATAAAGAGATAAAACTAGGGCATCATAAAGGATTTTTGATGCTGTCGTGTTTTCTTTGTCTCTACCATGACTGAAGCCTTAAAATACATGAAGCAAATACAATTAAGGTAGATCTAGAATAGATATAACTTTGACATATATGATTGTAAATTGAAAAAAAAAAGGATTGCACTAAACAAAAGATCTAACAATATATAACTCCTCCCTGAAGTATGACACGGTGGTCAGCAACAGCCAAAGACAAAAAATATATTAAAACCAATCTCCTTGCAGTGCACCATGGTAGTCAGCAGCAGTCAGGGATGAAGGATTTAAAATATCTAGCCCCTCTCCATAGTGGGACATGGTGGTCAGTAACAAGCAGAGATGAGAAATTTATTGAATCTAATCAATCTATAGTGTGACGTGATGTTCAGCAACATCCAAGAGGGAAGGATACCTAGCTATCTTTGTAGTGTGACACGGTGGTCAACTATAGCCAGACATGGAGAATCTATTAAACCAAATCTTCCTTTAGTGTGATGTAGTGGTCAACAACAACAACCACGAGGAAAGGATGCAAGATAGCTAGGCCCTCCCTGTAGTGCGATAGCTAGTCCCTCCGTGCAGTGCGACTTGGTGCTACTCCCTATAGTGCGACATGAAGGTCAACAATAGTCAAGGACAAAGCATCTAAAATCTAAACCCCCTTGTAGCATGTCATGAGGGTCAACGCAGTCAAGGACGGGTTTCTAAACTCTCTCCCTTTGCAGTGTGACACGGGGGTCAACATAGTCAAAGAGATTGCACTAACCTGCAAACTAACACTCAAGTACAAACAAAGCTCCACAACAACAGCACTAGCAAACACAACGTCAAAGGAAAAAACATAAAATTGAAGCAAAAGTGATTACGAGACTCCTTGCTCTCTCTCTCTCTCTCTCTCTCTCTCTCTCTCTCTCTCTCTCTCTCTCTCTCTCTCTCTCTCTCTCTCTCTCTCTCTCTCTCCCCCCCCCCCCCCCCCCCCCCAGATGTCAGTGTCCGTAACAGTTTGAACAAACTGTTGCGGTGTCTTTTTTTATAAAGCTAAACATATTTCAATCGAAATATGTGTCGATCAATATATGTTTTATTCAGAGATATGCCTATAATACAGGTATACATCGTAGAATACATAATTATACATATAATTTTTGTTGTACGGATATAGAAATGCAACTTAACTTACAAATCCTAGTTTTGAGAATAGAGTGGGAATCCTAGTAATGCACATTCAATTTTCTTTAAGAGTAGCTATCTCTATATTGTTTAAGAGTAGCTATCAAAAGTTGCTCTTCCTCTTTCGTGAGATACATGGCTATGTAAGATGGTCTTGTTTCTTCTCCTAGTTCAGCTAGGTCAATTCTCATTGCGTTCTCAAGCCCATCATAAAATGCACCTTGTTCCCTCATTGGTTGCTAAATCACTATACATCGATCCTGGATGGTGTACTTTTTATAGTGAGAGGGTACGTCAAATTTCTTCGTATTGGACTGCTCTTCACTTTCCAGCTTAGTTTTCCAAACCTCTTTTAGTGTCCATTTCAACTTTTAGTATTTTATTTTTTATTCAGTTTTAAATTTTTGTTGATGTTTTGGTTGTGTCCTTGGTTTCTTGTTGCTTTGATTCTTTGGATTTGGTCAAAAGTTTGTTAATTTCAACGGTTATTTGTTGGTGATTTTGTCTTAGACACAATCATCTACTCCCAGAAGCATGAGATACTATCTTTTGGTCATTAATCTAGGCATTGGTTTCTCAAATTGGTTTTGTTATTTTTTGGCTTATCTCATTTGATATTTCTTTTATCTCCTTAATTTTTGGTTAGGAAACTTGTAGAAGACTGGCTTATCTTGCTTTTCTGTGGTTTTTGTTTTTGATCTACTTGAGAGATCCTCCTCAGCATCATTCCCTAAGTCATCACTCCAAGAATCATGGAACTCATTCTCATCATCGTCACTAAGATCTCGCACATAAACTTTGTCCACTATTCATTTGCAATCGATTGTTTTGTTAGTTTTTGTGGTTTTAGTCTACTCTTTTGGTTCCACAATAGTGTTTACCATTTGAAAGTGCATAATGTTATAACTATCTTTAACACAAAATTTTGGGGGGATTATGTCATTTACGCAAATATCTAGAGTCCCCAGTATCTGCTCCTAGCCAAAGGGTTCAAACAAATCCTCTGGAAATGGTTCCTTTACATAGTACTTATCTTCTATCAAATGCTCTAAGATACACTTTTCCTTTTTTAGGCTTCCATGCTCCCTTCATTAACCAAGCAGGCAGTTGTGTTCCTAAATTCGTAGTTACACCAAGATATTTCATTGGAGTTTGATTTACATCTCGGTAACTATGTTCATTTGTGTCCACCTTTGTTGTTATACCCTTATGCCATAAGTAGAGATAGTCATAGCCCCAATCTTGAACCAGTTTGAGTTTACGCATGAATAGTCTTCCCAACATAACCTCAATGTTGTTGCTTTTTCCAAAACCAACTACAACAAAAGTATGCTCATACTCATTCCACAAGAAGATACAATAGTTTGTTCTTGCATTCTCAAGGGTCTCTCTGCAAATCCATGGATTCCATTGAGATGACATAACCCTCATGTTGGATTTCATATTGTGTTTCCCTACAAAGGAAGGTAAAGTTCTTAAGGTGCCCAATTTACTTTCTAAGGATACTTTCATCCTTGCATTCCCATACAATGACTATACATCCCCAGGATAAATCTCATGGTCCATGTTGATCTCCGGAGTTGGTGCTGATTACGGTGTGGCAATATCATCTTTTCTATATCTGATTGTCTCCCATAATGATTGTGACCACGGCTCGTCCTTTTCAAGAATTGACAACATCTTGTGAGAATTGGCCTCATCTATTGTGTTTGCAACCACCCTCATATCCAATGGTGCCTTGTTTGGTTGTCAATTTTGTTTTCTTTTATGGTGCTTGCGTTCTCCTTATTTGTCACATGTACAGCTCGCTCAAGGATTTTCAATGTTTTTGGCTACGTTAGAGCTTGAGCTATCTTTATGAGCCTTCTACATATTTCCATTTGTTTGGTTTCAATTTTAGGATGCGGCTATGTCAACAATCTCTGTTCTAGTATTTGGTTGTTTTTAAGCCTTTCCCGTAGGCTTGCAACATGGCATCTAAGTGTTCATTCACTTTCTCAACCAGGACAAAACCGAATAATATTGTTTTTTTGCACTTTTTTTTTGTTTTCTTGTTCATGTTTGAGTTATCCCCTTGTTTGGTTTAGTGCAATCTCCAATGATGTATTTTCCTTTAGCCTCTTTGCTCTCATTATGTCTTGTTTTTCTTTCCATGGTTTTTCTTGTGTCCTCACTGACCCACTTTCAAACTTGGTTTGTTCTAGAAGTTTTAGCTCGTCGGCCACTGATTGATTTTTAGTTTCTTCCTAAGCTTGATCTCTAGTCATCATCTTGATAGGAACTGACGGCTTTGACTCAGATCCACTCAAACATGGTAAAACCCCAATGACATTCACTGTCACTTTTTTCTTGTTGTGTGGATTCTTAGCACAATGTTGGATGCGGTGATCTATTGCACTTATCTGGACAAATATTTTTATTCATTGGCCCTTATTTGGACAAACTCATGTCCAATGGTCACCTCCACATTCATAGCACGGACCTTCCTGTTGGGCACCTGGTGGTGCTCCCATTATCTATCTTGTCCTAGGAGATTATCCTCTAGGCTTATAACTTTGGTTTTCTATGAATAGAGTGTATTTGCATTGATCATGAATTGGTTTCTCACTCTTTGAGCCACATATGAAGGTTCTCTAGCCTCATCTATGCTTTCCCAAAATGGACTATCTTCACTATGCTATACCTTCAAGATCTAGAGGCTCCTTTCAATAATCTTTTGGTGGAATCATGAGTGGTTCTATCGGCTACGTGTATTGAACAATGGCTCTATTGTCTTGCATTAATGGAATCTATTAACCCAACACAAGTTGTACTTTGTCTTGTCCTCATGCTATATTGTTGGAACCAATCTGGTACCTCAGAGTTAGTGGCTATTGTTGAACTACTGGAGGTCCATATGGCCTTTCCCTCACATAATTCTAGTTGTAAAAGCACTCATTTGTGTATTTTTGCTCAATGGAGCACCACTTCAATACTCTTGGATAATTTTCTACTTGTGGCTATTGTGGTCGCATATTGGGATTCTGTCTATACTTCCTTGATTACTTGATCAAAATTTTGTGTGATTGAAATAGTAGAATTATGTTTCATATAGCTAACTCACTAATGATTGAAGAGGTGCTGGTGGTGGTTGTGTCAGAATCTTCCGTTACCTTTCCACACGTCTTGCGATTGTCAAAACTAGATAAAAAGCTTCTCAAGTGACTTGCTTGAATGTGGTGCATGTCTTCAAGTGCAAATACTTCTTGACAGTTTAATTCCTCAAGTCGTCTATCAAAAGAGATGATATTTGACCATCCCGCGGTAACTCTCATGCATGACATCTCTCAATATAATTTTGAAGCAAAGCAAAGCTTCCTTCACATTTTACTTCTCCTTTTGCTTAAAAGCATAGATCTAAGAAATCGCTAGAAAGGGGGAAAGGGGAACACGCCTAGCACACAACAAAAATGTCTCTATATATCCCATGGCTTTCGCAACACCCCAATCCACTAGAAAAATCCACAATTACACTAGAAAGCCACCAATTTTCACACGACCCAATGCACACACTCGTTGCAGCACCACAAAGAAGCCCAGTCAGCCCACTCAATTCACAGCCTTCCGTACACACATCACCTCTCTCTATCTCTCTTTACACAACACGACCTCGCGGGGGGCAGGGGACACCTGCCAACACGCACCAATAATTTTCTTGCCAATTGCAGGAAATTTGAGACCTCTTGCAATGTTGCTAGGACTGTGGATCTTGGAGGTGTTAAGAAAAAGACACAGAGGTGCAAAGCACTCCTCATTTTCAGGTCTTCAAGAACCAATTCCGTTGCTCACTATCGCTCGCCCAAGCCTATGCCTAGAAAATCTCTCCCTATTCTTTTTTGTAAGTGCTACCACAAACTGGTTTTCATTGTAAAATTCTTACACTATTGTTAGCAGCGGCTAACGGCTACACCAATTATGCACCAAGCTGTGGATGTGCCATACTGCACAATATTTACTTTTCATTATATAGGGCTTGGGCTCATTTAGGAGTTTCAAAGTTGTATGGGTCTAAGCTAGAGAGCTCACTTTATCCCATAGTTGAAGGGTTTGAGGCCCAAAGCTATAAAAGAGCCCTATGCTTAATGAGAGGTCATTCTTGAGTGGTGCTCTTGAGAACTCTCTCTCTAGAGTAGCTCTTGATGGCCTAGCCTTTGAGCTTAATGCCCATGCTTAGAAGGCTAGTGCTAATCACATGTAATTAGTGTAATCCTCTCTTAATTAATCTAGTCTTCATTATGTGGTCAATCATGTTTCTCTACTTTCCTTCATTGTTTTGAAGTGTTGATCTTCTCTAATCTAACTCTTACTTATGCTAAGCTACTCCAATTAGTGGAGTCCTTATCTAACTCTCTCAATTAAGCAGAGTGGGCGTACTCGTGATTGAGGGATTAGAGTTGGCCTCTAATGGTGTGCTTGTGTGTGTGTAGGTTTAAGAAGCCTTGAGCTTAATTTGATTATGTGTGACTTGATTTGGACACCATGATTGGCATGGTTGGGGTGGCCGACTTGAATGCGATCTTGTGTGCTTAATCGTCAATTCATGTAATTAGAGTTGTGCTCCAGAGACTCCAAGATTAGTGTGTTTCACTTCGTTGCTTGATGTGTGTAGATGATTGCTTGTATTGATGCTTGATGTGCGATTAGCATTAGTTGATTTGGGATGATTTCTATTTGCATTGGAGGATGCACTCTCTTGAATCCTCTCAATATTTGCATTTGATGACGCTCTCGCACATTCTTTGTGTGATGCCTCCAAGCCCTAGTCGGGTCATTCTCTCTCTCTCTCCGGATTGATAGATTTTGTGGGAGATTGCCTATGCTATGGCGAGCCTCCAACATTGGCGCCGTTGCCGGGGAATGGGTTGCCTACGCTAGTGGAGTTGAGGTTGCAAAAGATAAGAGTAATTTGATTACCGATTTCTTATAATTAGGTAAAATTTGATTTGTGTGTATCATAATTAGGTTTCATTAGATGTGTATAGAGTCATTTCACCCCAAAAACCCCTAAATTCTCTTTTGATTTTGCTAATTTTTTACTAACCTTCACTAATTTTGCATCCCATTCATGCTAATTTCGTGCTAATTGTACTAATTCCATGCTAATTGTGCTAACCTAACCACTAGTTTTGATTTGGAATGTATGCTAAATCCCATTTATTGAGGAGGATCATCACTCTTAATTGCTTTAATCTATGCCTAATCATGTGATTGAGTGTTGATTTTGGTCAATTTTTGATCAATTTTGGACCGAATCGGAGTTGCACACATGTGTGTGCAATGGAGTGTCTACGCAAGAAGCAAGGACTAAGCGAGCAAGCAATCGATTTTAAGTGGATTGACCTACTCCGTTCAATTTTTTGATTGATTAAGTTGATCCCATTGAGTTGCTAAATCATTGCTAAAATTAGGTGTGTGTGCCTAATTGATGGAATTTATGCCTAATTTGATGAAATTGGAATGCAATTGTAATCAACTAGGACACCTAAATGCTTGTAGATTGATGATTTTGCAAGAAATGTGTGTGCAAACATTAGGAATTGGCCTAATTTCATTGCTAATTGAGCAAAAAATTGGATTTGTGCACCTAATTTTTGTGTGTGTGCAATGCTAAATTGAGAGAAAATTTGATCAATTTTTTATTAAAATTGAGTTAATTTAGCATGTATATACTCATGTATGTGTGATCAAGTGTGCAATTGATGAAATGCAATGAGTGTTTAATGAAATTTTTGCACAAATCGACGGCCTAAATTTAGGCGTGTGTGCCTAATTAATGGCCAATTATGCTTAAATTGTGAATGATTAATTGGTATTTTACCAATTATGATGATTAATTTGGCCATATAGTTGATGTGTATGCCACAAATTGCCTTTGAGGATTGAAATATATCTCTCAATTGACGCTCAATTGTGAAAAGTTTTTTCCATGCTAATGATTGATCAAGATGAACATGGCAATGTTACATTCATTTGTGTGTAATTGTGACTAAAATTCACTCATATCGAGCCATGAAAATCCCAAATGATAAACCTAATTGGGGTTGAGTGATTGCGGATATCAAATATGAGCAACTGAGTTGCAATGATTATGAAGGGAGATCCAATTGGCAATTGAGATGAAATTTATGAAATTTATGAAGGGAGATCCAATTGCAACTGAGTTGCAATGATTATGAAGGGAGATCCAATTGGCAATTGAGATGAAATTTATGCACATCATTTTTTGAATTCAAAATTAGGACATTTTAGTGCATGAATAATCCAATAAATGAAAGTTTCGAAGGAATTGAATGAAAATGAATAAAAATAGTTGAGGCATTTCGATCCTTGTGTGCAAAGGATTGTGCATCTCGATCAAGAATTGCAAACTTTCTTTTATGATGATCAATTGCTCTGAAGAAATGTGCTTGTAAAGCGGACCCAATCCCACTTTCAAAGACACACACAATACTTAGCGTCCATGCGAACCTCTTTTTAAAAGGATGTTTATAATAATAATAACTTTTTAAAAAAAGGAGTTAGGCTCGTTTTGGACCTGCCATTTTTTGGACCTGCCACCTTTCGGCCTGGATTGGCGCTCAATTACACACACACACACACACACACACACACACACACACACACACACACACACACACACACACACACACACACACACACACACACGTGTTGATCATTGACCGCATTCGGAGCCTGCCAACCTTGGCTCGCAGCACGCTGGTAACCCAGAGCCGACCCCACCCGCCTCTACTGTGCTGATTTGCTTGGCTTTTTTGCCACACACACACCACTTGCTTTGTCTTGGCGCTAGCAAAACGACACACCACGCTCAGTAGAAACTTGCCTACTTGCCGGCCATTCGGTCCTTGCTACACACACACACACGGCTTTGGTTGAGCCCATAGCTTTCAATGCCTCAAAACCCCACCACACAACCTGCTCAGTGCTCCGACTATGAGTCTGCGAACACTATGGACCCCACACATAGCCTTTCCAGAATCATGGGCCTGTTGTTTGTTGATAAGCGTGCACACCGCATTGACGACGCAGATCCAAATCCAGGTCGTGCTGGTGCTACCATGCCCTTTTGATGCTCACACACCCACTAATCTTTTGCTGACTGGGCGCTCATCGATTCCAACACACACACACACACACAAGGTCCGATTCTACGCCTCTGGCTCCTGGAATGGCGCGCATCAACACACACCTTGATTCGCACTACCATATATTGGCACTAGACAAACAAAAATCACGGCCTGCCTTCTTGTAATGACCAGCTTACCCTACTGCCATGCCCACAATGTCTACGCCATCAACACAAAAGCACGCCCAGCTGTGCTGGCTGTGATGCGTTGTGCTTGCTGCGACGCTTGTGCTTGTTGCGACTTCACAGCCTCCTTTGATTTTCGAGCCTTGCTCTGACCAAGATGGGCTCACAACACACTACACACACACACACAATCTCATCATCCACACCAAACACATTCTCTCTCTCTGTCTCTCTCTCTGTCTCTCTCTCTGGTGGCCTCCTCAGAAATGAAGCTACAGCCTTCGCCATTTTTTCAGAAATTTAAAAAAAAAAAGATATATAAATTTTTTAAAGCATGGTTCCCACGAGATCATCGCCTCTCCTCCAGGAAAGCTACAAAAGGCTTTGGAAAATTTGAGTCAGGAACATTTGTTGTCCTCAACTAAATCAAAATTGCAAAACCATCAATTGATAAATGAATTCTTAATTCTCACATAATCAAAGTGTTGAAAGAATTAGGGTAGTGCTATGTCTCTATGAGTGCATATTTTGTACGCCAAATGCTTTTATGCACTAAATGATGGAGCTCTTGGGCAACAGTTTACTAGATGATACAAAATTTGGAAAATTGCCTTTGCAGAGATGAAAATTATGTCCTCATGTGTTTTTTTGTCTCTCTTTTCACCTATGTCGTATTTTCTATGTAAGAGCAACGTGTGGGCATTGATTAAAGCCATGATTTTGTGATTGCCTTACTTGCACTAAACGTTTGGCTTATGCATGGGTTAGTGCTTGGCTTGATTGAGATTATCATTGAACTAAAAGGCAAGCTCATTTTGGCTTGGCATATGAGCTTCATTTCAAAAGGTGTCTTGATTAATTGCTCCTATTGTCTAATTTGAATGAAAAATCTTTGAAATTGAGTTTTTTTGAAGGGCAATATCATGAAATTGGGTTTTGATCATTTCAAGAGATCTACGGTTCATCTCATCATACATTTTTGCTCTCTTGCTATAATTGATTTTGGTTCTTTATAAGCAAGGGAGTGAGGCTTCAATTGAGTGTTTGCTGTGATTGTGTGATCATTCCCATTGCACCAAAATTCTTTGCTTGTGCATGCTTTGGTACTCGATATTCATTGGCATTTTCATGGAACTACATGACCAACTCTTTTTAAAATGCATGTGAGCTTCATGTGAGAGTTGCACTAAATGATGAGTTGTGATTGCTTGGTCGGACTTTGTGCTAAAAATTAACATTACTTGTACAATTTGGTGCTTGAACATTAAAAATCATTGAAAAGCACTAAAATGAAGCTTGTTTGATGGCCAAGAGTGAGCATGAAAATTTTGGGTTTGTGGTTGATTTTTTAGTGCCTACTTTGAATGACAAAATGTTTAAAAGCACTAACAATTGAGCTTCATTTTAGGGTTGGGCAGGTGTGTGATTCCAAATGATCCAAGAAGGGGTCATCATTGCAAAATTTGGCTAATTAGAGCCATTCCATGTTTGGATTAAAGTTGTAATGCTAGCTCATAGCTTGGTCTAAAAGTGCAAAATTTTTCATTTAAGCTAGTGTTTAGCCAACTTTTTGAGCTTTCAAGTACAAATTTGGCTATTGAGAGCCATTCATTTTCAACTCATCAAGTTGAAGTCATCTCTAGCTCATAGATTGCTCTAAAAATGTAAAATTTCATGTGAGCTAGTTGTTAGCCAACTTTTTGGAAAGTAAAATCCAGCTTTGAAGAGCCACTTCACTTCATAAAGTTGCATTATTTTCAGCTTTTGGCTTGTTTAAATTCCATATCTCATTGAGTTAGAAATTAATCTACTTTTGAATCATGCATGAGAGATGGTAAAATTTGCAAAATTTGCTTATGTAGAAGCATTTTATCTCTCATTGTTGTTATGTATGCATAAATTTGCTACTTTAGAGGCATGTGCATAACCAAAGGCATTTTTTTCCCTTGGGTTTTTTTCCTTTGGCAAATTCGGGTATGCAAGACCCTAGCTTTAGGTATTCATTAATGTTTTTTGTGTGGATTTTTCAATAATTGGCTTTTGTAGCTTATGTTTACACTTAGCTTCAAATCGGCTTCTTCTTTTGCAAATAAAAAGATCAAGAGGCTTCTCTACAAAGGGGATGCTTGCTCAAGGATGCTCAAAAGAGCATGAATAGGTGTAATCCTTCCATGATTTTTCTCTTTGTTCATCTCTCCATTCTCTTGCTTGGTTTAAGTGAAATTTTGCTTCTAAGCTATGGTTTTTTCATGTTAGAAATCTAGGCATTTTAAAGTTTCAACACTTTGCTTTGTGAAAATTAACTCATCAAAAAATTAGGTTTTATGTATGTTAATCATAGGTAATTGGCCTTGACCTTAGGTTAATGTAGGTTCATTTCTTGCTAGTCCTAGAATCTTAGTGATAGTCTTAATACTCCACTCATTTTTGTCATGACCTAGGGCTATGATTAAGCTTTAGTCTTTTTTAGTCCAATTTCCACTAGTATCTCATAAAGGAAGAATAAAAAATGTGCTAAAAACATGAACCATGAAGCAAAGAAGTGTCCAAAAAAGTAGCAAAAATGCTACTAAGAAACATGAAAATAAAAATTCTATGTTATGTTGTGTCTGTGTGAGGCCTAGCGCCTTATTGGCACTTGGTAGGCGAGGGGAATCACCTTGGCTCTCTTGGTCAAGGCCCTAAACCGATGCCCTGGGTTGATAGGGGTTAGTCGTCGCCTTGGTAAGCTAGTACGCTTTTGGAACACCTTCTTGAGGGTTCAAGGAGCTGAGAGTCGCACCTACACTTGCCTTGGGGTGGTAGCCTTGTGATTGTGCTTTAATCTTTTAACGAATGACTAAATCAAAACTTCCATGAGCTTCAAAAAACTTTGACAATGTACTAATAGATTAGGAGCTTTTTTATAGCCCATAGACATGATAGACTTGAACGATCTATTAAGATTGTTCACATAGTTTTTAGGCTAGTAGGTTTATTAACTTTCATTAGCCTAGGGTCATAATTGATTGCTTGTGTTTCATGCATAAAACTGAAATTTCAAGTGGTTTAATCTTCACAATAGTTTGAGATTTTTTTTTGCTTTATGTTGTCTAGTTTTTTACTATGATTGACCCATCTTTTAGAAGCAAAAAATCCCTTTGCATGATTTTTCATTTATGCTTCATGTTTTATTCATTCTTGGTGGCCTTTAATGCTCATTACTTGTTCTTATGTTTTGCAGCTCAACATTTCTTCCATGGACTTGCTTTCTATGTTTTGCAGCTCAAAATTTCTCCCATGGACTTGCTTTCTACCATGTCACCGTGTCTTGCTTCACTGGCACACGAGGACGTGCGCCAAATTAGGAAGGGGAGAGTGTTAGTAGCAGCTAACAGCTACACCAATTATGCACCAAGTTGTGGATGTGCCATAATGCACAATATTTACTTTTCATTGTATAGGGCTTGGGCTCATTTAGGAGTTCCAAAGTTGTATGGGTCTAGGCTAGAGAGCTCACTTTATCCATAGTTGAAGGGTTTGAGGCCCAAAGCTATAAAAGAGCCCTATGCTTAATGAGAGGTCATTCTTGAGTGGTCCTCTTGAGAAATCTCTCCTTAGAGTATCTCTTGATGGCATAGCCTTTGAGCTTAATTTCCATGCTTAGAAGGCTAGTGCTAATTACATGTAATTAGTGTAATCCTCTCTTAATTAATCTAGTCTTCATTATGTTGTCAATCATGTTTCTCTACTTTCCTTCATTGTTTTGAAGTGTTGATCTTCTCTAATCTAACTCTTACTTATGCTAAGCTACTCTGATTAGTGGAGTCCTTATCTAACTCTCTCGATTAAGCGGAGTGGGCGTACTCGTGATTGAGGGATTAGAGTTTTCCTCTAATGGTGTGCTTGTGTGTGTGTGTAGGTTTAAGAAGCCTTGAGCTTAATTTGATTATGTGTGACTTGATTTGGACACCATGATTGGCATGGTTGGGGTGGCCGACTTGAATACGATCTTGTGTGCTTAATCGTCAATGCATGTAATTAGAGTTGTGCTCCAGAGACTCCAAGATTAGTGTGTTTCACGTCGCTGCTTGATGTGTGTAGATGATTGCTTGTATTGATGCTTGATGTGAGATTAGCATTAGTTGATTTGGGATGATTTCTATTTGCATTGGAGAATGCACGCTCTTGAATCCTCTCAATCTTTGCATCCGATGACGCTCTCGCACATTCTTTCTGTGATGCCTCCAAGCCGGGTCATGCTCTCTCTCTCCGGATTGATAGATTTTGTGGGAGATTGAAAGTATAAATATTAACAAGAAAATAAGATTTATTTAAAAAATATTAAGAAGTAAAGATGATAAATCAATTTGAAAAACAAGATAGGCAAAGACACATATGGATGGTCAAACAGATTGATAGATATATAGGTAGGTAGATAGGTAGATGGATGGATGGAAGGATAGCGAGATAGATGGATGGATGGATGGAAGAATAAAGAGATAAATGGATAGAGGGATGGATAGATAGATAGACAGATATGTAGGTCGATAAATAGATAGATATACACATAGATATACGAATACATAGGTAGACAGCTAATAGATATATAAATAGATAAATAACAAGAAAGCTAGATAGATTTATAGATAGAATAAATAAATAGATAAATAAAAATATAAATAGACACATAAATAGATAAATTAAAGATAGTGTAGTAGATACGTAAGAAGATTTAATATAAAAAAAAGATAGATAAAAGATAAATGGACATATAAATAGCTTGATTGATGGATTTAATTTTTGCTAGGTTACCAAACTAGACTTTACTCTTTCTTATTTTTATCTTCTTTTTATTGCATTACTAAACAATTGTTAATTTTTTATTTTAAGTTTAATTTCTAGTTATATATAATATTATTTAAAACTTCAATTTTTAATTTTTTATTCGTAAATGTTTTTGTGAGTATTTATATTTTCTTACTCATCTCTTGTTTATTTGAGAGATGCTATGTGATCACAAAACATTGCGCTTATATAGAGAGTTTCTAGATCTAAAGATCTTTAGATCAAAAGATCTTTCAATCAAAAAGTCTTTCGATCAAAAAAATGTTGATTGAAGAAACAAAGAAATAATACGGTTGCCCATTTTGCCGATGTGACATCGTATAATACGCCCGTATAATATAGAGTATCGTATAATATGCCCGTATATGGCGTATTATATGTATCCTATATAATGTATAATGCAACTTAGTATAAGCCTATAGCCGCTCTCTTAGTCAAAATTTGAACCAATAAAAATTTTTGCACTTTTGATTAAAAAATAATCTTATTTTGCTTGCAATTTGCACAATTCAAATCCAAATTGAATTTTGAAAAAACCAATAAGCTCCTAGTAACTAGTGCTAGCTATGGTATGAATGTGGGCTCAATTTGTGACAGGGAGACATGGATCACGATCCATTTACCACTTCCTCTCAGTCCATTGATCCCTACTGTATGTTTTTAAAGTGATTTGGATCACTTTAGGTCACCCAAAAGCCAAAACCAAAAGTCATTTTGGCATTTTGTGACCTTGAATGACTTTTGCCTTGTTTTGACCCACTTCTTGGAGTTATTTTACTATCTTTCTTTTGAATTTCTTTTTTATATTGGTCTCTACCACAAGTCTGTATGGTTGCTATCTAGAAATCAAAAAAGATACATGGATCACGATCCATGTTTCATCAGATATGGACCCCAAAATTGGCTTGATAATTACTTGTAGTCTAAGTAGTCTACTCCACAACTTATTCTTGGATTTGGAGAATTGTTTGGTGCTCAACCTTGTAATTTTTGACTAGCAACTGATTTTGTGATGATTTGGTCAACTTTTTGAAGTTTTTTTGCAATGGTGCCCTTTGTAAATGCTGTTCCAAAAGCTGTCAACTATCTACTACTCAAATGTCAGCGTTAGATGATCAAAATGGATCACGATCCATGTTTGACCACTTTTGATCATGAAATTTGGCCAAATGTATGCTTGCACTTTGTAGATATCATATTTTCACTTATTTTTGGATTTGGATCTCAAAAACTGAAAAGCCCCAAATTTTGGTCAATTTCTAAGGTTTTTGCATCTTTTGCCCAATTTCTTGATTTGAGTGAGATTTCAATGTCAATTTCTCACTAAAAGTGTATATTCAGTGATCTGGAGCCACACTAGACCCAATGGTAGTAGTTTTTGCTCAAACTATCACAGGGAGACATGGATCACAATCCATGTTCCTGTACCAAATCATGTACATGAAACTATTAAAATTGACTCTTGTGGGTTTATTTGTTCCCTTTCTGCACTTATTTTTGCGTTTAGATCAGCTTTTGAGTTCTAACCATCAAAGTTTCAAATTTTCAGAGTTTATGGTCTCTCTTAGCAAATATGGTTTTGATAGTTTTTTTCCTGAATTTCTCAACCCAATTTGATGGTTTGGGTTGTTACCTAACCTATTCCTAAATGTTGAAATAAATCTTAGTGACAAAAACCAACAAATGATACAAAATTGAAAGTAAAATGGATGTTGTAACAAAAATCTCAAAGAATTAAAAAAGAATGCTTTTAGTATCTCACTCACAACTCCCTATGCCTATCATCAGTATATCTAGCAAGTCCTCAACTTCTAGCCTCTACCAAGCACTAAACCCCCAGTCTAGTTGTCTCATTGCTAAGGTGTGAAGGGAATGGAAATCAAAATCAAAGGTCTCAAAAGTAGAAGCTATGACTAGGTCACTCACCACCTAAGAATCACTTTCTTCGACAACGGCGCCAATGTTAGCGGGTGACCACAGCATACGTCTGTAGCATATCTACCTCGTACTAACATAATGTCAATACTCAAGGAAGCAACTCAGAGGGGGCACAAAGACTCCTTGAGGGTGTAAACCTCAAGAAGTAAACCTATAAAACAAAGCCATCTTTAGCACTAGCAAATCTATCACTCTCTACCCAGGCAATTTGCCTATGTCTTGTCTAACTGCTCTCGATTGTCATGCCATTTCAACACTCAAACAAAGTCCAGATACAATGAAACTTTAGGAGGAGGTCTATTTCACTCTAGGACACTATTCCACCAAGTCTGGTCGGAATGTAGCAAGGCACCAAAACCACAATCCATCATTATCAAGGTTTTAAAAACTATAACATATCAGTCCCAAAAGGTCACCCTATGGTCTAGGAACACTTTTTTATGGTAAAAAAAAAAACATTAATACACTCAAAACAACAGATTTAGCTCACAAAAAGATCATCGCAAACCACAACAAAATTGATAATGGCTACACTTAAATTAAAGAGTAGTAGACAACGAACACAATGCAATTGTCAAAAATAAAATTGGTTTACCAGAGCTTAAGAAAAATGGATTACAATGCGCGAGAGACTAACCGCTCTCAATCGTACGCTTGAAAATCCAAAAACTTTGATAATAGATCAAGATGTCCTTTCAGACTTATGTAAATTAAGCTTTATACCTAGGGATTCTCTTGGCCAACGGCCGACTTACAAGGCTCAGAACTAAATTCTGACTTTACAACTCAAATTTTACACAGGTTGGCTTAGAGATCATTGGGATAAAAATCAGAGTCTTGCATATTTACAAGGATTTTTTGGAAAAATAATAATGGGACTATAAAACTTTTGTGGCTTCATGATGAGGTGGTTGGCGAGTGGTCAACTTAGGAGTGTGCTCGTATCGTCCATCTGGCAAAAAAAAGATTTAGGAGGGTGACGCCAAGGGCAAGGATATGTTCTTTACCTTAATAACCTATACTCATCTTTAGAATTACCAAGCCGTAACATCATCCTTGGAAAGAAATCACTCATGCTAAACCAAAGATATAAATTATATAAAAAGTCCATATTTAAGATCTAAAAGAAGTCAAATAGGAGCAATCAATTCTAGTTTTGACCTCAAGATTGTTTTAGTAAAGTTTATGGCCCTATCCTTATGTACAATTCTCACGAGAATCCTCACAATGTCACCATCTTCTTTGATGAATATATGAAGCCAAGATGTGTTTGGGACTTTGCTCAAGCATATCCTATAGGATGAACCCAAACAAATATTCATATAGAGAAGATGTTGATAAATGTCATATTCATATAAAGTGTATTCATGCATTACCAAAAGATATCTCTTGCGGAAAAGAGTGGTATAAGGAAGAAGATGTAGAATTAAGTTCTCAGGTAGAAATCTTGAATTTTGAACCCCAAGATGTGAGTAAATATAATGGTGAGGCTATCCCGGTTGCTAATTTGAGCCTTCCTTGCCAGAAACCCGGATAAATAGACCCCCTAGAGGCTTCTTATTTTCATGCAAACTCGGAGTCTTGGCCAAAACTCTCTCGTGCTTAGAGAGATACTACACAAAATTCACTAAGAGAGCAAAAACTCTAGTGGTTAAGAAAGGTAATTATTGCTAATCTTGATTAATTAATAAATGATAATAATATATGTCTAATTTATCTAATTAATTAAAGAAGATTAGATCCTTCACTACTATTAATTACTCTCTTTTCTATTATTAAACTGCTAATTATTTATTATTATGATTAGCAATATAAAAGATAAATGACCTATATCATAGGGAACAATATAAAAGATAAATGACCTCAATCATAGGGAACAAGAATTGGTTTATTGGACCTTGAATGTATTTATGTACCTTCTCTAGAGTATCATGTAACCTTTTTATTATTTATAATTGGAAAATTTCAATTTTGAGTTGATTTAAAATTTTTTTGAGGTAGTAATCCTTGAGTTGTAACCTATGTTTTGTCAATCTTGACTAACTTGAGTGATGGGGGAGTGTGTGTAGATGATTGACATTTTATCTTGGAGAATATGGGTAAGCATACTCTCACTATTGATAGTCAATAAACATCTTTAGATGGGGAGCAGGGTGCAATGGCTTGTTAAAACTAGACAAAATGGGTCAGAGAAGAAGAGAATATTATCAACAGATTGTGTTCTACCGACCGAAAACCTTTTGAGCATGGTATCACTACATTGTAGGGAACCCAAAACTAAGACCACCAAGACACAAAGCTACACCCGTAGGAAGCATGGAGTGGATATAGTACAAGATAGGAAAGGATGTCATTGTCAATTATCGATTATTATACATCTGAAATGCCCATGAGATTATCCTAAGACCAAGAAAGGAGAGGTGTTTAGCAAGGGTTATACTTCCTCGAGTAATGGCGTCAATAAGTTCTTTTATGCAACTAAGAAAGCACCTAAAGATTTTATGGATGCTTGCCAACTTGTTGAAAGAAGTCTCATATGTATATGCCATGTACATACTCAGCGTCCACTATCAAGGTCACCATTATGTACATATCCCCTGGAGGGATTGGACCCTTGTTTGTGGCATCATAGGTTTTTAGAATTCCTTGTACATGATGTAGATATTCTTTTGAGTCTCAATAAAAAAAGTGGAAGTATAGAGAATGCTCTCTCATGCGCAAAAATGTGATCTGTGTAGTAGCCCGTGCACCTCAGCTATATCCTTGTAGATTTTATCCAGATCACATGCATCATGTATAGAAAGTGATGTATTCTAAAATGGAGGGTTTTTAAATTCTTTGAGAAATCATCGTAACAAATTTGGTGATTTTTGGTAACCGTTTTTCCCAATTCCTATCAGAAATTACTTTTTATATACAAAAATAGGTTAAAAATTATCAAAAACTGGTCAAATTTGGTCCAAATTGGCCAAAATTTGACACATTATATCACATGCCATGGAAATCAAAGGGGGGGGGGGGGGGGGGGACTTGCTGAAGTGAAAAAATAGATAATTCATTACTCTAAAAGAGGGATTCAAGAGGATTCATGGTGGCGTGTGTAGTCCCGCATTCGTTTGTAGCGCTATTTCTCTTCCTCCCCACCTTTGAAGAGTGAATTACACCTTTCTCTTATTAGTATGATGTTTAGGGATCATCTTCGTGCTTTGGGATTGAGCTTTTTTCCATGGTCATGGTGTTTTGGTGAGAAGAAGATAGAGGCGTTTTCTACATAGTCTGCGGGTGTGTGTGCACCATTGGGGTTGAGTGTGTGAGGAAGAGAGTTTGGAATCCAGTTGAGTGTGAGAGGACATGAGTATGTTTCTTTGTTGGATGAATTTTTTTTCACCTTGGGAGGACCTTCACATGGGCTTGGTTGGCATCTACTGTGATCCCGAGCCTCATTGTCACCGACACTCTACAGGCATCTTGGATTTTGGATGTGTGTGTATGAAGCAATGTGTTCATTATTTCCTAATTTGTCGCTGTATCTTGCCACTTGTGTGTTTACACACTCTAATTTCACACTAACCCCTTGCTAATTTCACTAATTTTTGCTAACTTACACACTAGTTTGCTATGAAGGATTCAACCGTTCAATGAATCTTCATTGGAGAGGTAATCAAGGTGGTATTCTCAACCTCCCTAGAATCTAAAGATGTGTAGAATTGTGTAGAGCTTCCACCATGATGCAATGTAATGTTGATGCTATGTTATTTCAATGCAATGTTGATGCTATGTTGCTTTGAATTTTTTTGGATTGTTCGTTTTATGCCGTCGTAATGCCCAAATTTTCCAGATTTAGTGGTGTATGAATTTGACAAGTTCAATTGCTAATGGGTGATTTTACATTGCTAATTGGGTGCCTAATTGAGTTAATTGCATGTTTGAATGGTCAATTGCAAGTGTGTGTGCACTAAAATCAAGTGTGTGTGTATTCTAATTGAGTGTGTGCATGCCTAATTGTAGGTGTGTGTGCACTATTTTTCCCTTGATTGTGCACCTAAAAATCAATGTCTGCTTAATGATTTTTCAATTGTGATGATTGATTTGTGTTGTGGTCATGCCGAACTAGAGATTTGTGAAATCACATTACAATTTCGACAAGATTTACCCTTTTGTGTGCGCACCTAAAGATTGGTAAAAATTCCCAATTATTAGTGTGTGTGCGCCTAAAAAGTTCTTAATGTGCATGATTAATTCAGTGTTTTGATAGAATGTTTGGTATGTATAATGGTTAATTGCTCCGTTTTTTAGCTTAAAATAGGGATTTACACACTCCAAATACGTCAAATTTTGACCTAATTTTGCTACTAATTTTGTTGGTTTCATTACCTAGTTTGGATTTGTTTGATCAAATCATTTGGCAATTGAATTGATGTGATTATTGTGATTTTATTGGGCTACACTAATATACAATGTGTGGAGATTTTTTTAAAAAAAATGGTATTTTTTGGATAATTTTTGAAAATTTTTGCTTAATTCCGTAAAAATTGATATCTTGCAAACTTTACGAGCTTGATTTCGAGTGCATTTGGGCTTTCGTTCACCGAGTTTTGAGCGTTTTGCTATTTCCGGGGGCTAGGTTGATGATTTTGTTGTAAATTACATTTTTGATGATGTGTGCTTTTGTATGTTAAAAGTGTTCGATCGTGATTGACGATGATTTTCTAAGATTCGTAGAATTTTTTGGACTTTCTTGGTAATTTTGAGATTTTTTGGCGATTTTTTGGATTTTGGGGTATTTTTTGGCCTAATTTTGGCACTTTTGGACATTCAAAAATAAAAATAAGCAGATTTGGAGTTTTGGGGCGGACCGAAGAGACTTTCCAAACCTCGGCGTGCGATCCGATACAACGTTGACGTTCGTGGCAAGTGAGTTTCGATTTTTGCGAGCTGCAACGAGAACAGCCCCTTGCGGTGCTCAGGCTCAACTTTGTCACTTTTTTTTTTTAAAGTCCCTCCTCCTCCCAAAAGGCCTCTTATTAACACTCTCTGTTCTCCCCCTCACTCTCTCTCCGATTATTTGTACTCTCTTTCTAACCCCCTCTCCCACTCTCTCTCTCTAACTCGCACTCTCTCTCCCCACTGCAGTCTTTGGCGTGTACCTCTCTCTCCCTTTTGTTTTATTAAACCACCACCCGTTTGCCTTTCGACGCTGGCAACACAACAACTAACACACACACACACACACCTCTGTCAGCATCGTGTTGCTCACTCCCTCTCTCGTTGACCCGCCATGCCAGTCCGTTCTCTCGTCACCCTCTGTGCGTGCTAGTTTGCCTTTAAGGCTCTGCAACTCCGGATGTCCTACCCCGTCATCACAGGCTGCCACGTCAGCACGTTGTTGCGCGCTACTGCCAGGCCCGGGCTGGTGTTGTGTCATACTCTCTCTCTCTCTCTCTCTCTCTCTCTCTCTCTCTCTCTCTCTCTCTCTCTCTCTCTCTCTCTCTCTCTCTCTCTCTCTCTCTCTCTCTCCGTGTTGTGCGCTACTGCCAGGCCCAAAGTCAACGCCACCGTCAGCACTGTCAACCCCACACGCACGTCAGGTAAGCTAAGGTTTGTTTTTTTATTAGTATCATTTATTTTTATTTTATGTGAATATTTTAGTTTATTTTTTATTTTTTATTAAGGGCTTAAAAAATCAAAAATCAAATAAGGAATAAAAAAGAAAAAATTACAAAAATAATAAATCAACAAAAAATCACAAAAAAGAATTAAAAACACACCAATACATATATATAAAACTCATAAAAAATCAAAAAGAGTTTAAAAATTTACAAAGAAATAGAAAAAACATAGAAAATTTAGGGAAGAATAAAAAACTAATAAAAAATCATTAAAAAATAAAAAATAAAAATTTGACAGAGATTAGTCACAAAAATGATTAAAATTTTCTAAAAAGTCACAGATTATTCATAAAAAATCCAAAGTTGTCTGGAAAAAACACAATAAATCACAAAAAATTCATGATACCTTCAAAAGACCCCAATTGTTTTTCAAAATTCACCAAAAATTCTATAAAAATGAAAAAATTTTCATAAAAGTATAAAAAATAAAAAATTCAAAAGTTCATAAAAATTTAATAAAAATAAAAAGAAAGTCATCAAAAGTGCTAGAAAAATCCAAAAAAAGCAAAGCCGGAGAATCCCACAAGACAAACCGCGAAAAAGCCAGAAGAGCCGTAAACCAAGGAAAAGCGAACAAATCAAAAGAAAGCAAAGCTGGGAAGTGTACCGCAAAGCGTCCAAAAATCAAGAACAACAGCCAGGAAAAAAACTGAGCAAACAACACAAAAGCCAGAAATAGCAGAAGGATAGCCAAAAAAAGCTAAAAATGGTCAACTCGAAGTGGTGGAGTGTCGGACAAATTTCAAAATACTGCATGCTAAAAATTGGCAAGTGCAAGCAATTGCATTGCAAATTGGCTTCCAATTGGACCAACAGGCACCACTCGCATGTGATTGCAGGTTAGAATAGTACAAGCAGCAGAAATTCTGCTAATCGATACCAAAATCTGTTAAGAAACAATTTTTACAGAACTAGTCAACATGGACTCAAATCAAGACGAAAACTCAAGTATAGCAGAGCAAGCTAGTAGCAGTGGCAAAACATGCACAACTGCAACAGAGTAGATTCTGCAGCTATATGGCAACAATGGAGATAAAGTTTTATATGCAGGTTCAAAGGCCATAGATACTTGATGAGCAGCAAAAGAAACACAGAAGCCAAGATCCTATTGATCAGAGTAAAGCTAGATTTAGAAAACTCCCAGATGTTCACAGACTTCAGCGGAGCCAGGTATTGCAAGCTCAAAGATGAAGTGCAGATAGAAGTTCAAAAAATTAACCCAAGTGTTTATCCACAAATCTACACAAGCCAGCAAAACATACAATTGGTGCATATGCAATCAGGATCATTGTACATGGACTACAGTCGTCAGATCTATAGTTGAGAGCCAGAATTGCAAGATCCAACAGATCAACCGATAGAAGCAAGTCTAATTGGAGAACCAGATCAAAGACAATACAAAGGTAAAGATGGAGCAATCTACAACTTGATCCTTAGTGTTTTGAAAGAACATGAGGACAACTCGGCAAGCGCAAAAGTAGAAGCTTCTTAGCTAGAGCTTGACATACAGAACCAAATGAAATACCACCAGTCATGGCATATTGCTCAGATTGTGGACGAAAAGGTGGACATTTTGTTGAAGATTGTCCAAGAAATCCAAACAACAAAAACATATCAACTGCCAAGCAAGGTACATAGAAAATTGGAAATGTGAATCTCCTTGTAAGTGCATTTAACTCGTCACTTTTAATGCAATCAAATGATTCTACATTACCATTAGAAGCACCAATAAAAACACTGTAAGTTCAAAATCAACATAAAGATGCACAGGCACCTGGAAAGCTTAAAATTGATTCTTTGAACAACAAATTCTTGCATGAATTTGGTCAAGGTGTCTAGATATCACCGAATGTTGAAAAGAATGTTAGGTTCGCAAATGATTCTGCATCGACTATCACAAGTGTGCAATCACTCACGAGTCTAAGAGACACACCAAACAGAATGATGTTAGCATTGTATGGTACACATAATTCATATACACACTATGTAGACCAAAAAGAAAAAATGTACAAAAAGGATCAACCAGTGTTTGAACGGTCTACATATACAAACTCATAGAAGTGCGTCCAGATAGATCAGAAAGGATGGTTCACTTTAGAGGAAGAATCTATTATAGGCCATCCTCTCTAGAGCTGAAGAATATTGCTCGAGTGAACCCAGAAATCTGTTCAGAGACCAACTCTCCTCCATTTAAAATCAAGCTTCGAGGTTGTGACAAAAAATACGTTTGACCAAAACAGTCATAGATATAGACGAGATTCTAGCATCTATGATGCCTTGGGTCCTAAAACCATAGAAGCTCATATCATAGGAAACCCATGGGATAGACAATATCAAGGCAAAGATAATGCTATCTACAGCTTGACTTGAGGAATAATTTGTCATGTTTCATGGAGATACATAGGAAACTATGCAGAAGGCTTACAGATGCCAAATGTCAACAGTTCTACCCAAAGTGTACCTTCACAGTCCCAAAAGGTGAGACTAAACTAGAGCAATACAATTTTGAACTCTTACAATGAAGCAAGCTATAGTGATCACCCTGGGAAGGGGGGAGCTATAAATCCATCAAGCTCAGCTTATGTACCAGGAAATGCTACTCCAGTTAGAAGCCCTACAACCTCTAGCAACCATACCCCTTCAAAACAGAAACCATTGAAAGATCATATGGTTGTTGGAAGTTTCCAAGTGACCCAGATTCCTCAAAATCTATAGACAAATGCTTATATAAAGATCATCAAGGCAGACAAGTCAGAGTCAAAAATCGACAAATCCAATAGTGTCCAAACAGTCACATGTGATCAAGCTCACACATGCATATCGAGATGCACATGGTAATGAATATCAGTAAGACCTTGTACAAACCCATACGGATGGTTGGACTAAAGTCAAAGACTATCTAAAGATGATGCAAAGCATCAAGTTGCCAGAATAGGTGATAGAAAAGTCAAAGGCAATGAAAGATAAAGTCCAAAAAGCTACACAAAGGTCACCACCAAAATCTCCTCCAAAGAGATAGATTCTTCTAGAAAGTACAGTGGATCTTTTAAGATCAAAGGTTACTCAAATGCAGGCAGATAGTTCTCAACAATTGCAAGAAAAAAGTGCAATATTACAGCCAATGGAGTCAACATCAATTGACGCAGGTGGTCAAAGCAAAGAGAATGTAGATAAATTTCAACCAAAGGATGCTTCCACAAAAGAAATAATTAATTCAGACACAAATCCTAAGATGATCAAGTGCAATATTATCGGTGAACATGACAAAAAGTTTTCAAGAGAAGTAAAGCTAGATTTTCAGTTAGATAAGAACCTCATGTCCTTTTGAACTTGGAAAAGATGTGGCCAACCATAACTAGATTAAGATGCTCTTGAATTTGTGAGCATATCACGAAACAAGTGAGCAGAATGCTGGGGAATCATCTCCACCACCATTGAAGTAAGTTCACAGATCATCATAGTTCAATTTCATGCGATCGCAGCAAAAGGTATGAAAAACGACATCATAATGGGAATGCCAATGGCTAAGAAGATGTCAGAGATACAAAATGTAAACATGATGCAGTCTTCAGAGACAACAAATAATGGAGACTAAGACTGGTCACCTGCGGACGACAGCACAAAGTCCTCAAGCACAGTTAAAATGGAGACCGATATCAAAGAAA
Source organism: Adiantum capillus-veneris (assembly GCF_014529385.1). Taxonomy (NCBI): domain Eukaryota; kingdom Viridiplantae; phylum Streptophyta; class Polypodiopsida; order Polypodiales; family Pteridaceae; genus Adiantum; species Adiantum capillus-veneris. The sequence goes on from NC_140944.1 coordinate 152,276,888, forward strand.
ATTTTCTTGAAGATGACTCATCTCCATCAAAGAGAACTTCAGAAGAGCTTAAAGAAAATCAAGCAATAGCAAGTGTAGATCAAATAGAACAAGGGCAACCACGATATTTATTGAACAGAGAATGCCACCAAATCCAAAATTAAAGAAGAACAAGGTTGCAAAAAATCAAGAAGAGATAGGAAGTCCAAAGACCCAGACATTGCCAACTAAATCAGTTTTTCATCAGATTAGAAAACAGGGTCTTAAGACACTCTCCATAGAGACACAGTTAGATCAAGATGAGACCATGGCAAAAGCAGAACAGAACTCTTCAATAGAACCAAAAATGAGAATAGCTATTGTCCTCAGCAGTACGAAAAGAGCAAGTGTCATATGCAATGCTCTATTGGATAAAGAAGCAAAGTGCAATATGGTTGCAGACAAAATTCATAATATTCTAGAGATTACTCAAGGCAAGCCAAATAATAGAGAAATCGTGAATAAGGCTACAAGTCAAATAGACATGGTTGCTTACCTTAGCATCCAAAATCATGAAGAATAAGTAAATTTTCAAGTGAAGCCTTCAAAGGAAATGCATGCATATGTCATCCTTGGACATCAGTGGTGGTTAGATCAACACAAGGCCTACAAAGAAGATAAAATGCTAATACTCTCTTTTCCAAGAGGTAGCCAACAACAATTACAGGTACCATTAATGCTAGATTCAGAGTTGCATAAGTCACAAGAATCAAAGATGAATCTTGCAGACAAAGGTAAAGCCAAAGTGGACCTTCCACCGATTAGCACGAAAGGTGTGACAGCATATGCCTCTACATCAAAGAACCCTCATGGATCAGCTTCTTCAAGCAAGTCAGGCTTTCAAAACTTCAAGTCAATTGCTAACCCAACTAAACCTCTAAGGAGCCACCCTCAAAAGCAAAGGTATATCAGCCAAAGTACTCAAGAAAGCTAAGAAAAGTCAAGCAAGTGTTTTTTTCGAGCAATTTAGTCAAAATCAATGATCCGGTTTGGATTAAGGACAAGAAATCAACACAAAAAGACAAACACATGGGATGGATATCATCACAATGGAGCTTAAAAGAACAGGAGTACTATATAGGTAACAAACAGATATGGGTGCCAAAACCACAGGTTAGAGTATATGAAGTAACTTCAAGTCCCTCCCAAAAAGAAGGCCCACAAGGTATCAACTTTGACAATATCGTAGGATACTTAAGAAGTAGGTATACAACAGAACAACATTGAAAGATGATAAAGTCAACCACAACTCTCAAGAGGACATAGAATAGAGATGGATCTCAAAGAATCTTCCTCTTAGACAAGGATTCTACACAGGTTATACAAAGATTTGGCTACCAGTCAACCACAAACCAATTGCAACTACACTAGACCTGCATGAAGATCTCAAGAACTCAGCAAGACCTAGAGCAAAACAAAGTCAACAAAGGAGGATACAAAGGTCATCTCAAGAGATTTGGATTTCTAAGTCTTCCAATGCTTTGAGTAAAAAGCCAGATGCCCACAGCCAACAAAGTCCTACAACAACATCAAAGACTTCTTACAACATGCCCAATTGGAGAATCAAACAGATAATGGAGTCTTCAAAGTAAAAGAAGGACAACCCAACCAACGGGAATGCAGATTCGAAGAAGATAAAAGAGGTATGGAAAAAGAAACCTTCAATGCCAACTTGGTCCTTCACTAATCCTCTTTTTGAAGCTCTTTTTGAAGAGTCAATCTTACTTTAACCTGAAGAAATTTTTGTAGTAAGCACAAGAATGTAAACGCCAGGGTGCCAAAAACACTTTTTGGCATAGTTAGAGTCGGGTTGTTGAGCCATAAAATGAGCAAAGTATTAGTCCCAAAGCTTCAAGTCATAATAAACTCTATGCTAAGAGTCGTAGTTATTAGGCTTACGCTCAAGATGGAGGAGTTGAGCATATCTAAGTTGTGTTGCTCATGTTGAATGAGATGAGCATCAGAGTCGAAGTCTATTAACTTACAAATGGTGGAGTGTCGTAGAGTACAACACTCACGCACAATGCATAGTAAGATGAGAGCACATATCCTCGTCAAAAACCATTCATAAAGGGGTGCCAGCTTGCAAAGCCATGTCAAGGGATTTTATAGCTACACCATCTTTCTGAAGAACCCATCAAAATCTTTCTTGCATAGCATACTGTTTCCCATGCATTTCTATGTATGCATATATAAGATGTCCCACCATTGGACATATGCAATAGACACTCTTTTTTGCTTCCACCTATGCACCTTGAGTGGACTACAATAGGCAAACCAATGTTCCATCATGCTAATAAGTACCCCAATAATGCGTTTATCCCAAAGGCACTTTTTTCCCACTAGGTTTTTTCCCTTTGGTCATCCAAGTACTAGACCCTAATTTATAACCTCATCAATCTACTTCCCTTGTATATAATTTTCATAAATAAACAGAAGCCTCATCATTATGATATTACAATGGATATATGCAACATCATCTCTCACATCAGACATATTCGGACTAATGAAGATGCTACAACAGACTAAACCTCATCAACAAATTCAACAACAAAATGAAGATGATTAGCCCATTAACAACCAATCAAAACCTTCCCTTGCCTCCATGAACACTTTTCAACAGTGCCGGAGGACGGGCACTAAAATCGGAAGGGGGGAATGTTAACTAAGTCAATGTCACTTAACAGGAGCTGCTAAAGACCAAAGACGTACGAATGCACATCGAGGATGAATACAAAGAAGCAGTGAAGATTGGAGTTACACATTTTCCACATTTTCCCAAAATGGTCATGTATTGTAAATTCCCGATTTATTTCAAGCCATTGTAATATTTTAATGTGTTACGGGCTCAATGGGAGTTCCAAGCTGTAAAGAACAGGTCAGCTAGTGTGTCTAGGTATCTTATTCAGTAAGTGGTGGAGCCCTAAAGGCCTTAGATGCCCGAACATTGCATATTTTTACCCTAGGTATATAATGCAGTGTGTAAAAGAAATTAGGGTTGTCAAGCTCATTGGTTGAGAGAACTCTTGAGGTGTGTGGCTATGGAGTCCTTGAGCTCTCCTTGCTCATGAGACTTGGTTAACACTAATCAATGCTTAATTCTCTTTCACTATGCCTCTCTCATGCTTCTTATGATTGTCTATGATGCTTAGATTAGCTAGATCTTAGCTAATTAATGGTTAATCCCTCTCTAATCTTGTGTGCTTGCGACGATTAGTGTGTTGCATGATAGGATTAGTATTGTGTGCATCTTGCAATCTTTAGTGTGTATGATTGGGTTGATTAGAGGTGAAGAGAATTGGATGTGGAGATTGTCCATCATTGTGGCTTAGCTCCTCGATAGGCTGAGAAGATCACCTCGTAGAGTCACCATTCGTGTTGCCATGATTAGCTCACTAATCGTGTGAGTGTTTCCATGCCCTAGCCGGGTAGCTCATCCCTCCGGATTGATAATTTTTTTGGACATTGGAGCTATGCAATGATGGAACCCCCCAGCACCATGGTAGAGTTCAATCACCTGAAACTATGGGTAGAAGTTACCCCCTCCCCCCTCTGACAATAACATAGGTGTGTGTGCACTTCCCTCAAACAACTATCAGTGTGAGAGAAACTAGAACTCATAACCAAACATAAAAGGGCGATCTTACCACTATTGTGTGATAGTGTATATAACCCGTACAATATGTCATGGCATGATTGACAACAAATACAACAAAAGAGGCTTTGACTGAAAATGTGTATGATTGTTTTGACAATAGACAAAAAGAGGACAAATCTATGACATTGAACAAAGAAAAGTAGTTTTCTATGAGATGGTTTTTGAAACACTATCAACCTTTGCCAAAGGAGGTTTTGAAATACCTTTGTTGACAGGCCCATTTGTCTTGACTTGTGAATGTTTTGAGATGTTCAAAAAACACCAACTAGATACATATAGTACCCTTTTGATATGCTCGAAAATTGCCCAACCTTCAATGCCTTTAGTTGATGAAGCTAGTGTTGGCAGCTTTTTGAGATGCTCAAAAAATTGTCTAGTTTGACTAATACAAAACTGCCACAAATAGGGAATTTTGAAATGCTGTCTACACCACCAAAGTGACCACGCCTTGAATTCGTCTTGGATGCTACCATCTACTGCCCACCTAGGAACAACTACCACAACGTGGCCTTTTGAGATGCAAGTAAGATGCACGAATTTCAACTTGCACCTACTACACCTAGGCCTCGTCAACACCACAAAATATCAGCGTCTTGAGAGGCGATGCTGCCCTTGGGTTGCCTGAAAAATCTTCCTGCGACTTTGTCAAGCTTGCCTTGCCTTGCGAGCACAAGCTCTGATACCAGTGTTGGGTTTACAGCTATGGTGGGTGACACCTTGGCAGGCCATGACGCGAGAGAGAGAGAGAGAGAGAGAGAGAGAGAGAGAGAGAGAGAGAGAGAGAGAGAGAGAGAGAGAGAGAGAGAGAGCAAAGAGACTCGACACAACACACAAAAAACAACTCTATTGTCCTATTACTATGAATAACCCCTTTTACATATATAGAGTGTGACTTTCCATGCAATCTTCTAAATGAAGTAGAGTTGATTTGCATGCCTTATGAGGCTTTTCCCACGGGTACACTGAAAAGGGCTTGAACCCATCACTCACCAACACTTCTAGGGTGTTGAGGTCACATGCACCTACGCTTTGGTCGTGTGCTGGAGGACGATCCTACAAAGACTGTCTCCATTTATGCGGACACCCATTATTCCTCCACATTAGGCTCTAGGCCCTGACTAGGAACCCAAGGTAGTACCACTCAGAACCCACATATTGCATCTAGTGACCCTTCCTTTGACTACAACTTCATGGAAGGCTACCCAATGCCCAATCCCAATAGTTCATGCCAAGACATGCATGCCATGAGCCCACGGTCCGGGCCAAGCATGTTTAGTCACTTGAAAGAGATTTTTAGTAGAGCCACTCGCTTCGAACATGGAGCTACTTATGTAAATGAAGGGGTTGGGGAAGTAAATTCACCATTCATGACCAATGTAGACCCTATGCTCTTAGAGAGTGTGAATGTGAATATTCCATTCACTGCACTCCCTGATTCTTCAAAGCTATTCCCCTCCGAGGTTATATTACTTGATGGTAGAAGCCTTGTGAAGTTCAAGAGGTTGAGTGATATATTCTTGCATCTAGGAAAAAGGAAATTTAAAGCTTATGCAAGGTAGAGAAATGGAGAGAGATAAAGGCAAAGGCCCATATGTCAACATCCATGCTAGTCAAGAAATCGAGTGCTCCTGAATTAGCAACCACTAAGGGTCAAACCATAGAGAGCCACATTGCATGTAGTTCAATGGACACCCCTAGCACCTCAATCCTAGATGGAGCATTTCTAAATGAAAATTGGGAGTATGAACTACAAACGGAGACTTTAACCGACATATACATAGGTCACATCTATCACGTGGGCTGGTTAGATGTCCTACAATCCACATCGGGTGCTACTAGCGTAGATGAGAAATGACAAAGAGTTTGTGATGTCATCCATAGGGTTATTGAGCTGAAGATGCAGATTAAAGGGATCCACATGCCTTCAATGGGTCTCATGAGATTCTTGGATATAGGGAAGGCTAAGCAACCAACTTTATCACAAATGGAGACTCCCTCGGTAAGCCCAATGGATCCTCCATATATTGTTTTGCCAGGGGTCTTAGTACAATCTGAGCCCGCAAATGGTAGATTTATCTTTCCAAGTTTAACTTATCTTTCTCTTGATGACACCAATGATGGGCATGAAAAATTCTCTTGATGACAACCATGGCTACCATGCTTACCCCAATGATGGGCATGAAAAAAAAAATGCCATGGATCTCAATTATTAGTAAATCATCACTACATGGTGACCCAATGACTGCAACAGTACCTACAGGTTTGTATCAATCGTATGCACCTATGGCCCTTGTGCTCATGTAGCTCCTACCCCTCCCATTGTTTCAACAACTTATGCTCCATGACCACAACATCCAAGCCCTATTTCAATGAGACCATACCTGCTAGCATTAGCATGTCACATCCCACATCTGCTATGTAGGGACACACATATGAACCTCAGGCCACTATAAGGTGCAATAGTATACCAAACTTGGAACCCAAGGGCTGCCTATACGCCAAACCCAATTCCAATCCTTATTCCACATGTAGTCTTGAGAGCACTTGTACCCACTATATTTGATCATTAGGGTGACTCTAAGGAAGAGATCACAAAAGACAGGGAAGTCAGAGACCCCAGTTCAAAGACCAACATAGGGACTGGTGACGACCCCGTGTATATGAATAACACTGAAGAGGATTCTAATTTGAATGAGACCATGGAGACTAAAGCAATCACTAGGAAACAAACAAACAAGGAAGATCATCATGAGCCACAATGGCCAAGACCCAAGGAACCCAATAAGAAGATAGGAACTTACCCAAACCCTATAGAGGAGACCGAGCAAGTCAAGCAATTAATGAGTTTGGTGGAAGAGACCCAAAGGGATCTACAACTAGCACATAGGCAGATCCTGATTACAGACACAGTTTTCCTGATGTGAAATCAACCTCACAAAGACCATAGACCACTAGCCATACCTAGTGTCATTCAAGAAGAAAATGAATTTAATTCATTGGGAAGTGGGTGTACTCCCTTCTTATTGGAGAGAATGTTTACATAGGGATTACCTGACCCTATTGAAGAAATGGAGATCCCATCTTCCCCATGTCAAGGGACTAAAGACCAAAAAGTGCCGTTAAATATTCTAAAATTTATGGATTTCATGGCTTCAGAAGTTAGAACCACCATCATGTCTAAACTATATAAAGACCCCGAGCTATTCTTAGCTCTTCAAGATTTCCTCAATGGAAAACTGAAAGTCAGGCTAGAGGAGGAACACTTAGATCCACAAACCAACCTAGATGAGAACTCTGTTGTTGAAATACCTGTTAATAGGTTGGGAAAATACTTTCAAGACAATGAATCCAATGATACCATACCAATGACTACCAAGGGATTAACTGTGAAGGGAATCCTTGATGGTGGCACGGGGGCTAGCATTGTAACTAAAAATTAATGGGAATCTATGGGAAGATCTCACCTTGGGACTACAAACATAGTGGTAAAGATGGCCAATGGGACTATTGTTAAACCTATTGGGATGCTAGAAGATCTCAAGATCAAGGTCCTTGGACACAAAATAAGGCATACCTTCATTGTTATGGATTTTTCTAAGCACACTATGCCATCTGAGATGATCTTAGGATGTCCTTTCAAGAGGGAATAAGAAATGGTGCATGATTGGTCTAAAAACCATGTCTACTTGCAGTTCCAAAACTCTGTCATTCAAGTTGATCTTGTAATTGGTCAAGCACATTCTCTAGGAAACAGATTTATAATTCATCATAGATCTGACACCACAATTCACTCGGCCCCATTGCAGTATTGTTACATGTGTAAAAAGGACACTGATGTTGGGAAAGATTTCCCTTATATGGATGTTCTACCTAGAATGGTTGAGTTTGACAACGTGGGCTGGGTCCACCTAGCAGCAACCATAGACACTTGGGGAAAAAGGGGGGTGACCTAGGTAACACCTGAGGGGGATGAAATACCACATCTCGTACCTTTAAATATGATAGGAGAAATGCATATAGCTCGTGGGGACCTACAAGGTGAAGGCTTGATTGACACTGAAACCAATAGTGTTAGCACCAAACTAACCTATGTAACATTTTTCGGGAGCTTTATTGTAAAAACACTTATTCTTTTGATAAATCGGGAATATTGTAACTCCTATTTGACAAGTGGATATTGTAATCTATGAGCCGAAGGTATAAGATTTTAGATTGTATCAATTTATCCTTAGTTAGAGCTCCCAAAGGATTAGTTTTTGACCAAAGAAACCTTCGCTAAGGTATAAAAGCCAATTTTTTAAAGTTTTTACTAAGTTTTTGGGTAAGAAATACAAAGTGTGAGTTTACGACGCTCACTTCTCTCCTTCTCATGCTTCTATCTCCCTTGTCGGTTGTCACATTGCAGTGTTGTTTGTTGTGTTGCAACCACAGGTAAGAGCCTTACGCATTGACGTAAACATATCATGATAAATCTTAGCTTTTGATGTTGCTAACCGACGACCTAATTTCATCATAAGTAGGAATTTAAGCTAGGAAATCACAAAACAATCATAGGTGGGGTATTGGAGCATCATTGCTAAGCCTTTAGATGCATTCGGGGTCATAAACAACTAGGTCAAAATCTCAGTGCTGTTGTTGTTAATAATCACATTTTTTGCACTTCATTGAAAGTGAGATGTGAGACAATAATCATGAGTGCTAAGGTATTATATACTTATCCTAGAAGTTTCATAGCATCTGGATGTCGTTTGATATTGTAATGATCATGGTTTTCTTGTCAATTAGCGACTAGCTTTTGATGACTTAGGTCATTTGAGTGTAGCTTGTGTTAGGTGCGAGTTTTCTGTTGTTTTCCAAGAGATTGACACCCTTTTGTAGCCTCCATGCACTAGTTGAGTCAGCTTCGTCCCATGGATTGTCAATTATGTTTGTGGTTCTTGTTATGTATGCAATTAGATAAGAGTGAGGTTAGGAAATCCATCCACATTTGGCGCCGTTGTTGAGGATGAATAGACCTAAACTAAGAAGAACAAGAGCATCTTGTGTAGTTGTCCTTTAACTTCCTCTATGATCACCTAGAGCTAGACTTTGTCTTTCAAACCGCATAGCTTAAGAGTGTAATCTTTTGCTGTGTAGAGGTATCTTGGGAATAGATTGTACTTGAAAAGTACCTTGTAGGATTGTAGGATTAGGTTGGTATTCTGAGAATGATTGATGGACAAGACAAGTCTTAAGATCAATACTCAGGACACCATAAAAAACAAGAAAAAAAGTGTTCATGGACACCTTTCACAACCCAATTGCAGTAGAAACTAGGAGTAGGGTAAGTAGAATCCAAGGTGGGATCTCAAATCATTGCTTACTCCAAAAGAATCATCTATGAGTTGTTTATGTGAACTTGCATAACTTTAGGTCTACGGCTTGAAACAGTATCAAAAGATTTTCAAACATTGAAACTGGCTAAAGATTATGCTAATAAAAGTTGAATGAACCAGTGGGTAAGCATAAGGATGCATTTGAGGTAAATTTTTAAGAGTTTATAAAACTTAGATTATTTACATTTTCTTGAGAATTTAGACCAAATTAAGTTTTGACTTGACTCAGAGGCTTAAAACATGTCACAAAAAGACTGACCATTGAAAAAATTACAAAAATTATTCACTTTAGGCCAAAAGTAAATAATCACGATTATTTACTTTTAATTCAAAATTGATCAAGGCTGATACTAGAGGCTCTATGCATGATTACAAACATCTTTTGTGAAGGCTCATAGAGTGTAGATCACAAAACAGACCAAAACTTCATAGAAACTAAAATCTGTATGATTGTCGAGAAATTGAGTTTGACTTGATAAAATCTTGCTTAAATTTTGTGAAACTTGACTCAGAGGCTTACTTTAAATTGTTTAACATGTATGCATGCTCAAATGATAAAAAAATATGCTAAACATTTGGCAAAAGTAAATAATTATGATTAGTTACTTTCGTCCAATTTTCAAACATTTTTGGCCAACCAAGCATATCACATGTTCTATCTTGTTGTACAGTATTGAACACTCATATCAAATTTGGTGAAATTTGGATCTGTAAAGTGAAAATTGTGGCCAGTTTTGTAAAGACAGTCTACAAACACAAAACTGTTGACAAATTGAGTAGGGCTTATCCAAACTTGGTGAAACTTTGTTGGGGAGCTTAAGTTGAGATGCTTTACCTGTTTGTATCAACATCTTGACAAAAAAATGCTAAAAAGCCCTAGAAGTAAATAATCACGATTATTTACATTTGCCCTAGGTTTGAGATTTTTTCCAGACGTGAGTATACCACAAGGTCAAGCATATGAAGTAGACTACTCATATCAAATTTGGTGAAATTTGGATCATAAAAGTGAGACTTAAGCCAGATTCTTAAAATCTGAGTCTGCGGACACTAAACACTTGATAACTTGGACAAATCTTGTTCAAACTTAGTGAAACTGTCTAGAGACTACAACAAGGTGTCTATATAGCAAAACAATTCTAAAAGGTGAGAAAAACCGAGCAAAGTAAATAATTAAATTATATACTTTTAAGCCCCAAAGACAAGATTTTGGACTTTTGATCTTGTACAATGTTAGAACAACATAATACAAGGCCACTGATCAAGTTTGGATTCCATCAAATCCAAATTAGTACATATTGATGAGTTTCCAGGTTTCAGATTAGTCCTTTAGCTCTTTGTAGGGGTAGAATCTGAAACTCTCATTTGCTGACTCACTTAGTTTAGATTGAAGCGATATACACAGACCAATCACAATAGTTAGCAAAAATCGTACATTCTTTGAGAGAAAACAACTAACTTGATTATAACTGACACATGAACCAGGTTGCAGTCAAAGAATTGGGAGTTTGATAGGAGTTGAATTCAAGTCAAGTGGAAAAATAGATAACAATCTAATCCATCAATAAGTACTCTATCCAGGGCTTAACAAGTCTATATGAATCTTAGATCTAGTCGTATACTAGCAAATCAAGGCATATTTGGAAAGACCGCTAGTAGGGTATCCATCGAAGAGAGTATGAATCAAGGTGATCAATTGGGCACTATCTTTGAAGAAGTCCTAGACACTTATTCCGACGCAACATCTGAAATGTCGTCCTGTTCGACTCAGTCAGGAGCCGGAACAACAATGCAATATAAGCACATACTCACCTTTTATAATACTAATTTCTATGGAGCTCAAATTTTACCTAGATCCTAATGAAGAGTATTCCATTCACATTGATAACCATGACATATAGTTTTAAGACAAAATAAGAGAAAACAAACGAGAAAAAATGTATATGGATAAAAATGGGACTCAGCATGTAAAAGTTGAAAATCTTGATGTAATAGACAAATGGGGGTTAGAAGTGAATACAATAATTTCGGGTATGGTAACAAAAGAAGGTCCACCAAATTTAGAATTCGAGGGATATGATCAAGTTGATCTAGAACCTTTGAAACTGCTTAGTACTGATAATCCTAGAATTGGAGTCTCTTGTTGAGAGGATAGGAACGTCAAGGATCTTTTATGGACCTCTCATACCAAGCCGAGGCAGTTAACACCCATGAAGATCATCTATATCTTCAAGATCAAAGACAATTGTTCAACAGATCTACCATCTTAACTATTTAGGGGTTGTTATAATAATAACTTTGTTATGATGAGTCCTGAGGAAGTAGAACAAACCAGATACCAAGGGTACTCTATAAGAGATTGGATATTGGGGAAAGGACTTGATCCTCTTCCAAGAGAGAACCCCGCAAGAGATCTTTTGGGAGCAATGTTAAAAACCCAAACCTACCTCATCACAAAGAAAACCAAGTGACATTAGAGTCAGTGCAGGGCTACACGAGTCACTATTTCCAATAGATTGGTTTGAAGGACTCGAGATAGGACCAACTTCTAGAAGAGTTGGAGATGAGCCAAACAAACGTGTTAGACCTGCTGATTTTAAAAAATGGGTCAAAAAATACAGTGGATCTAGGGATCCATATGACCACTTAGCTAGCTTCAAGCAAGTTCTAAGAGCAGAATGCATATTTAATTTCCACACTCAATTTGAGGGATTTGGAATAAATTTACAAGGAAAATCTTTGACATGGTTCCAAAACATTCCACCAAGGGAAATCATGGATTTAAATACACTAGCTCAGGGATTTGAAGCTGCATGTTCCCAAACTGGGCTCAAACATAATACGATAGCTCAAATCTATAGCTTCAAACAGAAACAAGGTGAGTCTGTTAGGGATTGTGCAACTAGGATGAAACAATACGTTGCAAGATGCCCATAATTAGAAATACCAGTAGAAGAAAGATTCGTGTCATTATTTCTAGAAGGATTTCTCAACAAAGAACTTCATGCTATACTGAATAGCAAGAAGCAAAAGAGTGTGTATCAGATGCTATTGACCTGGGAGACAATTGTGATATTTTCAATGAAGGAGATGTCCCTAAGGATATATAGAGTGAGAAAACAACATACACAAAACCAACACAAGTGGGAACAACATCTGCAACACCACTTACAACCCCCTTACAACCAGAAGACATGCTCAAAAGGATGAATAATATGTAGAAAGCTCCATTAGAGGACCTGGGCTGCAAAAATGGGATGCCAATGAGGGTAAATGGATAAACCATGAGACCAATGAGTACTATTACCGACCAAAGTACGATGGAAATGTTCGATATGTGCCTATGAGACCACAAGGAAAACCCATGTACAAATATCATCCTAATATGGCCTCAACACAAAGACCACCGATGGGTATGGAAAGACCACAACCAGTGTGTAGTCAACAACCTGCACTTCCTGGACATAATTCAGTGCCTATAAATTACATGCATTCAGAAGGAGTCATAGATGAACAAGCACTAGTTCCTGTTACACCTTATGCTGAGCCTAGTCCATCTACAGGAATGGTAAAAGAAGAGTGGTATAATTCACATCCAGCATCAATGGAAGAACCTATGACTTATACTACACCAGAGATTACACCAATGTACTTTGTAGCTAATCAAGGTGTTAGACCTCCAATGGTAAGACCCATGATTAAGCCAAAGACTATAAATTGCCATAATTGTGGTGCAGATGATCATTGAAAAAATGAATGCCCAAAACCTGACACGAACATTAAACCATTTGAAGCTTTTTGTATACAATGCTGCAAAAAAGGAGAACACTTTCCTGGAGACTGTCCAAAAAATTTGTTAAACAAAGAAAAAGTTGTGGTGAATGTAGTCCAAGTGATACCTAGTAACTCTTCGAAAAGTAAACCTATTGTTCCAATCAAGGTGATCACTAGAGCCCAAGCTAAGAAAAAGAAACATAACTCCTCTGATGAATCGGAGAATACTAAAAATTCCTCACAAAAGACCAAGAAAGAAGACAAAAAAAGAGATGAGAAAAAAAAAAAAAAAAAAAAGCCAAAGAACTATTCCAAGAAAAAGTGAAAGAAATTGGGAGTAAAATCAAGTAACCACAATAAAATCTGGAGGATCAATTTTGGTAGACAAAATTTTTGAGCCAATCAATGCAGCATTGGAAGCTTTCCAAGTGAGACTTAAAGTAGACCAAAATATGGAAAACAAATGGAAAAACTATTCTTCTCTAGATATGGAAGCAGCTAAGCTTGAAGATTATCAAAATTTGGTAAGAATTACTCAAGAAATGGTGGAAAAACAAAAACCCAAACTTGAGAGTATAGCAAAACCCAAGGAGCTTGTGATAGAAACCAATAAAGAGAAATCCAAAGTGGTGGTATAACCCCACATTGAAACTAAAGAGCTGAAACTTATAGTGCCTGACAATGAAGATTCTTTAGATGGAATTCCGTTTGTGGAGGAAGACTAGCGAGGACATTTTTGGAAAAAAGTGAGAGAGATTAATGATGGAAGCATAGCTTTGAAATTAGCTCGTATAGAGGAAGTCTGGTTAGACAATTTACCTCCTAATATGGACATTGATATACAATCCTTATATGGGAATTGTGGCTTTGAAGCATCACACGAATGTCTAAACCATTGACTCTAAAAATACTACCCTCTTACTTAGGAGACAACGAAGATGAGTCCATAGTGTGCAAAACCACTATGGTAAAAAGAGTGAAATAGACCCTAGAGGTAGAGAACATCCATTCAATCATGTCAACACCCATTCAATGTACTCTTACCTTGGAAGAGCTGTTAAAAATTAGACCACATTTATGGGATGATTACAAAAAACTCTAGAGAAGGTGGGAATAACATGGTAATCATAAAAAATATGGGTAAATTGAAACATGAATTCGATAACAACGAGATTAGATATGTCCCTATGAACAAAGTCGAAGAATATTACGAGGGGGAAGAAGGAAGCACAATCCTTACAGTGAGCTATAATGATGTAGAAACCATGGCAATACTGGACAGTGGGGCTGGCATAGCCATAGCCACAAAAGCAATATGAGAATCATGGGAAAAACCGGCCATTAGACAAACTCAAATGAATTTACAATTGGTGGATGCAATAAAGAAAAACCCTTAGGATTTCTTGAAAAAATGATAGTTAGCTCATGTGGAATTGATTATCAACATACTTTTGCAATACTGGACTTTAGAAAGAAACTTAATTATGAAATCATCTTGGGAAGGCTATTCATGCGGCAAGTACAACTCATTCAAGATTGGAGAAACAATTACATGTACTTGAGGGTTAATTTGAATGATCACACTTATAGAGATGTAATGAAAAACACCCATTCAAGAATTTGACTCAGTCTCTTCGGCTAAATCAAAGCTTCCATCTTGGTTATGGCTGCAATTGGTATTGAGTTAAAGACACACATATTTGGATATATGGAGCCTCAGAAAATGAGAGTTTAAAACAAGAAGAATGTATCTTTGAAAGGGATTGCACAGATGAAGCATATATATCTGAACCCTTTTCGGAGAATTTGTTTGAGCCATTTGAATGGACTCAAATTTTGGCAACAATGGATGTGTTTGTAAATACGTCTATGCCTACTCAATTTTGCAATGAGGATGGTTATGACATAATTCCCATACAAACAATCTCAACTCTTCACATTGAAGATCAAGTTTAGGAACCCAAGGACTTACTAAAACCTCAACAAGTCTTTTGAGACCTCTACTATGATGCTGCTGACGACTTTGAAGAACATTCAACTCATCATTTTGTGTTATGGCTTTTGGATTAACCACTACCCGTGCTACCTTCCAAAAATTAATGAACACTCCTTTTATGGAATATTTGAGGGATTTTTGTGAAGCTTTCTTAGATGACCTTTGTGTTTATTCTTCTTGGAAAGAACATCTATCATGTTTACGAAAAGTGTTTGAAAAGTGCAGATTGTATCACATCTCATTAAACCCTTTCAAATGCCAATTTTGGGTTAAACATGGAGTCTGTTTAGGGCATATAGTGTCAAAAAATGGGATTTCCATAGAGAAGAGAAAAATTAAAGACACTTACAATTTGCCACCACCTACAAACTATAAAAGAGCTCAAAGGTGCATGGTCCATGTCGGTTATTACCGACGGTTTATTTTAAACTTTTTCTCGAGATAGCTCGCCCATTATACAAGCTTCTTATTGAGTTCCACTGGACCATGCTTATGAGTTATTAAAAAAGGCCTTGACAAGTGCTCCCATCTTACGAGTGCCAGATTGGAATGTAATTTTTCATGTGCATATTGATGCATCAAACTTTGTTATTGGGTGTGCTCTAGCTCAACCAGGAGAACATAAATTGGTGTAACATTTAATGGCCTAAAAACTTGTGTGTAGCAGAAATTAGCATGAACATAGTGGGCATTTCATTAGAATAGATTCCTAATGAGAATTACAAGAGTGCTTGGGTGGAGAGAGCAACAAAAAGCATAAGACCTAGTTAGATAGCATGAACAATACTTTCAAAAGAGAGACAAATTAAGCTATTGACAACAGTTGAGGACCGGATTTGTATTATGGTTTCTCCCATCCAGAGAGACATTGTACAATACAATTCTTTGTGTTCCTTCAAGACTAGCTAGTGCAATGAAGATGAAAGCTTCATGCACTAAGAAAAACACTTAGCAAACACAACATCAATTATCCCCGGTCTCAAACCCAAGACCTCACACACCTTCAAAGATGGTGAGAGCTAGCAGGGTATGAGAGTAGATTTAGAGGAAGAAGGAGTATCTTACGAGAAAGATGTACATCTCCTCACATAATCACTCATATTAGCATAGCTTAGCTTAGTAAGTAGCATGGTAGAGGAGATGAGCATGCATTGAAGCTTGTCTCTTGGTTGGATTTGCATCACAAAGCCAAGAGTTGTTGGTGTAGGCCTCCCTTCTCACAAGCTTGGAGTAGGTGGTAAGCTTTCCATTAAAGCTTGAGAAGGAGAGAGAGTCTTCTTTACTTCACACATGAGATTTTGTGAGTGTGTGTGTGTGTGTGATAATGCCTTGCAAAAATCAGCCCTCTCTCTCTCTCTTGGGCGACCCCTCTTGCTATTTGCTCTTGCTATTCTCTCATTGGACCTCCCTAGGGCTAGCCAATGACAATTAAGCAGCATAAGTGATAGCCTTCTAACATGTGTCCCCTTTTGTGAGAGCTTTAGGTAATTTAAACTCTCATTGGACCCCTTGCCTCCTGGCCAATAGGAATCAGGCAAGCCATTGGGCTGCCCCGGGGAGGTCACCTAATAAAAAACGTAAAACTATCACGTGAGTTCAACAGAAGGGTATTTAAAGTTCTTGAAACTTACACAAATATATATACAGAAGGGCATTATTTTTTCAAATTTGAAAAGAACTTACAGATTTTAAAAGATTCTTAACAAAATTCACAGATAAGGGGTTTTACAAACATGTCTTGAACGCACGTGATATGGTAGTTTTACATATAGTGAACCCCCCGAGTGGGCTGCTAAATGCTCATTGGACACCTTGGGAGACTGTCCAATAGTCTTCTAGAGGAATTAATTCTCATTGGTTCTTTTATTAAGTGTTTTTAACATTAATTAAACTATATTTACTCTAGCCTAATTCTCATTGGTCCACCTCCAAGGCCATCCAATAAGAATTGGGTACACCTTGTGGGCATCTGGCCTAGGGAGCTAACATGTGTCCCTCATTCCATTTGTGTAAAGGGAGCTTGTGTGTGTGTGTGTGTGTGGCTTTCTCTCTCATCCCCTACATGCAAGGCTCGCCCCCTCCCAAGTAGGGATTGTAAAGACTTTTTTGTACACACACAAAGCATCCAATTCCCCTATGGTTGACCTTTGGATACAACCTTTGAATTTTGGAACCTTAGCATTTTGGAAGTCTTAATGGGCTAAACCTTAGGGTCTTTTTAGCCCATTGTTGCACATGGCTCTTTTGCAGATGGCCCCCCCTTTGGATCCCTATTTTCCGTCCTTTGGATCCCTACTGTGGCCGGTCTGCTAGCTTAACGAATATTCTAGTTTTTTCTCCCCTGGCACTTCCCCATATTAAATGATCAGTTTAACATGAGAAAATCATTTAGGAGAATTAGATATTGATTATTACGACAATTGGACTATCCCATTAGCTTTGCAAGTCATCAATTAAATGATGCTGAGATCAACTACACCACTACAGAGCGGGAAGGTTTAGCTATGATTTACATAGGAAAGAAATTTTGCTACTACCTTCTTGCCAACAAGTTTGTTTTCTATGTGAATCATCAAACGTTGTTGTATCTAGTGAATAAAGCTTGTTCCACGGGAATAATTACATGATGGTTATAATTCTTCTTGAGTTTTATTTTACCATTGTGGTGAGATCCGATAAAAAAGACATGTCATGGAAGATCATTTATCTCGCATGCCAAATGGTGAAGACCCTACTGGAATCGATAATGAATTTCCCGATACTTCCGTGTTGCTAGTCAATACCATGCCTAAATTGAGTGAGAAGATTGTGAACTTTTTAGTTAATGGTTTTCCACCCAAAGAGCATCGTAAGGATATAGCTCAAAAACTATTAAAGGAATGTGAACCTTATTCTCTAATTGTAGAAACTCTCTACAAGCTAGGAAAGGACGATACTCTTAGACATTGTGCTCATGAGGATGAGTATTTATACATACTGTAAGAAGCCTAAATGGATATAGTTGGAGGACATTTTTCTGGGGAGCTAATTGTTAGAAAGGTGTTGCAATCACGCTATTGGTAGCCTACTTTATTCAAGGATGCATTAATTTTTGCAAAAGACTGTGATGAATTTTAACGTTACAAGATCACACAACAAAAGGATAAGATGCCCTTACATCCTATTAAAGTGACTCAACCATTTGGAAAATAGGGTTTACACTTTGTAGGCCCAATGAGTCCAACAGTTTGTAACACTCAACCTCGATATATTATTGTTGCCATTGACTATCTGACAAAGTGGGTGGAAGACAAGGCGACACGCAAGGCTGATGCAAGATCAACTACTAAGTTTCTCTTTGAGAACATTATTACACAATCTGATTGTCCCTTTGAAATTGTGAGTGATAATGGCACTCATTGTATAAATGGAGTGATAAAGGAACTCACGACAAACTTCATGATAGCCCACCATAAGTCTACACTTTATTATCTACAAGCAAATGGCTAAGCTGAGAGCACTAACAAGACTTTGATTTCTATTTTGACCAAAATAGTGGAAGCTCATCGCATAAATTAGGTTTCAAAGCTGATATCAACTCTATGGGCTTATTGTACTGCTTACAAAGTGGCTATTAATTGTACACCATTCAAGATGGAATATGGCCAAGAAGCAATTATGACATGGGAGTTTGTAATTCCTGGTCTGTGGGTAGCTTCATAAGAAGGTTGGGATGGTAACCCTTTAGTTGAGCGTTTATACATCCTTGAGAGGTTAGATGAAGAAAGACAATTGGCTAAGCAAAATGCACTTGTGGAGAAAGAAATGGTTTGACCATCAACCATTTGAAACATGGGGTTTACACTTTGTAGGCCCAATTAGACCAACAGCTTGTAACACTTAATCTTGATATATTATTGTTGCCACTGACTATCTGGCAAAGTGGATGGAAGCCAAGGCAACACGCAAGGTTGATGCAAGGCCAACTACTAAGTTTCTCTTTGAGAACATTATTACACAATTTGATTGTCCCTTTGAAATTGTGAGTGATAATAGCACTCATTGTATAAATGGAGTGATAAAGGAACTCACAACAAACTTCATGATAGCCCACCTTAAGTCTTCACCTTATTATCCACAAGAAAATGGAAAAGCTGAGAGAACTAACAAGACTTTGATTTATATTCTAATCAAAATAGTGGAATCTCATCGCATAGATTAGGTTTTGAAGCTGATATCAACTCTATGGGCTTATCGTACTGCTTATAAAGTGTCTATTAATTGTACACCATTCAAGATGGTATATGGCCAAGAAGCAGTTTATGACATGGGAGTTTGTAATTTCTAGTTTGTGGGTAGCTTCACAAGAATGTTGGGATGGTAACCCTTTAGTTGAGCGTTTATACATGCTTGAGAGGTTAGATGAAGAAAGACAATTGGCCAAGAAAAATGCACTTGTGGAGAAATATATGAGAAAGAAATGGTTTGACCATCATTTAAAGAATAAGGATATCAAGGTTGGGGATAAATTCCTTATGTATGGAGTGAGTAACAAGAAGAAAAAGGTGAAATTTTTGGGAAAAGGACCATATAGAGTATGAGAAATCACCCCACAAGGTATCATTTGTGTGAAACTATTGATGGAGTTGAAACCATTGGATTCCTCAATGGGAGTGAATTTAAAAGATACTATGATCCTTTAAGCCAAGAGGAGCTATGGGACATCCATAAAAAAAAGGCAACCAAGGCACAAACATAATTGAAAAAGATACAAGCTCAAGCTCTCGAGGGGGAGGGGAGTGCACCAGGTAATCATGTTAATGTATAACATTGATAAACCACTTTGGGAGTGTACAAATTAGAGTGTATATGCATGGTCATATGTGTAAAGGGATATAAATACATGCATTTGAGATATTTTCAAAGTGGTTTCAAGTTTTAAAAAAGATGCAACGTGTACACATTGTAAATAGTCAGGTTCACGTGCGGAAGTCGGGAACATGCACATGCTGGATAGGGTATCGAGGGCTTGGATATGGTTCTTGGTGTCTTATTCTGGTTCTAGGGAATCTTTTTGAGCTTTCTAGAATGTAAATAATTCAAGCAACAAGTGTGGGCACTCTCATCCCACCCAAGAAGTTTGGCAGATGCAGTAACTGTCTATTTATGGTGCCTGATCTACGGTGAGCATGCACCGCCCTAGAAGTGGTCAAAAGTGGAATATGGAGATTTATAAAAGTACTTTGGGTATCAAGGATCAAGCATACAAAATTTGGTGAATTTTAGAGCCCGTTTGGGGTTTTTTCGTGAAAAATGTCCATCGAGGGTCAAAAAAGGCCAAAAGTGGGGCAAAAAAGGTCAAAAAATGGTCAAAAAGGTGTGAAAAGGCTTCAAAAAGCCACGTCACTCACGGTTCCGTGATGGTCCACGCTGAGGGAGAACTTTTAAAGAGCAATATCAACACTTCCATCTCTTTGTGTATGGGAGAAAGCAGGGTTCCTACAGGTGGTCTAGTGTAGTCCCGTCGCGTTCGCATCTTGTTTTGGAGTGTGTGGAGGAGTGAATGAGAGATTTCTCTCTTCAATTTTGCACTTGGGAGAGTCTATGGAAGTTCTTAGGTTTCCATGGATGTGTGTGCACAAGGAATTGAGGAAAGAAGGTGCGGCTTTCTGCAATATTATGTGACCCTGTATCGGTGCTATTAGGGTTGACACTACTCCAAAGAGTCCAACAGAGAGGAGTTTGGTGAAGGCTTTGCAATGGTTTGAGAGAGGAATTTTGTGGCTGGTGTTTTTGAGTTTTTGATGGTTTTAATTGTATATTTTTGTCACCATCAAGTGTAATTTCAAGTGTTGATCAACTCGACTCACCTTGTAGTGTCTGTGGGCAGGCAAGGGCTTGTAGGTCGAGGTGTTTGGAGTTTGAATTGAGCTTGTGGGTAGTATTTTTATTGAGCTCTTGAGTGGTGTTGTGTGTGGGTTGTAAATTCCTTGTGTGGTGTTGAGTTGTTTGGGTGTGTGAGTGTGCGCACGACATCTTTTGGTCCATCATACTTTGGCGATCCCACTAGGGAGCGGGGAGCGGAAATTTTCCGGTTGTGAACCCAGGTGAAGCGGTTTTGCTGTGGATTTTGAGCTTCATTGAAGAAAAGCGATGGTTTAGTTGAGGTGAAAGACTTCAAATTTTGTGGAGTTCCTCACACAAGGGAGAAGCAACTTCGAAGGGATGGTGTATAGTCGGCCAATGCTCACGGGGAGGGAGGATGTGAAGGACTGGATTGCGGACTTCAAGTGGCATACGCTTGGTATGCATATTGTGAATGATGCAGCAAAGCTTCATGTATTTCCTCTTTCACTCAAAGGAGAAGTTTGCGAGTGGTTTGAAGGTTTAGAAAAAGACCAAAAGAAAACATGGGAGTAGGTGAAGCATGCAATTTTTGACAGGTTTCGAAAGAAGCTAACCACAATGGAAGCAACGACAAAATTGAGAGGTTTGCAGCAAGATGTTTATGGTAACTTTAAAGAGTTTTTGCAACACTTCAAAGGACTTTGGTGCAATTAGAGGCGGTATCCCAAGTAACTCAACGGGATTTCTTTAAAGTGTGTGAGTTTATGAATTGTCTCCATCCAAGTGTAAGGGAGAAGGTCAATGAAGAGGATCCTGCTACATTTGAAAGAGCTGTGGAAATTGCCGAGGCCAAGAGCAAGAAGATCAAGAGAAGGTGGGAGCAAGGCATGACACATGCTGAGCCAGTTGTGGTTCCTATGGTAGTGGATGATAGAGCGGAGCGAGTGGTTCAAGGTCCAAATCCCATTATGACCCAAGGTTTGTATGATCTTGTTGGTCAGTTGCAAGAATTAATAATTAACATAATAAATAGAAACCAAAGAGAAGAGCGGCCAACTGGGAGAGGTAGGGGATGGAGGCTACAAGGTAGACGCTACAATTGTGATGAAGAGGGTCACTACACCCCTGATTTTCCTGAACCACCACCACGAGAGAGGAAGGATATACCCCTTATATGGATGTGGTCGAGGGAGAATAGAAGAAAATCATCAAGAGAGGCCACTAGAAGCACCACCTCTGCAACAAAAACCACAACCATTGCATGCAAATGGAGAAGGTTAGGCTATTAACATTATTACCCTTGAGCATCAAGATGTGGATGTTTTGGCCAATAAGAGAGCTAGGCATGATAGGGAGAAAGAACAGAAGAAGAGATGGAAACAAGAGCAAGAAAAGGAAAGTCTAAGGTAGAAGATAAACCAGAGAGTAGCAAGAGGCAATGAAGAAGGAAAATAGGTCCAAATGACTACCCCCTTGGCCAAGGTGTTGAAGACTATGATATTGTCAACGACATACGAAATCAAAAGGTCAATATGTCTTTTGGTCAGTTGGTGGGTTTGAATGCTAAATTGAGGAAGCAGTGGACCAAGCGTGTCAGGACGCGGGTTCCTTCCAAAAAGGAAAAGCATCAAAGCATGGTGTCTTCCTTGAGGGTTGGTCACCCGGTGGATATGGCCCCAATAGTTGAAGCTATGTTGGGAAAGAAGACGGAAGTGCAAGCATATGTGGATGGTGGTGACCAAGTGTGTTTCATGACCGAGGCTATCATGAAGGAAGCAGGAGTCAAGATGTCAATGAATGCTTCAATCTGTATGAGGATGGCCAACCACAAAAAGAAAAGGTGTCTTGGGATAGTTGAAGATGTGAAGATAAAGTCTTGGGGATTGAGTGCTCGGTTGATTGCTATGTGATGCAAGTGGGTGAGAATGCTTATCCGATCATTTTAGGGAGGCCATGGATGATAACCCTTGGTGCTAAGCAGGATTGGGGCACGGGCTTGATCACCATCCCTGACCAAGAAAAAGGAAGGACCATTGTCTACAACACGAAGACACACAAGAGTCGTACATAGCCCCTATTGGAGATGCAAGATAGAGATTCAATAGAAACTACGCCATATGATAGTGAATCTTCATCTACATCATCAGAAGAAAGTATAGAGGAAGGTCCTGATCTATTTGGGATAAGTATAAAAAAGGAATCATTGATGCATGATGTGAAGGTCAATGAGGAGAAGGATAATACAAAAGCAAATGTAGAGCCTGCCAAAGTGAACGTGATGAGAATGCTAGGAGAGAACTTGATAGAGAAAGAAAAGAAGGAGTATGAAGACATGTTTACGGAATTTCCAAAGCTATTTGCCACTAAATATACAGAGTTGCAAGGAGCTAAAGGGGTCAAGCATATAATCAATTCAAAAAAATGTGCCAAGACAAAGGTTCAAAAGCTTAGGAGGTTGGGGGTCGTTCATGGCACTTCGTGAAGAGGTGACGAAGCTTTTGGAAGCAAATTTCATCTTTCGAGTGGAGGAGTCCGAATGGGTCTCTCCAATTGTTATTGTGCCCAAGAAGAACAGAAGATTTAGGATATCTATTGGTTTCAAACC